>NC_072853.1:63395129-63995129 GCF_028858705.1 Grus americana
AATCCGAGTTCTATTTGGCACTTTTAAATTACAAGAGAAGCAAAAGAAGTGAGAAACTTCGGTTGTGCTCCATATAAGTTGAATATGGGGGGACCTACACAATACAGATATGAACAGTTCGTTCATTTTTTTTAGATTTTTTTTTTCTCCTTGACTGAGAAGACTTGTTCGTAAAGGAATCAGAAAATTATTTAGCAGGAAGACACAGGCTGCTCTGAAGCAAAAGAGTAGATCTACTGCCACAAATTCACAAGGAACAAGAGGTTTTTTGCCATAGGTTATCATGCTTTGCACTTCGAAAGGACTTAGGCACACGACCAAATTTCTCCAGGAATAACAAACAGTGTACATCAGCTGATCTCTGCTAAAATTAGCATCCTTCACACCATCATGCTCAGCAAAGCTAGCAAAGCTGAACAAAATATATCTGTTTCCACAGTTCATGTGATTTTGATATACTATTTAGGAAAAAAACAAGCTCTATATATATATATTATACAAAATTCAGACTCAGAAAGGAAGAGCCATACTAACTGGCAGAGGATTTCTTTCACACTGCCACAAATGGAAGTATTTCCATTTTGACAGCTGCTGCCTATTATCTTGTAAAAATCATACTTCTCCATAGAGCTTATTGCAAATAAATATCGTCACAGTTAAAAGTAGGGCAGAGATGAGAAGATAATACTAAGAAAAAAAAAATCAGTCTGACAAAAGAAATTAAATAGTTCAAGAAACACATGTGCTACCCATTGCAAATACACAGTGATAAACTCTCACGCTTGTGCTCATTCCTCTAACTCTAGCACTCACTAGTTATTGATTGTAGGGACGACAGGTGGGAAGAAAACCAGGCAATTATTTGTACAACTTCTTTAAAGCATGCCCTCCCACAAACTCATGTCTTTGGTTTACAAGTTAAGTAGGCAGGTTCAGTGCCAGCCTGTCAATGAATGCGGTTCTAGCCTAGAGAGACTTCACCTCAAGGTGAAGGAGGAATATTTGTGTTCTTCGTCCACTTGCAGTGTTTCCTCTGATAAGATCACTTTCAAAAGAGGGCCAAATTACAATGAGGGATCACACAGCCCTGATGGTAGCTTTTTGTCTTTATCTCTAGTTAACATTTGAAGAGAAACGTGCTAAACATAGCCTACCTGGAAACAGAGGAAGGGTCTGAGTTTTGTTTTGCCTCTGTTCTGAAATATTTCTGTAACCAAGACACTGAGCTGTGAGTTAAACGTGCAGAAAAACCTCTGTGGAGATGATGGGTTCCTCATAGACTCACGAGCCTTGATAACAGAAATTGCTGAAATATTGTTGCTCTGCACTGGTGCTTTCAAATCTTTTCCCAGGTGAGCTGGCAAGCAGGGACTGGCACAGGACTGCTTAACGTGCCTGACAGCAGCTGCTGTGTCTCGACTGAGAGTCTGGGCTTCTAAGGTCGGTCATGTCTCAGACCCTTAGGAAAGAGCTTCTCACTTTATGGGAAATGCAATCCAGTCGTATAGTAAAGATTTGATGACAGAAGTGGAGATTTGTATGTCATCGTTGCTACATCTTAAATAAAACAAGGTATTTCATCCACTGCTTATAAAAATACACAAGTACACGCTATATAGACAGGACTAATTTGACTGAAAATGCGTAAATCCCTGCATTACCTACTAGTGCAGTCTCCTTAACTTCTGCTGTGGTCCTTTTGGTGTTGCTGTGTTATTCACTCAGCAATGACTGTGATGACACATTAATTCAGTTTGCAAAAAAGCCTGCAAAAGAAAAATATTTAAAGAAAGCAAAACAAAAGCTAAAACTCAACAGGAGTTGGCAAGTCTACAGGAAATTACACAGGTCCAGTTGCACACTGGAAATACTCAAAGAATAAGGTGCACAGGCCATTTTTCTGAAAGAACTGTTTAATCGAGTGTTTCTGCTGTGTTCCTCTAATCAAAGCCAGCCTGACAGGCCAAGAAAAACAATTGCTGTTCCTATGCAGTATTAATACTCATTAGCAGCTGCTGCATCCCAGATTGCATCATATCTGTCATTACTTGAAGGTTGTGGTTTAGCACTAAAGCACCTGCAGCATACTAAATGCATCCCAAATAGTAACTATCTCGTACAGTGTGGTTGAATACTGTATGAATAAATTGTGTCAAACGGTTGGAATTATCTAGTCTTCTGCGTGTATCTTGTCTTACATAACCTGCATTAGGCTCGCGAGTTTGGAAAGTCACATTGGCAGCTTGCCAAGACTCAAGAATTCATCGGGATTTTAAAGCTCCTAATGATCTTAGCCAATATCACTGCCAAATATTTGTACAAGTGACTTTGGTTTGCTGCTCTTCAGATGAAAAGATAATCAGATGAGACATTCTCCTAGGCTTTTTAAAGTGCTTTTTCCTAAAATTAACTAGCAAGTACAACTATCTTACTCTTTTAAATAATTATTTCTCAAGAAAATATTGAAGTCATAATTTTTTTTTCTGAGTCAATACTTGCAAATTTGTGGAATTGGAGGAAATTTGTATTCTTGTTCAATGTTCATATCCTCAGCACTACATTGGAGAACAGTAATTCTCCAGACATCTGCATGCAGCGTGAGAGGAAGCAACTCTAAGCCATTGTTTCATATTAGCATAAAGGACATTTCCTACTAAGTGGTCTGTTTTACCTCCAACACTACTGTGGTATGTAATGAGAAAAATTCAAGTGGCAAATGAAAGCCATTAGTCTGCCATTGTCTAATCTGAAGGTTAGTTTCCAAGATATTTACACATTTTTACACTTTTCTAATATAACTTAGATAAAAACTTAACTGATACTCTAATCAAATTATAATTCAATTTGTTAATTCTTGCTTATTACATAATATATGAAGTGCCCGATACATGTAAAACAAGACTGGAATAACATAGCTGAAATACTTCAGACCCTTGCATATTTGTAGTCACTGTTTTATTTCACTTCAAGGAGTTGGATCATCCCTAAGGGGTTAAGCTACTCAGTAAGGCTCCAAGACCTTGCAAAGATTTTCTCTAAGTTGACTCCTCTACCTCTGCCTAAGTGTGTCTCACACACATTTAAATGGTGACATTTAAATATTTCTATGCCTTTTCAGCTCAGTTTGAGCAACTACTTCTCAACGAGATATTTAAACCTTTGTGCACTCTATTCACAGAAATAATTGTTCCTCGTCTGTTTGACATCGGCTGCCAAGTATGGGGTTAGCCGCGATTACAAAGGCTGTTTGTCTGAGCTGGAATCGCAGCATCAGGCCCTCAAAGGGGTAGAGTGAGATGAGGTGCTAAGGACAGTATGATCTTATTTGTCTTCTAGTTGTGTATTAACTACTTTGTACCAAGCAAATAAAAAGTTGTGAAGCTTGGCAGACTAGCTCAATTGTAGGGTAAAACCCACGGTTTTCTGATAGCAACTTCACAGCTTTGTATTTTAATCTTCATTACCGAGGCTATACTTGACTTTTCCTGCTCTCATTAAAGTCGGATTGTGATTTCCTGGAGTGAATTTTATTGTGTAATCACGCCCTGGAATTACACCGTTTTTTGCAGCATCCTTTCCCATAAGTAACTGAAGGGGAATAGTTTGGTTCCTAAGTAGCACTTTTCACACTTACGGTACTCAGATGTATTTTACCGAGTATGAGTTAAATACTGAAGGGGCACCAACTGTATGAAAAAATAAAGCAGTCATTATGCTTTCAGCAAAGGCTGGACAACGTCCAAAGACATAGGCTTATTTTAGTGAAAGGGGGTTCTGGCTAGAATCCTACAGTTACTTGGTGGCCTGATAAGGAAAAAGAACAAATCTAGAAATCAAATCAGATTCTCTCAGGCAGACAGTGAAGAGCATTACTCATAGTATTTCATTAGCATTGACTTTCTATAGTTTTGCTATTTGCTATATTTCAGGACCTCAGTTCACTGGAAGGTTTTTTTATTTTTTATCAATCTTTCAGCACTTTCACTGATATGAGTGAATGAATTCTTATTTACCAATAAAAGAAGGTTTCCTATTCATTCTTCTAAACAACTTCATACAGTTGTTTCCTCTACATAAAAAATCCTTTTCATTTTCCAAAATTGATACCTGTCACTCTGAATGCACAGTCCTTCCTTTACATATTCGTATTTTCAGATTTCTGTAACTGTTTGCTATCCCATACATTTTTCAAGGATTGTGTGAATTTGGGGCAAAGGGTGATTTATGGCTCATGAGTAGAATTAACTAAATGTGTTTAACATTCCATATGCTTTTCCATTAATAAATAATCATTCCTTTTAATTCAATACACCAGAAAGTTATATTGAAAGCACATAAAGTGCCAGCATTCAGGAACAATGCTAGGATTATGAAATAAGATTTATTTCAAATATTAATTAGTTTTGAATTTTTAATTTTAGCTACAATAGAGATCATATTTCATTGCAGTCACTCAAACATAATAAAGCAATGCCAAGCACTACAGAATAATACAAAAAGGTTTCTGGCATGACCAAAACACACTGTGTGAGTGCTATTGTCTATTGCAGTTTAATGAGCCTCAATAACTGTAGCTAATAGGTCATATTGTGCAAAGAAAAAAACCCCATAATTAAATGCTATTTCTATGTAATTACACTATCCATTATTCATTACTAAAGTTAAGACAGTTTAAAAAGCCTCCTATCATAATAAATTATTAGAGAAAAATAAAGATCATTTGAGATGAAACCTTGTTTTTATGCTTTGTTATATTACATGTCTAAGTGAGTGTCTGCAGTCTATCCTGGAAAAGGAAAAGAGCATACCAAACCAGCATTATCCAACACTATCACTTACATGTGGGAGACGATGCAAAAGAGACATAAATGACCCCAATATCAGAAAAAAACACAAGATGTCATGCACACATTTTGTGCTATACAATAGCTGTGCAGGAAGTAGTGGCTACTACTGTTGCAATGAAGCTGTCTATATAAAAATCTCAGCACTTGAAAGGCAGACAGCATGTGGGCAGTGCAAAGATAGTGGCACATTTCTTTCCACAGCGTTAATGAGAAGATGATTTTGACTCTTAGAATAACCTGAATATAAAAGAAAATGGAATAAGAATACCAAACATTTTTCAGCAAGTTCCATCAAAGAGACAATTAACCCAATTATAGACTGATACCAGAAGCAGCAATGGGCATTTGTAACAACAAATAATAACAGATAAAACTAGAGAACGATGTTAAGTTAGTTACAAATGGGAAGATGGATTACATCTAGAGAGAAGTGAAATGAGCTACAGTCCTTAACTGAAGAGGATACAACACATGTACAGATTCTGTGGTCAGACTTGTTTCACATGGTGGATATTAGATTTGCTAGAAAATAGGTAAACTCCTGCCCAAATAAGCTGGACAACTAATCATTGAAAGGCTCATAACTAATCAGTCCAGGCTCATAAGCAAAAAAATTCTGCAAAACTTAAAGTGAATATAAGAGATTAACAATTTCCACAAAGGGAAAAATAGTAATAAAGCATTGTAACTGATTCATACCAGTAATTCAGAATTTAGATTAAATATTTTTAATTTTCCAGTACATAAGAATTTTTTGAAAGCTCAGTATTCTAGAGAATTAAATTTCTGCCAAGACAAAATTGCTGCACCTTGTAAAACACTGTTAGCAACTGAGAATTTAAATAACAGTGAATGTGTGAAACATATTTCAATCTGTTGTTGAGATATCTTCTACTGAATTGCCTTTTTTTATTGATCACTTTTATTGCACATAGATTGCCAAAAAATCACAATATTTGAGCTCAGAAAAAAAAAAATCCAATCCATGTTGCTGTATCAAAATATCCCATTTTACTAACTAATATAAAGAAAGGCTACTATAGGAAAAAGAAATGTCACAGAGTGACACAGAGTAACACCTTTGGAATATATTAACTAGATGAGTATTGCTTTAAAGGTCCAGAAAATAAAAACTAAACTTTAGTTAACCTCTAACGTATAGTTGACAAATAAAGATAAATTCAAAGGAGAGCATTAGCTGCAGTCATGGTGAGGTGTGCTCTGTGCCTTCTGACTGGAATCCAAAGCAAGGCATGGGATGTTACAATGAGGGAAAGAGATTGTGCCCTCTCACCTTAAATGCCACCACCTGGCCCTAAATAAGCCTTTTCCAACAAAAGCAGCTTAACTGCCAGTGGAAGTCAAGATGCAATATCAATCCTAACCATGTAGCAAATGCCCCTTATACACTGCTTAAAATGCCATCTTTCCCACCAAGCACCAAACAAGCTTTCTCATTACCTGCTCCTGCGAACTAAGCCTCTTGCTGTGGCACTTCCTAAACACTTCCAAAATGTCACGCTCACAAGTGCACTGCGTAAACTCTCGCAAAACTACAAAGCACTGCAAGGGCTGACAGGGAACAAAAAAGCACCCAAATAGTAACTACAGAGTTTTTAAAGATCCATTGGTCTAGATAAAATGTTGCTGCTGCATGACTGCCGACCTGAAGAGCTTGATAATCAAAACGATAAGTCATTCTCTGGGAAATCTCAATTAAAGTGGCTTCTGGTGTTCAGTAAATTCTTCTTAAATGTATTTTCCTTCACAGAAGTGGACAACCAGCAGTGTAACATTGTTTTAACCTTGTAGGAAAATGTCAAGCTTCATTAGTAGTTTTATGAAGATTTACGTCTTCAGTTAATGACACCATCTTCTTAAGTATATTTTTCCCAAATCATCATTAAAAAAGCACTGGTTAAAAGGTTAGGTAGTTCAGGGTGGCTTAAACTGTTTTCATTATAATGAACTCATGTCTGTCTTTTATTACTTTCACTTTTTGTATAAATGTTTTCTAGATTTTTCCATTTGACTCAAATATCAACCTTCTAGAGGAGTATCAGAAGACTTGTTAGATGTGTTTATAGAGTAAAAGTGCCTTATAAATATTTTTGCTGTGTGCTAGAAATATTGCAGTCTTTTAAAAACTTGTATTTTGAAACTTCCATTTTAAAGCAGTATTTTCAGTTCTTGATTTGGGCTTGGAAATTTAGCTAGGCTATATAAAATTATGTTAGATGAGACTGAAAACAAATTATGTAAGTCAAAACAAAATTACAAGACACAACCCCAAAACGAATTATTATTGCTACTTGCTCTTTGGAGTTTAAAGTAGGAGCACAGAATCATATTATAGAAGACAGAATTTCCTCCCTATATTCCAAGTCTTCTGAGGGGGGAGGTCATCTCAGGGTGCATAAACAATTGCAGACTGACACTTTCTTTTCCTGCCAGAAAAATAACCGGCAAGGCACAAAAGAGTAAAATGAAGCTCTTAGGAGCTGTTGAAAGAATAGCTTGGAGCCTATGGTTTGAATATTTACTACAGCAGGATTATTCAGTATTATACCAGGCAAAAGCTATTTTACACCACTCCACTCCAGAGAGGAACAGGCAGTTATGAGTGATGAAGGGGTGACTGTGATTTTCAGACAAAGCCTAAACAAAGTTTTTTTATGACTTCTTTCAAAATTACCATGTACCACACATATTGGTGGGGGGTGGTAAGGGCACAGAAAGAAAGATAGTATGAGATCCTTTTGTCTTACCCTTGTGCAAAATACTAGTCACAGGCCTGCCTCTTCTAGCAGTGATCTACCGAGTTCTTTCTTGTACTAGTTGATGTATCTGGCATGGTCTATGTTCATGGTCTGCAGGCTTGTCCTGGTTTTGGCTGAGATGGACTTAATTTTCTTCCTAGTAGCCGGTATAGTGCTGTGTTTTGGATTTAGGATGAGAACAATGTTGATAAGACACTGATGTTTTTAGTCGTTGCTAAGCAGTCAAGTCCTGGCAGTCCGGCAAAGTTCCCGCTGACTGGAAGAGGGGGAACATAACCCCCATTTTTAAGAAGGGAAAAAAGGAAGACCCAGGGAACTACAGGCCGGTCAGTCTCACCTCTGTGCCTGGCAAGATTATGGAGCAGACCCTCCTGGAGACTATGCTCAGGCACATGGAAAATAAGGAGGTGATTGGTGACAGCCAACACGGCTTCACTAAGGGCAAATCGTGCCTGACAAACTCGGTGACCTTCTATGCTGGGGTTACAGTGTCGGTGGATAAGGGAAGGGCAACTGACATCATCTACTTGGACTTGTGCAAGTCATTTGACACTGTCGCGCACAACATCCTTGTCTCTAAATTGGAGAGACATGGATTCGATGGATGGACCCCTCAGTGGATAAGGAAGTGTCTGGATGATCGCACTCAAAGAGTTGTGGTCAACGGCTCAATGTCCAAGTGGAGAACAGTGTTGAGTGGCATTCCTCTGGGGTCGGTACTGGGACCGGCACTGTTCAACCTCTTTGTTGGTGACATGGACAGTGGGATTGAGTGCACCCTCAGCAAGTTTGCTGATGACACCAAGCTGTGTGGTGTGGTCGACACGCTGGAGGGAAGGGATGCCATCCAGAGGGATGTTGACAGGCTGGAGAGGTGGGTCCATGCGAACTGCATGAAGTTCAACAAGGCCAAGTGCAAGGTCCTGCACATGGGTCAGTGCAATCCCAAGCACAGTTATAGGCTGGGCAAGGAATGGATTGAGAGCAGCCCCAAGGAGAAGGACTTGGGGGTGCTGGTGGATGAGAAGCTCAACATGAGCTGGCAGTGTGCACTTGCAGCCCAGAAAGCCAACCGTGTCCTGGGCTGCATCAAAAGAGGCGTGACCAGCAGGTCGAGGGAGGTGATCCTGCCCCTGTCCTCCGCTCTTGTGAGACCCCACCTGGAGTACTGCGTCCAGCTCTGGGGGCCCCAGTACAGGAGAGACATGGAGCTGTTGGAGCGAGTCCAGAGGAGGGCCACGAAGCTGATTGGAGGGCTGGAGCACCTCTCCTATGAGGACAGGCTGAGAGTTGGGATTGTTCAGCCTGGAGAAAAGAAGGCTCCGGGGAGATCTAATTGTGGCTTTCCAGTACCTGAAGGGGCCTACAGGAAAGATGGAGAGGGACTGTTTATCAGGGAGTGTAGTGACAGGACAAGGGGTAGTGGGTTTAAGCTGAAGGAGGGTCGATTTAGATTAGATGTTAGAAAGAAATTCTTCCCTGTGAGGGTGGTGAGGCACTGGAACAGGTTGCCCAGAGTGGATGCCCCCTCCCCGGAAGTACTCAAGGCCAGGTTGGACGGGGCTTTGGGCAACGTGGTCTAGTGGAGGGTGTCCCTGCCCATGGCAGGGGGGTTGGAACTAGATGATCTTTGAGGTCCCTTCCAACCCAAACCATTCTATGATTCTATGATTCCATGATTCTATGACTTTTCAGCTTCTCATACTGGCCTGCCAACGAAGCTGGGAGGGGACACAGCCAGGACGGCTGACCCAAACTGACCAAAGGGATATTCCATACCATATGACATCAGGCTCCATATACAACTGGGGCGTGGGCCAGGAGGCAGGTTGTCTTGAGACTGAGTATCAGCTTCGGTTGGTAAGCAATTGTTCTGTGTATCCCTTGTTTTGTATATTCTAGCAGTAGTAGTAATAGTAGTAGTAGTAGTAGTAGTAGTAGTAGTAGTAGTGTCTTCCTTTTCTGTCCTATTAAACTGTCTTTATCCCAACCCACGAGTTTTACCTTTTTTTTCCTTTTCAGTTCTCTTCCCTATCCCACTGCAGGGGAGTGAGCAAACGGCTATGTGGTTTTGGCTGCCTGCTGGGTTAAACTATAAGAGGGCTAAAGATGTCAGTCTTGAGGAAGTTACAGATCACTCATTGCTGAAGCCAATTCTGGTTTCATCACCTCTGCACCCTGCTCAGTTTCATCAAAGTTCATTCATTCTTCATTAGTCTGTTATACTGTATTATTACTGTAATACCATTGTTATAGCATACAGCAATCATAGTAGTGATGACATGCAATATTATATAGCAATTAACATCATACAATTTAAATTATTAGCTATTCTCACCCAAAATCAAATCCCCTTGAGATACGCATTGGACTGCCCCATCCCTCTGCATCACCCACGGGATGATGCAGGAGTAATCCAGACTGTCTTCCCTAACATATTCTTCATGCGCACTACAGGAACTTTATCTCATCGTACAGTACATGGAAGTTTTGATTGAGCAGGGCCAACTCAATTGGTAGACCCCGTAGTTTTGACTAACCAGGTGGCCTTTGCTAAATATGTATCCCAATGTTTGAGGGTCCCACCACCCATTGCTCTCAGTGTAGTCTTTAGCAGTCCATTGTATCATTCAATTTTCCCAGAGGCTGGTTCATGACAGGGGGTGTGATACATCCACTCAATGCCATGCTCTTTGTCCCCAGTGTCTATGAGATTGTTTCAGAAATGAGTTTCATTGTCTGTCTCAATTCTTTCTTGGGTGCCATGTTGCCATAAAACTTGCTTTTCAAGGCCTAGGATAATGTTCTGGGTGGTGGCATGGGGCATAGAATATGGTTCCAGCCATCCGGTGGTTGCTTCCACCAATGTAAGTACATAGTGCTTGCCTTGGCAGGTTTGTGGGAGTATAATAAAAGGCCTCCTCATATTTATATTTTAGCCATCATCCTGCATACCACAGAGGCTTTAACTACTTGGCTTGTTTCATCGCAGCACGTTTCACATTCATGGATAACCTGTGCAATAGCATCCATGGTTAACTTCACCATTTGATCACAAGCCCATCTATATGTTGCATCTCTTTCTTGATGACCTGAGGTGTCATGGGCCCAACAAGCTATAAATAATTCATCCTTAAGTTGCCAGTCCAGATCTACCTGAGCCACTTCAATCTCAGCAGCCTGATCTACCTGCTGGTTGTTTTCATGTTCCTCAGTGGCCCAACTCTTGGGTACGTGGGCATCTATGTGACATACTTTTACAACCAGCTTCTCTAGCTGGGCAGCAATATCTTGCCACAATGGGGCAGCCGAGATAGGTTTGCCTCTGCGCTGCCAGTTGCTCTGCTTCCACTGCTGTAACCACCCCCACAGGGCATTTGTCATCATCCATGAGTCAGTATAGAGGTAGAGCATTGACTACTTTTCTCTTTCAGCAATGTCTAAAGCCAGATGGATGGCTTTCGCTTCCGCAGACGGGCTCGATTTGCCTTCTCCTTCAGCAGTTTCTGCAACTTGTCACATAGGACTCCATATAGCAGCCTTCCGCCTCCAATGCTTTCCTACAATGCAACAGGACCCATCAGTGAACAGGGCATATGGCTTCTCATCTTCTGTTAGTTTATTATACGGTGGGGCCTCTTCAGCACATATCATCTCCTCTTCTGGTGATGTTCTGAAATCTTTAGCTTCTGGCCAGTCCATGATCATTTCCAGAATTCCTGGCTGACTGGGGTTTCCTATTTGAGCCCACTGTGTGATCAGTGTGACCCACTTACTCCACGTAGCATCGGTTGCATGATGTGTAGAGGGGGCCCTCCCTTTGAACATCCAGCCCAGCGCTGGCAGTCAGGGTGCCAGGAGGAGCTGTGCTTCAGTACCAACCACTTCCGAAGCATCTCAAACCCCTTCACATGCTGCCAGTATCTTGTTTTCCGTGGGGATATAGCGGGCCTCGGATCCTCTGTATCCCTAACTCCAAAAGCCCTCAAGTGTCCCCTGGTGCTTTCTGCCAGAGGCTCCAGGTAGGGCTGTTCTCCCTGGGTGCATTGTAGAGCATTTCTTACATCTGGTCCTGCCTGGACTGGCCCAAGGGTTACTGCATTCATTATTTCCTTTTTAATTTGTTCAAAGGCTTGTCATTGCTCAGGGCCCCATTTGAAATTGTTCTTCTTCTGGGTCACTTGATAAATAGGGCTTACAATCAGACTGTATTTGGAATATGCATCCTCCAAAATCCCACAATGCCTAAGAAAGCTTGTGTTTCCTTTTTGCTAGTTGGTGGAGACATAGCTGTTATTTTGTTGATCACATCCATTGGGATCTGACGTCACTCATCTTGCCTTTTTAATCCTAAGAACTGAATCTCCTGTGCAGGCCCCTTGGCCTTGCTTTGTTTTACAGCAAAACCAACTTTCACAAGGATTTGGATTATTTTCTTCCCTTTCGCAAAAACTTCTTCCGTTGTGTTGCCCCATATGATGATGTCATCAATATATTGCAGGTGCTACAGAGCCTCAGCCTGTCCCAGTGCAATCTGAATCAGTCCATGGCAAATGGTGGGGCTGTATTTCCACCCCTGGGGCAGTCAATTCCAGGACACCCCTCCAAATGAAAGCAAACTGTGGCCTGCGCTCTGCCAGCAAAGGGATCGAGAAAAATGCATTTGTGATATCAACTGTGGCATACCACTTGGCTGCCTTTGACTCCAGTTCATGTTGAAGTTCTAGCATGTCAGGCACGGCAGCACTCATTGGCAGTGTGACTTCATTCAGGCCACAATAGTCTACTGTCAGCCTCCACTCTCCATTAGAGTTTCGCACTGGCCGTATGGGACTGTTAGAGGGTGAGTGAGTTCTGCTGATCACTCCTTGGCTCTCCAGTCAACAAATCAACTTATGGATGGGAATCAGGCAGTCTCGGTTGGTGCAATATTGCCATCGGTGCACCGTTGTGGTAGCGATTGGCACCTGTTGTTCTTCGACCCTAAGCAACCCCACAACAAGAGTCCTGCAAGAAACCAGGCAAAGTAGACAGCTGTTTAATTTCCTCCAAGACAGCTATTCCAAAAGCCCACCAGTACCTTTTGGGTCCTTGAAATACCCTCTCCAGAGGTAGTCTACGTCAAGGATGCACGGAGCCTCTGGGCCAGTCAAAATGGGGTGCTTTTGCCACTCATTCCTAGTTAGGTTGTCCATTTCCTCCACCTGGCTGGAGGCAAGGCCCCTCTAGTTCCGGTCATAGCATTCGTTACTGACGAATGGATTCGTGTGGTGCATGTGAATTTGAATCCCATCCTTGTTACTCACTTCTTGTAAATATGCCTCAGAAACTCCTTCCATAAGATCAGGAGCAAGATCAGTCCTCCTACTCTGTCTGGGAACTGCCCACTGGAGACTGGAGCAGAAATTTTCCTGGAAGAACACCCATTTGAAATTGTTTTTTCCTTGCAATTCACGTACCTGTGCCTCTAGGGTCGAGGTAGGTTTTCGATCCCATCTCCTCATGTTCTCTCTGTGGTCATGCAGATAAAACCACAGGGTCTCTCGTGGTGTTTGTGCTCTATATCCTCTCTCGTGAGCAGAGGAACACCTGCTCCTAATAGATGAGATACTGGTCCATACAAGCAGGAAATGGGATCTCCTGGAACAGTTTATCAAACAATTTTTGGATTTTTTGCTCAGTCTTTACATGGCTGAGACACAGGCCTGTAGGAAGGAAGAGAGATTTTCTTTGTATTGTGAGAGTTGGCCAGTCACTTCATTCACTATCAGTGCCTCTTTGTCCTTCCAAGCCAGTACTGTCAATGATTTGGCATATGACGATTGTGCACTCTGTACAAACCTCCACCACATGGGTTGGGTACATTGGACTTCATCTGGATCTGTGCGTAACTTCACATTGCCTGGGGCATAATAAACCATCTCCCACATGGCTAATTCCCTCAGGTACTGTATACCTCTCTCCATAGTGGTCCACTTGCCTGGGTGACATATAACTTTGAGTGGATATCTTTCCTCATGCCTGACAAGAGTCACCTCCAGAGGCTGAGGGCTTGTGTCCCTTTTTCAATCACCTTGTCAATGCCCCCTTCCCTGAACAGGGATCCCAGCTGCTTGGCTTTCCCACCCTCTAATTCCAGGCTACTGGCCCTGCTGTCCCAGCATCAGAGCAGCCAGGTGACAAGTTGCTCGCCTAATCGACAAATGAAATCTTTTCACATATCTCCCAGCTCACTCGGGGATAGGGATTGGGTGGTTACCTCTGGTTCTGTCTCTTCCTCCTATTCTTGTGATGGCCCTGTTTCATCATCCTTTACTAAACAAGTTGACTTTCATGTCCATTTCTTGTTGTGTACAGGGGCGACGGATACTGGTATGGGTTGGTTCTCTGGTTCGATTGCAGTGCTTACTGCAGTGATTTGAGTAGCCACAGAGCCTGTCACTGGGGTTTGAGTAACAACAGTGCTTGTCACAGGGGTTGATCTCTGGGTCATATTCTTAAATAGTTGTTTAACCCTAAAGAAGACCTGAACCACATTCAGGAGACCTAGTAATAGAAGCATGCTGGTCTGAATGTACCATGGATATTCAATATTTTCAAGAGCTATTGTAATTAGGCTAGGGAACAAGGGGAAGGTGAAGGAAGGTATCTCCTTCACATATTGTCTCTCCGAGAAGAAAAAGTCAAAAGTGTAATTATTAATAGCTTCCAACAGATGGCTCCCCAAGTATGGAGATGAAGTCATCGCTGTCACTGCTGCCTCCGAGTACAGATCAACTGAGTACAAATACAAAACTGGTCTGACTGTCAATGATTTTATCACACCATAAGCCAGTAGTACACTGAACAGCAGAGTGATAACCTTAATCCAATGCCCAGAGGTGACAAACCACGCATAAACACTGATAAGCAGTATATGTGGCAAGTAAGGTGTCACATGACTCAACTCTGAGAACAACTCTGAGAACAAATAAAACAACATTGTGACCAGCGGACCAGTGACAATTAATCTAAGATAATAAATGTTAATAATAAATTTGTGTTAACATTCTCTGGTCAGATCTGTTGTTACCTCAACCTTTTGTGCCCCACGTTGGGTGCCAAAAAGGACTGTCATGGTTTAACCCCAGTTGGCAACTAAGCACCACGCAGTTGCTCGTTTATCCCTCCCCTGCAAAAGGGATGGGGGGCGAGAATGGAAAAAAAAATTGTCGGTTGAGATAAAGACAGTTTAATAGGATAACAAAGGAAGAGAATAATAATAATGACAGTAATAACAACAATAACAATAATAATATAGAAAATAAGTGATGCACAAATGCAATTGCTCACCACATTTAGAAGGAAAAAAAAAACCCCATGCTCAGTCTGTCTCTGAGGAGTGATCCCACCTCCCAGCTAGCTTCCCCAGTTATATATGGAGCATGATGTTCTATGGCAGGGAATGTCCCTTTGGCCAGCCTGGGCCAGCTGTCCTGGCTGTGCTCTCCCAGCTTCTTCTGCACCTGGCAGGGCGTGAGAAGCTGAAAAGTCCTTGGCTTAGTGTAGGCACTACAACTACCCAGCAACAACTAAAACATCAGTGTGTTATCAACACTATCCTCATACTAAATCCAAAATACAGCACTATACCAGCTGCTAGAAAGAAAATTAACTCTATCCCAGCTGAAACCGGGACAGAATAGTTTCTACAAAGCATTTTCAAGTAGAACACAAGGAAACATTAATTGTTCAGCCGGAGCAGTCATTGGAAGATCAAAATTCCATTTATGTGTTTCAATACACATAGGGAAATGCCTACTGTGTACAATTTTATGCCATTTTCCTCCATGCTGTTCTAATCGGTATGTCACTTTTAGACCATATATATAGAGACATTTTGTGAAAAGCATGCACATGAAAAAGATACTGGAAATGAAAAATATCCTATGATCATAAGGTCTTGTAAGCTATTTCCATTGTTATCAATAGGTAAACAGATACTTGGAATACAGGAGCTTAATAACTCCTGAAGAAAATTAGACTTTAGTTATGATTGTGCTCAACGGCATACTTTTTTTTTAAACATATGGATACAGAAAGTTAGTGACCCATGCATATTATCTATCAATCAGTGAGACCGATGTGATAGCAGTGTCAGATGTAAAAAAGACAAGAGCACACAGTTGGTTTTTTAAGTGTGATTCAGATATCTGTCACAGACTTTCTTAGAATGCAAAGGCAATGCAATTTAAGCACTGTTACAACAAGCAACAAACATTCCTTAAGAGAAATGGTCATTATTTCTGAAGTCAACAGCTACTGTATATTTTTAAAAATACAGCCAATATCTGTAGAACATTTCCGAGATAATGCAACCACTACGCTTCCTATTCAGTCATCAGACAAATTTATCATACAAGATTTTTCATGAACTCAAATAATTTCTGAGTCTGCGTCAGGTAGGCCTTGGGGATCCAAATCCAAAAAAGTAATTCTGAGCTTTTATTATACAGTTTTTACTACCTGGATCTCAGAATTTGGATATGAAACTAAAAAAAAATAGAAAAGTACCAACCAAAAACTTCTAAGAAATATATCTGAATTCTACAACATAAAAAAATTAAACCAGAAAGTATTTGTTTATAATATAAGAGATAATTTTATTATTGTTCTACATAATGCTGTAGGAAATTAAAACAAATAAATCCCACCAACTCCCACAGTATAGGTACTTGCAGGAGCTAGGTATTTTTACTATTCATGACTATTTGTTATTAGATGCTTAGAAGAGCTTAGGTGTATTGAGCACATAATAGGTTTCATCAGTTGTGAGAAAGAGGATGAGGAGAGCGAGAAAGAAAGGACTTGGAAAAATTTTGTAAAATATGGATAGTCCAGAGAAGGTACATTTCTCACCCAGTGCTTTTATTTTTTTAAGAAAATTAATTCATTTATTCAAAGGATTTAGTGTCAACCTGACGCAGTAAACAATGCCAAAATAAGGCAGCATTTGCTTATGCAATATGTTTGTCAGTTATGATGACTCCTATTCCATAGGTAAACAGGGGCAATAAAAACCAGGCAGAAGGAACTGGAAAGGACAGTATTTGTGAAAAAAGCAGAAGTGGAGAGAGAGAGCCGAAGCAAGAGTGAGAGGAGCAACGAAACAAACACAATGGCAACAAAGGAGAAAAGAGCAAGAAAAGTATAATGCGTAAGGAATCAAGGTTGAGAGCTAGTGCAAGTCCATATGTGAAGGTTAGTCTTCAAATGAGCATGTTAATAAGGGATTTGCATTATTCCTTCCACAATCAATAACTTTTGAAGCATCTTATTCCTAGAAATAATGGCTAATATAAATCTCGTGTTCTTAAAAATAGCATTATCTCCTTTTCTTAAAAACCTTATGTGTAAGAGGATGGTGAACATGCAAAACAAGAAGCACAAGATATTATTCATCCAAGAACTATAGCCTACTGTTGGAGTCATTCCTTTAGAGCGTCAATAACTCTCTACGAACACAGTATATGAATCTGTATTTTCACTGAACAAAAAAAATCAACCCTCAAAATAAGTTTACAGTGTAGTGGAAAATCAGAAACCAAATCATAAAAATGAAGAAATACTACCTGGAATAGAATAAGGAAAAAGAAAATGCAAATTTCACAGAAAATGTATTCAATTTCTTACTAACTTTAGAAGAGATGTTGACTTTGCAAAAGCAAGTGGACATGTTTGATTAAAAGATACATTAACTATATATGGAAGGAAACGTACTTCATGTATTAGTTTATTCTGTTAAAAAACATGAACAATTCTCTTCATTCTTCCAAAGCTGTTCTGAGAAAGTGTTCATTTGTTTAGTGGAAGCAGAAGGAGCTAAGTTGCACATCATTATTCTTAATTCATGTCTTGTGATTCTTTTTTAAATTCCAGCTTGGATTTTATTAACAGAATCAGAAGCATTGAAGCCAGACTGAGTCATCAGTTTTATGGGAAAAAGTGTAAATGCTTGGAAGATGGCCAGAGGACAGACAATCCCAAACTAGAATTTTCTTTTCATTTGTGAAATAAAGAATTTCCTTTCTAGTTTTTTGTTTTGTTTTGTTCTGTTTTTAAGAAATAATTGTTATTTTTACCCATTTATGCTGGTTAGAAGAAAAGCTATACCATAGCTGCAGTACAGTGTTGCTTTCATGCCAGATCTTTTCAGAATATATTTCTTGATTTGTTTTTCTTTCATCTCATGGAGAAAGTTGTAATATATTTATTTGTACTTGAGTATTTCTTTTTACTAGTATTACAGAAATATAAAAAATGTATCCAAACAAACATTGGTCTGGATACAAACTGATGTCTTCTTATTTTTAATAATACTTTTACAGGAACTATGGTGGGTTTCTCAGTACTGTGCAAAGCCATACTGTACAGAGATAACCAGTCTGAAGAACTGGAAGCAGTATGGCTTTTTAAATATAATAAAGTTGTTAATTTATTACCATATGCTATATGGACACCTTTGCCTAGTCTTCCATTCCCCTTCCCCTTCCTTGCCCCATCCTCTTTCTCATCTGCTCTTCCTTTTTCCTTTCCCTTTTTCTTTTATTTTCTGAATTCCTTGTCTTCTTATTCCATCTTTTAAACAAGTTTTAGGAAGAAATGTCAGCCCATACTTTATTTCATAACTCAAACCAGTCTAATCATGATGTTGGAATCTGTTTCTGTTCTCCCTTATATCCCTGGAGAATTATTTGATCACATGGCAGTAGGATATCGCTGTCTATTTCTATTTTTGAAGATGTACACTTCGCAAAGGGAAAAAAAATCTTAAATGAAATGTGTAGAAGTGCAAATGTAGTTATCTTTGCAGAAGAACTGTGGACACAATTTCTCTCAAGCAGCCTTGTCAAGTTTGACCAAATTATAGTCATTGTTTGCTAGGAATGTCTACTTAATAGCTGAATGAAAGCAAGACCAACTTTTTTCCCCCATTTTTTTCTCCTTTTTTAATGAAGAACTTAATTGGGTACTCTCTCATTTCACAAAGACAACAGATAATTTCTGATTTTTTTGATAAACTGAGTTACCTTTAAATTGTTCCTTTTGTTTTTTTTTTTCCTCATCAAGGCAATAAGCCTTCTCTGGATGAAGAAAGAGTGAAATTTAGTCATCTTTTTGCACTTTTATTTAGGGAAAAAACACCCAAAACAGAAGCTATGTTTTTAAGAACATTAACATCCAAGTGAAAAGGAAACACTCCCTTATCAAGTTATTTACCCATAAAAATTGAGTTTATAAACTACACTTACCCACGTAATATAGGCACAGAATATTTAGGCTACCAGGAAATTTTATTATTGAAAGCCCACCCAGAAGTATTAAAAAAAGCAAAGAAAAAAAAAACAGAGAAAAGTTATTTTAATTATAGGAATGTGCCTCAAAAAAATGGCCTTTGTCTTGGAAAAAACCCCAAATTGAGAGAAAGTACAATCAAATATCTAAGAAATCTGTAAAATAAATTAATTTTTTAAATTGCCCTGAGGATTAAGTACCAAATGAAACCTTCGATACATTTGAAAGTTTGTAGACATGATCCCAGAGGGAAACAGAGAACAAGCAATTTTTAAAATCAGTAGCTCAACAGCATATCTTATCTGTATGTGAGATGAAATCTTATGCAATACTTGTTGAAAAAAATTTACATTTAAATAAGCAATGAAATGAGCAAAGTTAACTGAGGAGATGTGTAATTAATATATATTCTATAATGTATCTTATTACCTTTGAGAGAACTAATAGCAAAAGAAGCTTCCAGGCTTTACTACCTACAAATCTGTTCATTTAACAGGAAGGGTTCTTTCAACAAGTTAAGTTGGTTGATAAGGGAAGAGCAACTGATGTCATCTACCTGGACTTGTGCAAAGCATTTGACACTGTCTCACAGGGCATCTCTATCTGTAAATTGGAGACACGTGGATTTGATGGATGGACAACTTGCTGGATAAGGAATTAGGTGGACACTGTCACTCAAAGAGTTGCGGTCAATGGCTCAATGTTCAAGTGGAGACCAGCGACGACTGGCATTCGTCAGGGGCTGGTGTTGGGACCATCACTGTTTAAGATCTTTGTTGGTGACATGGACAGTGGGATTGAGTGCACCCTCAGCAAGTTTGCTAACGACACCAAGCTATGTGGTATGGTCGACATGCTGAAGGGAAGGGATGCCTGACAGGCGTGAGAGGTGGGCCCATGCGAACTGCATGAAGTTCAAGAAGGCCAAGTGCAAGGTCCTGCACATGGATCGGGGCAATCCCAAGCACAACTACAGCCTGGGCAGAGAATGGATTGAAAGCAGCCCTGAGGAGAAGGACTTGGGGTTATTGATTGATGAGAAGCTCAACATGAGCCATCAATGCATGCTTGCAGCCCAGAAAGCCAACTGTTTCCTGGGCTGTGTCAAAAACAGCATGACCAGCAGGTCAAGGGAGGTGATTCTACCCCACTACTCCGCTCTCCAGGTGAGACCCCATCTGGAGTACTGCATCAAGCTCTGGGGTGCCCAGTACAAGAAGGGCATGGAGCTTTTGGAGAGAGTCCAGAGGAGTCACCAGGAAGGTGATCAGAAGGCTGGAACACCTCTCCTATCAGGACAGACTGAGAGAGTTGGGATTGTTCAGCCTGGAGAAGAGAAGGCTGCAGGGAGATCTAATTGCAGCCTTCCAGTACCTGAAGGGAGCCTACAAGAATGCTGGAGAGGGTAGATTGAGATTAGATATTAGGAAGACATTCCTCACTGTGAGCGTAGTGAGACACTCAACAGTTTCCCACAGAGGGTGTGGATGCCCCATCCCTGGAAGCGTTCATGGCCAGGTTGGATGAGGCTTTGGGCAACGTGGTCTAGTGGAGGGTGTCCCTGTCCATGGCAGGGGGGTTGGAACTGGATGATATTTACTGTCCCTTCCAAGCCAAATCATTCTATAATTCTATGATTCTGTAATTATGTTGACTTTATGCGATCACAGATTCTAAGACAGCAACCAGAATGATGGCTCAAAGTAATTAGCAGGGAACGAAGACAAAAGCAAACAAACATTTGCTGCCACAAGAGTCTGAGAAAAGTATTTTTTCTGTAATCTGCTCCACCTTCCATTTTCTAAGAGGTGCAGATTTCGTTTTAACAAAAGCAGCAGGAGTTGTTTGTTTTCAAAATTTAAACCACACAAGTTTGTTTCATGAGACTTTCTTAAACATCAATATTTTATTTGTAAATTGAATTTATTGGATGAATAACTCATACGTCCCACAGAGTAATGACAACAAATGAAAAATTACCCCTTTGGGTTTGGGGGGGGCAGGGAGTAATGTTCTGCAAATGTAAATTGAAGCTAGAGGATAAGCATGGGATGGGATATTTAAAAATCAGATTGCTCTTATTGAATTAGAATTTTAGTATGCCTTATAAAACTCCATCCAATCTTTCTAATACTTTCTGTATTATTGTACAACTGCTTTCTTTTATGTAATCTGAGTGTACATGTTAGAGTTTAGCAGTATAAACAGTATGAGCACATTTGCATATTTAAAATTTTATTTTCATTATTTGCTTTTGTCTATTTCAACACTTCTAATAAATTTGTTTGAATTGTACTATGCATATTTGAGAAGAAATTTACTGGTTCTATAGTATGTGCAATAAGGTGGCCTCTGACCAGGCTGCTTTCAAAAAATGGACTTGTTCTTCAACTGTAGGAAGAAGCAGAGTTTAGGAAGGATGCGGGATGTAATATGAAAAAGTCCACTAAAGTATCTTTAGGTGGTATATCCCCCATAACATTATGCATCTAAACTTACCTGCATTCCTGAGTAATCAGTCATAAAAGATAAACACCTTCAAAGACAAATCTTGCTGTCTGTCTTAATATTGGGGTGTGATAGAAGAATGGATACCTATCTTTAGATATATCTCAGCCTTTATACGTATAATTTAAGCAAGAAAAACACATGATCACAAATAAGACTTGAGATAAATCTGGAATGGAACAATTATTCTTCCCAGCATTTTCATGATTATTAAATCATTGGATTTCTAGTTTAAAATGTCACTAGAGAGGTAAGGAAAAAAGGCTGAACAAAAAGGGCAGGAATATTATAAAGCTAATGTATAAAACTGGATCCAAAATGTTGGTATACTATCCTTCATTTACCAAGTAAATGCAATGGAAAATGAGTTCATATAACATACACATAGGCAATTTTATACATAGACTTTGAAAGTGTAATAAGGTTGATAAAACACCATTACATATTAATTTATGAACATTCAGGGAACACTTAAAATGGTCTGCTGAGATATAGAAATTTTTTAAATGCCAGATGTCTTTTTTTGGGGGGAAAAAAAAGAGATCTTAAAAGGACTAACTCTGAAGAAATAAAAAGTTATTAAGCATATCTGATGTATTTATTTGCCTCAACTTTGGTTATTTCAAGACCATTTAGCAGTTTTAAATATTATCTCTCATTTACAGTAGAACCTCAAGGAAACTAATCTGTTCATTATTTTCTAAGTATAATCAAAATAGGAAAATTATGGAAATTGACATACATTATCACAGAAAGCTGAGAAAAGTATCAAACAAATTCTTTAAAATGGTTGTTTCTCAGTTATTCAGAAGCTGAAAGATGAATGATTCTAACCTTAGTGAGAAGAAAGCAGTAAATTGTACTCTGAACATTTTCAAAGTTTTGTAATTGAGTGGGCTGAGTAAGAACAAGCTAATGTCAAAAGGATATATTTACTTTGGAATAAAGTCAGCTTTCTCTGCCCTACTCTTAAAAAAGACAGCGCAAGAATAAAAGTTACAGTTAAAATTAACCTTGACTGTGGTCCAAATGTGACCTGCTGATACATGCATTAAAATCAACAATAGTTGTCCAAATGCATTGAAGAGAAGAACTTGTTACTAAATGTATTCAAGCCTGACATCCCTCCTTACATGAGTTTAAAAGGCTACGCACATGACCTCAGAATCATATCCTGTAAGCCAAGGAAATTTTAAGTTTCTTGAGTATTTAAAAGCAAGATAGTTTAAAAAGATGAACAGCAGTACTATCTTTTGTGGGAAAATACAAAACTGTAAAAATGGAGCAAGTTATGCAGTTGTATCAGCCCTATATGGCCTGGGTACCTGAAATCAGAAAACACAATTTTTACCGGAAAATCCATTCAACCACATTTGGACTGCAATCCTTTTCTGACAGTCATCTCCCAGCTGTAATGGTGCATTTGTTTTTCTTTTCTAGAGCATGGTTTCATAGCTGTTGCTTATTCGAAGCTCTTTTCTTCAAATCAGAGATAAAAATGCCCCATAATCTATGCTGCAAATTATAAAAGTATTATATTTTAATCACATTACAACAGCTACACTAAACAAAGAACACTCCTTGAAAGATCCATATATGGTACATTAATATGATGTCTGAACAGGGGTAATCATAAGATACTGTGAACTCAGCTTTTCAAAGCCAGAATTTTCATCACTCATGAGAATTTCCTATTCTTTATTTGCACTCATCTCAGGATTTCACTGAAGGTGGATGTTAGGGGAGGAGAAGACATGTGAGTGGGAAATTTATCAAAGGATTTAATAATGACCTTGAAAATTGGTCCTGTTGTGTGTTTGAGATGTATGCATATAAATTAAAAACAGTCAGAAGGGGCTGCCAAGGACCTGCCTACACTGAAAATATTTAACTTATTTAATGTTAGGTTCTAGCAAAGTTTGACCCCTAACTGCTGATGCCGAACATTATTTCCAGTGAGCTATGTTGTCTACCATCTGTCAATCAACATCATGTCTTCTAACTTGTGATCTCAGCACAAGAAATGAACTGAATACAGACTGGTTTGTGGGACAAACTTCACCACAAGATGTGCAGAGCCACAGCGTCCGACTCTTTCTAATCTAATCATCGATCTGACAAATGTGGAACGAAAAACACATTAGCCTGTGATATGATGATAAAATGGTGTTAACATACTGAATTTCGTAATGAAGAACAGCAAAACACTTTTGCTGCTGCTCTGCTTATAAAACAGCTTCCTATAGTGATGATGGTCAATGGATGGGTTTGAAAATGGCCTTTCTACATAGTTCTATGCTTAAAAAATATCACAGCTAAAAATTAAAAAAAACCCTAAACTACTTTCACCTCTCCCTCCTTCTTCCCAGGCTCAATTTCACTTCCAACTCCTCTACCTCCTCCTCCCTGAGTGGTGCAGGGAGATAGGGAATGAGGGTTGTGGTCAGTCCATAACAGCTCCTATCTGCTGCTCCTTCCTCCTCAGACTTTTCCCCTGCTCCTGGGTAGGTCTTTTCCATGGGCTGCAGTCGTTCAGGATAAACCAGCTCCAGTGTGGATTCTTCATGGGTTGCAATTTCTTTCAGGGAATATCCACCTATCCCAGCACAGGGTCCTCCATGGACTGCAGGGGGGTAATCTGCTTCATCATGGTCTTCTCCAGGGTCTGCAGGAGAGTCTCTGCTCTGGCACCTGGAACATCTCCTCCCCCTCCTCCTTCTCTGGCTTTGGTGTCTACAGGCCTGTTTCTCACACTGTTGGTTTGGTTTTGTTGTGGTGGTGTGGGGTGGTTTTTTATTGTTTTTTTTTCCCCCTCAATCCTCTCTCTTCACCCTGTGGTATTTTTGCTCTGAAATATGTTTCCCAGAGGCATCCCACCAGTGGCTGAGGGGCTCCACTTTGCCCTGTGGTGGTTCCACTGGAACCAGCTGGAACTGGCTGTGACCAGCACAAAGCTGCCTCCTCACAGAGGCCACTTCTGCAGACCCCCCACTGACAACACCTTGCCACCTACACCCAATAAACATAGTTTTAACTATTACTAATAAGTCTTTTCTGTCTTAATTAGATAATTTGAACTATGACTACAGTGACCTTTGACGTATTTTGATTAGGCTGTTAAATCACGAAAAAGGCTAACAATACATTTTTATCTCCAACTATAATGTACGCTTCTTTGTGTCCATGACAAGATTTTAAGCTTAGCACAATTAAGGGAGACAAAAAAGAGATGTTTTTGCTTCATGTTATGTTAAAAGAGCTCAAATTATGAGGATTGTAATATGTAACCAGTCTTAGATGGAACCCACAGGTTAAATTAATCAAATGATTAGTTACTTATATTGATAATTGGTTAAAATTAGTATGACAATGAGGTATTGACTCTCAATGTTCTACTTAGGGTGTGATGCCTCAGCATGAATTGCATTTTTGTATAGGTAAATAGTCCTAGTTAGGTCCACAATCACTTTACAATTTAGTCATCTTATTTAAGGAAGCACCTTATCTTTGATTAAATATATCTAAGTCAATAAGGGTACGTTGACAAATAAGGCTGCTGACACTTGCAAAACTATATGATGTTTTTTATCAAGGATTCTTCCTCTTACTCTTGAACTGTCTAACATAAAATGCCAGCTGAGAGCCTGAAGAGATTTCCAACTCCCACATTTCCATTCTGGCCTTTTCCCCATGAACTTCAGTACAGTTCTTTCATGTGTAAAACCTGTGCTTTATCTGTCAGAAATGCTTAATTCAGCAGTTCCTTATATGCTAAATGGGTAACAAAAGAGGAAGTTTATCAAAGAGAGTTGTTGCACAATATTTCAAAGGTATATTTTATATTAGGAATAAGTTATTAATTTGAAAATAGCTCATTTTTTTTAACTGTACTTCAACTTTTGCACTATTTCAGGAGACAGTTGTGCAAGGTCCTGCACATGGGTCAGTGCAATCCCAAGCGCAACTACAGGCTGGGTGGAGAATGGATTGAGAGCAGCCCTGAGGAGAAGGGCTTGGGGGTATTGATTGATGAGAAGCTCAACATGAGCCAGCAGTGTGCGCTTGCAGCCCAGAAAGCCAACCGTGTCCTGGGCTGCATCAAAAGAAGGGTGACCAGCAGGTCGAGGGAGGTGATCCTGCCCCTCTACTCCGCTCTTGTGAGACCCCACCTGGAGTACTGCATCCAGCTCTGGGGGCCCCAGTACAAGAAGGGCATGGAGCTGTTGGAGCGAGTCCAGAGGAGGATGACAAAGCTGATCAGAGGGCTGGAGCACCTCTCCTACGAAAAGACAGGCTGAGAGAGTTGGGGTTGTTCAGCCTGGAGAAGAGAAGGCTCCGGGGAGATCTTATAGCAGCCTTCCAGTACCTGAAGGTGGTCTACAGGAAAGACAGAGAGGGACTTTTTAAAAGGGCATGTTGTGATAGGACAAGGGGTAATGGCTTTAAACTGAAAGAGGGTAGATTGAGATTAGATATTAGGAAGAAATTCTTTACTGTGGGGGTGGCGAGGCACTGGAACAGGTTGCCCAGAGAAGCTGTGGCTGCCCCATCCCTGGAAGAGTTCAAGGCCAGGTTGGATGGGGCTTTGGGCAACGTGGTCTAGTGGAGGGTGTCCCTGCCCATGGCAGGGGGTTTGGAACTAGATGATCTTTAAGGTCCCTTCCAACCCAAACCATTCTATAATTCTATGAAGAATTTCTCTGACTAGAATGACTGTCACAACTGCCTTCCCTCTATACCATAGAGAGTGCTGAAGAAAGGAGAGAAACTGAGCAAAAACTTTACTAGAACATATTTTGCATGACTAGTAACCTTTTATTGTGGAGAAGATGCTAAAATAGTAATAAAGATGGTTGCCACTATTAATATCTAAACTATAAAATTCAAGAATTAGGAATGGATATTTAACATGTGCACAGTCACCATAACTTGATTTAGATGTTGTTCTTGTGGTGTATCTTAAGGATTGTTAAATAGTCCTGGTTTAATACAGGACTGATCTTTCTTCAACAGATCAGTTCCACACCACTAAGGATACGAAACTCATGTTTTCTTTTCAAGAAAATACCTGTATGAAAAGCAAGTTGTCAATCCTTTGCAGAATAAAAAGTAATTAACTAAGGGTAAGGAATTTAATCTGTCTTTAAAATTATGAAACCAATACACCATAACCTTATTGTGAATTACCACATAAAAGTCTTACCAGAAAGCTGTGATGTTAATACATTATAGTTACTGGATTTCCTCTAAAACATTCCAGCAGAGTGGAGACAATAGGCAATAAAAGGCATGGGGGCCTACAAGTTAGTGCTGCTCTGCCAGCACTTTCTTTGCCAGATCCTTGGACTGGAATACAAAGTTTAAAATGATTCCTTGACTAGGGGCTTCGGAAGAATAAGCAAAGAAACCCAATATTGAGCACTGGTCTGCATAATGTTAAAATCTGAATTCTTAACTGTCCCTTCAGCTTAGGCACCTAAGTTAGAGATCCAGAAGTACCTCTAAGCTATTTATTCTGGAAAAGTAGTGATCCTTTCTTCAGAGTAGATGATTAGAACATCCCTTTTGAAGAACTAACATAGTCCCACTGTTTCCTTTCAATGCAAGATTATAGAAGGAGACTAAGTGTGGTACAAGCACCTGCCTTGTGCAGCAAAACCTCATGGCCACAGTAGTT
Organism: Grus americana; assembly: GCF_028858705.1. Taxonomy (NCBI): domain Eukaryota; kingdom Metazoa; phylum Chordata; class Aves; order Gruiformes; family Gruidae; genus Grus; species Grus americana. The sequence continues at coordinate 63,422,276 of NC_072853.1, forward strand.
GTATGGGAAATGGAGCCTGGAGACAGTTCCTGGTTCACCTGAATGACTTCATATTCCTGCTTCCCACCCCAGAGGGCTGGAGGACTATATCCTTTTGCTGGAAGCTGTGAGTGAAACTGTACCCAGGAGGCATCTGATCTCTGCTTCTAGAACTTTTTAGTATTTTCTCTTCTGTAGGGCTGTTTCTAGATTCAACCCAGAGGACAGCTGCACAACTTCAACAAGAGAGGCCTTTTCTTCTCTCCTGCACTTGAGACTACCTGTTATCTTAACTAACAATTTGGGTACTCACTCAGGAATGGTGTGTGAGACCCCTCAGACTGCAGAGGAAACCAATCTCTTACTTCCCTGTCAAAGTTTCCGTCATTATTTTATTAAAAAATATGCTGACATCTCATCCTTTGGCCTCATTTTTTTAAAAGGAAGCAAGTGTAAATGCACAAGTGAGGGGACCTGACCATTTTGAGAGGCCCCACAAATTGCTCCAGGGTACCTCTGATACAGATTAGCAGTGAGCAAGGTGATTCAGTCCTTAGGGAACTTAGAAACTGCTTCCAGGGATCAGCAAATGCTCGCAAGGATTTTTTGGATCACAGTTTCAGAGCTGGGTGCGCCTTCTCTTCTCTTCTCTTCTCTTCTCTTCTCTTCTCTTCTCTTCTCTTCTCTTCTCTTCTCTTCTCTTCTCTTCTCTTCTCTTCTCTTCTCTTCTCTTCTCTTCTCTTCTCTTCTCTTCTCTCCTCTCCTCTCCTCTCCTCTCCTCTCCTCTCCTCTCCTCTCCTCTCCTCTCCTCTCCTCTCCTCTCCTCTCCTCTCCTCTCCTCTCCTCTTCTCTTCTCTTCTCTTCTCTCTTCTCTTTTCCATCTCATTCTTTAGAACGAGCCCTACAATTTGAGGGTCGTAACTCCATAATATGACTTCCCTTACTTCTCCAGCTATACTCCTGTACCCTGAGGAAGACTCCCTCTGAGGTACTGCAAGGAGAGTGAGCCCTGTGGACTTCTGTGCCAGTCAGTCATCCACGGGTTGCTTTTAACTAAACACCACGGGGAAGGATTGATCAGATATGGATCAATGCAGCTGCAAACACTGTTCAGTTACTTAAAGTTTTTGATGAACCTGCAAGGAGATCAATCAGTAGAGAAGGTATGCTAAAGATCAGCCAAGTAGGATGCACTTTAATTGCGGAAATTTTGGAGAAAGTTAAAGCTTGCCAAATAGCCTATAGCAAAGATCTTACTGTCTTTTTCTGCTTCATTTGGAGACAAAGAATAACAGCCAGCTCTCAATATACTGGTATCAATACTTTTTGATAGTATTTTTTTCAAACTTAGTCAGTAAGGAATATATCTTAATATAGCCTGAAGACAACTACCACTGAATACTATCACAGCTCTTCTGAAAACTATGTTGGCTGCTATTCTGGGCTTTCCTTATGTCCAGAAGTTTAAATCAGCTGCCCATGCTGAATGTAATGAATACATAGAGAAAAGGGATTGCCAATGTATCTCCCCATGTATATTCAAGAAGTTTCCTGAAAATTTAAGTATTTTATCAATTCCCTCTATTTAAGCAATGATATTAGACACTTAATTGGGATTATGCAGTAACTGAAGGCAATAACACTGAAAAAGTAGGTGCAATTATCTTCATTATGTGAGAAGGAAAGATAGAAATCAAGTCAGTTCTGCTACTGTGACAACATATGGGCTTTTGTTGTTAATTTCAATGTTGAGATGTTACAAGACACAGAGGAGTCAAGATCAAGTGTTTCAATTTTCCAATAATTCACCTGTATGATTACAGTTTAGCCTTTTTTGATAATTTGCTTTCTTGTAGACATGAATATGAAGATTAATTTGTCAATGCATCTATTGTAATATTATGTCTCTAATTGAGGAATAGGCATGTTATTATTAATTGTAATTTTGAATAATGGCATTCAGAAGCAGTTTTTCTCTCTGATTCATGAAGAATTATTTTGTCTAATTTCTAAACATCTGACTACTTCTGGTTTGGGGTAGTAGAAATGTTTAGCTACTGAACAGACATGCTGAGAGTTCCTGTGTCAGTATCTAGAACTAGCAGCAAAGGTGTTCAAAAGAGACAAAGCCTGGTATTCTATGCATCTTTGATCCAAAGACCATTCATGCACCCCAATTTTTAATTGATTGATTCTCAGAATGCAGTGATACTTATGCAAAAGGGGAACCATTTGACATTCTTGTTCTGTGTTTCAACTTGTATTTTTAAAGGTTTTGGATATAAACAAAACAATTTGACTAAAATGTTGTGACAAATAAGTCAGTGTACCAAAGAGGTAAAATAGTAATAAAATATTCTAATAGCTACAGTGAAGCAGAGAAGCATATCCTGTAGGGTTTTTGAGCTCCATTTGTCATTAATTTCTTGGCACAACTCTGTAAGTATTCCATTATAGAAACAACAACCTAACCAGCTATCTGTGAAATCCTATATGTCTGCCAGTTGGTGATTTTTTTTTTGGAACTGTCAGCACTTTTCACTGTACATAAGGCAACTTACTGCGAGGGATGAAAGAATAAACAAAATCAATAGCTCAACTTTTTTGGTATTGAAATGCAGGTGGAGCAAATAATCTATTGAAGCCAAGAGCACAAGTTAATTGAATCACACTGAGATACTGTCATATGTTATTCAGGAAACTTAGTAGAGTATAGTATAATACCACTCTATTCCTTTTTAAAGCAACAGTCATATTGCTGTTTCTATGCATCTCCTTTTGCTGTACATGGAAAAAGTCAAATTACTGACATATAGGAGCAAGTCAGTGAAATCCCATTTAACTCTTTTGTTCACTATGGAGCTGTAGTGCACAGCTGTCCTTAGATACTACAGTGATATTTGTTTCTAATTATATATAGTGTTCACAAACACAACCAGAACATGTGGAACAGTCTGACTATTTGATAAAATCAAGTCCCTCTCCAGCTTGCCTTCTCTATTAAAATGAATTGGAAGTCTTTATTGATTTCCAGACCTAGACTACCTCCACTGCTTACAACAGAGCTGTCTCTATAAAGACTTCTAAACCTCCTTATCATGGAATAATATATATTAAAAAAAAACCCCAAAACCCCAAAAAACCAAAAAACAAAAACCAAAGAAACCACAACAACAAAAACCACCAGGAAAGAAAACAAAAAACCAAAAAACCCAAACATCCTACTGCTAACATGACAGAGCTCCCTTTTTAGATGAAATGGCTCAACAGCTCACATCTTGAAACACAGCCCAAGTCTTCAGTTGCGATCTTTTAATCTCTCAGTTTTTTCAGCCAGTTTCCCACAACTTTGGTCTTCTGTTTAAAACTACCAGCAACAGGGGTTTGGGCATTTCGGACTTGACTTTTATCCTTAGCCCACTTGTGCTTGTCTTCCCTGGCACACAAACGGATGGCAGTCTTTCAGTAAGGTTGATGAAGGAAAGAGGGACGAGAAACAGGGTAATAATATATAGTTGTTTGTTACACTATGTGAAAAAAGGCCCAAACAACTGAATTACAGTCTCAGAACTGGTCTGGCATCTTGGTTTGCTCCAAAATACAAAAGGAGAAGGAAACATGAAACCCTCCTAGCTAAAAAGGCATCTGGCTTGGAAAGACTCTTAGCCACCGTAGAGTCAGTCTAGACAGCTGCTCAGTCCCGCACCGGCTCTGGCAAAGGGCAACAGGAGAGGATGCAGCCAGAATGCAGTCATCGTCACCTGGCACGTGGCCCTGCACAACTAGCTGACATGGTTTCAAGCAACCATCTATGCTGTGGCAATGTTTTCAGTCAAGCCAATTCATGTAATTTATCTGGGGTTTTAATGTAAAGATGAACTTTCAATTTTACAAAAAACCAAAAATTTATTTAAATATTCAATGTATTATGAATATAACTATTTTTACAATTTGTAAATATATCACAACACTTGAATCTACAAATTCTTTCTCCAGAACAAAATGATGACTTTGGCTTTTCTAAGTCTACTATTCCATCATGGACATTTTTTAAAAAAATATACACAGAGTAGCTGCAGTTCTGTGGGTTGTCTGAGTTGTCAGCTTTATCCATCACAAACATTCTTCACAGTTCTTACAGAAGTTGAATCAGATTTAGTATGTATATATCATACAAAGGCATACATGAATCTATATTTATATATGTAAATAAGTGTAGAAAGAAATACTTATTTCACACACAGGGTTATCAGTCTTATGTTTGTATCTGAAAGGAGTATTTGATCTATACAATTTCAGTTTTCAGCAACACAATGGCCAACTGAACATGTCAGTCTTGAGTTTCAAACTGAACAAGCTCTTTCTGGCTGTACCAATAAATCTAGTTTCCACATAATTTTTTTCTTTCTCACTTCTTATAGTCTTCCTGTATTAAGTTCCAACTTTTGCCTTTGCTTATTTTTTTAGTATTTTTTTGCATTCTATAATACTCTTCCTTGCAACCCAAAATCCCCCAGTAGGGCATAATGAATTTTTTTCAGCAAAGCAGGTGTCAATTATAAAAGCAGCTTTGACAAAAACAAAACATGCTCTTTACAAATAGCAACAAATGATCAATAAGGAAAGTCAAAAGGTACCTTTTCTTACTTCACCAAGCATTTGTTTGACTTTAATAACTAAAAATGGTATCAACATTTTCAGGTTTATGCTTTTTTTTTTTTTTTTTTTTTTGTGTGTGACATAATGCGTATTTAAACCAGAAAAAAATCCACCAAAAATCTATGAAAAATTCTTGGATAATTTGGAATAAAGATTATGCAATATTGGAACTTCCTGCTTAAAGCAAAATCCTGTTTCGGATATGTACCATTCATATTTCATTTTACCATCATTCACTCTTTTTCTCTCCTGTTACACTTATAAGACATAATCTTACCTAATCATTCATATTGTCTACTCCAAATTTAATTTTTACTTCCTTTGAAGTGCCTAGTATGGCGCATCTTATTTATCCACAGCATCTGAGTCTTCAAAACAACTTACCTACCAGTGTTAAATCCTGTGGGTAAGTGGAGGAGAGAGGTCGTGAACTTTGCCATAGTTGGTAAACCAAATATATTATTGTCTTTGAAGCAGAAGGTAGACATCACTTTTTAAGGTAGTGTATAAATGTACATCACCTGTTGATTTAAATATACATTATCTAAAAGATAATAGGGTCTATTATATTTTTAAAAATCTGGTAGGATATATCCAATGCATAATTCTTTCTTTTTCTTCTGAAAATCTCACTTCAATGGAAAATCAAGTACAATTCAATAATGATTTCAGATATATATTTTCACTCATTTAAAAAGACTAGACGCACTCTGCTTCCTCTTCCTCCACCTAGAAACCCAGATATCTTTACTGGGCAGCATTTTCACAAAATGAATTAAAACCAATAGTTAGGAAGTTATTAACTCACAACCTTGAACTACAGCTGAATAACTGATTCTTGAAAAGCATTCTTTTGCTGGAAGCAGATTGCTCAACAAGTTTAGACAGCCACATATGCTCAAATAGAGTAATTTTTAAGTCTTTTTATTAAAAAGTAGAGGTAAAGAGACTAATAGAGGATTGCTTACAGATCTCGTGAAAACTTATGTACATTTACTTTTGGAGGGAACTTTTCATTACTTCAATTTTTCTTATGAGAAGACAAGGTCAAAGGCAGGACAAGGCTTTGTCACTGCAACATATCATAATCTCTTGTTTAGGTAACATTTTTTTCTGAAGACTGTACCTTAGCATAACTGGATATCGTTTGTCTATTGTGCACAGATAGGGAGAAGCACACACCAGTGTCTATGTGAGGCAGAGGGGAAGAGGAGGGGTGTCACGTCAGTTTTATTGTTGTGTAAGCTCTGATCTGTTTTGTTGTATGATCAGGAATATGTCCTTTACATATGTATAATGCAGACATGCCCATCTCACCTCTTGGGGTGCAGTTCCAGTTGTATGGGGGAATGTGCATGCTGCAATTCTCCCATACTTCCATGTTCCTGTGCATCCCATGCAGTGCCAATGCTCCCACTCCTGCTCGGGTACTGGGGTGTTACGTGATGTTATGTGGTAACATAGCAGCAAAAGCTTGCAGGGTCCTCAGAAAAGACGATGGCATGGGGTGGGGTATCAGAAAATTGTCTATGACCTACTTTCTGTCCTCAGGAAAGAGGACAGAGTGGGATATGCCATCAAAAAATTGAGCACCTCTGATGTTACAGATGGAAGACATCAATGGGAATCAGATGGTCTCAGTTCTGTCCTTCTCTAAAAGTAATTTTCCATGACTCTAACTGTCCTTGTTTTTAAAGTAGTGGTAAAGATTGTATTACATTATTATCTCTCCAACATACATATGGCATTTAGAAATGCCATGTGTTTGTAGACCTAATTGGGAAAAACAGCATTATGCACATGCTTCTAAGCCTGATAGATTCAGAAGTTTGGCATTGAAAGCTCTTTCTGAGTTTCAGCATGAATAGGGACAGAATGTTTCCCACTTCAGATCTCAAACTTCTTTCATTCTGAGTCAATTTTTTCATTATCTAAAAATACAAAGTACTCTGCTCTGAAAAAAAACAACAAAAGCCCAACAAAAAACCATTCTAGGTCAGCATTATCCCCCAGATGAAGTTGTGGTTCATTTTGGTTTGGTTTTTTTTTTCTTTTTTCTTTTCTTTTACAAAATAACCTGCAAGTTTTGACTATTTATTTTTAGCTAAAATAATTTTAAAATTGTCTTGAAACCCAACTATAATTGCCTTTAATCTCAACTGTAATTTCTTCAATCCTCATTGTTCCATGTGAGGAAATACTCAAAGCAGTCACAGGAAAAAAGCATAAGTGAGACATGGAAACAGACTTTTTATTGCCTTAAGCATTTTTCACCAGATAGGGAAGGTTTACAGAGCATGAGAATCACCCATGTTGACCAGAGAGAGAGCTCTGCAGGGCACACCTGAAGGTGACTACCAAAACTACCTTGGGCTCAATCAGAAATAAAAGAGAAGCTGGGCAGGGACAGACAGATGTACACTTTCAGCAGGTTTCTGCAGGAACCTTACCTAAAGGTTGAAGGCTCCAGGGAGACCTTACAGCAGCCTTCCAGTACCTGAAGGGGCCTACAGGAAAGCTGGGGAGTGACTGTTTATCAGGGAGTGTAGTGATAGGATGAGGGGTAATGGGTTTAAACTAAAAGAGGGCAGATTTAGATTAGATACTAGGAAGACATTCTTCACTGTGACGGTAGTTAGGCACTGGAACAGGTTTCCCAGGGCAGCTGTGGATGCCCCCTCCCTGGAAGTGTGCAAGGCCAGGTTGGATGGGGCTTTGGGCAACGTGGTCTAGTGGAGGGTGTCCCTGCCCATGGCAGGGGGGTTGGAACTAGATGGTCTTTGAGGTCCCTTCCAACCCAAACTATTCTATAATTCTATGATTGAAGAGTTCTCCTGTCAGAATTAATGGTGGGCCTTGCATTTGCAATTATACCAATAAGATGAGTGGAAGAGCAGGATCAAAGATAGCTGAGGTGTCTACTCTGCCTTACCTCAGTTTGATCAGGAATTTTCGTGACTGGGGGCTGTCAGTCCTTCCTGAGCTACGCTGTGGGTGTGCACATCTCTGGCCTTGCTCTCTGCATTGACTTTGAAGCCATTTTAGGTGGCTTGTCTCCTAGATGAGCACCTTGTACATTCACTGCCACTTGTTTCCAGCCCTGCCTCTGGCTTCACCTCCTGATGACTCTGAACCTGGCTCATGCTGTGTCTGGGGCTGCCAATGAACCCCATCACCAGTCTCAGGCTCTGCCTGCTGTGTTCAGATGCTGTGGGATTGCACCCCATCAATGAGGGCACAGCCTGTGCTGGGTCACCCTCGGGTCTTGGCTTCCCATCCCTCAGGGAGCAGCTGGTCCTCACTGCTCCTTGACAGGAATGGAGAACAGTGGCCAGATGTTTATATGACGATTATTTTTTGAATGGCAGGGAGCAGATTTCTTAGCTGGCCTTCAGCAGTGATGGGTCCTAATTCTTCTGCATTGGCCTTCACTGGGTCTGAGGGGCAGCAAGTCAGGAGAAGATGGGCTGTGGCAGGACCACTCCTTGCACTTCTTGCAGTGAGGAGCATGAGACAAAACTCAAAGAGAATTTTGGCCTTTGTCTCTTTTACCTATTACTTCTGAGTAGGCTGGATACAGTTTAAACTCATCAGCATAGTTTTATCTGGAAAATTGTATAACATTTCCCACAACTGGAGGAACTTAACATATTTACTAAGTAAAACCAACTTCAGTAGGCAGCACCTAACCTACTCAAGACTCAAATAAGATTTGAGGGGTTTTTTTCCCTACAGAGCTTGGAAATTCTCTTATAAGTTACCTGGAGGAAAATCTGTAATATTGTAAAGTTTACAGTAAGCTCTGCTAACAGATGTTGTATTTCTACTGAAGATATACTCATAACAGAGACGTTTATACAGTCTGATGAGGTGAACATTTTCTTTCTCCTGATTTTGGTCTGATGTACATATTCCAGTCTTGAATTTTGCCTTTGGACCATCCTTATCATTTCCGCAATTAATTTTTTTTTTTCCCATTGATGTGAAATATGTTTGAAGTCTGAGCAACTCCTTTCATAAGAAAAATCTTCATATCTCTGTGGAAACTCTCTTCAAAGCTTCATGTCGCAGTGGGAAGAAAAGTCCTTCATAAAAGCTCACATATTGTTTGAAGCAATTATCTTAATCTCTCTCCACTGAGTGCATATATCATTTTGAAGACATCTACATTAAGTGAGCAGAGCCTTTCACTCTGCTCAGACACTTTGTTTATTTGAAGTTCTTTCACCACTGTCAGCATTAGTATATTAAGCAAATGCTTCTCATTAAGCTGAGAAATGTGCATATTGCATAGTGAAAATAATAAATTTACTTTACAATACTCAATTCAGACTTTAGAAAACAATGCAATGAAAATTAAAACTGGTCTGGACCATTTTATTAAACCCCAAAGCAGCACTGGATAGCAATATAAAATCCAATAGTGGGGGGGGAAAGGAAAAAAAAGGTGAGGCCAGCTATTTTGTATATGTATGCACATATGTATTGAAGGTATCTGTGCAACTGATATATATTGTGACTGTAATTAGCCTACATTAAAATATTGCTAAAAATAAAGTTTTACTTTTAATCTAAAGCAACATTTTTGGAGGTGTTTTAGAATTAGTTGTTGAAATATGTTATATTCAGATACAAATCTGAAGTATCCGTTCAGCTACATCACTTTTGAAATATTTGGTGTAGATCTACAAAGTTGAAAAGTACTCAGTATAAATAACATCTTCTGCAGCTAAAGTAATGGTGGTTTCATGGTTTCCTATAAGGTGAAAATGTCAGGTTTCAGCTACAAATAATGAACATTTTCAACTTAAATGAACTTAAACTTGAAACAATCTATTTTACCAAGTCACATAAAATAGTGTAAATATTTAAGAACAGAAAACATCTCAGCAAATTTGTAAATTAGAGTAATGATCACTTTGGTCACAGCAGTGTGCAGTGCTTATTGTAAACTGTTTATTCATCATCTTACTCGCAAAGAATACTGGACAGCAACTTTCGTGTTGAGACGGCTGACATTTTTTACTCTGTTTTCAATTTTCAAATGAATTTTCAAGGCCTTCTCAAATTTCTGGTATCTTTAGTCCATATCTGTTTAGCTTTAAAAAATAATCTCAAAGACATTTATCTCTAGTGCAACACTATGCTTTAAAGATCGTATCAGTGGTATCACTGAAGAAATGAATACAGCAAAGAATGTGCAAGAAGAAAGTACTTTGTAATCACGAATGTTACTGTAATCACTGGAATTTCCTTGGATTTCTCTGTCACCAGTAAGCACAAAGCTCAGGTGTTTTGTTTTTGGTTTTGTGAGGTTTTTTGTTTTGTTTGTTTGGTTTGGGTTTTGTTTTTTTTTTTTTTTTTTTTTATGGTAATCGTTTCATTTATGTCACTTCATTTAGGAGATGATATTTTCTTAATTCTACTTTTTTGAGTTTTCACCTTCAGCCTAAATCCAAGCATGTTAAAATGTATGTTTTCCCTCTCTCGCAACCCCCTCAAAAAGACGGCTCTAATCTAGCTTTGAATCATGACCTCTGCCTAAGGAAAAGCATTTCCTATTGTACTGTAATCCTCAGTATCACAGGTATTTTGAACTTTATTAATCTCTTGGAGAAACTTAATTCATGCCCAAGCAGTACTGTAATGAGTTGATAAAGGAGTAATTTTCCCCACTCAAAACCTATTCCACATGGTAATATGAATTTGTATTTTGGTTTCAAATACTAGCATGTTGAATTAAAAATTAACAATTTAATTTAATTAGAAATTAAAAGTCTTTTCAGAGCTCCTTCAGGTGTCCCTGCCCATAGCAGGGTGGTTGGAACTAGGTGATCTTTGAGGTCCCTTCCAACCCAAACCATTCTGTGATTCTACGATTCTATGATAAGAAAACATGATGAGATCTTAGACTTGCTGTTATGTCATGACATTAAAATCCACCTGAGTACAGTTATTAGGAGTTTTAATACAACAGGTTTTATATTTGTGCTTGACTCTGTGCTACTTCTAGTTTTGTTATCAAGAGCAACACCTACTGAACATGGGAACGTAAGAATGGTGTGCTGCCATCAGAAGCAGCAATATTACACAGTCTTTTTCACAAAGTGTACAAGCTCCACTAAAAAAGTTGACAAATGGGGGTTTTTTGCATGCATTTTGTTGCTGTTCCCCCGCTCCTTTAGAAGGATACTGAGCTCTTTATTGCACGGGGCTTAGATGCCTTTCACATTCTATATGTCTGGCTGTTGTAGTGGACCTGCAGCTCTGCCATCCGCCTTCCACTCGCGGCTCTCTGCCCTCATCTTCTTGTAAAATATTCCAATCCTCTTCTGTGCTGATTTCGTCTCTCAACTTTGCGTCATCTGCAAGTTTCATTAGCATGATCCTGCTGTTTGCACCAGTGTCATTAATAGAAAAATACTGTCCCTAAAACTAAACCTCGAGGAACTCCACAGACAAACCTATTCAGCAAAATCATTGTCCTCTCAGCAAAGGTGTTTCCACTCACTCATACTTTTCTTTTGGTAGAAATTGGACTACCCTGAATTTTTAAATAAAACAGTGAATCCTTTTATGCTAAGTGATACAAATAGTTGTGAAAGCTGAGTATGCAAATTATTTGAGTAATCAAGTATTTGAAGATATCCTGAAATATTTTGCACCACCAGAAATGATATTTTTCAAAATCGAGGACCATTCTTTGATGAACAATTCAGGGGCCCTGCTGTTGTGCATCATTTTAGCCAGTCAGATTATTTAGCCTGAATGGCTTGCTCATTATGTATCCTTTGTAGACTACACCAGCATTGACTTTGGGAGAATTGAAGTAATGCATACAAGCACATTTTCACACACACAAACATATGCATGCTTACCAATTGCCCACAAAATAAAGTAATTATAACCTCATATAAAATTATATTAGCTGGAAGTTAATAATAGACACTATCTTCACCAACATTGATAATGTAATCCATGTTTCCCTGCCAACTACCATATTGACAAAATACTTACAAGGATCATAAAAGATTTTCAAAGTACAAGACTTCCTCAGAAAGTGCATTGAATAGGCATAGGATGGAAATGCACCACTGAGCACTAAAATACAGGCATTCTTTTTTCTCCTGAGGTAATTTCTAACCATAAGGCAGTCATTCAGAGAAATTGCATCCCTAGCTCCTTAAGGCTAAGCATCTTTCTACTGTAGGAAATGCTATCTAATTACACTGGCAAATAAGCAGCCTTCTCAAATTGAATTCCCTGTGACAGTAATATGTGATGACATTTAGTGATGTTTATTTCTTTGGGGTTTCTTTGTGTTGCAAGAACAGTCTAACCTGTACGGGCAAAATGTTGCTAATACTCCCATCTGCTTTCAGGTTGCCTAAAAAGAAAGCTATTTAGGTCTTATGGGAACTATTTGGGTACAGTAGAGGTGTTTATGGGATTTGGGTAAAAAACTCTATATACTGGAATATGATAGTTAACATATCACTTAAAAAAAAAAAAAAAACACAACAAAAAAAACCCCCAAAAACCCCTTAGCCTCTTTATTTGCAAACCCTTGAAAGTAGTGGCCTAATACCAGAGATAATCTCCCAAATCTAAAAAATCAAACATGCTTAATTAGAACAGGCCAGAACAGCAGGGGAAAAATCTCTAGAAACATCTACTTTTACATTGATTGCCACTTAAAACAACCAGATACACAAATGCTTAATCTGTGGTGATATCACAGGCAACTACCTTTTATTCTACCTTTTAAATAAAGCAGTGGCTTTGGGGAACTATGCACTAATGTTGATTTTAGTGAATACTGCCTTTCTATAGGTTTGCAATTGCAGAATAAATTTCTAAGGGAGGACAATTATTCCAGTCAGAGAGCTTCAGAGATTTCATGGTTATTGCACTGAACTTTAGATATCATTACTGGTAGAGAGGTAGGCTATATCCATACTTCAGATGGCTTTGTAGCATACTGGTACCTTAGACAATTTAAATGATCTAGTTCAGGAACCAGAAGCAGCCTAACAGCAGCTGCACAGAGTTCTTGCAGCTGCACGAATGTGTGCTAATTTACATCGCTGAGAAGACTTGGTAATTTCCTCAAGCTGAGTTCTGCATTAGCATGGTTAGCCTGTCTGCTTTTTTAAGTTAGGTTGAGTAACTTCACAGTGCAGGGAGATACAGTGTAAAAGAAATCACCGAGGCCTGAAAGCTATGAAAATAGTCAATGGTCTCACTAGGAGGCATGTTTACTAGCAGTTATAGCTCATCCATCAGTGTGGTGGTGTCCAAAGTATATAACGATACGCAATGCAAATTTTCCTCTGCATATCAAGTAATTATTCATGCACTCTGCATTATTTCTGTCTAAAAAATACACCAGTCTGTTGTAGCCTTGTTCTAAATCTCATCTTTTTGACTCACTATGAATGGCAGGAATAGGACTGCAGCAGCAGGTCTTTCAAGACTCAGCAGAAGTATTATGTTTAATTCCTCTATTTCCTTCTTCTGTTTTGTTTGCAGCAGTATCTTTGATTTCCTTGATTTTTGCCATGGGAATGGTTTATCTGATTCTCAGTGCTATTTCAACATTGCTCTCAGGAAGTGCTTTCTCTGTCCAATAACATTTGTGTGACAGATGGTGCAAATGACCACGGCATCGATGCTAGAGTAGTGTGAAATGATATTGCTTACTGCTTGATGTTTCACCAGCTGGCAACAGTGGATGAGTAGCAAGGCTAAGTCTGAAAAAAAAAAAAAAAAAACATCTGTATCCAGATTTCTCTGATTTTTGGAACTAAATTTTAAGTGCAGCTCCTCTTCCCCCTTTCCTAAATGTCTTATTCTTTTATATTTCTTTTGCCAATGCCCTCGATTTCTAAGGACATTTGCAAAGCAAATCTCTTTATATTGGAGGTAGAGCTCACCACCTTATTCATTCTTCCTCCTTAACAAATCTATTATTTAAACTCTTTGATTCTTTGTGGGACAAGCAGGTTTTCAGTGAATGTGTGCGGAATATATCATTTCATCCAGATGCCTCCAGGTCTCTCAGTAGGTGTTTGGGTTGCTAGCTGTTTTGGTCCACCAAGCATGTCAAGAATTCACTTGTCTGGAACAATGAAGTCTAAATGAAAGAAAATGTAATCTTTATCACCTCCGATCTTCTTCCTAGTACACACATCCTGACTCTGCTTGTTTTGCATCTCTGAACTAGAATCCACCATAAAAAAATATGCAGACATCCAGCTTCGAGATGATTGTATTTTTCTTGTCAGACTAAGCAATCATTTTCCTATTTCTATTTGTACCACGTCTCTACTCGTTATATCTTCATCAAATTCCCTTCTCACATGGCCCACAACCCTGTTTGTTTACTGCTCTGAGCTTAGCAATTCCCCTGTTTCCTGCTCCATCAAGCTTCAGACGGATGGTCTCTCAGGTCATTTTCTTCCCTAATTCCTACCAGACACTTTTTCCCAAACTGTTGGTGAAAAGACTGATACCAGGTCTTCTCCTGACTCCTGAACTTTTTGCTAAGATGTATTACGTTTTCTTTTTCTTTTCTTTTTTCTCTTTTTTTTTTTTAAGACACTCCTCTCTGAGGCATACAAAATCTACGACACATAAAGTACCATGCATGTGATAGAACTAGAGAGTTCCTTTTTATTCTGAAAGAAGACAATGTAATTGAAGACCATTACCAATTACTGTCCAGTCTGTTGGTGACCATAAATTTGAGCAGCAGTGTTAAAAAAGGAAGAAACTTATCTTGCAATATGAACCTTGATTAATAAAGCAACAAATATTCAGCTTCTGTAAGCCTGAAACCAAGATAAAACTTCTGTTTAGTTATTGTCTGTTTTCTGTGTAACAGAGGTCTGAGAATGCTTTGCAATGATTTATGACAACTGCTTATTCTCAAGTGTAGCTATGAGTAAAACCATCTAAAACACCTGCAAAAAGATACAAGAAATTGAGTAACACTGAAAGATATCACATTTTCAGAATCATTCAGCAAAAGATGTCTAAGACATATTCTCCTTCCCATCCATACAACTAAAATTCTCTCTCAGTTGTCATTTTATATTCCATTTAATGCAAAAAAACCCTTTTTCTCTGAACAAGATTGGGGTTGTTCTACTGGTAACCATTCAGAATTTTGTCTGACAGGTCAGATCCATGATTTGTCTCTTTGACCAGATGATTCATATCTCTGGATGCTTTTATCACTTTTTCCCTTTTACTTTAATATCAGACTTCTAAAACTTGCCTTCAATTCCACTTCCCTTTTAAACTTTTCCTAGAGTAAGTGAGAAATAGCAGTTTCACTTCTGACTACTCCATGGTGACAGCTGTCATTGCCACTTTTTTGTGTGTTTGGTTTTGGTCACTTTTCTTTCCCTTACGCTGACACTCAGCATTTGGAAAATCAGCACCACAATGTCTTTCTGCAAAGCTCCCATTTCATAAAGCCTACCTAAGCAACAATAATAAAGCTGAAAATGTGCAGCAATGACTACCAGTCATATCCACCACTCTGTAATTTACTTTACTCTTTCTTTATGATCACCAGTCATCCTGCACATGTCTATCTCTTGTGTTAAAATTCAAGCACAAACTCTCAGGCACTCTTGTCCTGCGTTTGTACAGTAGCTACCACAGTGGGACCATCATCCAAGATTAACATACTCAAATATTACAGCTATGCAAACAATAGTTAATGGAGTCATCCATTATTATGAAATGAAATATTTCAGCTTGGTTTTCATATTGTATATTAACACAAAAGAGTCTTGTTGGAACAAATTGAAAGAGAACTGTTATTGTGATTTGGCATAGTTACAGCAGGTAAACACTATTGTATTACATATTCAGCCTTAAATCATGAAACCACATTAACTGCATGGTAAAAGGCAAATGAAAAGTATTTGTCTAAAGTACACACATAAGGGAAAAGCCATATTATCTAATTTTAATACTTAAGAACAAATAGGTCAGCTTCAGAAGGCTCCATTGACTGTATACTAAAATTTGCATGTTGAGGTCAACTAGATAAAATGGTGTAGAAAAATATCTTGGTAAGATATAGAGTATTGTACTTTCATCTCTGAGGGGTTTGCCACATCCCTTCACCACACACTTTGTTATGTTCCATTGCTTCAAAAGGACAGGTACTCTGTAAAGTCTGCCCTTTAAATGGATTCTATTAAGATGTAAAAATTCATATCCTACTGATTTTATACCAGATCAACTATTGAAGTAACAAGATTCCATATAGAATGAAGGGGGGGGGATGGGGGTGGAGGGAAGCTTTCTAAAAAGAGATTTTACTTTGAAACTTTACTTTTAAACAATCCGCCTTTCCCTTGTCTTCATCCTAGAGGAAAAAAAAGTCTTGGTGAAATGTAAAATCATTGGTCTATACTGTATGTTTTAAGGACAACAATTGCTATAACATAAAATATGGACATATTTTTAATCATTTATTTCCTCACACCCTTAGTAGTGTTTTTAATCCTTCACATTTTATTACTCCTTTAACAGACAACAAAAAAAGTTCGGTCATCGGGAAAGGTTATCAAATAGTAAACAAAAACCTCTGTGATATAGGAAAGAGAGAAAGATACTCATGTTCTGTTCCAAGAATAATGATGCTGATGTTCATATATTTGCTTTTCTATTTTGTCTCTGCTTAACCTTCGCTCTCCCAAGAGGAAAGACACTTGCCACTGACAAATTATTCACATTGTGTCAAATGACACTAATCAAGTAATTTATTAACATAAGTTTTCAACTGTTCCTCAGAACAACAGCACTAAATAGGCAATTAATTCTCAAGTCATGCTGTGGGTATTAATAGGAGTTGAAATGGAGAAGGACAGTGTAGCAGGAACAATTTGGTCAATTGGGTAAACAACACATATAACCCCAAGTAACTTGATTTATTATTTATCTAACATTCAGCTTGATCTCTGCAGTCCATAGGAAAAAAAAAAAAAAGGTTTACATGAGTATGAGCAAGGAAATACTGCTCCAAGGGAAAGTGAGATTATAAAGATGTGTTATTTGAATAATAAAGAAGAGTTTTGTTTCCTTAGTGCTACTTCACTTGGTTTCAGGCTGATATTAAGTGGCCGGATTTTCAGAATACTTCCCCCTCATCCCTTATCTGCGTATCAGTGCACATTGATAAACATTTTCTTTATGCTCTTATTATGCTGTTTCTTTTGCAGGCTCTTTGTGCTGTTCACAGTGGTCGACAGCAACCAACCTTGAAAATCATTCTGTGGGCATGTCTAAAATGAAGATTAAAGCACTGTGTAGTGTGAACTGTGTAGTGTGAGTGAGCAAGCTACCACAAGTGACACACAAAAAGGAATCTGCCTACAAAATTCTTAACATATTTTCAGCCTGAAAAAAACCTCACCACACATAATTTTGATCCCATTCATTTTCAGAATGATTGAAAAAGCTGATTAACAGTAGTCTTGAAAAACCATACTGCTTCTTCAGCTTTGGTTTATGCTACTAATTACTGGTATCTCAGGTATTCCAGGAACAAGCCTGTCAATCTCATATTTGAAACTGCACTTATTCTACCATAAAAAATATCATCAAGTATAAAAAACTTTCTTCACAGTTTCCTTTTCTCATATAAACAAATTGTAAGATTGGGTTTAGGTTTGATGTTTGTTACAACTTTTGGAAGGACAAAACTATCCTATGAAATGAGCAACCAAAATTAATGCATCCATATCAGAAATTCAGCTTGTTTTACCATGCCCTGCTGGTAGTACTTTGATTCAGCACTATCCATAATTTTTTATTTCTATGTATATTTGGTTTAAATTTTGGCGCAGATTGTATTTCCCACAAAATGCCACTCTCTGCAGCTGCCTTTGAGCAAAGAGCAACATGCAGTCAGACAAGTTTGTCACAGCCCTATTGGCTCACCTTCTCCCTGACTCATCTGGTTGAATTGAATGTATGTGATTTAATGGTAATGAGGTAGTCAGTGAGTATAGCAAATGAATGGATATTCTGGCAATAAGTAAAGCTCTGGTCTTGTCACTTGCCCTTGCTTGGCAGAAATCAGTTTGAGAACAACACTTTCAAGTGCTAAACAAGTTTGACTTTACCTCATACTGTTCCAGCTAAGTAAAAATAACTAATTTGCAATAAAATTAAGATGATATAACAGAAATCTTTACTTAACAGTACATTGATCATACTGTGCATTATTAAAGTAACTGAACAGTAAGAAAGATCTGACATTAGTCTCCATGTACGTTGGAGATCCTCCCATTCTTCTCTGCATTTGAGAAACACTTTCCACTGAAAGTAATGCATAGTTTGCTTTGATTTTTTGGGGGGTTTGGGTTTTTTGGTTTGGGGGTTTTTTGTTTGGTTTTTATGGTGTGGGTTTTTTTGTTTTTTTTTTTTTTTGGATGACATAAATTGCCTAGCTATCTGCAAGAACTCCTGAACTGCAAGCATACAGAGAGTTGTTACTGAGAATGTCACTGAAAATGTTAGGGGCTTCTCTACTGAATTATTTGCTCAGCTAGTTCGTCACATTAAGTATAATAATTTTGCTGAAAAAATTCTGGAGTTACTAGGCCTCTGCCAGCTAGGCATTTTAGTAACATTCAGCTGTCTGAATTATGTTGGAAGCCCTGATATCTCTATGCTGATGAATATACTTTCTGCCATAAATTGAAAACAGCAGTAGTTAGGAAGTTGTGCTGTTCCCTTGTGTGATATCTTCATCCTGGCTGACAACTGTTTCTCTTTTCTCCTCCTCCTTCCAGGCTAGGAGGAAAATAGATGCTGCAAAAAGGTTGGGTTCATTCTGTTTCCATCAGGCTGAACATGTTACTCCCTTCCTTGCCTCTTCACATTATATCCTCCCACTAACTGCTGTTCTGCTCATTTCCCTGGTTCCACTGATATACCATTATTGCCTAGAAGAAATCTGAAAAACCCAGGTGAGCAGCTGGCCAGATCTGCATTTATCACCTGTAGAGATGCTGTGCATCTTACTCCTCACTCTTGGCATCCTATTTTAAAACAAAGTACAATGTAATTGTTGTTAATTAAAATTACTTAGAGTATATTTCACACCAATATTTGCCTACTGCTGTGTTGATTGAACAGCTGAGCTATAATTTTCATTGTTGGAGCTGGCTTTGGAAGAACAGAGCTATATCTGTGTATGGTGACTGCCGAATCTATGTTTTTGTATATGTTTAAAATTCAGACAACATTTTGTGGTGTTATAATACTTCAGAAACATATCTAACATGATTACCTGGAGACATGCCATGAAGGTGCAGTCAATTCTCTATATGATGCAGCATTTTCCTGCTGTCTACCCAGCACACATATTTGGGTATTTTCAAGATACAAGTGTCCAGTGACTATTTGGACATACTCACAGTTGGTCAGGATTAGCTGACTATTCAGGAATCATTTTCTCTGGAGTCTCAAAAGCAAAAAAGACACAAGTCCTTGAAGACTGACACAACATTAACCTACAGGATGTCCACTGCTGCACCTGTCTCATTCCTCTGCATCACTGTAGGAAAAAGCAGTCAAGGCAGATGTTACCAAAACATCTGTGATAACAGGAGGGATCTGCTGGAAAAAGATTTGTGGCACTCCTCCTCACACAGAGTGTAAGGGTAGATAAGGGCAAGAATCTAAAATTATGATACATTTCTTCCATAGGCTAAAAAAATGTTTACATTTCAATAAAATTATCAAAGAAGCTGAAGAGGAGGCAGAGTCACAACAAGGAATATGAGGTTGTGTCTTCTCCCTGGAAAAGTTCAGAAAGATTTAGTCTATTTAGGAATTTCACAGACTCATGAAGGTGCATATTATACATCTACAATTGGGGGGAAAAAACCCACTAGGGCTCCAGAGCCATTTCTTTCAAGTATTTCCCCCATATTTTCCTGTGCAAACATTCTTTCAGGAGCAAAAGAACATATTTCTGTGTATAGAAATGTCCGTTAAAATACTGACGGAAATTTCTAGTGCTGAGTATCTATAACACTAACTGTAGTTGATTCATATGCCACGAGGGCTCAGGATCTATGAAAAACAGCTCCTTTATCCCATTTCCAATACCTTTCCTAAATGTGGTTGTTTTGGTTTTGATTTTTTTTAAATAGATATTTGGGGAAGAGGAGCAGTAAGACTTATATTCTCTTGAGGGAAATAAGTAGACATAAAATACTGCAAAGCCTACCACAACAAACTGCATATTACTTTTGTAGACAAGTAGGACCCCACTATTATGCAAAAAGGATTTTAAAGTCATCCTTGAGAAGCAGATGTCAGTTCTCAGCATTTTCTGCTAACTTGCTAAGCAATTTAGTCACAACAATTCGTTATTAAAAAAACCCGAACCTAAACTGATTTCTCTCTTTAGCATTGTCTGGTGACCAGGAGATATCTCCTGGAGGTGGTATTTGAGGCCTTCACATACAAGCAAGTAATTTTTAAAACCTGCGATCCAGGGTATGCCACAGATTTTAACACCCTTCCTCAATTAAAAAAAAGAAGTAGCATCACCGGGCTCAGATTTTTTTAAAAGTTATGATCTTTTGCATATATTCCTGGAGATAGGCTGTGAGTTGTGAGGTTAGGAATGACTTAGGCAGGTGAGAACTATCTCTTTCAGTGCTGACTTGTGAATTAGGGAATGCATAAATCATTATATATCTCTCTGGGTTCACCTAGACAGCTCAGCAGACCAGCACATGGAGCCCTGTGATGTGCCTCTGCATCAGCACTTGAGGTGCAACTCTTCAGCTTAGCCCACTCCAAGAAAATTACTAAGGGAGCTTTCCCAGTTTCCGGGACTGCAGTTTTGCCTAGCCCTCATATACATAATGAATTGGTAGATTAGTACTTGATCAATCCCAGACCTTCACCGTATGCTAAAATTTCTTTTAATGGAGTGGAATAAAAATATCTAGCAAACAATATTTGGCAGTCCTTTAAAATAAATGGTAAAATTTTCTTCAGCAGCATCCAATGCAATAACATTATTCAAAATTAAAAGTCCTTATTCAGCTTCTTTAGTAAAAGATATCTTATTGAGACCTTTAACCGTCATAAATCTACAAAGGGGATTTCTGTCTTCAGTTTTAGAGTGTACAGAAGTCATTAGGTTGTCCAAAGAAGATTTTTTTGAGAAGCTGGGATGGATAACGAAAAGAGTGAAGAGATTTACTCTTTGGCTCTCATGTCTACTCTGTGGAAGGATTTATCAGTTTTTCAATATACATAAAGAACTTCCATTAATGTTACAGAAAATCCCTAATGTGTCTAGTCATCCTCATTCAGTCAAGATGACCACAGAATATAATCACACTTAGAGAATCAACCCACCATATTCTTCCCCTTTCTTCCTCCAATTCCCAGCATTAAATCTCATGACAAAGGTAGAAACAGTAAACAATAAATAAATAAATAGATAAATCGAACATCCAGGCTTCCATTCCACATTCAAGCACACAGATATCTAGTTTACTTTCCTTTTTTTCCCAATCATGCATATATTCCATCTCCAAAAACTTAGACTTTGAGCTGCCATCCAGAACCTAAGCCTTAAGTTAATAATCCAGATCAACTTGCAAATTCTAGGAAATAAAACCAATTCCTAGCTAACCCATCACCTCTCATCCCAAAGATAGCCAGAACCTACAGAGGCCATTTCATGCCACTGCTCCTTAGGTTTCTCTACCAAGGTACGTTGGAGTGGAAGTGAGAGGAGGACGCAGCAGGACAAGACCCACACTCCACTGTCCCTTCCCAGGTGCTGCCATATGGTACAGCTTTGTGCCTGTGTACGTACACGCTTTTCATCCTCTGCTTTCTCCCACGAGCAATCATCCATCATCCATCATCGCCCTGTGTTTAGCACGCTGTCAGTACAGTCTGCACCTCTCCAGGGGTTTGTTCTGCTTTGGTTATGCAAACCCCAACATCTTTGCTTATTTCCTACAGCCCAATATGTTTTCCTGTGCAATTTAGCTTCATTAAAGTTACTGTACAGCATGCAAAAAAAGATCATTTCTCTTTTAAAGTGTCTCTGCATAAAACATTACAAATTCAAATTAGGAGTTCATGGCTTAACAAGAGATAAACCTGCCCTTGCTCAGTGTAAGGTCAGAAAAGATTTTCCTCTACTGGCAAAAAAAAAAAAAAATCTTCAGTGAATAAAGATTTTAGAAACAATATCATTGTTTTAAAAGTGCAGTGCAAATGGTTTCAGCATGTGCAGCGACATTACCTTTAAATCCAAACACCAAATTGAAAAATACTAAGTATGCCAACATCAAAAGCAGTGGCTCACCAGGTAATAAGATGAAAGCAGTGTGAAAACTCTGGGAGGAATTTTGTAAAATACATGTCTAGAATAATAATAGCAACAGTATTAATAAAGATATACATAATGCATATATTAATTGTTCTATTCATGTATACAAATATATATTCACTTTTATATAACATATCTGTATTACATATGTGTAAAATTAATCACACTTTATAGGTGGTTTTTATATATACATTTATATATACATATATGTACATTTATATATGCATGCCTTCATGTGCATATGTATGCATACATGAAAGCTTAATTACAGATATATATACACATGAGTTATTTATTTGAAACTATATGCATTTTAGAGTTTTCTTTTACAAAAAGTAAATGATAGGTGATAGGTGTTGCGAACGGGATAATGTGGTTACAGTGAAGTGAGGACAGACTGACCTTTTAGAGGAGCCAGCAATGATTTGCATCTGGTAATCTCTCTGTATTTTTTGCACCTCACTCTTCTCACTCTCTCAGGCTTCTAAATTAGTAAGTCACATTGTGACTGACACACCTAACAAAAGAGGCAATTTGGCAAAGTCTGGGCCAGCACATCCTGCTTGAACAGTATGCGATACCTTCAAAATCCCTTTCTTTCCTGCGGGGAAAGCAAAAGCTTCATCGGCTCTGCTGTGACAAATGCATTCTTCTGCAAGTGGTACTTCCAAGAAAAAGATCGCTTCACTCATACAGACAAAGAGCCACCCAAGTCGTACCTCGCCGCACCACAGTGAAACCACAGGCATCTGTCTGCGTGACAGCCCTCTGCAGGGATCAGCAGCGCCTCCACATTAATGCTAAGGGCCAAGGCATCCCACTGATTTTGTGAAGTACATCTTGAGAGGAGACACAGGGGAAGATGAAGGGCAAGGGAGATCTGGGGTCACTGAATCTGCAATTGTTTTGCCCAGGGGCTGGAACCACAACATCAGAAATGTCACCAAGCTCCTCTGGGTGAGTGGACAGAAATCTGGAGCTGAGCCCCGTACCCAGATCTGTCAGCAGAACTGTGCCAATGAAAAACATTTTATCTCCAAAACTGTTCTGGCAAATTAATGCTAAAAGTACAATTCCACATTCACTTCTAGATGTCACAGAAAATAAATCCAGCTGGATTTTTTCAGTCTCCATGTCACATTTTTTGTAGCTTTTTTTCTGCCGATTTTAATGCAACTGCCTACTGCTGTCCTTAAAAGCTAACACTTAAGAGAAAAACTTTTAGCTGGATCTCAGTCAGACCTCTAGAATTAATCCTTTTCTTAATTCTTTCCTGGCAAAAGAAAATGTGATCCTAGTGCATGCAGTGAGCTGCGGGGGAAAATATTCGTAGTTAGATGTTCAGGTGCCTAATTTGCTGCTACTGACACACGGGCAGACAGATACAGTATCTAATACCTAGCAATTAAATTGCATTGAAAACAAATGGAGGCTTCAAACTGAGTCCATCAAGACAAAGAATACTTGAAAAGTTGAAGCTTAAGTACTAGAAGATTGCTCTTAGGGTTTTCTAATATCAATATTAAAAAAAAGTCTTGCAATATATAGTAGGGAGTGAGTAATCAGTAAGCTAAACACTCTATGGATTTAGTACTCATTCTACAGAAAATTACAGCATGTACAATACTAGCCAGAATACAATAATAATTCAGTGTCAGTTGCAGTGGTTCTATTATAACACTGCAAAGCGTGCTTTCTGGTTACAACATTTTATGTGAATCATTAATTCTTATACTTAAAAATGTGTATCCTTGAGCTATAAAAGATACGGTACATCTTCATTCTTTACAATCTGCAAAAAAAAATAGCATCCTGATTCCGATCATTTTGAAGCAGATATAAAGAATGACAGCACTTGGTTTTAGTAGCATGTAGTGCCTTCTTCTCTAAAGCTGTTTAATACAAGCCTGCCTCATGCTGGTTTCCATTTCCACTGATGTTCTCTACGGTGCATCTGGGTTTAAAAGAACAAGAGCCAGATCTATTTTCAGGATACCCGGGGTAAATCAGAGGGATCAAATTACTCTGGCCTGTCACAGACCGTGCTAAGCTCTAAGTAGTTGCTCAGTTTAAGTTTGTAGGTGGCTGTGGCCCCTCACACACACACACACATACACACCCCCCCACACACACCCCACGCACCCCCAGTGCCCACGCTCCAGGGCTGCTTATCAAGGCACAAGCAGCTGTTTCTGCTGGTTGTGATATACACCAAAGCATCCACCTTGTGATGGTAAACTGAAAACAGTTAATCAGTGTACAGTTCTATTTTACAAGTTAGTATCTTTAGTTTAAGCATTTCCCCATATTTTCAAAGCGATCAGGGACAGAAGTTATTAACAGCAAAACAAACATACAATAGATTTTTGAGAAATTGGAGAGACCTTTTCCATCCTGAATGACTGCCCATCTTATTCTGCTTTATATAACAATTCTTCAACACAAATGGTGTTTTGTTGATTTATATCAGCCTCAGATTCATCAGTTTTAATGGAAGTGTATTTGCTTGCAGCATATGCAGCTTTTTTTTTCTTTTTCTATGGTGGTCTTGTTTCATGCCTCAAAAAAAATCTCCTTGAGTTTCTCTCTTCCTAATAATAAAGGCAATATTGCTGGATGGATTCAGTAATGACTATTCAGAAAAGGGTGAATATTCGGCATCAGAATTAAAACGCAGACTCTTCCTCTCTCTCTGGGCAACATCGAAGCTGGGAATTGAAAACGTTCTAGGGGTAGCAAGGTTAATGAGTCTTATTTACAGAAAACAATTTGAGGGCCTATTAAACTTCTGCATCATGTGAAGATGAGCCTTGACCTAGTAAGTTAATGAACAGGGGTTTCCACACGCCCAAGATAAATGCCAGGGTATAATTAGCAGCCCTGAAACTCAAAGGAACAAGCAGACAGACGTGGATTTCCTTCAGTGAAACTGAACATCAGACAGGCTATTGAAATGTCTGAAGAGAGAATCCCAGAGGTTTGGATGACTGGAAAAAGGGCTGGGAGATAGGTTTAGGGCTTTTTAAAGTGCTCTCATGAAATTCCCATACTATTCCATTGACATACTTCACCTGTTACCTCCTAGTTGCACTGAGAAATGCAGTGTGGAGATGGAGGCCTTGAACAGCCTAAAATTTAAGGCTGCTTGCATTTCTTTTTCCCTTAATATGCATGTTTTGATTTTATTAGAATACTTGGTGATAGCAGTTTGAGAACATTGTAGTCTCCAGATCTTAAAGATTTGTGGCCAATAATATGAAAAATAACATACAAATAATAGTGCGCATCTGTTCATTTACCTACAGTGCAAAACACGAAAGTTGGAAGTTTTTGCTTGAAGTACTGTTCTTGTTCCAGGTTTATAAATTCTCTTAATATAATAAGTAGGTGAAGTTTGTGCACCAGATTTTCAAAGGTACTTGGGCCTCTAAATATGCAGCTGGGTATCTATAAGAACTCTTTTCCACTGGCTTTAGACATGTAAATGCTGCACAAAGTCTGAAACTCCCAATAATGGCCTCTGAAAATGCAAAATTATATGAAGATTAAATACTTTGTTTGAACACAGGAACAAAAATTTCCATCTTCTTAACCAGCGACTGATGGGCAGCCACACTCTGGGATGCAGAAGAAAGAGGTAGCAGTGAATGAAGAAAATAAGCAATTCAGATGAGCTAGCTGAAACTTTCCTGTATAGCTACAGTTGAAAGATAAATACTAATTTTTTGTGCAAGGCATGTTTCCTTGACTGTATATGAAAAATATATCTGTAGATCCAGACAGAAAAGAAATAGACAGAAACTACCTATTATGACAATCTGTCATAAAATAGGTTGTTACAGTTCCAATACATCTGTGCTGAAATAATTCATATGATTTTAAGCAAATGGAAAAGTATAAGAGATTAATGCAAGTTATAGCAGTATCAGCCTCCATCTTAGACTGAGTTAATTTATCCTGTTCTTTGGGTCTCCACAGATACATTGGTATGCAACCTGAGCTAGCTAGTTTAATACCACCTCGTTAGCACTTTCTATATTGCACACACTTCTGTGGCTTCCATGAAGGCATACTCTCTCAAGTTATGTTGTCAAAAAGATAAAAATTCAGTTTCATCTCTTCCTACATGAAGCGTGTGTGGTTTCCTGAAGTAAAATCCACGTATCTTTTTGCAGCCTCCCCTGGGATCTGCAGTTCAAGTCCCATCCTACATCCAGGCACTACCCTTGAGCTACCATATCATATATTGTTAGCTGCAACTTGTACTTCATACCAAGGACATGGCACTAATTAATGTCCCCTGGCCTTGGAAGTTACATGTCGGGCAACAACTGTGTAAGACTCCTTAGTAGCGGTGCCTTTCCAGTAGTCCATCTCACCCATAAACCACAGTCACAGACCTCAGAGCTGTGATTGAACATACCACTGTAGACACGGTGATGCGGTTGAAATTCCAGCCAGAGACAGTAAGTAATTTCTCCAGTCACAAAAACTTTGGTAACTGCCTGGTTTGGATACTTCCCACAATGAAGTACTTTCTGTACCAGTCACAAGTAAACTCCAGGCTCTGTGACTCCACCCAGGATTTATTTCCTCCTGCTTCCTAGTAATACTTACAGGATTTTCCATAGCATGCCAGACCTTAAGTTAAATCTTCTGCCTCTGTCACACATCAGTACTTAAAAACCCACTTCCCATCTACTGTCCCCTCAACCCTCAGTCAGATACTGGCACAGAAACAGGAGCATGCCCTTTGAGATAGAATATCCTTTCTGCACACAAGAGGTCTTCCTCTCACAACTTCAACCATGGCATTTTTACCTTAGTTTGCATAAATGCAAATTACATTACAGTTCATTAATTTATCTAGCGCTTAAAACCCCAGTCACGGAATTTGTCTCCATAAACCTTCTGCAACCTTGAATTTCAAAACACTGGAAAAATATTCTATGGAGAGCAGTCCTGTTTTCTTTCTTTGCCTCATATTTACAAGCTGTGATTTCGTATTCTTTATATAACGATAATTGCCAATATATACTCTTCTTTAAATAAAAAATAATAAAATCAATTAGTTCCTCTGTTTTCTTCTCCCATACTTATCATCATCTTAGACCCACACATACAAACACACACCTGAACTTTTCTGGACTTCTGTTTTCTCAGGCAAAAAATATCAAAGAAACATAAAAACAGTAATCGGGAAAAGTCTATGAACAAGTCAAACATGTAAGGATATTCTCCCAGTCCCTGGAATTTAGCTGAAGGGACTAGAGGTAGAGTTTTCTGACAACATCAGAGAAGAAAAATCCTTCCCAACCTATACAAGTCAATCAATTCTGGGATCAAGGCAAAAGTTTAAAAAGAAGTTCAACTATAGGCTGTGAGAAATGTCTTCTTTTTTTTTGTTTTGAACCCACCAATAATTTATTTTGATGGCCCTCAGTTCCTGAGTAAACCTTTGAAAAATCATTCCTCATCCAGCTCCCCTATGCCACCAATGGTTGTATATATTTCCCTCATGTCCTCCGTATAGTTGTCTTTTTCAGGATGAACACTCATTTTTTATATGCAAGAGCTTTCCCACCTTCACTAAAACTTGTTTGCTTTTTCTGCACTTTCTCCACTACGATACTTTTAAGGTTGGAAAACAAAAGCAGGATCTGAATCTGAAATGTTTGGAAACCATCAAACATTTGGTGAACTTCTTGTTTTCTCCTATTACTTAAAACAGAGCCAAGCATCATTGTGTGCGCTTTGGCTTTCCTGGGATGAAGACACTTCAGTGAACTCATTCATGCGTGCATATATATCACAGCTCTGGCTGGAGAGACAACGAGCGTGCTTGTATCCTGGCATCCTTTCCAGCCTTTAAATTAAGGTTTGAGCTTCAAAAGTAGGAAGCTCAGTATGTTTCCCCCATTTCAACTTCACAAAATGCCAGAGGGGCACATCCTGTGGTCACAGCAGTCCAGTGCACGCGGTCACCCATGCGCTATTAGTACAAGGTGGAAGCTGCTGCGTAGGTTATAGTGGAGAAACAATTCTTGCTCATGCAAACATCTATTGAATAATACAGGCAGAGGAAGCTAAAAGCAACTCAGTAAATCAAACCAAAGCTTAGAAAATAATGATGGGCAATCTTTAAATTCTCTGTGGCCCAAAGAGTTGGAAGCTTATCCATTAAATATCCAAAAGTTGCAATTTCTTTGTAAAAATAAATTTATTTGCATATGAAGAAACAATAGGCACGGACTTAGAAATCAAAGCAGGTAAAATTGGGAATATTCAGAGACATTGCATGCATTTTTCAGCTGCTTCTGTTTATTAAACAGCCCTAAATTGTTCCTTTTATACCTAGTATTGTATGTTTTATTTTTAATTTTTAAATTGATAGAAATAAAAGTGAATGCACAGCTCTGAATTTTGATGTTAGTTCAAGTCCTAACTACAGAACCACAAAAAAATTCAAAATGTTTAATGAGTTAAACAGGTATCCCAGACTAAGGGGATAACTGACATCCAAATTTTGAGTTTTCTTTAAACATTTCTGTTCCTCCGAACACCTCTCAATAATCAGAACAGGATGCTTTGAATAATTAGCAAAACAAGAATCAACCATCAGTGTTGATATAAATCACCATAACTCCAATCAAGTCAGTGAGTTACAAGGTCGTAAAATGAGAGTGATAAGAGCATGGTTTCTGTTTGAATTAATTGGAGCTGTATCAGTTTATATCAGAATATTGCTCGGGAGTAACTAACTCAGCCATATGTCCATCAGTATAGAGACACTTACAAACTATGACATATTTCAAGACCTAAAGTGACCTGAGAAAAATCCACAACACAAATAGGTAGCACCAGTCTTAATGTCCTTTAAATTTGCTTTACACGCTGAAGTGAGCTGGTGTGGAGGCCAAAGTCATACTGAAATCAGTGTAAAATCAGTGAAAGCAAGACAAATAATCATGTCCTATTTTAGCTCTTTGCCCTAACAGCTCCTTCTTTTGCCATGATTTGTTAGAGAAAGCAAAACACATGTTGAGATAGATTTTAATTTGTTCTTGCCCTTGTGCTGCAGGTCATCCTTTTGTTTTCCTTAGCTTAGAAGTTTGCTTCTTCCTCCCCACCCCTCTCACCTCAGCTTGCACAGCAGGGGCGACTCACCCCACACTTGCTTTGGCCTTTACCAATGCATTACACCGCATTAGCGTTGTCTCTGTGAGGAAGAGTGGAGTAATACAGCTAGTAGCTGCTTTCATCCTGAAGGAAGAACAATACTGTGAAAGCGGGCTCTTGCATCTCATTATCTAATATCCTAGCGAAGTTCTTTGTAATTAAAGAAAGATTCTTGCTACTGAAGAAGAAACAGCTAGAGCTTCACGCTGTGCATTAGAAAGATGAACACAGGGGTCTCGTCTTCATTCAAAACTATCATTAGGTGGGTTTAAAGAAATTATTAAAGCTTCCTCTGTTATCAACAAAACCAAGTGTCCGTAACCCACTTTAGCTCCACACAGCTCCTGAAAAGAGAAAATAGCCAATTCCCCTAGTACAACCGAGACTAATACGTGCATCTTAAATGGCTGGTACTCATAACCTGAACTTATGCAATCTTTTACTCTCCCATTGCTAAAGTGACTCCATTAGGAAAAAAAAAAATAAATAAAAATTACAGAATCCGATTGAGGAGAAAAATTGAAAGAAGCACAGTAACAGAATAAGTGCATGTTTTTCAAAACTAAAGCCATTCAAAATCCTGGCATCCCTGATGAGAATGAGATGTGAGGTTACAGGATGGCCAGGTCCGACACAATAGAGCATAATAAGATTTTTTTTTCCTCTGCTCTGTACTTGCCATTTTCAAATAAAATTCTTTTTGTTAAAGTCACAATAAGAATAATGATTTCAATGAATAATGTTCTTAAAACCTTTAGACTGAGGAGATGGACTAGATATGCCTATGATGTCCTTGAATTTTTTTTTTTTTGGTGTGTGATTCCTAAAGTATCGCCAGACCTTGCTCTACAGACACAGAAAAAGACTAAACTACTATGCTGATGTCTTATTGTAATACAGAAATGGAGACAGTCCCATGGCTTTCATAAGACTATATTTCTGCCTGTTACAGTATATGAATATGCATCCATACTTGCAATGAGTGGTCTAAAACAGTGTTAGGAAAACCACATGATACTGCACACCTTCAGGAAAAATCCTTAACAATTACAGCCATGTTCAGGAGTAAACTCTTGGACATTTTTCATCAGACGAGTAATATTTATAGTTTCAAATTTCTGGATCCCTAGAGAATCTTTGATTTTATTTTTTTTTTAAATGCATTTCACTTTCTTAGAAGAGGAAAAAATAATTGAACTTATCACAGAGAAGTATTTTATGAATAATACTGATGAAAGCTTTCTACTAATATTAATAATGGAATTATATCTGTTTGACTAATGAGTAAAACATACCCTGAAGAGCTCAGAAGTTGAAAGCAATTGCTGTATTGCTACACAACCTGATCTAAAAATCCCTGAAATACAGGCAGAACTCTTCAGAGGGCTGATCTACAGTGAATAAGACAGAATTACAATTCAGAAGTCCTTTTATTTAGCCCAGTGAGAGGCATACTATCTGTATACAGTATTCCTGATGTTCATTTGTATATCAGATCAACTTTGCAGGCAGAGAATTCTTTGTGAAGGGAAATAGGCTTTTCTATTATCTTAAATACCTGTCCTGGTTCTGGCAAGGAGAGAGTTAATTTCGCAGATAAAAATTTGGGCAAAGCTGCAGGAAGGAAATCCTCTGCTGTGCACCCCAACGTTCTCACAATGCAAAATTATAACCTGCATCAAATTCAAGAGCACTGTATAAAATATAATTTTTTTCTTAACTATTTTAGATTTCACTTCTTCCCACAGGAGACATTTTTATTTAATTTATATCAATAATATGCACTTTCTTCCTTTCAACTGTTTACACTTAATCTCCACCTTCAAACAAAAGGTCATTTAACGGTTTTGTTTTCATGTTTGCAGCTACCAAATAAATTTTAAATATTTCATTAATAAACCAATACTCCTTGCTTTGTGATTTTCCTTTTTAAGTAAATTCATACAGCTATAAGGTCATGTTATCACTCTTTTATGATGTCCTTTGGTTTATTTGTACTAAACTTGTATTGAAGAGTATACAGGAGTCTGTCAATACAGCATACTGTAATTATACAAATCCTGTACTGATATTCCTTAGTTTATGGCATCAGCCTCCACTGTGTTAACCAGAGCAGAACTCTGCCACTGTATCAAACTATAAACTCATTAACAAACTGCAGTTCACTGTATGCTATTGCACATCCTCGCTCTACTCATCCCTGACAACTCTCACTAAATTACTACTTTGCAGAAGTTTAATTCTCCTGACTAAATCTTTTAAGCTAATTTTCCCTGAATTTTCATTTTTCACTCTGAAATTCCAGATTCAATCTACTTGTACTGCTGTCAGCTGCTTATGTGTATGTGTGTGTATATATATATGCACTCCTAAATGTGCATATATTAAGGATGTTTGTATCCTTTTGCAAGCCATTAGGATAGAAATATAGTCTGTATCCCCTTAGACATCCTGCTATACCTCATTAGACATCTCTCTACTAACATGTTCCCTGTACATTAGCCTTTTTTAATAACGTTCCTTTAGTATTTCGGATAGTGATATTAGTCTCCAATAGTGCTACAATCCAAGCCAGCGAGTTGAAATCTTTCAACCAAACTTTCATGGAGTAGTAGCAAGGCCTTTTAAAAATACAAATGCATGTAACAAGTTCCATTATGTCAGCTGATTGTGTAATGCTGTAGGAAAGAAAGATCAACAGGAATTCTCAATGAAGTGTTAGTTGGATGAGTACAGTTTAGGCCTTTTTGTCTTTTGAAATTTGTTAAATCACAGAATCACTCAACTTTTGCATCTTCTGTCCTGACAGAAACACAAGATTATTTCTTTCAACAAAATTTCTAGGATTATTATTAAAATGTGATGTCCTCAGTCGAAACTAGATTGATATTATGAATCCATATTTTTACCTTTTACATACCTTCATCAAAATCAAATAACATTAAAAAGACATTTCAAATCTACTTCTTCTTAAGAATGCACAATTTTTGCCAGAAAATTTTGTACTAAAAGTTTCAGGAAAAAAAAAAGTTTGCATACAACCACTCAGGCACAAGAAAGAGAAAATTATATACCAAAAGAGAAGGTACACCTTGGATATCAATGCATCGGTCATTCATTTATAAGGTCTCTAGACTGCTCTTTTTTTTTTTTTAATTTAAAGATATTTCTAAGCAGAAAATGACAAAAATGCAGACTAATCATCATGCTATAGCATTTAATTTTAACTTGAGAACAGGGTATAGAATATTAAGAGCTCTCAGATAAAGAGGAGAAGGGTCAAACTTCTCTATTGGATTCAGTGAGGAAAATCTGTCCAGTGGAAATCACCATTTTCCTTGGCCGCAAAACATTGCTGAGAAAACTTAGTCACCTCCGAATCATACCGGTCCCACTCCAAGACACCCCAGGTGAAAAATTCAGAAGGAATTATCTAGAAATCCTAGATGAGAGGAGCAGGGAAAGCCAAAGAAGAGGCATGGAAGATTAAGATGGATGGTATTTAGAGCAGAAGCCAGTGCTTTTATTTTAGGAGAGTGATTACACACAATGTGTTTGTTTGTTTGCTTGCTTGCTTGCTTGCTTGTTTGTTTTTTCAGGTAGAATAACTTGGCTCCAGGGTAAAATGACTGTTTGGTAACACATTTTCTGTGTGCATATGTGTGTGCGTGTATATTTGTACAGAAAGAACGGTCTTCATGTTCTCTAGAGCAATGCTGTCTGACTCTGGATACTGGCAGTTAAGATGTCTAGACCACAACAAGGTAACTCAATTTTACTATAAATCACCAATGTTTACTGCTCTTTTTAACTTATTTTCATCATAAATAAAAAGCCAATTAATATACAGGGCAATTTGGATGTGCTTAATACAACAGGACAGATTAAACTTTATAATACAGAAGGAAACTAATTTCATTGAAGTGCAATCCCCAGTTTGCCCAAGAGTTTGGCTTCTTTACACTGGCTGGCTGTTGCTTCCAGTCCTCCCTCCCTTCAATTTCACTCAACATCTTCTCTGATTACACTCTTCTATTTTATCCAGTATTATTTACAGTGCTTTCCTTCACTTTTCTCATTTGACGTAGTGTCTCCTCTAATTAACAAAAAAAAAAAAAAAAAAACCCCTAGAGAAAAGTTGTGGAACTAATGGGACATTTTTTTTAACTATACTTTTTTTTTTTTTTTTTTTTTTTTTTAATAAGAGAGACTAAAAGTGAGAAAACTCTATTTTGGTGCCTCTCTTTTCAGGAAGAGCTCATGTATAGGTATACTCCAACATATCAAATGACATAGTTTGGCTGAGATCTCAATCATCTCATAATAATTATTATTAAGAAATGGTAATAATATATCTAAAAAACAAAGAAATATTAAAGGGACATTAATCTCCCTCCTTTAACTAAATATAAGCATTCACATGCATTATCACTAGCACCTAAATGACCTCTCAACCTATTCTGAAAATATATAAGAAACTTAGAAACACTTTAAGCTACTCAATAAAAGTTCTCAAATGCATATTTTATGGACACATAAACTAAACTTAGTTGACTCTGTTCAGAAAGCACTTTTGTATGGGCTCAGGTGACATCATTTGAATAACCACATTTATAGGCTTGAATTTCATAAAGTAGGTCTTTAATTAATTGTTTCAAGCTCACTGCTGGTATTTTGGAAGAAGACTATATCCCGAAAGTACAACTTCATCCTACAAGTTTTGACTGCAGAAAATGATTGTTTCATAATGCTACATTCCAGACTAAAATGCTGCTCTGATAAAAACTAGGATACAAGTCAGAATTCAAAGATTGCACTTAACAGTTCAATTCATTTACCAGGTGATTTACAAGAGAAAACCTTCCTGAACCCACAGCTAGGTGCAATAATTGCAAATAGAACATGGTCATGGGGGCTTATGGTTTGATGGTGATTTTCCAGTTTCTCATTGCTAAGTGTGTGTTTTGGAACACCTTTGTGAGACAGCTGTGATATAATAAATTACACTTTTTCAGCAAGAGTTGTATTAGTTCATCAGCTAAAAAGATTATGTATTCTGGCATACATTTATTATGCAGTGTTTGATCTAAAATAAGTTTAGTTTTGAGATTATTATATTTGAGTAAGAAGATAAGATTCCTGTAATAATTTTCAATAAAATCAAAATGCAAAAGCCCTAGATTTCCTATTTAATTGTTGTACCTTTGACTTCATTACATTTCTTGGAGGTGTAGACTGTTCAGAAAAATCTGAAGGAGAGGTTTTATTGATCTATTATGAAAGTCAAATAATTCCAGATGCCAAATTTTACTGAATGCTTAATTTCATTAACATATTTATGACTGTGAGCAAGGAGATAATTTTGTGGAAAGCAAATAACAGGTGCCAATATATAGGCATGTAATTATGAATACATTACATAACAATATTCAAAAATATTCATCAATTTAGGCAAAGCAAAAAATATATACTACAGAGAGATGGTACTGTGCAAAAATGAAATTAGGTGTGTTTTCTAGTACATACTCTGTACTGCAGACAGAATGTAGGTGGATTTCTAGTCCCTACACGCAAGAAGTGTTTAGGGTCTTTATAAGTCTCTTCTCCTTATTTGTTACAAGTAGAGCTGCTGCTGCTCACTTAATTCCCATCTTTACATGCTGAAAAAGAGGGTCATGGTAATTTGTTGAACTACCAGAAGCCAAAAAGAATTAAAATCAACCATTTTAGGAAGTGGCTTGTAATTCTAGTGTCTGGTTCAGTATTTCACAAAATTAAAATATACAAACAAAAATTATCTCATATTGCGTCTAAGATGAGGCATTTAGGCACTTCACATTCTAATTTCATATTTTGGATTTCAAAGAGAACAGCATGAGAAACTGTTCTGAGAAATCAAATCTTCATATATTATGTCATTCCAGAAACCAAAAAAAAAAAAATCAAAGGACAGAAAAAGATTGATAAAATCATACATTATAATTCATAGGAACTAAAAACTAAATAAAATCAAGCAAGATTAAATATTTATTTCATTGAAAAATTATTTATAGTAACTATCTTTTTATGGTGCATAGAATAGCCCAGTATCCATATAGACAGAAGATGAGACCATGTTTTTTAGCTTGTATTCATAAAATGCTTTTCACAATGCAGTCTCGGTCCTAATATTACAAGGCACTCTTAACAAGCTAAGCAGCAATGCTAGCAGTATTATTTTAAAATAGCATTCTCACAAGCTAGAACCTACAAAAAGGTATACATAACACACTGAATTTACCCATGTGCTTAAGCATTTAAAGGATCGGGGTCTATGCTAATGACAAAACCGACAGGCAAAACATACAGATGGGTAAGGTCAAGAAAGAGGAAAGAAAGAACAACAATAACACGAAAATATGTTCCACACAGAATGTGTGAGTTGCTGCCTGCCAAGTGGTTAGCAGTAGGCAGTATAGTGTAGGCATCGTGGAAGAAACAAGGCTTGCTGAAGGATCAGAAAGAGCATGAGCTAGAGGTTTGCTTGGCTTCTCATGTTTGAACTTCGTAAGTGCTACATGGAAATGTTTCTTTAAAGTCAGTCCTAATATTTGAGAAGTGAAGAATCATCAAAATCATACCTACTGATCCCATGTCTTCTAAATGCTTAATTAATTCAACTAAATGATCTAGTGGGATAAATTTACCATTTTCATTTAAATACTTTAGAGACAGAACAGTGGTTCAGAACAAAGAATATATGCAGCTGGAAGCTTCTTATATTACTTTATCTAGTATTTTTTGTCAAAATTTATTGTATTCAAAATGAACTATTTGCTAATAAAATCTATATGATGTCTTTAAGATGCTTATAGTAGCAACATTTAGTCTTCAATATTTGGAGAAATTTGGAGACCAGTGCATATTGTTTAGCTGGACTTCAGCAAATCATTTGACACTATTTTCCACAGCCTTCTCCTAGACAAACTGGCAAGATACAGATTGGATGGGTGGCCTGGGTAGAAAATTAGCTAATTAGCTAAATCAATGATTTTACTCAGGCTGGTAGCCTGTCACAAGTGAGGTCCCCCAAGGGACTGATAATGAGCCCCATGCTGTTCAACATCTTCATAAATGATCTGGATGATGGGATTGAAAGCATCCTCACCAAGTTTGTTGATGACACCAAAACAGGTGGAGAGGTGGACACGTCAGATGGGAGAGCCATCTTACAGAGACTTGGAGAGGCTGGAACAGTGGGTTAGCGAGATCAGTATGAAGTTTAACAAAAACAAGGGCAAAGTCCTCCACGTGGGACAGAATAACCCAAGAGTCAGTACAGAAGAGGATCTGTGTGGCTGGAGAGCAGCCTTGCTGAGATAGATCTGGAGGTCTTGGTGGACAAAAAGCTGAACAGGAGTCAATAGTGTGCTGCTGCATCAACAAAGATAAATTGAATCCTGGGCTGCATCTATGGGGCATTACTTGCAAAGATAGAGACATGACCATCCCACTCTACTCAGCACTTGTCAGGCTGCACCTGGAGTAGTGTGTCCAGTTCTGGTCCCCACAATTCAAGAAAGACATGGACAGACCAGAGAAGGTCCAAAGGAGGACCACGAAGGTGATCAAAGGGCTGGAGGGCCTGCCCTGTAAGGAAAGACTGAAAGGGTCTTTCTCCCTGGAGAAGAGAAGGCTCAGGGGGGACTTCATTACAGTATTCCAATACTTAAAGCACAGCTACAGAGAGGACAGAGGGTCTCCCTTTACAAGAAGTCACATGGAGGAGACAAGGGGCAACAGGTAAAAGTTGCACCAGGATAGGTTTCATGTCAGCATGAGAAAGATATTTTTTACAGTAAGAACAAGCATTCACTTGAACAACCTCCCCGGGGATGTTGTAGAGGTCCCATCACTCGAGGTTATCTAGCACATTGTTCTCAAGATGTGATCAGACAGTGTGCTAGATAACCTCAGCTAGGCTCCTTTTCCCATGAAAGGTTGAACTAGATGATCTTTCAAGGTCCCTTCCAACCTGGTCTGTCCTATGATTCTAAGATTCTATGAGTCTATGAGAATTGCTACTATAAATTGTAACTGTATTTTTATAATCTAATTTATACCAATTTTTACTAGCTTTTGGATCTAAACAGTCTTTATCTGCTGTTTCCTCATGATACTTTTACCAACTTGAAGAAATGTCGATGTAGTTCTATTACTTAAGCAAATTTTATATTACTGTGGAAAATTATTTTATATAGTTAAAAAGGAAGTGTACAAATCAACACTGTTTTTGAAAAAAATGCATTACTATTATGATATTCCACTGAAAACCCACAGCTACAAGAGATAAACATGCTTTCTTTGTATGAGAATTTAAATCAACTTAATAGCACTGTAAAGTTCATAAATTGTCTATGTTAGAAACAGCATTCTAAATCTGTAAATTAAGTTCCAACCAAATTAACCTGCCTTGTGTTTGAGAAAGATTGATAGAGACAGTAAGTATTCTTTAATCTTGGTGAAACCTGTGTTATTTATATCCCTTTCTTTTCATTAACAGAAATAAATAATTTGATCTAGTGTGTAGGTACACATATTTACCTTTTTAAGCATATGTTCCATGTGTTACACAGTGCACTGTTACTGCACAACACAGTTAAGCATAATTCCCACTAAATTATCTGACCTGATATTCAAATTTTTGTAACTTTATCAGACTAATAATTTGGACTGAACTTTTGCATGCCAGATGTCAGCCAACCAAAATTTCATTTTGCAATGTTAGTGTTGTAAGGGAAGGTGAGACAAAGGAGAGGAAAAAAAGAGTCATTTAGGGTTTGGGGGTTTTGTTTGTTACATTTTTTTGGTGGGGTTTTTTTTGTGGGTTTTTTTTTTTTATGTCTAGTTAATTAAATGTGAATTCAGGAAATATCAAATACTGTTGTGGAATGCTATGTCTGTACTCATCAATCCAAAATGTAGTGGATATTCCATGCACAAACAGAATCTCTGAGCAAATTTGGTTTTATGCTTAGCATGGGAAGGAAAGAAACAAGGTGGACAGTCCCCGCTTAACTCTCTCCCATTACAAAATAATTCCCTAAAGTCTCTTTCTACCTCAACTCTGGAAAGGGAATGTTTATATTTTTTCTTGAAAATATCCTGGGCAAAAGAAGATAATTCACCTTTCACTTTTTCCTTTTTTTAAGAAGTCATATCTTTTAAAGCTTTTTATTTTGTAGTGACTGACTTACACCTTACTATCAAATTATAAACACTACTCTGGTCAAGTAAGTAATATTTCTTTAAAAATTCTGCTTCAATCCAAACTACACTTAACTATGACATAAATTCATTCCTCTAACTAGAATGAGTCAAAAAACCTTGAAACTTAAATGTCAACAAACCCTCCACTCTGCTGCTTCCACTGTACACCCACATCTTTTCCAGATTCTCTTCCTTTCTCCATAAACTGTACACAGCTATTAACCATGCATGGACAAATATAATTACTGTATGAAATCAGTGTCACTTCATAACTTTGCCTCTAAACATTCTTAATGGATTTCTGTGGCAGTTATGAAAAGCTGATGACAGTTCAGCTTGCTGGGTTAAAATATTTTCCTGTGAATGTATGACTCTGTTCACCTGCAGTGTCTTCAGATTGTAGATAGTTAGCATCTTGTGTGATTGCTTCAAAACTATCTTTCATTTGCATGTGTGCATTATGTGTAAGGCAATAAGCCTAGCGCATCTAAGCATCTCTGCAATATAGTATGTACCAAGTTCCAGCTTCTTTGATTATGACATAAAAAGGTTATTGCACCTAAAATAGCTGATTGCATGAAAAAATAGAATTAAATTTAAAATTCCATAAAAATCACAAATTTTAAACCCAAGAAACTTCTAACAGCAAAGATTGCAAGAAAAAAATAAATGGAAAAAAAAGACTTTAGGATACTCAAAATATGCATGGTTTGATTCCAGGTTGGATGCAAACAAATATATCCCTGTGAAATGGAAATGCTGAGTTTCAAAATGTGAAGAAAAGAAAAAGGTTGTGAGACAAAGTACTGATTTAGTGCTCTTAGGAAACCTTTGCCAACAGGGTCTCTATGGAGCCCAGTCTCCTTTCTCGGGAACTGACAGAGCAGAAAGTATGAATACTTTCTGCCCTTTCTCAGAAGTCTAACATTTCTATGCTGTTGTTGAGAACAGAAGAATAAACTACTAACTCAGCCAAATGGAACCTCCATCTGCCCAGATCAACAGGAGCTGTGCTACTGTGCTTATCTCAGGAGAAGTATGCAATGCTTTCTCTATGTATTTTATTCTGATCACTAATTAATTCATTTCCTCTCCCTCTGTTTTAGGACAGCTTTCACCCACTTCCTTTCTGATAATACAATGCAAGATGAGTTGACACTTTACCTGTTAACTGAATGAGCCTTTGGGCTAAATTAACTTATTACTACCCAACTGCACTAAATGAATATAATATCATTTCCTTCCAGCATTTCACTTCTATTAATTTCTCTTAATAATGTACTGAACATATAAAGGAAAGTTTTAAATAATGCAGCTAATACCAATTTCTTGGAAAGTAATCTCTCTCATGCAAATAAGATCACAGGATCGGAATGATCTTCGTTGGAAGGGACCTTCAAAGATCAGCTAGTCCAACCCCACTGCCATGGGCAGGAACACCTTTCACTAGATCAGATTACTCAAAGTCCCATCCAGCTTGAACTTAAACACTTTCAATGAAGGGCAACAGGCAGCAACCAGGCAGCAGACGTATTCATGACCAAAACCTTCCTTTTGTTTTACCATTTATTGCAAGTGGAACTTATATTAATAGTTTTCCTTTCAAATCATAGAATCATAGAATCATAGAATGGTTTGGGTTGGAAGGGACCTCAAAGATCACCTAGTTCCAACCCCCCTGCCATGGGCAGGGACACCCTCCACTAGACCACATTGCCCAAAGCCCCATCCAACCTGGCCTTGAACACTTCCAGGGAGGGGGCATCCACAACCTCTCTGGGCAACCTGTTCCAGTGCCTCACCACCCTCACAGTAAAGAATTTCTTCCTAATATCTAATCTCAATCTACCCTCTTTTAGTTTAAACACATTACCCCTCGTCCTATCACAACATGCCCTTTTAAAAAGTCCCTCACCATCTTTCCTGTAGGCCACCTTCAGGTGCTGGAAAGCTGCTATAAGATGTCCTTGGAACCTTCTCTTCTGCAGGCTGAACAAGCCCAACTCTCTCAGCCTGTCTTCATAGGAGAGGTGCTCCAGCCCTCTGATCATCTTCATGGCCCTCCTCTGGACTCGCTCCAACAGCTCCATGTCTTTCTTGTACTAGGGACCCCAGAGCTGAACATAGTATTCCAAGAGAGGTCTCACAAGAGCAGAGTAGAGGAGGAGAATCATTTTCCTTGACCTGCTGATCACACTTCTTTGGATGCAGCCCATGATATAGTTCACTTCCAGAGCTGCAAGCACACATTGCCGGCTCATGTTGAGCTTTTCATCAATCAACACCTCCAAGTCCTTCTCCTCAGGGCTGCTCTCAATCCATTCTCTGCTCAGCCTGCAGTTCTGCTTGAGATTGCCCTGACCCATGTACAGGACCTTGCACTTGGACTTGTTGAACTTCATGAGGTTTGCACAGGCCCCAAGCCTGTCAAGGTCCCTCTGGATGGCATCCCTTCCCTCCAGTGTGTCACCACACCACACAGCTTGGTGTCGTCAGCAAACTTGCTGAGGGTGCACTCGATCCCACTGTCCATGTCACTGACAAAGATGTTAAACAGTGCCAGTCCCAGTACCGACCCCTGAGGAATGCCACCGATCACTGGTCTCCACTTGGACATCAAGCAACTGACCGCAACTCTTTGAGTGAGACTGTCCAGCCAATTCCTTATCCAATGAGTGGTCCATCCATCAAATCCATGCCTCTCTAATTTACAGACAGGGATGTCATGTAGGACAGCGTCAAATGCTTTGCACAAATCCAGGTAGATGATGTCAGTTGCTCTTTCCTTATCCATCAATGCTTTAACCCCATCATAGAAGGTCATCAAATTTGTCAGGCATGATTTGCCCTTAGTGAAGCCTTGTTGGCTGTCACCAATCACCTCCTTATTTGCCATGTGCCTGAGCATAGTTTCCAGGAGGATCTGCTCCGTGATCTTGCCAGGCACAGAGCTGAGACCACCGGCCTGTAGTTCCCTGGGTCTTTCTTTTTTTTTCTTTTTAAAAATGGGGGTTATGTTCCCCCTTTTCCAGTCAGTGGGAACTTCACCGGATTGCCGTGACTTCTCAAATATGACGGACAGTGGCTTAGCCACTTCATCCACCAGCACCCTCAGGACTCATGGATACACCTCATCAGGTCCCGTGGACTTGTGCACCTTAGATGAGTTCCTTAAATGGTCTCCAAACTGATCTTCTCCTACAGTGGACAGTTCCTCATTCTTCCAGTCCCTGCCTTTGTCTTCTGTGACTTGGACAGTGTGGCTAGGGCACTTGCCAGTGAAGACTGAAGCAAAAAAGTTGTTGAGTACTTCGGTCTTCTCTATATCCTGGGTAATCAGGTCTTCTGTTTCATACAGGAGGGGGCCCACATGTTCCTTAGTCTTTCTTTTATCACCAACTATATCTATCTATATCTAACAATTGCTTATTTTGCTATGAGAATTGTAATGGAATAGTTGTCATTTTAGTAACATTTGTTTACTCCTAGTAATATGATTGCAAAGAGCCAAATCACTGGGTAAAATTTTGCTGTTCAGAATGTAAAAGTCATCCTCTAGACCCTCTTTTTTAAGAATGAGTACACGATTCTCTGTTTGTAAATTATAGAACAGGTATTAAAAAAACATAGACTTTGGAGTTAGAGGTTGAGGACTTGTTTATGCACAGAAGAAATAGAGCAAAGAGGTCTACATAACAAGGTCTTTATATCCTCCTACACTAAACTGATAATGGCTGCTGGGAGAAGGAAAATTTGTTTTGCTTAAACTTTGGCCTCAGTCTGTAAAAAAAAAGTCATGCTTCATGTGCAGAAATGGTCTGAATGCAACAATGAAAAACACAGTTTTTTTCCCCTTTTTCTTTTTTAATAATTTAAACCATAAACCTAATACTAAAACATTTTGTGGTCTGTATACTAAATATTCAAACATATACTTCTTTGCTCTAAAATCAATACGAGAATCAGTCTCAAGTAAGAATATTTG
This sequence comes from Grus americana, assembly GCF_028858705.1. Taxonomy (NCBI): domain Eukaryota; kingdom Metazoa; phylum Chordata; class Aves; order Gruiformes; family Gruidae; genus Grus; species Grus americana. The sequence goes on from NC_072853.1 coordinate 63,464,734, forward strand.
TAGACAAGAATACAGTAGTCCTTCCAAAACTCACTGTTTTCTTTAAATCACACTCATCTCAATCTCATACAGACTATGTAATCAATCAGCTAAATTCACCTGCCATCTCTATGCTGGCTTCCATACTAGTGAGTTTGTCTGCAAGAAAAGCAAGCAGATAGGAATTGTACAAGTCTTTATTCAATTAAAAGAACGCTGTTACTACAAATGGAAACAAAAATGAGGAATCAATGTAAAAAAAAAAAAGAGCTGACATGTGTCTCCAGATAATGTTTGCATAGAAAACATTTAACGAATTAAAAGGGTGAATTTCTTCAGCGAGGTCCTTGCAAGTACCACAGCCTGTGTTAATTAGCTGCTGTCTGCTGTCTAGTCTACTCTGGTGGCTCATGACTCCTTTCAGAAACATCGTCAGCTATGTTGGCACAAACTGGATGAGATGAAAGAAGTGAGTCTGACCACTGGGATCAGATTTCTGCCCACAGGTTAACTTTTATTCAGATAGGAGACAGCACTCTAGCATTAATAATCCCTTTTTACGACTGCAATATATAGATGGAAATTCTTCTGCTTTCCCCGCAAGAAGGGAAAATCAAGCATATTAAAAAAAAAGTAAATAAATCAATTTTAAAAAAGGTCTCAGAAAATAATGTGCCTGCTATATCATTGCACAATACAGATTTGGTTGGCTTAAACTGATGTTGTTTTCTTGCATTTTCATTTTTTCCCAATGTTGACTCCAGGTTCAAAGGAAGTCCTGGAGCAGCTGGGACAGAAATGGCTGTGGGAAGACTTAACACAGTCTCCCACCTTGAGATAAGAATGGGAGCAGAAGATGAAGCAACTTCTATTTCATTCACTGTAAAGGAACTCTACGACTTCAAATGGAAACTCAGGGAAAAATGTGAATGATGGTCTGCCATTTGTCTCTGCTGAGATGTAACTCACTTGCCTGTAGCTGATCTTATCAAACCACTCATGCTCAGGACTCCAGTCCTTAAATTTTGCCAGAAAATATAGACTTGCATCAGTCTTTTGAGTCTGGTTAAACTGTCAAACAGATACTACACGTTTGCTGTGACTCCTAAAACCAGAAAAGATTCCTAAAATGCAGAAGACCAAAGTAGATCTACGCAATAAGAACAAAGTATAAATAGAACATATGTAAAGTGAATAGATTAATAATTTTAAAAGGGGAAAGTGTTAAAGTGTCAAAGCACTACTGAGATCAGTTTATTTCTCACAGTGTCCTCTCCATGCTTCCAGCTTGGAGTTGGTGAGAAAACCAAGTCATATAAGCTTCTGCTTCCACATGTACGTTTTTGGTTTTTTTTTTTTTTTTTTTGTTTCTCCTATGGAAGTCACCACAGAACCCTCAGAGAGATGCAAAAAAAGAGTTTGGATTTTAAAAATGTCCTTCAAAATGCCATAATTAAAAGTCTTATTGATTCTCCCACGTGACCTTAATCATCTGTACTCTGATGTTCTTTTCTCTCTGCATCTGTAAGCTATGACCACTACTGCAAATTATATGCCAAAATAAATGCTTGGAAAGTTTTAACCACACTTTCTCTGGGAATTTAGAAGGCAAAAGTATTCATTGTCATGATTCTTTAAACTCAGGTGTCTTTAAAACTTCAGGGGAAGAAGCATGTAATTTTAGATGTGCCTTAATTGTCTGGCTAAGTACTCTTGAATAAACTCATCTCCAACTGTATTCAGTGTTTTACTGTTATTGTACCATATTGACAACAAAGTCATCATTCATTAAGTTAATAAATAAGGAAGAAAAAAATTGACTCAAAAAATCCCAAAATACACATACAGAAAAAAACCTCTTCTAGAGCTGCACTGTCAGAGATTAGACTCACCAGGCAGTATATTCTAAAGATCCCTGTTTCACTTAACTGTGCTGACAATAAGTAATAAACCTGTTACCTGATGTACAAAAAAGAAGGAAAGAGAAAAAATATATCAGAAAGCACTACTGAACTGACAGCTCACATAAGCTATGACCAGGAGTTATCAACAATCAAGAAGGAAATAAAGAACATAGGGATGTATGACAACTGCAGACAAGATTTTTACAGCAGAAATGTTAGAGTTAGTTCAGGAAAACTGTAGAGGGATGGAGCAACAGAGGAATTACACCCATAAGTCTGCTAAACACCACTTTAAAGGCTGAAGTTGAAAACCTAGACTCACCCTTCTGCCTCCTGACAACGGCACAGTTCATACTCTTTCAGTATCAGAGTCCCCTGGCCATCAAATATTGCTTCTGGGGACACTTCTAAGGCCTCAGTTTTAACAGTGCCTATTTTGTCCTAAGTCCCATGACAAACTATGCATTTTTCCAGCTCTGTGGCAGAAAGAGTTTACTGATTTATGTATTTGCAGATGTTTACTTAATCTTTCAGATTCCTCATTTTGCTTTTTGCCTATCACTCAGTGGCATCAGGAAAGGAAAGACTCCCGTTCAGCTGTCTCATCTGTATCCTTTATTTTGGTCTTCCCAGGAGCCATTCATATTGGTTCATGATCATCTATTTTGGAATGAAAAAATTTTGTGAGGAGAAAATAAGGTTACACATGCCTCTCCACACAGCATCCCTAGTACCCAGACCAAGTGGTTAGGAATGCTTTAAGTTGACACTGTTCAAGGTTGTCAGCCTTTAGAAAAGACCAGCCAAGTCAATGCTACATCACACTTAGCTTTGGAGCTCCTCTGGCTGCCGTGTAGTTCTTGTGTCTCCAAAAAATTGTGTATGTGAGTGCATGTGCCTCTGTGAGAGTGCATAATTGTGAGTACCAGGTGTAGGATGAGGGATTCCATTCTAAGTATCTGAAATGAGCGAGGGCAGTGTTGCACTTCACTAGAGCAGTACTTTTAATAGTATGAAATTACAGATGTATGTAGAGCATGAGCAGAGGACATTGAGTGTACAAAGCTTGCTGTGATTGCACCGAAGGACTACAGCAGAGGGTGAGAGTATTTTATTGGCTACAGTCTTGATGCAGTCTTGCCTTTCCCACCTTCTGGGAGTGGGCACTGGAACAGACAATATTCAGATGCACAGCTGGGTTTTGTTTTGGAGAGCATCAGATGGTTCACAGCAAAAAAGGAAAGGAAAGGAAAGGAAAGGAAAGGAAAGGAAAGGAAAGGAAAGGAAAGGAAAGGAAAGGAAAGGAAAGGAAAGGAAAAGAAAAGAAAAGAAAAGAAAAGAAAAGAAAAGAAAAGAAAAGAAAAGAAAAGAAAAGAAAAGAAAAGAAAAGAAAAGAAAAGAAAAGAAAAGAAAAGAAAAGAAAAGAAAAGAAAAGAAAAGAAAAGAAAAGAAAAGAAAAGAAAAGAAAAGAAAAGAAAAGAAAAGAAAAGAAAAAGAAAAGAAGCATTTTCTCAGAAGAAAATGAACATTTGGGGAAGGCAGGCAGTTGGGGAATAAGGATCTGGGACCGAAAGGAAAAGCTAAGTTACAAAACTTAGATATATTAGCATTTTCCTTGCCCAGAACAGCCCACCACCAGGTGATTAGGGTATTCTCTGGGCTAGAAAAAAATGTGGCATTTGATTCCAACAACTGGAGGAGGAAAATAATGCTATGGTTTCAACACAAGTGCTCTAACTACTGGATGAAAAAGAGACAGTACTCTCCCCTCTTACAACTACAGAAAAAGAAAAAAAAAAAAGGGAAAAAAAAGAAAAAAGGAAAAAACCCCAAACAAGCCAAACTGGCTCCCGTTGGACTCTTTGAAAGCAATGTATACACACATGTAGTTTCATGAGACGGTTGAGGTTGGTGAAGCCCAGGTGTTGCTTAAGCTTGAAGTTCTTATGCCCTAGGAGGGCCAAGTTTTAACACACATCAGTGAAATAAGTGTTTCTTCTGACTACCTCATGCAGCTCCCTCTTCAGCCAGTTACCTTGCCAGAGGCACAGCTCTATACAAGCACTGGGTCTTCACTACCTATTGCAAGGCTGGGGGTCCTACTGCAACGGCAAAATATACAGGGTTTTATTCTAGATCATTGTTTGCAAGCCATCTATAGAAGCAAGAACTAGATGACTGTTTTCTGTCACAAGCAGTTAAGGAAACAGAAATTAATTAAATCCAATAAGGTATTCCCGTCCCAGTGCCCATACACAGCTCATCCTGTCATAATCAGCCAGGAACAATAAAATAATAGACTAACACTACCTACACCTGGCATTTCTCACCAACCTAATGACAGAATTATATTTTACAGTAAAAGAAATCATAAAAAAAAATCTATTATTTTTCTAGTAAAGAAATAATGTACATCCTAGACCACAGAGTATTTAGCCTAGGGAAAACTAAATTTATTTCATGGAATTTTTCATTCATCTAACTTAAATCATACCAATTTTGACCTTAAAACAAAGTATGCTACTCTGTACACAACAACCATTTATCAAGAAATACAAAATTGCTTTTGACAGGACAAGGCTGGGTGACTATCATTATCTATGTTTTCACCCTACCTTTTATAATTAGAAAATACTTTCTAGAATAACAACACATGAAGCAATGACTATCACGTCACATGAAAGTAATTTTCTTCCCAGGCTTCTGATTTTTTTTATTTCCTCAAACTTGAATGTTAATTTTTTGCATGTGGGTCAGAAACTCCTCGGTCCCAAGAAGATAAACATTAAAAGTTCATAGATTTGGAAGGGTTATTTCTAATATGGGGGAAAAAAAATAAAAAAAAATGTGCATTTAAATGAACTCCTCCAACTTGAAAGTACTCAGGTATAAGAAGAGGTTATTCCATGTCTAAGATCAAAGTAGGAGAAGCAGAATTTAAACCTCCAGGAAAGAGAATATTGGCTAAAGTGATCAAGAAGTGTAAGTGATTCATTAAGTATAATTAGACTGGTGCTACTCCTTGAGGGCTTGTCTTAGCAGCACATCCAACTTGTCAGTCCACAATAGTACATCTATCTGTAACATCAGAATACAAATTACTCTCCATATGTTAAGATCATCATCAGCATCACCTGGAATTTTCAGTGGGTATTCAGCACTCAGTATATTATATTGAGGATGTTATATTCCCTCTGTACAACTGACTACATTTTTCCTGATGAAAAGATACAACTAAGGATACAAAAAAGAAAGCAGGAGAAAGTGATTATTTCATGCTGACAGCTGAAGAAATTTCCACAGCCATTTAGTTCAACAGACTTTCAATCAACTGTTTACAATCTGTCATTTTGCTTTGTATGTCTGGACATACACTTCCATGGTGAGTAACATATGTGTACACACACATATGCATGGGCACACACGCCCCCCATGCATGCACACATTATGTTTTCATGTTGCTTAACAAGGAGTAATATGTCCTGTTCTACCCCAGAATTTCAACAGACTTTACAAAAATTGACTGATAGAATTGACTGGTAAAAGCCAGTGGATTCAGTAGAATAAACCTTCAGATTTCATTGTTCCAATACCTATTTCAGCACACTTTCACTTTATTTTCTATTTCTTCACATCAGACTGCTGGTCTCTCCTTGAGTGCTTGAGGAGGGGTCACCTTCATCATAAATATGAAGGCAAATCTGTGAGAAGCCTATTGGGATTGCTTTTAGCCAAGAGGAACAAGAAAAATGTCTACAGATCTATTTCCGTCCCAACAGAACAGTAGCTCTGTCAACAGCAAACCACATCCAGCGTAGGGAGTGTTTCCTCCTATTTATGCCATGGCATTTCCAGGCTTATTTCTAGCCCCAGCAATAACACAAGGGGTCAGATGCCACCCTTAGGGAAATGTATTTTCGCTTAAACAAACACTCATTCCTGGCCGCTTGCTCACCTTATTTTTTTAATAGTCTCTAGGAAAGGAAAAGCCATATCTAGTCTCTCTGCTTTGTTTTTGTTTATTAGGGTGCTGAGAGCTGTCCTCTGAAAAAAAACAAGTAAATATAACTCACAAGGAGGATTTTAAAAATATCTGTCTTCTTTAGCTCCTCTCTCTCCTTTTTACAGTGATTTTGCAATACCTTTTCTTGTTTATAGCTCTATTTATTGTTTTCTGAGAGGTTCTTATTTACATAGCCTCATTTAAAAAAAAAAAAAAAAAGACATAAGGACATTTTGAGCCACAGTTGGTTTCAAATATTTCTTTAGAAGCTGGGGCACTCGAAGTCTGTGTCCTTTCTCCCAACCGCCTGATCTATTCTTTATGACAGAGTGAACTGAAATTTGTAAGGAAACATCCGCATGTTAAAAGCTACAGCAGTTTGGCCCTATTTGTTTTCCTGTCTCTAAAACCAGGGAAGCCCATTACAAATTAAAAGAAACCTCATTAATACTTCTGCTAATTATATTATCCTCATCTAAGTAGAAAGCTCAAGTGTTTTTGGTGAATAGAAACAGTAGATCACTGACCCTTGAAATGATTTTGAAAGAAAATTTAATGTGGTCAAAGCAACTAAAATTAAGAATTAATCTGTAACGGCTTTGTGGGGAAAGAGGTATGGCTGGTATTGTGCAGCATGGCTGAATTCAGTTCTTTAAAACAAAACTGCAGCCCATCAGTGTTGGTCAGTTCCCTCTCAGTCTTAAATAAACTAAAAATGCATGAGTGGGAGGCTGTAAAGTTTGACTGAGACTTACCAACAAATGGTCTAATTTGGATAATAAGGGAGTGGATAGGAACTGAGCCAGATGTGAACAATATAAATTATATATATATACACACAAATAATTCTTGCTGGTTTGTTTCTCTTTGTGTTAGATAACTGGGAGTTTTTTCTTTATTCAGTTTGCTTGGGAAGGGTCATAATGGTCATAATGTTATTTTGGGTTAAGTGAATGGGACAAGTTAATCCTTAGGGTTGTGGGTTGTACAGTAAAATAGGTTCATTTATTCTTCAATATGACAGAAAACATAATTTATTACTTTCTGTCCAAACATTTTACAGCATAAATCAGTAAGAACTGAGAGAATGAAACATGATGTCTACAATCAGTGATGTTGAACGTTAACACAAAAACTAATCACATAAGAGAAAAAAATCATTAAAATATTCTCTTTTCTGTACTGAGTCAGTGGAGGAGAAGCCGTCTGCTGTGCAGAGGAGCTCTTTTTTAGCTGCTTCTTTTTCCTCTGGACTGGAGGATTGTGTATTTTTTAATATATTTGAGACCATTAACAGGACAACCAGTGAAGTCTGACATTTATTCAGTGTCATCATTAGTTTTCTGCAAACCAGCAATATTGTTATCAACGCTCTCATATTTGCAAAAGAACATATGTAAAATTAGTTTCTATGGAAGACTATAAAACATATCTCTTTCTGTCCTGTCTGGTCTTGGAGTATATCCCAGGGCTCCTCTGAGCACTAAACATTTATCCTGATGCATGGCTGCCTAAGACTTGCCCAGCTTTCTAGACTGTTGTTTATTTGGGTTTTTTTTTCCATTGAAAAATGATGATCTGCATATCCCTGAGTAGCACAATCATTTCTGCTACATTGATTTCATTTGATGGTTTTCTTTAAGATTTCATTTCAAAGGAAAATCCGCATAAGAGGATCATGGAATTTCCAAGGATCCCAAGTATTCATTTAAAAAAATAAACAATATTGAATAGCTATACAGCTTGACCAAAAAGAGCCATAGATTCACATTGATTCAAACCCTGAGTGGAAAAGAAGAGCACTCCAGGATGAAAAGGTTGTGAATAAAAGCAGTTAGAAGTGCTCCCTGAACCTGCAGTGGTACAATCAAAGATTCTGTCTGGGCTCCAGGGTTTTTTCCCCTGTCTTATTGCAAAGGTGAAGGGTAGACCCTCGAGTCCCAGAACCTGGCTGTGGAGCAGTTTTCCTGGCTGATCTGCCCTGGATGCACAGACCCAGAAAGCGCTGACTGTTTTTTTTGGAGACAGCCCTGGGGAGTCTGTCTGCTAAGGGCAGAGGAGCCACTCAACTGGGGTAGACGTGACTCCCTGTGTCCCAGGTATCCCATGCTCAGTCTGGGGGTCCCTGCGGAGCTCAGCCAAGATGGAAGAAGTCAGTTCAGGCTAATTTAACATTTTTGACCTTTCTATTGATACTGAATATTCACAAACTTTCCAATTATAGAATAAATTTATATAGAGAGATGTGCGTACATGTGTGTGCACAGTGTCTATTTACACAATAGCTACACTTCTTGGACTCTATATTGGTGGATCATTATCCTCCTAATATCAAATGAACTTTTTTTCTCATTAATCCTGTTCCCTGAGTTCTTGCCAAAGGGGGAAGACATGAGTATTTCCTCTTGATATTTGAATGAAAAACCTTTCCTACCACTGTCCTTTTGTAGTAACAGGGCCAGTAAAAGCTTTCCAATCAGCAGAAAATCTAACAGCTTTCTTATGTTTACTATGCCATTGTCTATAACTTCTTAGAAACTCACTTATGAAGACATAGTTTCTAGGTTTGTCTGGCCTTTCTGGACTTCTACTTTCTAATATGAAATATTTGGGGAATGTTTTTCACTGGACAATTTTTTCACAAGGCTTTTTCTGTAGTTATTGCTTTTCATCCCCTTCCCCATTGATGGTGCATGAGGATACACTGCTCCAAAAATATTGTCTAGTCTCAGAACGTAACATCTAAATATAACAGGACAGTGTGAACTAATTATTTGTGGGAGAATGGCACCTTTTTTTTATTCAAGTGTAACCTCTGTAATGAAAAGATTATTAATTGAGGAGCTAAAAGTCCAGGAGGCACTGGAGATAAAAAAACAAGTGACTTTATAAATCTCTGTGGATGTGACTGCTGTAATAATCCTCCAGAACTGTGCTGAGGTAACTTCTCCATTTAAATGGGCTGGTTTAATGGAATGGGAATTGTTACGGCCAAGAGTGCCAAGCTGAAGGAGGTTTGGAGGGCGTCCCTCCAGGGCAAGAATAATATTGATGATTAAGATAGATTGTGATAGAAGCTAGAAATTACTTACTAAAAGATATAGACCCTTGGGCTAAGAGTGTGGTATTATTCAACTATCAGATTAATATCTGGAATATCATCTATTTTTGAACTATATTCTATTTGGCAGTGAGTGAGTAAATGATTAAGTAGATCTTCACCATCTCTGATGGCTCTTGTCCTGTGATTTATATATTCAAGAAAAAAAAAAAAAAAAAAAAGCATGTCCTAGCATGAGGGACACAGAAGAAATGTGTGAATAAAGAGGAAAGCCTGAAACAGAGATCGTGAGTTACTTCAGCTTCCTCATTCAGGGACTGATGGTTTTTTGAAGCCAGAATGATCATCTAGCTTGACCTCTGTAATATTACAGGCCATAAAATTTATCTTCACTACCCCAGCTCTAAGCCAAATTTATCTTACTAAAGAGATTAAAAACTAGGAGTCATATTTTCAAAGATATTTAGGTATTTAAAAGGTGGAGGTAAAAATATCTGTACAGATTAGGTGCTTCTCATTGATTTCATGATAGGTTGACATCCCACAACGTTACACTCTTTTTGAAAACCTGAGTAGATCTCTCTCTGAGGGTTTTAAAAGTCATTGAAAATCTGGCCATACATACACAGCCATATATAGAAATCACCGTACTTTACACTTTTCTAAATATAATTTATGGGACAAGATAGAAATGCTCTTATGAAGACGCACGTTTATCCACTTATGACTTCACTATCAAAGAAAGAAGAAACATTTCTTCATCGTTTGGATGGGGATTTATTTTCCTGACTCGAACATCTCTCAGATGAATGCTAAAGTTAATATCTAAGGGGGTGGAAGAGTCCACCATTCTAAGCACCAACCATGAAAAGTGCCTGGATCTTATGATGTAATTTAATATTAAAAAATAATTATAAATGAAGGAAAGGTATCACAGTTGTGTATAAGAAAATTAAGTGTCATTGCTGATGGCATTTTAACAGAGATTAATACAAGCTTCCTATTTATGACTATGAAAAATTCTGCTTATACTGATTTGGGAAAGTATATATCACAGAGAAAAGTATATTATGTTCTAGAGGATATTAGCTTTCCAGATGTTTTATGTAAAATTTTTGAAGAAGTTCAGTAACAATCCACAAATTGAGTTTTACTTTAGCTTTTCTCTTTTTTAAATTACATAATTATTCTTCTTTTTACTGCTGAGCAGAAGTTAAGTGGGAGTAAAATTACAAAACACTTAGAAATATATTATTTTTGCTGTGGAAAAAAAAATATTAGGCAGAAAGAGCAACACCAGAAATACTTTTCATTCCCCCTCACTTGAAAATCCCCAATATGCATTTCACTACTACATCCCGCCATTTCATAAAAAAGTCCAAACCAGGTATATATATATGTATCATTAAGTACTTAGGAATTTCTTAGTAAACCTTCTTCAGTTTGCAGGTGGGAATGCAATAGGAATAGAGTACTTCAAACTGTTGGATACATTTGATGGAAATTTGAATTTAAAAATAAGTCTAAGTAACCATACTACGTAAATTATATTCCTCTAATCAGAGAACTGGGATGGGGGAAGAGCAATAGGTAACATTTATTTCAACTTTAGCAAGGTCTTCAACACTGTCTCCCACAATACTCAAGTACCCAAGTTAGGACATTATGGTCTGGAAGACCATACAACAGGTAAAAAAATTGGTTGGATGGTCAGACCCAGAAAGTCATGGTTAATGGGCAATGCTCTACCAGCATATCGGTAACTGGACAACCGCAGGGGCCTGTACTGGGACCTCTCCTAGGTAACACCTTTATCAATGACCTGTAGGAGGTAACAGAGTGCACAATTCTCAAGTGTACAGATGACACCAAATTAGGTGGGAACACATCGATACTCTTGAGAATAGGGTCCCATCCAGAAGGACCTGAACAGGCTGGAAGAATGGTGAGACAGGAACCTTCTGAAATTAAGCAAAGAAAAGTGCCAAGTGCTGTCCCTAGGACAGAGGAGGGCCTGCGATGGCACTGGCTGTGGACAGACGGGCTGGGAGCAGCCTGCAGGAAAGGCCCTGGGGACTGGCGGGCAGCGAGCTGAGCCTCAGCCAGTAAAAGTGGCCAAGAGCTACCTGGGTTTTATGAACAAGAACATGGTCAGCTAATACAGGCAGTGATTATTCCTCTCTGCTCAGCACTCATTAGACCATATCTGCAACACCATGTCCAGTTTTGGGATCTCCTATGCAAGAAAGAAATCAGCAAAGTGGAGCAAGTTCAGAGGGGTGGAGGAGGCTGGAGCACCTGCCCTGTTAGTAGACACTGAGGAACTGTGTCTGGTTCAACCTGGATACAAGTGAGCTCTGGGGACTCATAACACTAGCCCCCTGTGCATGCAGGGAGGTAATCAGGGAGAGAGTCAGGCTGTCCACAGCCACATATGGTGGGAGGATGAGATACAATAGGCATAAACTGAAATAAGAGATGTTCAAGCTGGATATGAGGAAAAACTTCCTGACTGAGAACAGCCCAGCAATGGGACAAGCTGCCCAGAGAGGCTGTGCAGTCTCTATCATTGGAGGTTTTCAAGACCCAGGAGGCCAAAGTCCTGAGAAGCCAGGTCTGACCTCAGATCTGGCCCTGCTGTGAGCAGGAGGTGGGACTAGAGACCTCCTGAGGTCCTGTCTGAACCTGAATTTTTTGTGATTCCGTGAAACATTAGCCAATAATAATGATACTTCAGCTGCTCCCCAACCATCAGTAAATGTGTAAGGAGAAAGACCCATTCCTTAAATACCACAAACAAACAAAAGGACAACAGGAGTTTTTGGATCTTCAATTTCACAAGCTACCTTTTACTAGTTATAAAAGCTGAGAAGTTTAATATACAAGCCTTTTGAAGTCTGCCACCCCGATATCTGCCAGGTTGGAGGGTCAATCTGAAGGCTAAGAAATTCATGTCTTGAAAAAAAATCTCCTTTGGCAGGCATATCACAGCATCCCTCCAGTTGCTCCTACAGGAGGCTGATAGTGGGAAGGTTCATTTTACTTCTCACCTGCTGCAGCGATTGTTCCCATCTACTGATAATTCAGTCAACCATTTCTTCTCTTTATTAACTTCAATTATGATCACTTACATGACCACAAAACCCCTGTTGGCATTATTTCTGAAAATGTTTCACATACACAGGACTGCAAATATCAATTTGACCTGGATTTCCTTTGAGATCATTAATTCCCTGAGATATTTTTTCTCCATCTCATTAAATAAAACTTGTTTCAAATGTAATTAGGCTGGTTTAAGTTGTATTACTTTTTATTTTTACAAACAATGGATGTAATCAGTCTTTCTGTTTCTGAAGATTTATATCAGGGGTGTGATTACCCACCTTCAATTGATAAGTATCAGATTAACAATAATTTCTGATTCACTCAGGAGATGTCTTAACAAAATCTGGAGTAAATACTGTTACTTACTTAATGTTGTCTACTACTAAAATGGTACTTTAAATAGCCTGGCACTAATTTTTTGGTCTACCTGGCCAGCCCAACTCAAGTACAACTGGGAGACTACTGTCTTTTTCAGATACTTATGCATGACTTAGTAACTAGTATCTTACTTGACCGCTTTAATTTTATTGTCTTTTAGAGCAACATGTACGTAAGCAATTATCTTTGCTTAAGACAATGACTCTAAGAGAACCAACTACAACAAGCATAAAAAGAACACGTTGTTTTACAGGCCTTATGCTTTATTGCTAATTTAATTAGCTCCCATTTACCCACAAACACAGCTTGATGGATATATTCTGTTCTTTGTTATGTCAATTAGCACCCTGCAACATGGTGCTTGCTAAGATTATCTCATCTGTTGCAGATGACAATGCTCCTCAGTGGTCATATTCAGCGATATATAAGGCTTACTAGAGCTGGTCCTTGCCAGCTTGTTCTAACTTCTGCTTCTCTGAGGCTAAGAATGAGACTGCAGTTATTACCAGGACCCTGGAAATTGGACCAAAATGACCTAGGGAGAGGAGAGCTCGAAGTCATCAATAAACAGCTTCAAAGGCAGTTCTTCAGAAGTTTTAGTTTTATCTATCAGCAATAAGAAAGCCAGCATATGAAAATGTATATATTTTCCTTTTGTTTGCAGAGGTATGGGCGAACAGGCACTGGGAAAAAAGACCTGTTGGACTATGCTGAAGGCAGAAAAGGCATGGCCATCTTCCCTGATATTAGCTTTCACATTCCCGTGTTCAGAGAAGCCTAGTACCACTAGTAACATCCAGGAGCTGTATATTCTCAAATAAAGAAAAAAATCCATGCATGCACAGTAAAGATCTAGTGCTGATCCTGACACTTTGTGATTACTAATAAGGAAAAATTACAATCTGGCCAGTGGGTACCTAAGCCCAAATGTTATTACTGTAGCTATGGGTATTCATTTCCAGCAAATAACACAACAAACACAGCCTTTTATTTGTCTCCACTTCTTTTCTGACAGATCCACTTCATTGCTAAAGGGGAAAGCATTATTCACTCTGTAATTCACATAAACAAACTTCATACTAATATATTTGCTGTTTCTTGTGACTACATGATTTCATGTGCTGCAATGACTGATGACAAAGTGGAGGAATTTGCATCTTCTTTTCTTAGTGCAAATACCAAAACTTTTAAAATGAGAGAATAAAGCCTTATATTGACTTTTCAGTGTGGGTCTCAGTCTTCTACCTAGTCACACAAGAAGAGGTCTCTTTTGCCTGTACACAACTCCCTCCGACCGCAGCAAGATGTCTGCATTCAGAACTGGAATACAAATTGCAACCTGAAGGCAGCAAGGATGCCACCCTCTTTCATGCCACCTTCTCTGGGACCATTCAGATTAAATATTTGTATAACTAACCTATTAAATCAACCCATCACTCCTAATCCTGAAATGCTATGAGCCTCTGGACTGCAGCAGAATTAAGTCATCATCTTTGTTTCCAGACTTTTTCCATCATACAATCCTTTCCGAGCAGAATTCAGTAACTGAATCGAGCATATCCATATGCACCAATTCGTTGCATTTTACTTCGAAAATAGACTATTATACGGGTTTGTATAATATACTATGAAAAGTAATTTAATTTCAAAACAGAAATCATTACTAATAAGGCTAGCGTTACTATATATCTGATTGATACTTTAAGAAGACTGTTCAACAGGACATATTTGATGAATTTTCTGGAAAAGCTTTTCTGTAATATTAGGTATAAACAGAATATATGCAGAAAAGTTCTTTACCAGTGATGAAACAAAGACACCGTGCAATCTGAACTGAGAATTAGTGTTTTCAGGAAATCAAGGGCTTCCTGAATAATTAGCATACAGCTGCTAATCACCCTGTAAATTGTTGTTACAACCAGACATAACCCTGCCAATACACTTGACTAGAAATTACTTCAATTGCTCACTTTTAATTCCTTGTAAAGGAATCAAAAGGATCAAAAACAGATATAAAAAGACAGGCCTAAACCAGAAAAAAAACCTCATCTTTCTGACTAATTTGAGGGGTTAAATTTATTCTCAGACCTAGAGAAATAACAGCTGAACAAATGCAAGGGTTAAGCCCTACAGAGCTTAGCCTTTTGCCAGATACAGTAAAAGCCTCTTTCTACTTCTGTCATGAGAGGCTTCTTTAAATCCTAATTAAAATTTAATGAAATTCTAATATATAGAAAGAATTCTAAAATATACATACAGAGAGAGATATAAAATTCTAATGTTTAATATTACTACCTCCCTCTCCTCTGCTCCTTTATTGCCCTAAGGAAAATATGTGAATCCACTACTACATTTAAACCCTAGCTGCCACCTGGGAACTATGGGAAGCAGATGAGTGTTTTCCATTGAAATCCCTATTAGGAATATTGTCAAAGCAAAATAAGCAGAGAAAATTATTTGGGAGCACTTGGTGTTATCTTGCATTGCCGTTCTTTATCATGCTTTGCCTATTAATAGAGTATATTTTTATTTTATGCATCACCTTTCATCTAAGAGATAAGAAAATGGACAAGAGAGAGGAATTAAACTGTCTATGGGAAAATTTTTAACGCTTTTTTCCATGAGATTTTTAAAATAGAGATTGAGTTAATGAGGCAGAGAAATATAGCATGGCTGTCCCCAGTGATAAACACCATACAGAAAAAAGCTCTAACATCAGAAGTGGTGTGAGCTTGTTAAGGGTCAGAGAGGAGGCTTATGAGTAAAGGCAGAAATAACATTAAAAAGTATTAGCTGTGGTTCCCCTTGACTATACACTAGGTTTATTCATTTCCCCTTTGTGACAATCAGTGCCATCAGGAATAAGCATTAAAAGCTCATTGGTACTTCAGGGGCTTCTGCTGGTTTTACAGTTTTTGGCATTGTGTCCATCAGTAACTAGGCCTGGGGAAACCCATCCAGCAAACATAACGATCAACAAACCCCATCATCTAAAATGCAAATTAACTTGAATGTACACATTTAAAACTCATTTCAAGACCATGGCAAATAGTTTATAATACCAAAACTATTTTGTGTACTTTCCTCACAGTTTTCTTAACTAGAGCATTAATTTGGGTAAAATAGGGTGTGAATTTCAAGTGTAATAGCTGTCCTTGAATAGAATGGCTACACTTCATTTCAGAATAAAAATGTCTTCTTCCTATTTAGCTTAATCCGTTTACTAGTCATTTTATCAGTTATTTGTCTGAATCAAAACCAGAAAATATATTTAGCCAAATAAATTTAAGATGATTTTAATCTAGAGCACAGCATAAGTTTCCTTAGGGCTTGTCTTAAAAATGGAGCTAATCCATTTTGCATACACGAATGCCTTCTGTGTCAAATCTGTGTGTAGCAGAAGCCCTAAATCAGATTGGTATATTTTGATATATCTCTTTCTAATATAGTTCCAATGAAACCTGAATTGAAATTTCCAGTCCAATTAATTGACTTGATTGCCTGAAACAATGAATGTTACAGTTTTTCCTGAATAAACAAACACCTCAGAACTTTTACTTCACATCTGAAGCAGCAACAAAATGATCCATGCGGTAGTAATACTATATGTAAGGATAATACTAGAAAGAAGATGAAATCTTGCCGTAACACACAGGAACTGGATAGCTTGTTTCTGTATATCTTTTGATACACTTCACAACAATAAAGATTTATTATATTTATTTTATATATGGGAAAATCAGACATATAGAAATGTCAAACGAATAACAGAAAACTAAACAAAAACCTTAGATGCAGAGCGATCACTCAAATTCCCCAAATGAAATTTTCCCTTCTGAAATCTGAATGTTGCAATCCGGTATCTGTCCCAAACTGCCACTAGATTTAGAAAGAGAAGCCTATCCAGCAATATTTTTTTTAAAAAAAAGTTTGGGTTTTGTTGGGAACTTTTTTTTCCAAATGTTTTTCTCATGATTGGTCCTAATACAGAAGAAACTTTGGTTTAAGCAGAGTGGACAAAAAGAAAATATTATTTTAATGATGTTATTTCTTTATCTTTGAGTCATCTAGGCAGAAAGGCATTCTGATCTTTGAGAAATGATTAGATATTTTTGTTATTATATTCATAACTCAATAGTGTTAGTTTCTTAATCTTCATTTAAATAAGAGATTTGAAGATCTAAGCACATTGTTGCAGTCCCCACAAAATCAATGAAAGTACATTAAGAATTATGAACTTGATCTTCTGTGTAGGGATAGATTTAAGCACGCATTTAAAGTGATTACCAAAAGAGTGTCATCCAGATGGGACTCGGGCTTGGCTCCTCCAGTAACTCAGTTTAGCTTCTCAGCTTAGCCTCTTGCCATTATGGAAGAATCACATTCAAGGTCCAGATCATGGAATGATATCAAGGTAACAGGTTTATTCACAGATTTTTTCTGTTTTCATCTGTTTCACTGAGTAGTCAGTTACATTGCTGTAGTATCTCCATTGTGACTGGAGTACTGTTTTCACAGAAACTCCTACTCCAGTAGACAGGGAATTTCTGAATTTCTGGGTCCAGATATTATCCCATCCCTTTTTCTGACTCCACCAGACTTCGTTCCTTCTCCTCATAAGAGCAGCAAGCCTGTAACATGGCACCTGGCATGGCAGATGCCTGAACTAGATACCCCAAATGGCAGCTGCACACACCAGCCAACATAAATTAAGCATGAGGCATCCACATTCTGCTTTATTATTTTGGTATCTTTAGTATTCAGGAGTATCTCCTCTCCTTATTTTTTTCTGATGCATGTCTTGGGCAAAGTGATACCACTTCTTAAGAAATGTAACATACAGACATCTGCTTTTGTCTTTTTGTAGTACACAGTTGTCCTAAGGGCCCCTTCTATGTGAGTCTGCATAAGCAGGTTTTGTAGCTATCTGTAGGTTTGGATGAAAAAATATTTGGAATTTACAACATTTACAACTTAACCTGTCCTTCATTCTCCCTGCAGTTTACCTCTGATGGCCTTTCCAATACATACTTTGTCTTCAGTAAGGACTCTCAAAATCTGTGGTAAAATCTGTGTCTCCCACTTCTAACTTATAATGTATAATCAAGAAATAGCACTGGAACTACAATCCAGGCTGTAATGAAGTATGAAATCAGATGTAAAACATTAGATCAGTATGACCTAACTCATCTTTCTTTTCCTCAACAGTTTATCAGTGTCCATAATATAAAATGGCATAAAACTGAGATTTTGGTGTTTGCAAATTATGTAAAAAGCTAACTAGATTTAAGAGAAATACGATGCCAAAAAAAGGAGGTAAGTCATAACATGTTTGAATAGAGGTGTTTTCATATTTCTGTCCAGAGTAGAAAAATCCCAGGTCAACTGAAGTAGCTCAATGCCTTATCTAGGACTACTACTGGTAGCTAAGGACTTGTGAATTCTATTTAATTTATGGCTGTTCTATTTAATTTATGTACTAGAAATAATAGAAATATGTAATAAACAAGCACGGTTAAAGCCAGGCTGACATTTCACTGACTTGCCTGTACTTGTTGGAAGATGAAAGTTTTTGTCTAGACATTTGCCCTCTTTTGGTATCATGGCATGACAAGAATTTGATGAGAACAAATATTTAAAGGCAAGGTGCCAAGGCCACAAATGCAGCTCCTTTTCATACACGTAAGTGTAGAAACCACTGCATTCTTCTTAGGGAGAGATGCTTGTTGCAAAATAAATTTGACTATGTTCTTCTCCTATTTAAAACATGTTTCTCTAAACGCCTACAGTTCATTTGTGAGCAAAGTAATAGTGATAAACTTATTGCCCCATGCAAAGCAAGGAAAGACTCATGAAGAAATAGACTGCAGCCTCTAAGGAATTATTTTATGCTTCTACTTTATATTATAAAAAGTAATACTTAATCACATTCAACATTGCTGGGAACTATTTTGTCACAAAATCATTTCTTATGTGCAAACAGAAATACTGAGCTAAAATAAAACTGGCAAGACATAAAAGCTGCTTTCCAGTGTGCTTCGGTAACTGAGAGCAAAGTCTGGCCTAAAGATTTTTGTCTTATGTAGAATATAGGTTAAGAAGTAATTGCTATTAAAAAGGCCCTGTAGTCTGCCTATTTTGTAATTATGCATTTATCAGAGAAGCATAGGGCTTTTCCAGTGCTAAGAATGTGTGTTTGTATCATAAACAAAAACCTGCTAATGAGAGGTTTATAGGACTAAAGCAATCCAATTAAATGCCTTATTTAATTAATGTATCTATTCATTTACTTCTTCATTTAGCTACATGTCTTTTTTGTTGTTCTATTCTCTCTCTGCCATGAATACGTGTTTATGGGGGTCAAGGATTGAAGAGAAGAAGCATGAGAGGAGGACATAATTTTAGAGGTTGTTCCTCTGGAGGACATAGGCCACTGCGTCATAAAATCACTTTCAGAAATCTTCAGGTCTTGTCTGACGACTTGTTATCTTTCTTGACCCCCCTACTCCCATGGCAAGACCATTGCGAAATTTCACTTCCAAGGCAGGACTTAGCAAACATTCCCAAAAAAAAGTTGTTGGTTTTTTGTTTGGTTGGTTGGTTGGTTTTTTTAACTTTCATGTTTGCTGATTTTCCAAGTTTAAATGGTTTCCTAGTTCTACATGTCTCTCTTTTCATAAGTAAGGAACTCTGCCAAATCCTGCTGGTTTTGTTCAAAATTGCTGAAAATGCATCCTAAAACTTTCCATCCATATGCTATTTCTTTCTAGTTGGTTGGAACAGCTAATGTTGCGTTCCATGAAGAAAAATAAATGTTTAAGAATTAGATTTTTGATACTCATTTTGATACCATTAAGTATACTTTTTTCATTATAAATGGATGAAACTACTACTTCTTTCAACAGTGAGGGGATCATTTTTCAGAAGCTGATATTTACATTTTAGGAAGGATACAGTCCATATCCTGAAACAGTGAGCAGCCAAATGAATATCTACTTCTAGGGGAAAGACAATCTGCTTTAGTGAAGCAATGACAATCATACTGAAAATGTTGCAAAGAATATGAATATTGGAAGGCCTGAGACATAACAAAATACCCAGTAAAGCTTACCAGAGGTAATTTGTCAGACTGAATGCCTACATTTGGTTGCCCAGTATCAAATGCCTTGTTCTTCGGAAATCATTGTATATGAAAAAAAAGTGCTCTGGCCAAAAACATTGAAAGAGGCAACAGTCTTGTCATATTTGAAAATCCTTATCCTTGATTTTTTACACAGTGTATTCCAAACCTTCTGTGATGAAAGTTATCCAGAAACAGTCAAAATTTCAATTTATAATTTTAAAAGACCCTTTAAAATGGAAAACACAGAGGTGATTTGGTGATCCGTTTTATTCCCTAATGAGGGCTTTGGGATTTGCTGTCTCTCCTTGAAGCTGTTCTATATCAGGGAGGCTGTCTCTGCTGAGGACACAAGGAGTGTTTCTCCAAGTTTCAACATGTCAAACCAGCTGCCCATGTGAGGCAGGATTATATAGACCAAACACCTGATCAGAGAATTCCTTTCTCAAGTGGCAGGATGACCTATCCCTAGCTCCTAACAATCAGGAATTTTTTCCCTTTCCCCCTAAAAATAATCAGACAATGTTGAAAAACTTTCTTCAGCATGGTGCTTAAGTTACAAGCTCCTGATAAAAAAATAATAATCCTTAGAGTTTTGAAAGCACTCTAAAATTATTGCATTAATGCACCCAACGATATATTAAACCCAGGATAAGATGTGAAGACTCAGCACAACAGTATGCTACAGAAGGTAAAAAAACACTCTGCTGACTGCTTGGTACTGCAAGTTTAAATCATACTCCAGTGTCTTATGCATCAGATTTGGGAAAAAAACAAAGCATATATTTATTGCTGTTCCTCTCCACAAACCATTATTGTCCTTCCTCTTTTCCCACTGAATTTAGAAGTCCCACTTTCTTTCCCCAAAGCAAAATTAAACCCTTGGTTGGGCTAAAAATAACTCCTTCTAATTTAGTGTTTTAGCTTCAGAGTAAGTACGTCAAAGAAGGAATGACTGTGTGGTTTTCAAAATGAGATAGATTGAATTGACTAGCTCTCTTCTGGGGCATGTGCCTCTTTCACTAAAAAAAATAAAATTGTTTTGCCAACTTTTTTTTCTCAGTTGTAACCGAAATTACTGCGGAGCAAGTGTTCAGTCAGTTTATGGCAATTCTGTCCAAAAATCCTATTAAGCAATAATAGGATTTGTTTCTTGACTGCCAGTTTCTGTTTTGAAAATACACCCCTGTGTGCTGTGAATTCTCAGAACAAATTTTGATTGATTTGTTTCTCATCTTTCTCCTTTGAAAATAAAATTCTTGCTCTTTACCATTTTAAAGCATTTTAAGAGGTGATTAAACTGCAGCCACTCATCCTGTTTTTCAGATGTATAAAATTTTGCCCACCAGGGGCTTAAATTATATGTCTAACTGCAACCATAAACTATCCTGTTTTCAGTACTTGTCCTTAAAAGAAAAATTCACTACAAGTTATGGCAAGAGGTTTATCTCTTTATTTGTATTTTTAGAAATACTTATCCTAGAATAAAATCATCTATAGAAGTTTTATTTTTTATATGTTCCATATATCAAAGAAGATAGAGGGTCTTTGAAAGAGAAAACTCCTACAGTTAAATGTTTTTGTGTAAGATAAGCAAGATAGTATCTAAACAGTCTAAACCAGACAGGATTTTTGCTCAATGATTTTGAATGCTTATTAGGGAACACTTTATGAGTGTGAACACTAAACCGATTGCCTTTCTTAATGCTGAAAATTTCATGCATTAGCTTTCAAGAGGCTTAGATTTCCAATCCATTTTTACAGAAGGAAGTGAATAACAGAATTAACATTGTATTTTAGTTAGAAATTAAAAAAAAAATAGGGAAAGAAGGAAAGAAATGCTATTTGGAATGATAAATGTGCATTCTCCCACTAACGAGTTTGTCAGCCAAAACAACTTTAGTCCGAGTTGAGACTTATTCTGCAGATGTAGCAGCAGGGGTACAAACACAACAGTTATGGAACATCCCTACTTGAAAGATGTGATTTATTTGATAGAATTTCAAAGTGTATATTAAACACATAAGAACTTCATATGTAAATTAAGTCCATACTCCTTATACTATTAAATTTTTCCACCTTAATCAGAGTTTCTTCATGTGTCTCCTTCACTGTCTGAGCACTGTCTGTGTCCATGGAAGTCATTACTACTGCAAGTGGGTGATGAGTATGCTGTGGGACATTGCATTTCAAGACACACCATTCAGGTTTCTCAGTAACTCACTGGTGAATAATTTGCATCAGAGTAGGACATTACCTGTCCCCTCTGTTAGCTCTCTTTATCCTGATCTTTGACCTTCTGTTCACTAGCCAGTGGTTTGCTAGCCAGTAACGATTTTGATGAGTCTCCCTTTGGATTTACATGTTCTGTGAATCAAATCTCTCATATCCTCACTCAAAGCTTTTTTTTCTTCATCGGAAGGCCCATTTTTCTCTGATTAGTTGTTGTGCAGGAGGTATTTCTTTCCTGTGAAATAATCCTGAATCAGCAGCTGACTACTTGCGTCAGAAAATATAACAGACCCCTCTCATCCCTGCACAGGGAGGAACAGAAGAAAATTTGTGGCCCTCTTTCTCTGCTATATCTTCCTTTTTTTTATGATGTTTGACATTTCTAAAACTAAGTTGTATTACAGGCTATTACCTTCTGTGAGCTGAGAAGTGGCCTTATGAAAATCAGAGAACACAAACATAGCTGTAAATGTAAACACAGAAGTTGTGACCATGGGGAAGCATCTAATGAAATATTAGCACATTTCTAAACTACTAAATAAAAGACGAAGTATCAGGTGAAGGAGGAAAATTAAGTCAGGAACAAACAGGGATCAATCTAATGAACCGTAAATATTTCAACAGTTTTGAACAAAGAGAGTTAAGGGTTATTCTTTCTTCTTAAAAAATAAAAGTCAACTTCTTTGCTCTCAGAAAAACACAGAAGTTAGTAATTAGAATCCAATACTAGAAAATTTTGAAGAAGTATAAAGGGAGGCACTTAGTCTCTCTCATTAGCTTTTATTAACAACCTTCTGAGTTTGTGAAATCAGTGTAACAAGTTACAAATGATGCATGAAATTAAAAATTTCTGTTTACCCTATAGAGTTTTTATCCATGGTTGGCAATGCCTTGCTGCAATATATGCAGTAATAGGTTGCCAGCCCTAGCCAAAACCTCTCCAGAAACGTGGTTTCTCAGCCTAAAAAGGAACTGTTAAAATGCTGTCGGTTTTTTTCTGGTTTGTTTTTGGTTTTGGGGGCTTTTTGGTGGTTTTTTTTCACAATTGTTTTTTTTCTTTGTACAGGAGCAAGTATCTCAAATTCATTCCAAAAGTTTGCCATGCATCTCTGTGACCTCATGAAATAGGTACAGCTCAGAAACCTGCATGCAGAGTACAGGCTGAAGGGCACTGGATAGTAGCAGGCATCGGGCTGATGCTCTGATCAGAAATCAAAACAAAACAAAATCTAATATTTGTGACATACTGTCTCACTAGACCACATGTTAATCATGTCCATAAATCCAGGGCTTACTAGGCCAACACTCTGCAAAATGGTTCTGTGCCTTCTTGGTAGATGATGGTGATGTTTAAAAGAAAGATTTCCTTTGATACATAGCATAGAGTTTCTGACAGGAAAAATACCTGTAGATCTTTCAGTAGTGCTTTCAGGATACCCATACTTTCTAAGAGACACAAGATCTCAACTCACCATCCCAAATTCACTGAATCTAAATGGTTTCTTTCAGTCCTTACACATGCTTTCAGGCTGTCATCATCATGTCAATTGTGCACATGAAGGGTCTTTCTATGGCTCCATGTTCATGTAGAAGATTTTATACTTTCTTTTTTGTTTGTTTTTTTTTTTTTTATTTTGTTCCCACTGTTTCTTCTTTCATTAATCTCCCTCCAGGTATTCCTCACTAACAAACTGAGTATCTAAATGAGAGATTTTTGATGCAGAAAATGTAGAAAGCACATTATTTTACCTTTTCCTTTAAGACTGTTAGGCTGCAGCCTCTTCCCAAATTGCTTCTGTATTTGGAAACATTTTTATCCATAGCTGAAATTTTGCCTTAGAGTTGGAAATAGCTTCCTGTTCAATCACTATTAGGACAGGATAAAACAATGAGATCACAAGGCATTATCAAAGTTATGAGGTCTTCAGAGGGCCAAATGATGCATAAAATATAAGTATCAGGTAACTTAAATTTTCCCCACCATTACTCTTCACTATTACTGCTTCTTTCTTGGGCTTTCTTATGCCTGAATTTGATAAACACACAGAGGCTTAGGCAACAGCTTCAGTTTTCAGTGCTGGCTCTGACAGCTGTTTCCATAACAAACTGCAGTAGCCTCCCATTTCTTCTTTGTTTTGGAGTAGCAATAAATAAACCAATGAATATAAATCCAGCTATGAATAAACATAACTGTTTGGTGTTCAGTGCTGAACAGTGAGAACCGCACATATGAGAAGAACTTGTTCATTTGCCTTGCACAAAAAAATCTGGTTATTTTGTACTTTATTACATTTATGCATAGTACTTTGCCTTCATCTTTGTTGAACTGAATCTTGCTAATCTTTAAGAATTTTTTTTCAGTTAGCTATAACTTTCATTAAGATTGTCCAGTATATATTAACAATAGTTTTGATAACTGTAAAAAAAAAATTATCTGTTTTCAAACCCCAATGGACAATAGCGCAAAATAATTAGAAGTGCAAAAAACATTTTCTGTGTGTATAAACTCTTGTGAAGGACATACTTTTCTTTCTTCCTTCCACATTCCTTTTATACAAGACATTTTCTTATTCTTTCTCTTTTCTTGTTTTAGTCTCCTGTAAATTCTAGTGCTATACAACAGAATTTCCCTTTGTCAATTGACTCAGTATATGTATTTAACATGTGCTAAGCACATTATTAAATTGATATTAAACCCTACTCAGTGAAATCTTCTTCCAAAGGGGAGACTAAACAAAATAAAAGACATCAGTGAGTTACTGAAAACGTATTTGAACTTCAGTTGGTGAAATCTTCATATTCCAAACCTTACACTTTTAATACGTGTTGTTACAGCCTACTATATATTTAATATAAAAATCTATAATCTTTCCTAACATCTTTGTGCATAACAATGACAATGAAGTGACATTTTACCTTAAATTTAGTGGAACACAACTGATATTTTTATCTTTTACTACAAAAGAGTGCAGCCAAATTGTTAAGGGCAAACCCTTGATGGATTCCTTTTTTACCGAACTTTTGAGTAGCCAAAGTGCCTTGTTATTCTGAGTGTTTCTTCACTTTCTTGTCCAAAGGACAGAGCTATTTTTAAAATTGCTTTCCTTTGTGTGAGAGATGTAGTGCTGTGCAGCCTTTCAGTATTTATTTCTCATTTACAGTACTTGTTATGAAAAAAAAGAGAGCAAATAACAAAATGCATACACTTACTCCTGTAGAAAGCAATAACAATATTTCTGGCTGTATTAAATCTTTTATAGCTCTGTAAGTTCTCAAGTTCCTGAAGAGAAATAAATTCCAGTGCAATTATGCAAACTCATAAATACTTAGATATACTCAGACACTAGATAGCTACATGTTCTGCTTTGGGTAGTTTGCTTCTGCTGCTTATGTTTCAAAGAAACTTATGTTACCAATACAGAATAAATATTCCAGCAAAAAGCAGATAAACCTTTTAATAATAACAGCAGAGCTATATGGGATATGCCTTGGTGATCAACATCCATTGTCAGGTATTACCTGAAAAATAAAGTGTTGCAGACAGTCAATTCACAAAATTCCTCAAGGCTATTAGAGAGGAAGAACGATAAGACAAGGGATCAGTCCATCTGAAACATTTCTGTGATAACCATCACTGCTGGATCTTACTTCCTTTAGTAACTCAGGACTCCCTGAGTCATCCCCTTGTGCTGTAGATAACCACGTTATTTAAATGACTCAATGAACTTATCAAATTCCACCTTTAAAAAAAAGTTAGGTATCTTGTGTCTGTTACTTTTATTGGCTACTATTCCAAAATTTCATTCTTATGATTGCCAGAAAGTCTCTCCTGCTTTTTTTACTTAAAAGTATTCCTGTCCAGTTTAACAGTCATTTATAGCTCTGCTGGAGCTATCATTTTGCTTGAACAGCTCTTGTACCTCAGCTAATATTATTTTTAATTCCTGCTCTGTTATTGCAGACTTTGAGGCATGCAGGATGGGGTTATATATGAAAGATTATCCCTCCAATATGATATTTTGACCTTCCTCTCTACTGACAATGTCTTCCAACTTTTTCTTCATCAAAAAAAAAAAAAAATGCTTCAACTTACTACTGCTTTTATTTTTCTCCATCAAGGTCATAAAAATACTAAATAAGGTCTCTCTTAAGATCTGACCTTCAAGAATTTCACTAGTAATCTCTTTTTTTTTTTTTTTCTTTTTGACACAAGTCAATTCCTCTCCTTCAGCTAGTTTTTTCTCCACTTCATCATTCTTACAAAAACCTATCTTCCTCATTTTAAGCTAAATTTTTCAACATTGTACTGCATTAAATGTTTCACTAATGATAAGATAGATAAGATATACTCCATTTCCCTTTACTATAAAACTCAGTAATCTCATAAAGATGCAAGAGTACAATGTTGAAATAGCCTTCATAAACCCAGTTGGGTATTAAAGCATCTGAAACATATCCACATTTAGCAGTCTATTCTCCCCTTCCTCCAGAACTGTAAATAGATGCCTATATTCTTTTATCCTTTCTCTACTGAGCCTTAGCCTCCTATAGGCTTAAATTAACTGGCCACACATGGTCAGATGCATCTGCTTGAAAGAGAAAGGCATTTTCTTCCTCAAGCCTTATGTTGCTTCCTCAAGCCTATTTTGCTGTAAGATTTAGGGACCCTGGAGAAGATAAGTTACACACAGCAAGAACTCTTAAGTTTTAGTTACAACCTTTTTCATGATAACCTACTGGTGAGAGAGCTCACTTTTACAGAAAACAAGACTATGTTCAGCCTAGGAAAGAAGTAACATCTCAGAAAACAAAAATCCTTAATCTCCTTGCAATGGACAGGCTCTGCCTCTTCTGAAGCTGAGCCACTGGGAAGCCAGAAATCAATGAATTGCAGGTGACACTGCACAAAGCAAGGGCAGCCTAGATCTAGCCAACTGTTTAGGGCTGAAAGTGTAATAGAAAGGTTCTGGTCTCTGTTGACACAGCTTCTGTCTTAGCCAGATATCACTGCAGGTAAGGGAATGCGTATTTCAGATAGCTAGCTCTGGAAGTCCACTTTCATTCCTATGCCTTGACTGCTTCCAAAGTTAGGTGAGAGGTGGATGCCTTCATGTCTTGCTCTCCCCCACGTCCTGTGGCCCATGCACTCCAGGAATTGAAAAGGTGAGAAAAAAAAACTGAGAAAAAAACCCTGAGAAAGCAGCTCAAAAAAAAAAAAATCATGGCAAAAGCAAAAGTTATTCCAGCCATGTTACTGATACAACATTTATAGATATTCAAAGAACTGATATCTAGGCTACATTAGCCACACTTATTGTACTGCATGTAGGTGGCAAGTGTTTGATAATGGTGGGGGCTGCAGCGAGAAGAAACCAGGGACTGCCCTGTGCTGGACACAGCCAGTTCCAATCCATTCCAGCTGTCTCCAGTGGACCCACTGCTGGCCAAAGCTAAGACCATCAGCCAAGCTGGTGGTGCCTGTGCAAAACATGTTGAAGAAAAGGTAAGAAATGCTGCGCAGCAGCTGTGAGAGAGAGGAGTGAGAGAAAACATGAGGGAAACAGCCCTGCAGACATCCAGGAGAGAGAATAAGGAGGGAGAGGACATGTTCCAGGTGCCAGAGCAGATATTCGCCTGCAGTCCTGGAGAAGATCCCAGTTGGAGCAATTCATGAAGGACCGCAGCCCACGAGGAGGGACTCTACCCTTCCCTGTAGCAGGGGAACAGGGTGAGGAGGAAGGAGCGGCAGAGACAAACCGTGATGAACTGACCATTACCCCCATTCCCAAACACCCTGCACCACTCAGAGCGGATGAGATAGAGGAGTCAGGATTGAAGGAGACAAGGTGAGTCTGGGAAGAAGGTAGGGGTGGGGAGAAGGTGGTTTTAGTTTTTGTCTTTGTCCTACTCTATTCTTAATTAGCAATTAATTAAATTAATCTTTTCCAGGTGTCCCGTGATGGCAATCAGTGAGTGATCTCCCTGTGATTATCCTGACCCATGAACTTTTTCATCTTTTTTTCTACCCCTTCTTGCTGTGAAGGGGGAGTGAGAGAGTGGCTGACTGGGTGTCTGACAGCGGGCCAAAGTCAACTCAACACATGTACATTACTGTATTGCTTTATATGTTAGAGTTAACTGGCTGTAAAACTCCTCAGACTTAATATAGACAAGGATTTTAATCCAGTTTTTCTTGTGTCCAGAGTGCTTGAAATAAATCTGGACCTTCAAATAGGGAGTTTTATTTGTTTGGGTTTTTTTAAATAAACTTCTAGACCTGCATCTCTGACTTCTCTCCCCCTTCACTTTTCCAAGCCTATACATGTCCCAGAATACCTTCGGTAGGAATACAAAGGTAAAAGGAAGGCAAAATTTGGCCCTCCAGCACCCAGATTATAGACATTAGCACAAAGTCTAGTCATATAAGCACGATGATAAATCCATACAGAGGAAGTATTATGTTTTACTTGTCATATATGGATACAACTTAAAGGAGTCTAAAACAATTTTTAAAAGAGTAATCTTAGCTGGTTTTTTTTCTGAAAGTGTTCATGGTTGCATTTTTTGGGAATGGAAATAATAAAAAAATGCCATCCTGGACACAGTCATAGAACAAGTGAGTCACTAACAATTTATTTTAGTCTGCTAAAAGACAAACAGTTTTATTAGTTTACTATACACTTAATTCCCGCAATCCACCTCTGGGGATTTTGGGTATATTTCATCCATATAACAGAATTTCCTGTAGAAAATTCTGTCTAATCACACACAGTTCTTCAGTTTTACATAAGAAACAGTTTATGTCTTCACTGATTTACCTTCTCTAACTATGGAATACTGGCATAAACCTGGGAAGAGAAGGTACGGGACCTTAATCTTAATTCATCTAAATATGAAGGCAGATGTTGAAGTTATTTTTACTCAAGGACTATTCTAAATAGCTGGATATTTCAGTTACTTGGTCCTCATTTCACATCCACTGAAATTGTTTTGGCATCTAGAGAATTTTGGAGCGTAAAAGACACATCAACAATTGCACATCAATCCAGATGCAACAGGGAGTCTTAGTTAAGCTGATTTTAAAAGGTACCAGTCCCTTGAAAATCTTCCCAACTGTACCAGAAAAGGAGGCCTAAGATGTTTACTTGAAATGTGCTGCCATGTCTGTGTGCAATCTGCAATTCAAGGTCATCTCCTCATTTGGTAGACTGATCTCATTGAGTTGCATTTATCTAGATAAAATGTGAATATGAATATGCATATATGTATATGCAACGTGTTAAGTCTATATGCATATGTTTCATAAATATTTACACACACATATATATGTATATATATGAAAATCAATGTTGTACTCCAGTGAAAAAGGAAATAGTAAATCTCTAGTGCTTGAGCATGCTTGACCAGCTTGATTTCTGTATTCCTATCACATAATATCAGCCATTAGTCTGAACACAAGCAAAACTGTAGGAATCCAATAAAGGACATGAAGTGCCTTTAATTTTGAACTCATTTGCAATATGTTTTACATTACTCTGGTATTTTTAATATAGTCTTTCATTAAAACACCCATAACAGCCCATCATTCTTTGACAAGTTGAAATGCATAAGTAGACTATGATAGTGCAATAACAACTACTAAAATGTTTAAATTATTTATTTAATTTAAATTTTCCAATGAGAAGTGGAGGCAGATTAAAATTTTAGTGCTGAAACTGCTTTGTTTGGCACCATAGGGAAACAAGAATGAAAAAGCTGGAGATCACAATCAGAAACCCAGACTGAATGTTTTTCCACATAAAACCATTAAGTGGACATGACGCCCACTACATATTTCACTTCCTAGGTCCACTCTTGTCAAAACAGACCCTGGTTAATATAGACATAGCCAATATTTCCTCTGTATTGCATTTGTATGCTATCTCATTCAGACTGATGATAGCTGACCGTTTCCTATTACCTTTCCCTTTCAGGGAGTTACTCTTCCACAGGATCTTCGCCAAGGGTCCAATCTTCCCCCTTCCAACTGCCCCATGTCTCTTTCTCCTACATTTCTGGGATCCCAGTTCACCCAGTTACAAAGCATGAGACGGCTCTAGATTCATCACTGTTTTTTCGTTACTGCTAAATTACTTCACAGGTAAGCAACTATCATTAGTTTAATGGAAAAAGTGAGCTCTAGTCTTCCAGTAGCTTCTGCTGGTAGGCTGCAGCTATGACTACTCATGCAGGTGGATGCCAGACTCTATTGCATAGTGACTAGATTTGTCACACATCTATCATGCAACTCTAATTACTTGCATGTTCTTGACCCAATTATTGTAGTAGGTGTATTTCCAAGCCCTCAGATGACAGGATCTTCAATTTTTAGTAATGATGTAGAGGCCACATATTCAACAGAAAGGGGGAAAGAGACTTCCTCTCTTTTTTAGTCAGCCAGCAGGGCTTACTTTGCTTGCATTTCCAACTGCACATCAGTCATGCCCAGCTACTACACTTCAGATTAATTTTTCCATGAATATCACTGTTTAAACTTACATAATAATGCTAAGGCTCTATATAGTAGAATTGTTCTTATAGCTTTTCACAAACACTTCTCAGTAATTAATTCTGTAAACAGGAACTGCAGAATAAATAACTTTATTATTGATGTATGACCATACACATGGTCATGGTGAAAAATAAGATTCTTGTAACTGGATAAAAAATAAATAATATTGTACAAGTCCTGTATCCTCTTCATTAATAACCATTTCCTTGAATTTTGTAACACATTCACATTTATCAGTGAAGGTTTGGTCTGTGATTTGGAAGAAAAATAACGTAAGGCCAAAAACATTCCCATTGATGCAACTAGTTAATGGTTCTTTCCTCATTCTGTTTTGAGATTTATTA
Source organism: Grus americana (assembly GCF_028858705.1). Taxonomy (NCBI): domain Eukaryota; kingdom Metazoa; phylum Chordata; class Aves; order Gruiformes; family Gruidae; genus Grus; species Grus americana. Next base: position 63,495,411 of record NC_072853.1, read on the forward strand.
TCTAATCCGCATTCAATCCACTTAATATGTCCCATTTTTCTTTCACACCATTCCAGATTCTTAATAAAAACATTATATAATAACTACAAAGCATTAGAGAAATTTAATTATCATTGTGTTAATAAAATAAAAACAAATTTGTAATACTTAATATTTCAGTAAAATTACATACAGCTAATTTAGTGAAATCAATTTTCCATAAACTCATATTGAATCTTTAATTATTATTATTTGTGTATACAGTTAATTTTGTTTGAAAGAACTGCAGTCATCCTGATCATTAAAATCACTTGTATCTAGTATCATTTTTCATGCAATGCTCTGTAAATAACCGGTGATGTAGAGCTTTAACCACCCTGATATCTGCTGGAAGGACAACACAGTGGGGCACAAAACTCCTAGGAGATTTCTGGAGTCCACTGATGACAACTTCCTGACACAGGTGATTGAGGAGCCAGCACACGTGATGAAGGAGAGAAGGTCCTCTGCTGGGCCTGATAATTACAAAAAAGGAAAAGCTGTTTGTGGGTGTGAAATTCGAGGGCAACTTTGGTGCAGTAAACCTGAGGGGGTAGAGTTGAAAATGCAAAGAGGAGGGAGCAGGACAAAATGAAGGACCACAACTCTGCATTTTAGGAAAGCAGACTTTAACCTTAAGCCATCAGCATTGCATTCAAGGTGGAGCCCAGCACAACTTTCAGATAAAAAGAGAAAACTAGTTACTTGAAAATTAATCCAGGAGATAAAAATCTGCTCTATCAATTTCACTAAATTCTTATTTTAACAACATGAAATAGAGCAAAGAAAAATTACCTTAAAGGTGAATAAACATATAAATTAGGTCAAGAGGAACTTAAAACTATAAAATTCTTTAAAATCATGCTAAATTGACTCAACAGCGGGCCCTAGCAGCAAAAAGGGCTAACTGTGTCCTGGGGTGCACCAAGCACAGCACAGCACAGCTAGTCAGTTGAGGGAGGTGTTTGTCCCACTCCACAGTGCACTGGTGCGGCCTCACCTTGAGTACTCTACTGTGTGAATTTTGCGTGCCTTTACATAAGAACATCAAACTATTAGAGTGTGTCCAGAGGAGGGTGATCAAGATGGTGAAAGGTGTTGAGGGCAAGACTTATGAGGAGTGACTGAGGTCTCTTGGTTTGTTCAGCTTGGAGAAGAGAAGGCTGAGAGGTGACCTCATCACAGTCCACTACTTCCTCAAGGGGAACAGTGGAGGGAGAGGTGCTGATCTCCTCTCTCTGGTGACCAGAGATAGGACACAAGGAGAGGGAATGAAGCTGTGTCAGAGGTAGTTCAGATTGGATGTTAAGATTCTCCACTGAGATGGTGGTCAGTCACTGGAACAGGCTCCCCAGGGAAGTGGTCATGGCACCAAGTGTGTCAGAGTTCCAGGAGTGTCTGGACAATGCTCTTAGTCATATGGTTTAGTTTCAGGTAGTCCTGTGAGGAGCAGAGAGTTGGACTTGACGATCCTTTTGGGTCCCTTCCAACTTGAGACATTCTATAATTCCATGATTCTAAGTTAAACAGTGACTGACATTGACACAACAAAATAACAGTTAAATCTACTAAGTATGGGGAAAAAATATGATTGAGGATGCATCTAACAGCATTTATAGCTAATATTATCAGATCTGATTTTTCCAAACAAAATGAGGCTCCTGAGATTCAATATTTATTAGTGTAAGGCATCAATGCTGACTTTTGTAGAACTTCATCAGGACAAAAAAATATTTTTCCAGCTAAACAACACACACAGCATTGGAAATGAAAAGTAGATTCAGAATTTCCAACTGTCTTTAAAACTATCTGAATGTCAAACACAGAGTGCCTTTCAAATACTTACCCAAGACTCAAATCTTTCTAGCCTGCAAACCCTTCAGGACAAGGAAGACCTAAATCTTCTCAGAACATCTGGAGAGGATCACAGACTGATTACTGTTTAGGTCAATTCTCTTTTATTTATGGTTTTCTTTAGGAAAAAAATCCTTTCCTTTCTCTTTCTCAGCTCCTACTTTCCTCTTCCATGCCTTCTAATCCTTGATATTAGAGGTGTGTCATCCATTTTTCTCTCCTTTTCATCTCTAAAAGTTACCTGTTGCCATTCTATCAGTCTGACACCCACATAATTCCTCAGGTCACATCATAAATATATTTCTAGCATAGTGCAAGTACAGCCTGAAATGCATGAAAGGTCTATGAAATACAATCTTGGATATCACTTCCTTAGGGCTCCATGTGGTATAAAGAGTCAGGATTTATAACAGCCTCAGACTGCAATTCTTACTCTGCATCTAATGTAGTTCTCTCCTTAAAGAATCAGCATAGGAAATTTATAGTCTTAGTCTTGGGAACATGACTACTGAAGGGGTGATGAGAGAGCTGGTGATGGAAAATAATGCTTGGACAATGGTGGATCATATATAAGAATATTAATAAAGTAAATTCAATCAAAAGCAAAGTGGCACTTCAAGTAATTTCCTTTCACAGTAGACTTTTAACTGGGTACAGTTTATAAAGTTTGCCTATGTCAAGCTATGGGTCATAACACTCAGCAGTCCTTAAAACACCTGGGATCTGAATCTAGAAAGTGGTTTCTTTGGATTATGATTGCTTATTTCTTGTGGGTTTTATAGCATGTGGAAGCCTCTTACAGGAATGATTTCCAAAAATATCTGCATTCATGGATTTAAATGTTTCAATTAGAAGGAGCCCTCATTTCTGATCATTGTTGGCATATTATGTCAAGAATGGCAATAAAGTTACCAGGTAATACTCCCAAGCGTCAGTCTCTGCATGGTTTAGGGGAAAAGACCTTTGAAACAGCAGACTCAGTAAGTTATATCCTCAAGAATCATTTGGGGGCTTCTGAGGATTGCTACTGCTTCAACATGCTCTGGGATTTAAAGTCCATCTGGGTGCTTTAACCTGTAAGGGTCAGCCAGATGTTCCACCTATCCTTATGTCATGCTCTATGAGCATCACCATTTAGATAGTCTTTGGCTGCTCCTTTATTGAAGTGAAGGAGTTTGTTCACAGCTTGGCAGTAATCTTAAATGAGGAAGGAACCCATAACATTAAGATAATTGTGGACTAACCTGCAGACATTTCAGAAAATGTTAATGACCTTTTATGGCATCTTGGTACCAGGAAAAATAAGCTGCCATCACAAAATCATTAATAAAAAGTCATGGTAGCAACTAATGACCTGGAAATGTTTACAGTTAAAGTGTATACAATTCCTGTCTAGAAAAAGTAAGAAAACACATGCTCAGGCTAGAAAAACTGCCTACAGATACTCAACACACAAATGAGACTCACCTTGGAAGGGTTCAAATTCAACACATTAAACACAAGTAGTTTGGCACTGAGGCACATAAGTTACTCACATACACATCCTTGCAGCACCCAAAGTACAGTCACACCACTGGCACGAATGGTACTTTCTGCCGTCCCTTCAAGACAGTGCAAGAGGTGACCAGCTTTAAATCCACAAGACACATCATGGATGCCCTGCTGGTAAAACAAGTCAATGGTGTGTCAAAACACTAGAGATTAGAACCATGTAGTATTTCTTCAATAACTGCAGAATCGCAGAATAACAGCTTCATAGAAGGGTTGAGGTGGGAAGGGATCTCTTGAGGTTCCCTGGTCCAACCCCCCTGCTCCAGCAGTGTCACCTAGACCTGGTTGCCCAGGACCATGTTGTAGTGACATCATTATGTGGGGCAACATACCAGATAAACTGTTCGAGAAAGGGAAAAATAATAAACCAGATCCTTCTGAAAGCTTTCTTTGCCATAAAACAAGGCAAGGTCAAAGGACTTGCAGGGGAGATCCAGTTTTTAGGGTAAAATGGCAAGATGAGCATCATCATATTTCAATGGATGTGATCAATAAAATAATAGCCATGCCCTCACCAGCTAACAAAAAAGAAACACAAACTTTCTTATGTGTTTTGGGTTTCTTGAGAATGCATATTCTGGGCTACAGTCAGATTGTGAACCCTCTCTATCAAGTGACCTGAAAGAATTGTTTCAACAGTGGCCCTGAGCAGTGACAAGCCTTTGAAATGAACACAGATAGTTTGCTCAACAGCCCTTGGGCCAGGCCGGAAAAGACAAGAAATGAGAAATGTGCTTTACACTGCAGCCAGGGAACATGGCTTCACCTGGACCCTCAGCCCAAAAGACTATCCTGGGCCTTGAAAAACAAGTTTTGTGGCAAAATGGCACCTCAGAAATAATGGAATCAGACAACAGGACTCATTTCTGAAACATGGATCACCTCTCCCAGTCTGTTGGCAACACTCCGCCTAATACAGCCCAGGATACAGTTTGCCTTCTTTGTAGCAAGGGCACGTTGGTGGTTCATGTTCAACTTGGTGTCCACCAGGACCCCCACGTCCTTCTCTGCAAAGCTGCTTACCAGCTGGCCAGCACCCAGCATATACTGGTGCATGGGGTTGTTCCTCCCCAGGTGCAGGTCCCAGGTCCCATTCGTCAAATCCATCTCTTTCCCATTTAGCAACAAGAATATTGTGGGGGAGCATATCAAAGGTCTTAGAGAAGTCCAAGTAGATGATGTCAGTAGCTCTCCCCTTTTGCAATGATGCAGTCATTCCATCATAGAAGGACACTAGGTTAGTCAGGCACAATTTGCCCTGAGTGAAACCATATAGGCTGTCTCTAACCACCTTTACCTAAAATTTAGATACAATAGGATTTAAAAAAACAATAAGTCAAGCAAATTGAAGATAAATAAAAGATTATTGGTAAGTAAACTAACAATGTAATGAGTTGCATTGCAATGTTTTCTTGATTTCCATATGTCAACAGATCTAGCTGAATTTTCACATAGACAAAACTTAGAGATAAAGGCCAGAACTTTTATATGACATTGCTTGTTACAGAAGTTTTGGAAATTTAGGGACAAAATCCATATTTTTTATTATATACACACTGCTACCCCTTTTTTATTCCTACAAGCATTAAAAGATATTCATACAGTCTCATTTTTCAATTAAATGTCTTCATAATGCTGGTGCTATAAGTAACAGCAGATCAGGTTTTACTCTCACCTAGATTACTAGATAGTAGAAAGCATAGATTATTAGATAATAGATAGTAGATTACCTACATTAATTGTGCTAATATTTACCACTTGAACCAAAGGATAAAAATGGAATGTATCTATTGAACTCAGTGAATTAAATCAGAAGATTTCATTCCCATGTTCAAAAAAGTAAAGTTATATGAGAAAGAATCATAGAATCATAGAATGGTTTGGGTTGGAAGGGACCTTAAAGATCATCCAGTTCCAACCCCCCTGCTGCGGGCAGGGACACCCTCCACTAGACCAGGTCGCCCAAAGCCCCAGCCAGCCAGGCCTTGAACTCTTCCAGGGAGGGGGCATCCACAGCTTCTCTGGGCAACCTGTTCCTGTGCTTCACCACTCTTACAAGGAAGAATTTTTTCCTTATATCTAATCTCAATCTACCCTCTTTAACTCTAAACACATTACCCCTTGTCCTATCACTACACTCCCTGATAAACAGTTCCTGTCCAGCTTTCCTGTAGACCGCCTTCAGGTGCCGGAAGGCTGCTATAAGATGTCCCTGGAGCCTTCTCTTCTGCAGGCTGAACAATCCCAGTTCTCTCAGCCTGTCCTCATAGGAGAGGTGCTCCAGCCCTCTGATCATCTTCATGGCCCTTCTCTGGACTTGCTCCAAAAGCTCCATGTCCTTCTTGTACTGGGGCCCCCAGAGCTGGGCGCAGTACTCCAGGTGGGGTCTTACGAGAGCGGAGCAGAGGGGCAGAATCACCTCCCTCAACCTGCTTGGTCACGCCTCTTTTGATGCAGCCCAGGACACGGTTGGCTTTCTGAGCTGCCAGTGCACATTGCCGGCTCACGTTGACCTTCTCATCCACCAAAACACCCAAGTCCTTCTCCTCAGGGCTCCTCTCATTCTCTGCCCAGTCTGTAGCTGTGCTTGGGATTGCCCTGACCCATGTGCAGGACCTTGCACTCGGCCTTGTTGGACTTCATGAGGTTCGCACGGGCCCACCTCTCCAGCCTGTCAAGGTCCCTCTGGATGGCATCCCTTCCCTCCAGCGTATCGACCGCACCACACAGCTTGGTGTCATCAGCAAACTTGCTGAGGGTGCACTCGATCCCACTGTCCATATCACTGACAAAGATGTTGAACAGTGCCGGTCCCAACACTGACCCCTGAGGAACATGACTTGTCACTGATCTCACACACGCTTGTCAGAGGCAGGTGTCTACATATTGCAGAAGGTAGGTTGGATTCACTGTGGAGTCTTTCTTTTTTCCCCTTGGAGAGGAGATCTGTAAACTATATTCAGTCCAGTAAAATATACTTGGCCCATCATATGAATGACTTGTATCTCAGACATCAAGAGCAACTGGTTGTGCACTTCTGATTAAATAAATCAAACCATTCTAAAAGCAGAAACTGTGCTGTGCACGGAGGGAGGATTCTGCAATGTAGAGACACCTGTAGTGCATTTGTTCTAAATTTGTTCCCTATTTACTAGGATTTTATGATGATTTCAGTAATTATCACAATCAATTACTTCCAAGGATCAGAACGTGATGAGGGCCATTAAAACTAGATACAAACTAGAGTGTATAATCAACAACAATGGAGGCTTCAAGTAATCCACTTTGTATTCATAATTACTGATGATTAACAAACATTTTAAAGAATAATTACTTGTCAATGTTACATTAATATTCTAGGAGTTTTTGCTGATCTTTAAATTGCTATCATTACAATGCCTGAAATTATATGCATATTATGTGTGTATTTTTGTATATGTTTTTACAAATGAAATTTGAAACTTACAAAATTCATGTAGAGCTTTGAAGTGCTCATTGTTCTACAGGTCACATCATAATCACATACATTATTCCTTTTGCTTCAAAACATACATTTTTTATAAAATTCTACATAGTCTTTACATTAGTCTGTATTTTTTTCCTCTAGCTCATGCTCTGGTAGTAGAGAGAATGAGAAAAATATGTACTTTGTGCTTCAATTCTAAAGGAAACAGATCTAGCAACCTCCCATATAGAAACTGCATAGCAACTATATAGAGTATATCCTATAACAGTAAAACCAAAAGCCTGAAGGACTCACTCTCCAGTGTGCCCTTTATGACAATCGATTTTGCTTGTGCACTCTCAGGATATATTTACATCATCAGATGAGAAGGATACTGGGAAAAGATCCTAAAGAAAAGGGCTTGGGAAGTGAAGGCATCAACATCTCTTTTAGCTTAAAACATTTTCCTGCTGATTCATAAAACAAAATGTCACATGTCCATGAGCAGCAAAATGTCAAGTGCAACAGGGAAAAAACATTCATTAAGAAAAAAAAATTGGCATTCATTTTTCCCCATGTCTAACATTCTGGCAATTTTTTTCTGAAACTGGAGGTCCTTCTAGAGTTTTGAATAATTATGTTAAGATTCAGCCATCTGCTTAGAAGTAGTGTAGTTTAATGTAAACACATAAAAATATTGCATCTCCAACATATACTAAGTTTAGGCAGACAAAAATAGAGGACCTGCATTCCTCAGAAATTAGACTACCAGGTCCGCCCTGTACTATGACTTCTTATTAGGATGTTGGTTAAGTCATAAGGCAATCCTCATCAACGATGAAAGGAAACAAAAGTCTTGGTGCATCCCTAAATTTGCCTGGTTTAATGTAACCCCTCTACCTAGTCAATGCAGGACATTTTGCCTGCAACAAAATCCAGAGTTCATTGATCAGTACGGTAAGACGTAAGCTGAATGATTTCCTCAGCAATCTGTTCTCATGGAAACAAATTCTCCTAAATGTACCAACCCAGAAAAATCAAAAGTAATTCAATTGCACATTGATTTTATTTTATATGTATGCAGACACTAGACAAAAATTTGAGGAAAGTGTTTGGGTAAGTTGCAAAAAAATGAGATTAAATTGTGTCAATTTGTCTTTATTTTAACCAAATAAAATTTGTTATATTTACTCATTCATAGTCCTCCTTAGATCTCATTGCTGAGGTATCTATGTTATTTAAAGAAAAAAAACCCCACAAAACTCCCCCCAAAAAACCCAAAAAACACCAAATAGAAAAAAGAAAGCTTTTCAGTTACTTATATGAATGATTACAGTGATAATCTTTCCAGAATTAATATATTTTAATGGCATTAAAATTTTTAAAAACATTTCTACAGGTATACTACATCTGTTCAAAAGATGGCTCTCAATCTGTCCTGGATGCACTACAGATCACATAAAAACTCAGGGTTTTTGCTTGCTTATTTTGGGGTTTTCAGGAGGGTTTTTTAGTGAAGGGGAGATTCAAATGAGGCAACTAGTAAAGGAATGTCACATCAGTACCTTTACATTTAAGGAAAAAAAATAACTAATTCTGCAAAATTTCCTTCTAAGCAAGGACTTTTATGAGCAGAACCATGACCACAGCTCATTTATATCATGGAGCCACGGCAAAGTAAAAAGCCATCTCAATGTCCTTGAGCTTTGTACAGTTTCTGGTCTTTAACCTTCTAGCTGAGACTGTAGAGCATGGCAAGGACTCTGAAACAGCACTTAACCAAAGATACATGGGAATATCTATGGTAAATGCCCAGCACCAAACCTCTGTTGCTCTTTCACTAGCAATAGTATGCACCATGCAGTGCTAATGTCATGCTGTCCTACTCACTGATAGACTCAAACTGGTTTGGCTTTTGGGCTTAGCTATCTCTTTTTTTATTCTCCTGTATCAGCCACAGAACATGGATAAAGGAAGGAAAACACTGAGATAATACAGCAAAAGAATTGGAGGTTTGCTCTTTTCTAGTTTTGGGAGAATAAAGGTTATTTTTCATCCAAAAATTCCCAATTAAAAAGATGGTAATACTTGCATAAACTCAGCCTGGAACATTCTGACCCCTTCAGAGTTTCTGAGAGGAACACACTGGTTTCCTAACCTCTCCTTACCCGGCCTCTGCAGCAGCAGCAGCACCAGCAGCAGTAACTGCATCACAGAGAATAGCCATGGAGAGGACGTACGCAGCTGCAGGGATTATACGTGTGCACTGGAGAGAATTCTTGCTGCTTGCAAAAAAAGACATTTGAATGACACGTCCATTAATGGGTTGAACCTGCAGGAGGTTGAAGGCCTTGTCTGGGACAGGCAGATATTAGGAAGAGCCAAGAAAAACCCCTTCTTTTTCCCCCTTTTTCAATCTCATAATTAGGAACTCTCTCTTCTATAATGGACAAACAGGACAGTGACAGTTATCTGTACCAAACCTTGAAAGCCAGTGTTAAATACACTAGCTGTAATAAAAGAAGTAACAGTAAAGAAAATATCCTGCATCTGAAAATGAAACAGAAGCTGAATTGTCTCAGACTTTGCAGTTACTGACATAGAGATAAAAATTATGTGTGGAAGTGATCCAAGAAACAGAACTATTGCACTACAGAGACATTTCTTTCCTTATGGTACAGGTTAGTAAACCAAACTATTGCTCAGTTAAGTAGGCCCAGCAGAAGACATAGAAGACAATGCATGGATTTATATCCATTAAAAATGTACTTCTAACATTCAAATTTCTTGAACATGTTTTTACTTCGAGTGGTTCTTCAGCCAAAGTTTAGGAGTTATTGGCATCTTTCCATAAAAACATTAATACATTAACCTTGTGAACTGTTGAACCAGTGAGCAAGACTAATTGAATTAAAAAGGGACAATTCACTTAGGACAGAGGGGGAAAATGGATGCATTGGTGCAAGGTATATGCTCAGAAGTTAACTGAATAAGCAACTGACATTTCATAAGTACAAATTTAGCCAAAATTTCATGAGCTAAATAAGGACCCCAGCCTCAACTAAGTTACTGTTCCTATTCTGAGTGTAATTTTTCATATTGATAACTGTGAACAATGAAGCAGCAGAATAAAGTTAGAAATAATGTTTAAAGTACTGAATCAATTCAGATGTACTGGAAAACCAGAAACATTCATACTTTACTAAGTTACTTTACCAAGTTACTTTACCATTCGGTATCCAAGCTCTTCCTACTTCATGGGCAAAAAAAGGCCACTAGTCAGAGAGTGGTAGACTTAGCCAATGATAAAAATATCATCTTGCATGTTCTTCTGCCACCTCAGGTTTGGCATCCTCCCTGCACATCTGGGATGCTTCAGCGTTCCTTGAACTTGACTCCCCATCAGCACAACTCAGATCTTCCAGTCAAAATGTGTTCTGTCTGGTATTACCAATATGTACGTACTGAAACAGGATGAGCCATGTGTTTAATCAGGAAAATCATTATTTGTTTCACAGGCTAGGAGAAATTAGACACGGCAAATATTCTTAAGGAGAATAATTTGTATCTATACTGATGCTGGAGTTGCTGACTGAGAAACCCTTGAAAGATACCTGAGTCCACATAATATTTATATCTGTTGTCCACAAAGAAATTATCAAAAGTCTCCTCAAAAGCTGGCAAAATGAAGTTCTGGAAATTTAGCAGTAAAAATGTGACAGAACTCTTGTCTTGATCCAACACAAATAGCCTGAGTTAGAAGCAGAAATAAAGCCCTTTGGCAGAGACAGTCAATTTTAAGCCAAATATCAAGAATAGTACAATTGTAAGGAGATTGAAAGTCCCTCCATGAAATCCTTTGAGCAGCGAGAACTTTTTTTTTTTTCTCCAAAACTATATTTGGATTTGTAATACTGAAATTTTGGAATGTTTACAAAGATGAACACACAACTCCTAAACATTCTCAATATACCAAGAGACTGTTAATTAAATTTTGTCAAAAGCAAAAGAAGGTGTAGGATAACAGCATTCTGATAAGATTAATGTTAAAAATAGAACCAAATGCTTAAGGAACTGAATACCATATTCATATGATACAAGGAATGCTGAGGTAGTTACCTGAAGATCTGTTCAATGAACTCTTCATTTATCATGACAGATGTTAATAATAGATAGTCATTAGATCTTCTTACTTTACCATTATCTCTTTACACCTTTAATAATTTTCATTACTTATTATTACTTCTATATCCACTAAAAGGCACTGCTCCTGCAAAATCATGCTCATCTGCTTTTAGACTTTCTACATCAAATGGGACTAGTCATGAATGTAAACAATGAACATATCCTCAGATATTAATGATCCGAAGCTGATAATTCTATGTTAATAGAAAGTGATGTGATGAAAGTCATGTCATCTCCCACAACATTTTCAGATGGTGTTACCTTGATTTTGCCTTGGAGAACATTTTCATCATTCAGAGGAAGGTCTCTTACCACATCCTTGCTGGTAACAGCTGAAAGTAATACAGCTTGAGGCATCATACCACCTCTCCAAGCAACAGCCAGTAAGCATTCAAGGAAAGGTGTGATTTGAAGGAGCTCTGATGATGCTGAAGAGAGATAAAACAGAAAAAGATTGTTCTCCATCACTTTTGTAGTCCCAATGGGCGATAATGATTATAGTTTTGTCTCTCCACATGAAAAAGAAGACATTTTACTCCACAGAGATGTATTTAATCAACAGAGCAGTCATTTTATTTCAATACTGAGCTATAGCAGTTGTTCTCATAACCTGCAGTTTAGCATGTGAATTAGTCTCCCACTGGGTGCATCTCTATTGCTTCATAGTTGACCAAATCCCATCACGATTTTGCTTAAAACAAGAATGTTAGGGACTTTTTCCTGTATCAAGACTGTAAAAAACAATTGTCGTGTCATAGCACAGTGGTCAATAATATTCATTAATATTTAGTGCATTTGTCAGTCTGACATGAACAGCAACTTAAAATGAAAATAATCAAATACATAAAACAACATCTTTCCACATTTAATGTGGACATAAATAATGGCATCAGTTAGTGCGAAGAGACAGAAAGTCAACAACATCATTAATTTAAAAATTATCTGCAATGAATGAATAAAATAACAGATAGATTTGTAATGGAATATCAATCTAAAGCTCTTCTAATTACATTGACAATAAAGCAGGGCAACAGTGAGGAAAAATGTGTATTCCTGAAGTTGTACATCATTATGGCGGACATCTTTTGCACTGGTACAAACTGTTCTCCACATAATAAAATATAGCTTTAGCAAGAAATATTTGAAGGAATTGCAGACAGTTGAGATGAGGTCACATAAATCTCCTTGTGACTGAGTGAGGGATTTCTAGTATGGGGGCCTGATCATTCACTTTCAGAAAGGCCCTGCAGAGTCTCGCCTCCCATGTCAGTAGAAACAGGAACAGTCCCAAGGTCCACTACACTACAGTTCTCCAGAAAGTAAAGTTATTGTGCATTGGGCCCAATACTTAAACAATTTCTCATTTTAATTACTTACATTGAAAACATGCAAGCTGAACCTTAATAAACATTAATCCTGCATCAAACACCAGTCATGCTTATCAGTAATAAACAGCAATCAGCAATAAACGTGATTACGTTAGATGCATATTCTGCCAGCAATGTGAATTTTAGGTGCATGATGAATGAGTTAAAAATCTAAATATTATTCAGGACTCTGCAATTAAACAAATTCTACTGTTACTATTTTAAATTACATGCTACAACCTTGTACATATTATGTTGTGCAGGTGCCGAAGAGGAGACTGAGAAACTTGAAGCATAAAATAGCTTCTCCTTTTCATTATGCAAGATTGTACTAATTGTTTTTATAAAAGATGGTTCTTTTTCTGCAGTAAATCTGTATCTTTTTCTGTTATTTGGACTAAGTGTTGTTGTTGGTGTAATCACAGATGTATAAGCCCTTTTGATTTTTAAAGACCAAGAAAACAAAAATAAAATGCTGTCAGCAATGTTACTCAAGGGAAGGCAGAGTTTGTATAAAGTAGAGTTATATCTCAGAAAGAGATAACGACTGTATCTTTTAAAAGAAAGAGCACTATCATTCTAGGATCTACTAGTCTTGATCACTCAAATGAAATCTAATCTAGTCCTCTGCAAACCTTCTAAGAGTTTCCCTTCTGCACTGGTTTGACTAGTGGATTTTAAAAAAAACAATAAAAATATCCTCCACATTTTTCCTAGATTAACAACACAAGCATCTCCTTTTCTGCTTTCCTCCTGTAAATATTTTAGTGCTTGTAGAACCCATGTTAAAGCCTCTAGATGTTCTTCTCCACGACTGCACGTCAGACAAGACACTCAAGAAAAGCCGTAGCAGACTACATTTTTGCCAGAATTATGTGGGTTGACAGATCACGTTACACTCAAAATCTTGTTACAGACAAAAGGGAACCCACCATATATATGAAGATAGGAATTTATTGTTAATCCAGTTAATGTTTTAACCATCCAATCAACCAAATTATCTAATTAATAAAGGAAAGCCTCTTTAATAATGTCGTTCAATAGCTATAAAAAGATTTCTCTTCCCAAATGTTCCACTTACTCTGGAATCAGAGGTCGACAGTTTCATTCTTCCTCAAGAAGAATGGGGAAGGGTTAAAAGGAGTTGTCAGCGTCCTGAGGTCTGAACTGAGAGGAGTTTGATCATGGTGATGGTGGTAGGGTCCTTTTCTCCGCAGTCTTAATGACCATTTGGGTCATTTTTGCATGTTTACTTATCACACTTTCCTTCCGTCTTGTTGGTTCCCAGCTATAGATTGCACGACAGACTCCCACAGCCCCATTTAGCTGTTATTTGACACACGGTGACAAACCAAGGTTTGCCAGACCTTAAAAAACATTGGATTCACAGAACTTACACTAAACCAGGTGAGGCTATGGTCACTTGACCACCATGCTATTGTTAAAAAATGCTAAAATCAACTCTGGCCAAGGCAAACCTACACAGCTCCTGAGATCCTGCGCTCCCAGATCAATACTAAATCTATGGCCTTTTTTTTTAGTAGTGGCAAAATTGTATTAGTCAGGCTACAGTTGCGAATGCGCTCCTGCCCAGCACTGCCCAGTGGAAAATAATCTATTTATATGCTGCCTGGGGGCACCTCAGAAGAAGTGTGTGAAGACTGATGTGGTTTGAAGAATAGCTTTCTTCCCCTCCTGTATAATATGAAATTAAATTAATTTAGCAATCCTAAAACTTACCTTGCAAAGGATAATGCACACACCACACAGTTCAAGACTTCATTACCTCAAAATGTCAGGAAAAGTCATGAATTCTCTCATGCCCAAAAGATAAAAACCAAAGCTAGTGACATTATGAAAACCTCCCTTGTGAAAATTAGGCAACTAAGGAATTTAACCTTGCATCCTCCTCAGACCAGTTGGCATCGTAAGGATGAGGGCAGGACAAAATCAGAAGAAAAATGTGTTTCTGTATATTAATGCTGATCCCAAAAGTGTTTTTCACCTCAATAAAAATTACAAGCAGGCAAGATAACAGAGGTAATAGAAAAGAAGTTTATTCTCCCCTTGAAGAAACAGTCAGCCAATAAATTTCTGATGTGCTGAAAGTTTTAGAGATATAGAGGTCAGTATCACTATAGATGCAAATAACTAATGTAGAATATTACATTAAGTATTCATTATTCTCAGAAAGTGATCTTTATAAACATTTTTCCATTAATGTGAATCTTGTATTTATTCTTCTAATGTTCCATGGAAAAATACATTAAAGGATAAAACAAACTATTTTTTAATGAATAAAGTATTTATATAATGCTTTCCATAACTTAGGGAAAAATACGTCGAAGTCATGTTCCCTTTTGTTTCTACTGCTATTTACAAAGATAAGCATTTATAATCTCCATTTTTTTCATAGTCTAGCCAGTGGGATAAAATGCCATTAAGTAGTTGCTTTGGGATGAATACAAGCCCGTGGATTATTTGCTTTCTTGAAGAGATGCATTTTCTTGAAGTGGGATCCAAGATGAAAGAACACAAACAATAGAGAACCAATCATCTTGAAAACTGCAGCAGGTAGTAGTGTGTTTACTACTCTTTAACAGAATTAGCCCTCCTGTCTCTTACTTCTTACACGTTTAGTCAAACACATTTACCATGTGAGGACAAGGTTCAGATGAACAAGTACTTAGACTTTTAAAAATTATGAACAATACCTTCACATACCCCAAAAATAATGCTAAGTGAACAATTAAGTTGCAATGTTCAAGAAAGATAAAAATTGCAAACAGCTTGTTTCCTTTCTATTTGATTGCTCAGAGTAGGAATCACTATGATTTTCCTGATATTTCTGCTGTTACTGGCTTTTGTGTCAATCAAAGGGAGACCAGGAGGCTAATTTCCTCCTCACTGTTTTCTCATGCTCACCAAATTTTCCAATGAAATGCTAAGAAAGCACAAATAAATGTATTCACAAAATGAAAAGTATATTCTGAGTTAAACAACTCTTTCTAATTTTTTACAACAACTTTTATGGGCCCCGACACCACAGACATGCCTTTTAATCAATAACAATAGACCACAGTTGACTTGTGGATTCCTGGGAATCTTCCATTTCTAATGAATCTCTCCTATATGTATCATGTCTCTCTCTTGAAAAATATATTTCTTAATTATAATATATAGCTCTTCAGCTTGCAAAGTTAGAATGTAATTTACACATGGAACTGAAAAGGATTACTCCAAAGAATGGCAATGCTTAAATTGTCATTCTCGCTCAGTTGTAATACATATAGATTCACCAAGGATCACATGATTATCACATATTCATGAAGATTAAAATAAATTCAAATATATACATCAAAACCAACTTTGGAAATATAAAATTTTATCTTAGATAACTTTTTAAAATTCAAACTGGAAGCAGTTAGAAGATCTTCCTCTTCAAAATATTCCAGGTTATGGGACAATAATAGCACCAAGTTTAGAGAAAGCACCTGTTTCCACAGAACAGCAGGATCAGTCATCCTCAGAAACCTACCGTGGAAAAGGAGGCTATGCGCACTGAACAGCCTCCTGAAAAAAAATCTGAACCATTACCATTAAGATAAGTCCCCATATAAATGTCCTGTTGGGTCCACACTTAAGTTGTGTGCAATTTTTGCCCATAAATGGATTTTCAGGGTAACACTATCAACAAGGTACATCCATTCATTGTAAGTTTTTCTCCTCTTTCTAGAAAATATCTTCATGGTAAAGGAGTTTTTTGCTGCTGCAATATGAATCTCTTCTCACCTTATTTAGCAATGTCAGAACTAGTCCCAGTGTTGAGAGTTTAAAAAAATTTAGATTTTGGCAATGGTGAGTCTCAAGCAGTTTGAAACCATTTGAGGCAACAGGCTGAACCAGAGCAAACTGCATCAAAACCAACATGTAGCATATCTTACATATCAGCTAAGCCTAAGAAGGTAAGAGGAACTGATTAGAAGTAGTTTTTAAGGAAATAAATTAAGAATAAATTGTATTTTCTTTGATATTCCAATCAGGTCTAGTTGGGAGAGTGGAAAGTTTTGTCAGCATGCACTAATTTTATTAGGCTATGGCAGTAGAAGCCAGTTATGTCTGGTCAAAGATAGGGTGACAGAATTAGATGGTGTAAATCCTCATGGTGTAAACCCCATGTATTTCACCAGCTTACCTTGTCACTTCTCAAATTCAGATAAACCAGAAAACTCTTAACTACATCTTGGGAACTTAGATCAAAAAAAAAAAAAAAAAACCAAAAAACAAAACTTGCTGATTTCTCCAAAACATCCAAACCCAGCCATACCTGTGTCACTTAGTTTCCACTGACTCTGATTTCTCAGCCCTCTTATTCAGCGTGGAGTTACTCATCGAGCGGCTGCAGGCAGTGGAGGACAGAAGGCCATTATTTTACATTATGGATATGCTACAAGCTAGGGTAAAAGGGTAAATCCAAATAGTAACTTGAATTAAAAATTACATAGCAGAAGACCATTTCTGGGGTTTTGCAGACAACAGCCAAAAAAACCAAGACAGATGGTAATAGAGGTACTGATAAATACTGGAATTGTTAGAAAGGAGATGGAAAATTATTATTCCATCACAGATATGTCTTATAGTACATTCTATGCAGGAAGAAATACAGGACAGAAAAAAATATTATCCTTAGCACTGACATTCCTACTAAGACAAACTTTAATATTAAAGAAGTACCTGATATGGGAAATTGAAATATAATAAAAATAGTCTGCAAGTCAAAGAGTTGTTGTCTGGTGAAATGGACAGAGATAGTAAGTCTGAAAAAGTGTTTGTAATTTCAAAGATATGCAAGGGAATGTGGGGAGCAGAGTTTGAAAAATATTGTTAATAATTTTAGCTTATCTTAGGTGAGCTTAAAAAACTGATTCAGTTTTCAGCAGCTGTGCTATTTACTGTTTCCTCTATTCATAGCTCATACGCAGGAATAGATCTCAAGGGCATCATCCTGAACCTTTTAGCATACGTGAGTTTCAGTCCTGAAATTCTAACACACGTAAGACACAGTCCTAATGAAATGGTCCCATTCTCTGAAATGGAACTTCTTCTTACAAAGGATGGATGTGGAAGCAGATGACAAGCTAGCTAATTTTTAGCTACTGACATGGTAGATTAGATTTTTAAAATTATGTGATCTCATCTTATTTGCTCATGTACCTCTGCAAGCTAAAATGAGATGCCAGGTGCACATCAGATGCCTAAAGCTCTAACCATGCAATTTTATATGAGAGGCCAATATTTGGTGATTTAAGCAATTTCTAATTGCAGCAGGAATACATTGAGATTGCCTGTATCTGAGGCAGACTCTTTCCTTTTCCAAGCTTAGCAAAATGAGGACATAAAAAATTATTAAAAAATGAAACCTGTCTAGCTAACTTGATAATAACTGATGAAATGAAAAATTTGGTTAAGTTTAACGCAATTAGACTTCAGAAACATGCTTGACTTGGTACTGCATGATATATTGCTAGGAAGCCAGAAGACCAGAAAATCACCATGGTACACATTTCACACATTCAGCTCTGAACAACCAGCAGGTCTCAAAGTATAATTAATTCTAGAGTGAGGACTCCTCAGTGAGCAGGTGTGCATCTTAGAGGTCCCACAGGCATCAGTTCCTGATTCTACTCTCTTCATAAGGTTGTTAGCAACCGAAACACAATGAAATCCTTACTGACTAAGTTTTTAAATGACACAGAAAACAAATTACAGAAAATAATAGGTAACAAAAAGCAGTCTTCATTTTTCAGTCGGGTGGCTAAAACCAAACATTGCATGACATTATGGCAAAGTTTGAAATTAATGTAGGAAGTGCTTACAGAATGGACAATGCTGGTAAATAGTGGGTCTGAAGAAGGATTAAAACTCATGGTATAGAAAGATATCACTACCTTGTATTTGCTTTAAGGTAAAAGTTACTGAAATGCTGCATCCATCTTCAGTGTTCAAAACTGAAAAATAACTGGAGAATGACCAGTGGACTAGAAATGTGAGGTGAAATAATTCCATTCATTTGTTCTGCTGCAAAAAGAATAATTTATGTTACCTTGTTTACAGTTTATATATCAGCATGTGCATGTGTATATATATATATATGATGCATACGAATTGATAAAATTTTGAACTTAGTAGTGATGATAGCTGATTTTTTTTGCAATGGTAAGAAACAGTTTTCTTGGTAAAAAACCAGTTATCTTGTTCCAGTTAATTGATTACTTAGACACATTGATTTCACTACCTTTTTTTAAAAAAAAAACAAACAAAACAAAACAACAAATTGATTAATTCATATAACATCAAAACAAGTTGCTTCTGCTCTTTTATTTTGATTATTTGTGTTTACCAACCTAAAGGATCCAAATTAAATAAAAGGTTATGAAAAGACAATGTTCTGTAGACCTACTGGAATTTGCCACATTGATTTGATCCACAAATAAATAAAATAAAATTAAAGAAATATTGAATTTTCATCTTTAGTACAAAAACAAATTAACATTCCCATTTTTCAGTGTCATGGTTTAACCCAGCAGGCAGCTAAAACAACCAAAAGCCATTTGCTCACTCCCCCCACTCAGTGGGGTGGGGGAGAGAAT
This sequence comes from Grus americana, assembly GCF_028858705.1. Taxonomy (NCBI): domain Eukaryota; kingdom Metazoa; phylum Chordata; class Aves; order Gruiformes; family Gruidae; genus Grus; species Grus americana. Next base: position 63,514,481 of record NC_072853.1, read on the forward strand.
CAAAAAGAAAAAAGGTAAAACTTGTGGGTTGAGATAGAGACTGTGTAATAGGGCAGAAAAGAGGATAATAATAATAATAATAATAATAATAATAATAATAATAATAATAATAAAAACAAGTGATGCACAGAACAATTGCTCACCACTTGGAACCAATGATCAGCTAGTTCCTGAGCTGTGCTGCCTCCCAGCCCACCCCCCCCAGTTATATACAGGACATGATGTCATATGGTATGGAATATCCCTTTCGTCAGTTTGGGTCAGCTGTCCTGGCTGTGTCCCCTCCCAGCTTCTTGGCTGCTCCCTGCCTTCTTGTTGGCAGGGCAGTATGAAAGGCTGAAAAAGTCCTTGACTGCTTGGCAACAACTAAAACCATCAGTGTGTTATCAACATTATTCTCATCCTAAATCCAAAACACAGCACTATACCAGCTGCTAGGAAGAAAATTAACTCTATCCATGCCAAAACAAGGACATTTAGATGATCTAATTATTAACAGCATGGAAAAATATAATGGATAAATTGGATTTCCCACTGCAGAGAATTTTAAAATAAAGAATAAATATTTTTCAGAAAGATATCTTCTAGTTAAGTTTCAGGTCCCAGGCTTAAACAAAGATATTAATTCAGAAAAGCCTTATATCTTTCAAAAAGTTAGAGTAGGTCATGGTAGTTCTTCCTTTAACTTAAAAAAGAATTTTTAAAAAAGTAAAACATACCAGTTAGGTTGGTACAGATCTTTTCCTTCACTTTGCTTTAAACTTTTTTTCATGGTACCATGAAAGGAGAGAGCCCATGTACTATCAATTAGTATTATAATGACATGTCAACCGACTGAGGCAGCAAGAAAGGAGAAGAAAGGCAGCCAGGCACTGTCTCTTCTCGTGTTATGAAATATGGATATTGTTTTTAGAGTCCCTTTTGCAAAGCTGACTTTGGAGTCAAATTTTGTTGTCTCTCTTTTCCCTGTGCAATATAACTGAAAGGCTGAACAGATTATCTTAATTCTGTCTTAACACTTGTGGTTTCACAATCAGTCAGAAAGCAAATGAGCCCTTGCAGATAATTATCCTTCTGAAACTCCCTTGCTTCTCCTACCAATTTGTTTAAAGCTATTTCTGTATCACAATGTTGTCTTTTGCACTACCCTTACACAAAAAAAAGTATAGATGTCATAGGATCGAGAAAACACTTTAAACTAGCCATGCTATTTATACCTCTCCTATCCTCATTTGCAATCATAATTCAATTATTCTATGAAAAATTTCCAAGAATTTCAGCCAACTATAAGATACAAATGTGAAAAGTTTCAGAAAAGTGGTTTAAGTTTAAGATCATCAGAAGAAACTGAAACACAAAACTTCCAATGAAAACCATTGGACAACACTATGAGCCTTATTTCACTGCATTTATAACAAAAGCTACAATCAAAACATCTTCCAAGTATTTGAAATAAAATATTACAAAGAAACACCCCCCAAATGCTTCAATGTTTCAAAACAAAATTGATTATCATTATTAGAGCATTATGACCTGTTCTAGGTGAACCTGCTTTATCAGGGGGGTTGGACTAGATGATCTCCAGAGGTCCCTTCCAACCCCTGTCATTTTGTGATTCAGTGTAAGCTTGAACACAACATAAAAATTCACAATTTAAAATTTCTTTTATGTTATTGTTTTTGTTAGAACTTCTTTCTTTTCTTCCAACCAGCTGGCTTAAACAGTCAATATTCAGTACTGTAGATCCATAATAAGGACAATTATGATAACAATCTAAATTACTCTTTCCTTTGTTAATTATTAGTCTTCAGCATCACAAGACATAATACTTATTACTGTTGTGGAAGCAGTAATGGATCTAAAACTTTTTATTTGGTCTCAATAATGTTTAACTCTTATGTTTTCACACCTTTCTCAAGGCAAAGTGACTAACACAACAGTCACCTACATGTAGTTAATGGTTTTATTATTGGCAACCAGTCTTCAACAAGATCCTACATCATACTCAAAGAACTGCCAGTATTCATGTCCTGCCCACTGAATAGGGGCAGTAGCAGGAAAAAATAAGAAACATGGTTTGAAAGAGAAGTAAGTAGATAATGTCCTACAGAAATAGCAGAATCAAAGTTAGATGCTAGGTGCTTAGTACTTCCATTTTTAAGAATTCATTATAGCAACCTACAAAAATGGTAAGTCCAACTTTGTTCTTTCAAATGGGAATACCAGTCTTGCACTATGTAAATTCACCCTTCAGAAATGACCTCTGAAAGACTTGCATGTATTGTTCAATTGTTCTGGTTTTGGCTGAGACAGAGTTAATTTTCTTCACAGTAGCTAGTATGGGGCTATGGTTTGGATTTGTGCTGACAACAGTGTTGATAACACAGGGATGTTTTCATTACTGCTGAGCAGTGCTTACACAGAGCCAAGGGCTTTTCTGCTCCTCACCCCACCCCACCAGCGAGGAGGCTGGGGGTGCACAAGGAGTTGGGAGGGGACACAGCCAGAACAGCTGACCCCAACTGACCAAAGGGACATCCCATACCATATGGTGTCATGCTCAGCATATAAAGCTGAGGAAAGATGGAGGAAGAGAGGAGACGTTTGGAGTGATGGTGTTTGTCTTCCCAAGTAACCATTACACGTGATGGATCCCTGCTTTAGCAGAGATGGCTGAACACCTGCCTGCCCATGGGAAGTGGGGAATGAATTCTTTGTTTTTCTTTACTTGCATGTGCGGCTTTTGCTTTACCTATTAAACTGTCTTTATGTCAACTGATGAGTTTTCTCACTTTTACTCTTCCAATTCTCTCCCCTGTTCCCCTGTGGGGGGAGAGAGTGACTGGCTGCATGGGGCTTAGTTGCCAGCTGGGGTTAAACCATGACATGACTCCAATCAGAATTTTAGGTAACCTAATTGTTGCTTGTTAATCAGCTTGGCACATTTTATTTTGCATATGCAACTTCAGCCTTTGCAGGAGAATAACACCTGTCCAGCCATAATTATTATTTACTTTTATTATATTCTTGCCTGCAGCTTCTGTCACAAGCTATGATCCCATTGTAAGTAACGCTGTGAAAACACAGAATAAGATGGTGCCTATCTAGAACTTTATAAAGAAGTTTACAAGCTGCATGTGAGATGGGATACAGCAGATGGATACAGACTTCCAGGGGACTGCATGGAAATAATAAGATAGTAATTATTAGTGCAATGGGGAGCAGTATTGTAAAATTCATGGGTGGATTATAGGAAAGGGAAATTCAAGAAGAAATTTAAAGGAAGTAGCTTAGGGGGTGCTTCTGGCAGAGTCCTGTGAAAGGCAACAGAGAAAAAAACTACTAGTTAAACACAATTATTTCTTGGTTGATAAGGCTGAGATTGAGGGCTGATCAGAAGGGAGGTTGATATCTCTACAGATAGTGAGAAATAAGTAGGAGAATAATAAAGAAAATCTGCCATCTTAAGTTTCATGCAATAGGAAAGAGACAGTGGATTACAGGACAGGAGGGAATGACAAAATTGAAGTAGAAAACAAGATAAAATTTGTCAAGTCCTGAGACATGGAAGTACTGGAAATTAAGACACCAGTTGGTAAGTTTTACCTATATATCTATCAGCTCAAACATTAAAAGTAAAGCAGCCTTATCCCAGGAAATGTATGTGTAAAAGCCTGAGCAATCAGGTAAACACTTAACTCAATAGCATGGAGTCATAAAGGGAAAAATCTCAGAAACAGATTCACTATTCAAACTCACACCTCTGGCACACCACAGAATATTGCCTAAGACCATTCTTTCCTCATGCAAGGCACTCCCTGCTTTACAAACTTCTGACATCACTTTCATCTAGCGACTTGTTGGACAGGGAGTGATAGAAAACTGGTAGACTGCCTCATCCCCTTCCCACCTTTTGCAGATGGGCTCCTTTCTGCTTCATTGATTTCTAAGGTTTATAAGGTATTCCTGGATTCTCCATCAAAGATTATTTCTAGATTATTAAGCAGTCATCCCTTACAAACTATTGGAATAAGGATCCAAAAGAAATTTTCCACAGTCGCAACCACCTTCCAGCACTCATAAAACTTTCCACACGTCCATGCCTCTTCCCTCTCCTGCAGCCTCCCAGTTTGACCCAAAGAAAAAGGAAATGCCTTATTGCCTTTAAAAGAAACTAATTCTGTATTATTTATCTAATTTTTCCTGATTCTATGGGTAAACTGAGTTAAACGTAGTTTAGCCTGAAATACTCAGGAAACAACAATGTCCTAATTCATGGCAACAGTTGTTTAATTTTTGTATTATATTTGAAGTGGTAACTGATGATGGTGTATAGTCTAGCCTGAGGCTGGTAGTTAAAACATGGATATTCAATAAGTGCAGAGAGTAAATTCCAATGATAGTTTAGAGTAGGCAACATGGACTGTGTTGATTTGCAGCTGAAGAGTTAGGCACAATTTTGGACTGAAGGCTGTTGCAAAAATCCCATGTTATGGCAGAAACTATGCATTGCTTTCAGGATTGCATTAATTTATTGGAAGTTATTTTGTGATTGTCTTCAGCTGATATACTAACTTGGCAATAAAGGCATGTGATAGAAGATTTTAGTAGCTTTAACAGCTAATGCAAAGTAGAACAGAAAAAGGCAGAATAATGACTTACATTTGAAAACCACCCTTGCAGAGTAAGGCAATGATGTCTCTGACACATCAAAGTGCCAGAATTTCAGTAACATCTTTCTGTTTAGAAGTTTGGGGACATACTTTGCAAAATAAGAGTTGAGCTTAGTTTTTAAGAGAGTCTTGCCTAATTAAAATGAAGGTTATATCCCTTTACTGCGGAATTTGTGGATATTTATTTTGAAGCGAGAGAGGGGAAACTTGCCCATATCTTATGGTAAGTATGAGCTGGTTTAACCTACTTGTGTAACTCCTCTGTCTCTCTAAGGCAGTGAGAGCCACTCCAAACAAAGCAAGCAGCAACATTTCTAATGAGAGAGCAGTGACAGTTCACCTTTAGCTGGGAGCCAAAGTTTTGGAGGGTTTGTCAGATATGTGCAAGCACACACACACACAGAGACACTCACACGGTCTCCCAGGGTTCTTAAGCGGGCGTTGCAACACGCACAGTTTGACACCAGTATCTGCTCAGCAGCAGCATCTGCCAGCGAAACAGACCCAGCGAATCTGGACTTTCCGTTTCATTGAACGTGTCTTACTACTTATGACCTTATTTGTAGCAAACGTGAGCTTGTTTCCAGGAGAGTTATTAAAAAAGAAAAGGTTATAAAGTGCTGACAGGTTCTGTGGGCTAACAATGATCCTATTACTACACATAACACTAAACATATAATGTTGTAGCCTCTGCTGCTATGTGGGAGGTTGTGCAATGTTGTTAATTTGTTTTATATAGCAAATAGTGAAGGAAAATTAACTTCCACTGTCCTTATCATAAGATATAATTTTATTGATATCTCTCCATTAGTAAGTTATCGAATACTAGTCATCCTCATAAACAAGTCACACAATTTGCACAGTCCAGTGGAATTTATTTACCACATAAATTTTTTTCTTTTTTTTTTTTCAACATAAGAGTTAGTGAATGGACAGGAAAACTGCATCAACAGCAAAATGAAATTGAGGAGTTTAATCAGCCTAGAATCTGTTTGAGCAACTCTTAAGAAAAGAGAAGATAAATTACTGTCATATCCCAAACTTATGCCCATCTGTTTTACAGAAAGGTGACTAAAATCTTCAGAACTTCTGCTAAAACAGTTTTTGCTGTTCTTTAGGAAGTAATTGCTGTTACTCATCACCATTAACCACAGCCTGGATGCAATTTTCAGTAGTTAGAGTATTTGGAGTTTCGTTTTTGCAACCGTTTCTGTGAGGAAGTTCATCAGAGCCTTGTGACTTTGGTTTGAAAACAAGCAATTTTCTTTCAGTTTTTTCCCATCTATCCTTCCGTGAAGGTCTGAATACTTACTGGCAGTTATATTGACTGAACAGCAACAGCTGACGTAGAGTGAAGAGACAAATTTTTCTTTATTTACAGCACTTTGCTGCAAGGAGGTGTTAATTATTTTGTTTCAATACAAATGGAAAACAGCACTTTGAAACCTTGCATCTGGATTCAGAACTCCTGCAGTCAACTATAGGAAATTTGTCGCTTGGAGAATGACAGTGGAGGAAGGTGACTAGCAAATAGTGAGACCTTAGAACTAAAGGAGTTTTAGATTGAAGAGTGTGATTACTAGTTGAGCGATGAAAGGAGCATAACTGTCAGTGAAAATCTTTCCCCTGCCCTCTGCCATTTTTGCTAACCACTTACAGTAATACTTCATTCTAGTCCCTTGACATCTGGCTTTTTTCCAAGGTTATGCTGTCATTCTTTCCTGAATCTGCATGAGCCTGCCAAGAGATCTGGTTTTATAAATATACAGTTTAAAGTAAATACACCCCTGAGATGCAGCTAATACTTCAAGCTCAAGTTATGAGTCTATATATGTGCTGTGGAGGGACTATCAAAAGCTTGGCAGAGAGCTAAGATGAAGCTCCTAGCTGTATTGAGGGTGTTGCATGTGCTTAGAGCCCCTAGACATCAGGAATCTACATCTCTGCAGAGGAACCTAGTATGTTATAATGTGGTGATGAAAGACTGAGTACGGCTTTTGATGCAGCTGCCTCTAATGGAAGCAATGGGAAGTGAAACAGTGAACAGGACAGCTGGAGTGATAAGAGACATGGGACAGGACTGAGTCAGACAAGACAAGAACAGATAAAACAGGTTGTAGGAAGAACAATCTACTACGAGAAATATGAATTGTCAGGGGAAAAAAAAGAAAAGAAGGTATTTCAGTTTTAACAGTGGAACACACATTTCTTCAGGTCACAGAAGCAATGATAGCTCCACATTTCCTGATTTGTCGTGATCAATTTTGTGCTATTCATATTCTAACATAGGAATTTAAAATATTGTTTATGCAGTATTGGTACACATGAAGGGTGGTGGAGTCACCATCCCTGGAGGTGTTAAAAAAATGGGTAGACGTGGCACTTCGGGACATGTAGTAGACTTGGTGGTGTTGGGTTGACGGTTGGACTTGATGATCTTAGAGGTCTTTTCCAACCTTATGATTCTATGATTCTATGATTCTATGAAGTTTTGTAGATGCCAATGCCTCTAATAAGTACCTTGCAGACTGGCAAAGTATTTCTATTCCAGGATGCCTTCTACACTACAGAAATTACTTTAGCAATCCTGTCTCCAATTTCTGTCCCCCATAATCTTTGCTCAGAACAATCTATTTGCTAATGAAGTTGAGCTGCAACCCTTTTAATAGCTGTTACAACAAAAACAGTAGCAAGGCTTTAGGCTATAGTACTGAAAACAGCTTCTTTTGTTCCCATAACAGTAGTTCAACCAGCTGGAGCATTGGTTCCAGTGCATTAGTTGCCAAGAACCTTAACCAGGTGCTTATTAGAGCCTTCCATTCATTAACAGTCTTTAATTGGATTGATTCAGAAGCACCCTTCACTCTTATATAACATTACTTACACCATCAGTATAGGGTTGCTGAAACATCATTCTTCAACAACATCAGTGTTTTCTGTTGTATTTTAGCTATACAAAATGGCAAAAAAGTGAGTCTTCAATAACTAGTGAAGTGATAGACACACCCTTAGATTTTTCATGTTCCCAAGTGGCAGAGGTTGAAGTTTCAGGCTACAGATGAAATATACATGATACATTCCTCAGCTAATTATTTGTCAGTATATTAATAAATCACATCAGTCCCTGCAAGGCTACCTAAATTTAGAAGGTTCATGAGATGTAATACATAATTAATCCCCTTAGATTGGATGGCTTAAAGGCAAGTGATTTCCTGATCTCATATGAAGTAGAGAGCATTTATCATTGTTGCCCAAGTAAGGAATTGCCAGCATGCCTGCTTTTTGGAACTGTGTATAAATGCATCTGTCATATATTCTGGCTCATGAGTAGAAAACAGAAAATACATAACAAGCAGAGCTAGATTTTTTAAGATCCATGCAGCTGTGTTTATGCATGTTAAAAGGACAAAATCCAGTATGTTCACATATGGGTAGTTAATTGATGGTTGATCATAAAAATCAATGGAAGTTTTACTACTGATATCACAAGATTATTGTCAGGTCACAAATATATGTATGCAAATATCTGCATGCAAAATTCTCCAATCATTTGTGTGTATGGCTTCATGTTCTCCAATCTCTCCTTTTCTCAAAATGTTCATCCATAACCTTTTTGAAATATAGTCCTCACAGCCTCCCACACTCCACCTCTCTCCTCTCTTTGCTCTGTGGCTCTCCATAGGACCCCTTCCCTGGTCCCATTCTCTCCTCTTGTATGTTTTATTTCTGAGAAAAATCATCAGCAAATCCTAATTAAGTTCTATTATAATGCTTCTGCTTTGCCCTCTAGACATGAATTTTCCTACCTGAATAAAACATGATCTGACTAAGCATCCCCTCAATATCAGGCTGTCAAAACCAGAGGTCCCTCCTCTCCTTCAGACTTTCCCCACTATCTTGCTGAGCACTGTGGACAGCACAACCATACGGCCTTTCCCACTGCAGAGAAAAAAGCAAACCCTTTGCTGCTGAGGTTACTTCTCCCCACATCTGTGACCAAGTTTGTGCCAGCATTCACAGGATATTATTTACACTATTAATTCCTCAAAAGTCCCTCAAGCTCATGGCTTAAAATCTGGAATTCAGTGATTTGAAGAGAGTCTGTACTCCTACCTACAACGAGGATGATCATTTTCATCCTGTCTCTTAGGTCTCATGCGACCCACTCAAATCAGAACAGGTAGAGTACCAGCAGAAAACGTACTGAGGAGATCAAGGATCAGAGGTATGAAACCAAGTTTTTCAACTTTCTGTCCTACCAGGCTCGTATAATCAGAGAGAACAAGCAACAGTTTATAGTTCATGGAAAAGAAAAAAAAAAAAAAATGAAAAGCTAATTGCTCCATAGTTACAAATGCTGAAATATCAACTTTTGAAATAGAACTACCTTTCAAATTATCTAATTCTTAGAAATGTTTTAAAATCTTCCTTCTGCAATTGAATGTATCTTTGCAATTGCAATTTAGGCCACTCCTTAACTGTGTGGACAGATACACAGGCAATATTGAATGTAGGCACAGCAGCAGCAAATAGAAGCTCACCTCGCTAAAATCCTGTTTCAGTCAGATATGTAGCTTCAGTATGGATCTCATCCTTGACTTGACCTGACTTCAGCAGCTATTTCCCTGGCTTAAACATACACAAACTTATTCCTCAAATATTCATAGATTATTTGATATAGATCACCCCGTGCAATGCTACAGACTTGGGGAAGAGTGGCTGGAAAGCTGCCCAGCAGAAAAGGACCTGGAGGTCTGGGTCAACATCCAGCTGAATATGAACCAGCAGTGTGCCCAGGTGGCCAAGAAGGCCAACAGCATCCTGGCTTGTATCAGGAATGGTATGGCGAGCAGGACTAGGGAACTGATTGTCCCCCTGTACTCGGCACTGGTGAGGGTGCACCTCGAGTACTGTGTTCAGTTTTGGGCCCCTCACTACAAGAAAGACATTGAGGTGCTGGAGTATATCCAGAGAGGGGCAATGAAGCTGGTGAAGGGTGTAGAGCACAAGTCTTATGAGGAGCGGCTGAGGGAACTGGGGTTGTTTAGCCTGGACAAGAGGAGGCTGAGGGGAGACCTTATCGCTCTCTACAACTACCTGAAAGGAGGGCGTAGCCAGGTGGGTGTTGGTCTCTTCTCCCAAATAACAAGCGATAGGACAAGAGGAAATGGCCTCAAGTTGCACCAGGGAAGGTTTAGATTGGATATTAGGAAAAATTTCTTCACAGAAAGGGTTGTCAAGCATTGGAACAGGCTGCCCAGGGAAGTGGTTGAGTCACCATCCCTGGAGGTATTTAAAAGACATGTAGATGTGATGCTTAGGGACATGGTTTAGTGGTGGACTTGGCAGTGCTAGGTTAATGGTTGGACTTGATGATCTTAAAGGTCCTTTCCAACCTAAAAGGTTCTATGATTCTGTTATGCTGATCAGAAGAAATTTTCTTCTTATTGCTGTGACCAAGTCACTTTTATATTTGCTTTTCTTTACTGGCTCCCTACTTTCTATCTCAGCAAACTTGTCAAAACACTTGATTTTAGGTAGTCAAAAGCAAAATGTTTTCATGCTACCTCCTCGTTGTGTCTGCTTTGAAGGCAATTTTGCCATGTATGTACAAATGGCATTATTCTTTTTATCACCTCTTCTCTGTTTTCTTCAATACCTATTTGTTTCAAGACTTCAGAGAATCTCTGGTAAAACTAATGGTGGAGCTCCATAGGCTTCATTGTTGTGTTACTCAGAAAGTACTCCTTGCTGAATGTAGAAGGGCAAAGACCAAAGAGGGAAATATTTACATGCTAATATCTTATCTTGCTAGTATTATGGGAGACAAATCTCTCATCTTTCCACTCTCCCTATGCTTTTCATAAATGTCCTCCTTTTTCTCTTATGCAACTGAAGCTGGAAAAGTGAGAGGGTTTTCTATAATTGAGTTCTGGCTTTCATCAGGATTTTCAGAAAGCTCCTGCTACAATCTGAGTGTTTATCATTGTTATTTTACAAATAATATTTTTATCTGTTGCCTTTATTTGACATTATAATACCAAATCAGTTTATTAATTTATTATATTTATTATATTTTGTATTGTATTGTAATGAGAAGAGTTAAATCTGCATATCTAAGGTAAACTTATTTAAATGGATTAGTTGCTGCTGAATATATGTACTAAATGGTTATGTGATTTGTACATCCAACATACACCAAATAAACATTGAATACATTGCTATTTGAAATAAATGCATGTAAAAATTGGACAGTATATAAACAAAGGATAACTTGTTAAAAACTTCAGAATTACTTTTCTTCTTCTGAAAATAGCCATAAGTGTGAAGTCTATGATGTCATCACTTTTTTTGAATGCAGAATTTCCTGTTATAACAATTACAATAATCAGACAACTTTTGAAACTTTACATATTTCATCATAATAAAGGGAGAAATTTTCCTTATAGAATTCATAAGCAGCTTCACAGAGATGTTCTATAAAGTTATTTAATTTCTATATTTCAAATCTTGTCAAAATGTCTCTGCTCTAACATGCCAAAAAAAGTTTTTGTTACTGTTGTAAGATTTTGTATGAATGCCATACCACTTGCTCCAAATTGTTCTTGAACATACAAGTGCTTGCGGGCTGATAAAATAATGATATTATTTCTTAACCATTTAGCACAAACAGTTATCACATTTTCCAAAGTACTGGACTTAATTTTTATCTCACTTCTGTGATTTAACTCTGTAGATTTTACTACAGCACTACAGAAATCTTAAGAAACTAGATACTCAGTAACACTTTCAGAGACATGACTTTAGAGATATCAGCACCTACACATGCAATGTTTTATAATTATAAAAGTAGCATACCTGAAGGTGATGGACTGAGTTCTTTGATCTTTCCTCCTCTTTCTGGTTGAAGGGTAAGATTAGACTCTTCAAAAGTTCCAGCTTAGAGCCAGGGGAAAAATAGAATGGTTTTTGTGTTATGCAGCTGAAAAGAGGAAGATTTATTTTAAGATAGATTGGCGGTTAACACAGTAAGGAAAGGGCGAGAATAATAATATGGGAACTAAAAATAACGTGAAAGAAAGCATAACAGAGATTAAGATATTTTTGTTTGGATTTTTGTACTGAGGCAAAATGTGCCAATCTTTTAAATTGGTTGTGTGTGCCTTGTTGTGTTTTCATTTTGTCTTACTGAACTGCTTAGGAGCACTCAGATCAGCATCAAAATGCACATATTGTTTAACAATACTCATAGACTATTTTCTCTGTCCAGAACAAATCTCCAAAACAAGCAAGATGCTCAACCGTGGAGGAGACAATGCATCATGGAAATGCAATCCAGCCAGTGAAGAAGTCCATAGCAAAAAATGGGATCATCTTTCATTCAAGCTTCATAATCTCGGAATAACAATTGCTAATTCTAAAGTAAAATTCCTTGGATTGTATCTCCAATAAGCTAAAATATTTTAAGTAAAAAAAAAAATCAAAACGAAACCCTCTGAAATTAAATACTTCTATATTTTTTTCTCAGAAAAAATTTGAAGGAAAGCTGTCCTATGGAAAATAAGTTACCCTGTTCAACACCTGCCCTTTTTGCTAAAAAATCAATGTGACAGAAAATTATAAAGCTGTCAGAGAGTAATTGTGTGATTAAAAGATACAATACTTTTATTCACATTGTGCTAAAAGCCACAGTGACACCATAAGATGGTGTTTCTCCTAAGACAGATCACATTTTACGTATGTGTTTGCACTCCACTTGTGTGGTGGCTGCACTCTGAACCCAGGTAGGGGCCATACCACTATAAGTAGTCATATTTTGGAGTGTTGATTTTGGCATATGCCAAATGGATACAATTTTTTTTTTTTTTTGTGAAATCCAATTATTACACATAAAAGGCACCAGTAGCACTCAAACTGGAGAAACCCTGCTTCCATTTTTTGTAGGAAGAAATGAAAAACATTAGTAACAAAGAATGAAGAATAATTCTATCTTTCCAGGCATAAATAGTATCCTTCTGTCTGATTAACTGCAGGGGAAATAAGACCTGCTTGTCACATAAATCCAGTAATGAAGCAGCTGTGGACAGGGTGACTACCTTAAAGAACATTACAACTTTGTGAATGGCTAAGGGAATTTTATGTACTACCCCATAAAGTCAAGCTCAGACAATCAGCCAAAATACTTATTGCAAGAAATGGTTAAAGAAACCCATAGCATATTTTGACTATTTTTAAGAAGATTTAAAAAAATAAACCAAAGTGGAAGGAGGTAGAAAAAAATTTTTTTTTTTTTAAAATTCAATGCTTTCTTTCATGTTCTGATTATTTAATGATCCTGAGTTATCCAGTTACTGAATTACCAGTCTTTACTAGGGATTAAAGGATAAACAAATCATTCAACACAACAGCCTCATCCAAAGACCAGACTTGGATTTCATGTTCAGAAGCATACAGCATACTTAGAGACGGAAATTCCTCTACTGACTTGTTCCAGCATCCTGCATCATATTGCCCAATTTAATCTATGACTGAGAAAAGAAGATAGTGATGAGTGTTTCACAATGACAATCTGTAAGGTATATTTTAAGTTATGGTGTTGATAGAAATGAGTCTTTTCTTTTCTTTAGCTCACTCCATAACCTTCTAATAGTGAAATCGTATACTGGGTTATGCATAGAACAGCTAAGCCACTTAGAGAAATACAGTACAATCACCTATTAATTTTAGTAGTTGTAAAATTCTTGCATTTAAGGTATGAAGATTTTATTAAATCCAATTTATTATTGAATGTGTGTGTGCGCTTTAATTTCCTTATTGGTTTTGGTCTTGTTTGATTTATAGCTTCAGATTCATAATCAATACCAAGTGCCTGCCTGGAAAGCAAATCCCATCATTGTTCTCAGAATTTTTTGGAGAAAGAAAAAATGCTCTTACATAGATATTTTGTTTAGTTTTGTCTTGCTCTTGTTAATCTGAAATCAATAACTTATTTGGACCTGGAGCCAAAATTAAGATATACTTACTAAGAGTGAGATTGGTGGCCCTCACGTGAAACATGTTTTGTGGTGATTCCCTACAAAACAGGAGGGAGGGACGGGTTCCCCTCACAGTTTTTACCCACAGGCTAATATGGACTGGACCAATGAGGAAATACATCTTTTATCACATCAGTCCATATAAATGTGGTTCAGCCAGGCTGCTGGGAAGGCTCCACACGTTGGCTCTCCATGCTCAGTTCCTGAGGCCTGTGGGCATGGCTGTACCCCCTGACTGCTGCCCACCATTTCAGTGGGAAAAGCAAAACTCATGATTTACCAAAAAGCCCCTTTACTTTGTCAGACAACTGGGAACTTGTCAGCAGAAGCAAGTCAAAGCACATGAGCTGCTGCCAGGTGGCCTCATGCCATTTCCAAGCACAAGGAACTTTCCCAGATTCCTGGACTAATATAACTAAAAATGATAACCACAATGACTGCTGTTTGACAGCTTGCCTGTAACTAGGCTTTTCTGTACCCACATTTTTATTGTAACTGCTAGGTCAAATACATTAATAAACCAATATCTAAACACCCTGAAGTGTTACAGGGTAGTAGTTTCCTTATTTTGCTGGGAGAGGGACATTAAGCCACTTGTTGCATTTCATGCAAAAGACCAGTAGCACAGCCAGATATATAAGCCTCTGTCTGCCAGTCTGAAATGAGCACTTGAAAATTTTACATTGTGTTAATGACAACCAACGTAGCAGCTTTGCATCCTTTTCAGAGTGATTCCAGATTAAACCATTTCACAGAAACAACACTGCTTGCTTAAAGAACAAGAAAATGCTGTGCTTGCCCACATTTCCTCTTTCTCTATATCCTTAAAATCTTATAAAGAAGCCATACTAATTTTTCTCGAATAAATACATCCAGGCTAAGCAATGAAGTTTCCCCATCAGTGAAACCAACATGCACAATATTAGTGAAATGCTCTACAAAATATTTTGACAATCATAGTTTAAAAATTGGAAATAATCAAGCTTTTCATTAATGTTGGCTTTAAGCAAAAACATTGTTCACTCATAGTTTGCTATCCCCAAAAAAGCTGCTAATAAAACTAGTGCCTTAGGACATATCAGAGCTAGTTCCAGCTGGAAAGCAACCTAGTTAATTTGATCTAGTACTGAAGCTGAGCTTTCTGCTTGCTTGGAACACAATTTATATATTATACCTGATTAGGCCATGGGTCATATCTATATAAAGTTCTATATAAGTTTGTCTTCCTAGAATATACAATACAGACATATTCTTCCTGAGGTGAATTGTCCATCCTCCTACATCTTTTCTCAGACTTCTAATTCTTCCTAAGCTCTCTAATCTTCCTCCTTGCTAGTTTCTACATTTCTCCAAGTAAATATTACAAATGGTAGATTATTTCTCTCCTGTCACAACACAGAGTTTATTTTATCCACACTTTCTCATCTAGTATTCTTGGCTTCAGGCTGAAATTCCTGTGCCCTTTCTGCCAGCTGCAGCCTTTGAAACCCATGGCTGTTTGCGCACGCCTGCGATGAGGCAGGAGTAAGATATAAACAAAGAGGATCGCATTCAACAAATAAACCAGATATAGAGAACCCAAAATTACACAGCCCAGTATTTCATGGGGCATAAACCTGTGCCCATGCAATAAAAGTTAAGGTTGAGTACCCTTTAAAAATGTATTCGGAATAAATCTGGAAGCTGGAAAACAGTAAGTGAATCCTTAATGGGTCATTAGAAATAAAGACTCTAAAACTTTCAAAAATATATAATGTTATCAGGGGCATTCAACATCATCAACTTAATCCATTTAGAACTATATCTTCATACTGGCTTCCCTTTTGCCACCATCTGTGCTTGCACAAATCTCTCATATAGGATTGCAAAATACACTTTAATTCTGGTAAACGATAAGTGTCATTAACACTAAGCACACCCAGGTAGTATGTGTGCATAAAATCCTAGAAATAGGTTTTCCCCTCTCATGAATTACAGAAGTACCATGTCCAAGTGCTTATGCATACAGAATTAGAAACACTGATCACACTTTAAAATGGAGTCTTTAAAAGTGATGCAAACTGGTATAGAGCAAGTTAAAAAAGAAAACTTAAGGTCACTTTCACTACAGTTTCATCTGTTGGCATAAATGACACTGTGTACATTAACAAATCCTGGTGTTAATGTCTATGTCTGCTTTTTTGTATTTTGTAAATTATAAATTATAAATACTAATTTTAACATACATTTTTAATTAGCTGTTAGGACGACATGACCATATATGCAGACGCTTCTGCTACCAGAGCATGCAGGAAGTGAATTATCTCCAAGTTCATATTAAACCATCACGTACTTCTATATTACAAACCCATGATTTGAATAGCAAATTTCAATTATAGGCATATCTTGAACAAGATGTCATCTATGTATTTAGATGAGCTGTTATTTCTCACAGTTCAATTTCCTGTAATAAGACTTAATCTAACCCAAGTATGATAAAAGTAGCTTTTTAGATGGATACCCAGCAGTAATTGAAATAGCAACCGTTTGGTTTAAAAATGAGAATTTTAAGTTGATTATCTGTCACCTGCAGAACATACATGGGTAATTCAGTCCTATCCATAACTCACTCCTTGAACAACTCTCATTTGTACTATGAGAGACTACAAGAACCATATGCTCTACTTTTATTTAGGCTTTGATAAAAACATACCTAATTTCTGGCACAATCAGTCATAACATCTCTAGAAATTAGATCCTCCTTCCTTTTCTTTCCATTTGACATAATTTCTGCATGGGAAAAAATATTGTTCGAATCAATATTTTCTGAGGAGCATTTCTGTCTTAGTTCTCATTACGAAGCTAAGCAGCTTACAGAATTTTTGTTGTTGTTAAAAACACATTTGATCATCCTAACGATGCTAACCCATGTGTACAAGAATAGATGGATATAAGAGTATCTATCTAAGGAGTTCAATAGCTTCCAATAAGATTAAGTCCACTGACTTTATGGATATCAAAGCAGATTACAACATCCACTGAAGTAAGCAGATGTCTCAAAGTCCGTCATGTAGATGGGGAATGTAAGTCTCTGACAGACAGGCAGACAACCACTGCTCATGTCAGAAGCCAAATCACGGCCAACAAACCAGAAATCAGGTGCCTGGAATTTCCTTTTCATGCTTTTAAGTCTCGATGTAATAAAATAAAACCAGGGCCATCCTATAAAAATAAGATGAGATCGTCTTGCATAAATTTAAGTACACATTAAACGCTGCTGTGTGGGAGAACACAACTCCATCCTTCTCACCAATCACATGTATTTCTTCATTGCAGTATATGTGTGTAGATTTGCTATATGTAACTTTTACTTCAAATTCTTATACTATCGAGTATTTAGCTCAGAAAATTCTTTTGGACAATAATAGACTCAATTATTTTTTTCTAAAAAAACCCAAAAATATGCTATATTGTGTCTACACAATACAACTAGATCTACGTTAGCACTGTGGTTCAAAGTATTGCAGTTTTGAACTGAATCTCCTGATCGTAGTCCTCCTTACGATGCATTAACTCTGTTCACAGGGTAGTTTTAACTTATGCAAACTATTGGAGGAAACTGAAGAGGAAACTCCATGTCAGGCATGAACCAAATGCCATCTAGACAGCACTGGGTTCATAAGGGTCCTAATCAGAGATCAGTACCTCAGATGACTTCAAACTGCTTGTGTGGTTATACACAACTTCTCTGGGAAACCTATTCCAGTGTCTCAACAGCCTCATAGGGAATTTTTTTTCCTAATATCTAATGTAAATCTACCTTCTTTCTGTTTAAAGCCATTACCCCTTGTCCTGTCACTCCATGCCCTTGTAAACAGCCCCTCTCCAGCTTTTCTGTAGACCACCTTCAGGTACTGGAAGGCCTCAATAAGATCTCCCCGGAGCCTTCTCTTCTCCAGGCTGAACAACCCCAACTCTCTCAGCCTGTCCTCACAGGAGAGGTGCTCCAGCCCTCTGATCAGCTTCGTGGCCTCCTCTGGACTCGCTCCAACAGCTCCATGTCTCTCCTGTACTGGGGCCCCCAGAGCTGGACGCAGTACTCCAGGTGGGGTCTCATGAGAGCGGAGGACAGGGGCAGGATCACCTCCCTCGACCTGCTGGTCACACCTCTTTTGATGCAGCCCAGGACATGGTTGGCTTTCTGGGCTGCAAGCGCACACTGCCAGCTCATGTTGAGCTTCTCATTAATCAACACCCCCAAGCCCTTCTCCTCAGGGCTGCTCTCAATCCATTCCTTGCCCAGCCTATAACTGTGCTTGGGATTGCACTGACCCATGTGCAGGACCTTGCACTTGGCCTTGTTGAACTTCATGTGGTTTGCATGGGCCCACCTCTCCAGCCTGTCAAGGTCCCTCTGGATGGCATCCCTTCCCTCCAGCATGTCGACCACACCACACAGCTTGGTGTCATCAGCAAACTTGCTGAAGGTGCACTCAATCCCACTGTCCATGTCACTGACAAAGATGTTAAACAGTGCCGGTCCCAGTACTTAGCCCAGAGGAATGCCACCGATCACTGGTCTCCACTTGGACATTGAGCCATTGTGCAATTGTGCAACAAGGCCAAGTGCAAGGTCCTGCACGTGGGTCGGGGCAATCCCAAGCACGACTACAGGCTGGGCAGAGAATGGATTGAAAGCAGCCCCGAGGAGAATGACTTGGGGGTATTCATGATGGGAAGCTCAACATGAGCCGGCAGTGTGCGCTTGCAGCCCAGAAAGCCAACCGTGTCCTGGGCTGCATCAAAAGAGGTGTGACCAGCAGGTCGAGGGAGGTGATCCTGCCCCTGTCCTCCGCTCTCATGAGACCCCACCTGGAGTACTGCGTCCAGCTCTGGGGGCCCCAGTACAGGAGAGACATGGAGCTGTTGGAGCGAGTCCAGAGGAGGCCACGAAGCTGATCAGAGGGCTGGAGCACCTCTCCTGTGAGGACAGGCTGAGAGAGTTGGGGTTGTTCAGCCTGGAGAAGAGAAGGCTCTGGGGAGATCTTATTGAGGCCTTCCAGTACCTGAAGGGGGTCTACAGAAAAGCTGGAGAGGGGCTGTTTACAAGGGCATGTAGTAATAGGACAAGGGGTAGTGGGTTTAAGCTGAAGGAGGGTCGATTTAGATGAGATGTTAGAAAGAAATTCTTTACTGTGAGAGTGGTGAGGCACTGGAACAGGTTGCCCAGAGAGGTTGTGGATGCCCCCTCCCTGGAAATGTTCAAGGCCAGGTTGGATGAGGCTTTGGGCAACCTGGTCTAGTGGAGGGTGTCCCTGCCCATGGCAGGGGTGGGGTGGAACTAGATGATCTTTAAGGTTCCTTCAACCCAAACCATTCTATGATTCTATGATTCTATGATTGATCACAATTCTTTGAGTGGAATCATTCAGCCAATTCCTCATCCACTGAGTGGTCCATTCATCAAATCCATGTCTCTCCAATTTAGAGACAAGGATGTTGTGCAGGACAGTGTCAAATGTTTAGCATGAGTCCAGGTAGATGACATCATGTGCTCTTCCCTTATCCAGCAACATTTTAAACATGTCCTAGAAGGTCACCACCTTACCTCCTATAAATTTCATTTTATGTACCTGGTGAGTATTTCAAATGAATACCAAAGCTTATAAGCACAGTGTGACATATAAGCACATTACAGCATGCCAAAAAATGTTGTAAAATAGTAAAAAAGGGGGAGGTCCAAGTTGTTTCTTATAAGCAATATGTAGTCCTTGTAAAATTATCCAAAATTACACAGATATTATTATTTCAGTAGGTCAAAATGTGTCACAATCAACCCCCAGACACTTTATATATCACATGAACATATGCTACATGGCATATGCTTCTCTAACATCCTGTCCAGAAAACAGTAAAGACACCAGCCGTGGCTCTGGAGTAGCTTCTGTGAAGAGGATTGCTTGCATTTCGCTGATGAACATGAATCTGCATCAGAAAAGAAATCATGCTCCAGCTTTAGTATCATCTTACTTTCAATGATGTCTTGAATGAGCAAAGATGATGAACAATTTTCTTGACGTTAAATTTTTCAAGTAGCTGAGGTTGGACTTAGCTACAGAAAATGAATGGATCCTCAAATCCATCCAGTGTCTCAAGCTAACGCTGTGCATTGCCCATGGACAATGAAGAAATTTTTGTCAGTAGTCGCTCTAACAGTTATTACAGCAGCTTTTATAAAAACTGAATTTTCTTGATTTATCTCAAAGCTAATAAGAGACTAATACACAACTCAGAAACCTACAGCAAGGTTACAGTTCCCAGAACTTTGTGAAATCTGCACTCTGTATCTTTTCTAATTGTACCATTTTCTAAAAACATAACAATAATATACCCAAAACAATTCTTTTAAGACTGTTTTTAAATATGACTAAAGTTCTTTCAATTCTCTGGGTAGACTGGAGCTGCACCTAATCAACATAAGTAAGTTCTGTTTCAGTAAAGTGTCTAGGTTTCTGCAGTGTGTTAAGCAAGTTCATATCAGTCAATGAATGACTTTGCATGTTTAAAATAAAATATGGTGATGGTGCTTTGTTGAATCAAGACCTTAATGCTTAGCAGGCATTCAGTAGGGTTATGACAGAGGAATAAGAAATAATATCTTACTTCCTGACGTAAATATCAGAAGAGGGAAGATTATGTGCAACGTAGAATGCAGAAACACACGTATTAAATCATCAGTACATCAATATCAGCTTCACTGATGTGTCATAATAATAGTAGCAATGGGAACTGTCTTTAAAGATCTATTAGAAGATTATTTCTTCTGCTCTGATGATTTAAAATTGCTTTTGATTTCTTTCATTTTCCCCCTTCCTTCTACTGATCCTGCACTGATGATGTAAATCATCGTAGTGCTGTTGATTAGTGCCATTGCATATTTTTGGTTAAAAGAAAGAGACAAATCAATGTGAGTCATCCCCGCTTTCAGCAAATAAATTAGATTCAGTTTGTTAAAAAATAAGATTAGTATGCAAAAATTTTCTGAACATACTAAAATTTGTAGGTCACTGCTTTACCATCCATGCATCTTTCCAAGACAGCCTATATAAATACACAGTTCCTGTGAGCTGGCTGATGCACAGTTACACTGTAAAGTAAGTGTGTCAGCATTGAGGCTAGAGTGAATTTCACAGTCTTAAAGCTAAGTATATTCATCATTAACCTCAATGTGAAATTTTTCAGAAAATATCCTGTCTCCCCTCAGTTGAGACTGATTAAAACATTTTTTCAAACCTGGAACAGACTGGGTGGTAATGTCCTCTATACAACTAAGTAGACTTTGGTGGTATTTAAAGAAAAAAAACCCTTATTTATTCTTAAAAAAGCATTTTGATGATTTTTTTCATGAATAAAAAAATAATTTGAAGTTAAAAGACTTTTTACCCAGTCAAATAAAATAATTTCATTTGAATTGAAAATTTTGTTTGACTCTACTTTACTTTACTTTTTTGTATTACTCTTAATTTACTTTACTTTACTCCTATGAGGACAGGCTGAGAGAGTTGGGGTTGTTCAGCCTGGAGAAGAGAAGGCTCCGGGGAGATCTAATTGCGGCCTTCCAGTACCTGAAGGTGGTCTACAGAAAAGCTGGAGAGGGACTGTTTATCAGGGAGTGTAGTGACAGGACAAGGGGTAATGGGTTTAAGCTGAAGGAGGGTCAATTTAGATTAGATGCTAGGAAGAAATTCTTTACTGTGAGAGTGGTGAGGCACTGGAACAGGTTGCCCAGAGAGGTTGTGGGTGCCCCATCCCTGGCAGTGTTCAAGGCCAGGTTGGATGGGGCTTTGGGCAACCTGCTCTAGTGGAGGGTGTCCCTGCCCATGGCAGGTCCCTTCCAACCCAAACCATTCTATGATTCTATGATACTTGAAATAAATTCTAAAAATTTCTTTAACCTAAACTATTTTTTCCTGATTTTTCAGTTTGGTAAACAAACTGAAATTATCATTTGTTCACACAACCGCAATGTCCTATAAACACTGGCTGTAATTACTTTCCAGAACAGCTATCCTTCAAATGTACATGCTAAAGAGAAGAAGGTTGATATCTCTGAGAAGTTAATCAGCATGAAATTTGCTAATTAATGTGTAGATGAAGATGGTAACAATCATGTATATAAAGACTTCCAAAAATGTAATGTTATATAAACTTAGAGATAGCAGTAAATATATCTTGATTAAATATTTCATTAGTACTCTTATATTCTATAGTCCTATAGTACTCTAAGTACAGATGAGCTCAAAATCCCCAAAATGTAGTTTGCAACACAAGCAAAGGAAAATGAACAAAATCACCTAAGCTTTGGTCTCGCCAAGCCTCCTTCTTCCCATTACAGGGGTTCAGGGATGCTGGAACACTCCTTGATGTGGTGCCTGGGATTCCCTACAGAAAAAGGGACACTGCCAGGGAAGTTCCCAGGAAGAATTAATGGCCATCCAACTGAAGCTTAATACTGCCAAAGAAATTCCACCATCTATGAAACTAACATATGTCCTCAGTCTAGGCACATTCCATTTTGTTCCTGTCTATATTAAATTCCCACAGAGACTTATCTGAATTGTTAACATAAAATGTGTGCTTATAACAAAAATACTTCATACAAATGAGAATCACTGTCTACACAGATTGACTACTGAAAAGGAAAAAAGTTTGGGTGGTTTTTTTTCTTGCACCTCTTTGTAGCAGAATTCCCTCCTGAATCACAGTCTTATTAAAATTTATTCCTTTCTTTTCTTTTGTCATACTGAAATAGGAGTATTACATTTTTTACATAAATTATTATTATCCACAACATTCCCAATCTACTGAAAAAAAAAAAGAAAGAAAGCATTTCTATTGATGATTCAGTACAATGCAGAATGGTTTTGTACAAAATCTTTTATGCAGTATTAAAGATATTTTTTTCATGTGATAATTTTTTACATAAGCTCAATATTTTGAATTCAGCAGAGGGATCACTTTGCTGTTTATTCAATAGTTTTCTCTTTCCTTTAAGGAACAAAAGTTTTCTCCTGTTTTCATGGTTTAATATCAATAAATTCAACTGCTACTAAGGACAGTATAATCCACAAAGCTCAATGGTGAAAACATTTACTTTGTGTCCTGAAGACAGCAATATAGTCTCAAAAAAATCTATATTCCTTAATTCCCTTGTCCTGTCACCAGGCAGCATTGAGAAGAGTCTAGCCCCATCCTCTAGACACCCGCCCTTTAGATATTCAGGTGGAACTTCCTGTGTTCCAGTTTGTGCCCTTAACACCTTGTTCTGTTGCTGGGCACCACTGAAAAGAGTCTGGCTCCATCGTCTTGTCACCCGCCCTTTAGATATTTATAAGCATTGATGAGACCCCCTGTCCGTCTTCTCTTCAGGCTAACCAGATCCAGCTCTCTCAGCCTTTCCTCATACGAGAGATGCTCCAGTCCCCTCATCATCCTCATAGCCCTCCGCTGGACTCTCTCCAGTAGTTCCCTGTCTGTCTTGAGCTGGGGAGCCCACAACTGGGCATGATCCTCCAGATAGAAAGAAACTGAGAGAGAGGAGACCTCTAATTCAACAAAAATCAGTGCTGTTAAAAAAAAAAAAAAGACAAAAGCTCTAGGCCCTAGACACTGGTTCAGAAATGAAAGGTATGCCTAAATGTAAAAAGAAAAAAGAATAATTTTAAAATTAAATTGTGTAATAACATCTTCATTGGAGCAGGGTCTAAACCACTGAATCAGATCTATCCCCTAAACATTATTCATTCTCCAACAGAGCAAAATCAGAAAACAACAAAAAAAGATCAGAGACAGAGGAAGGCAGGAAGGAAGAATATTGTTTGTGTTATATTGCTAATCATTAGTGAGGTTGAAAGATAAGTTCTGGGTGGAACAAATCCTTAAGACATACATGAGCATGTATTTATTGCATGGTGCTAACTACCCAAGCACATATGCTTGCATTTATGTACATTTCTTCATATTAGGTTTCCCATATTAAATGTTAGAGCTATTTCTAAGAGGTTGTTTTACTGTTTTATTGGTTATGAAATTCATGCTTATCATGCATGTCTACTCTATTGAGCTCTACTGTACCTAAGTTGTTGTTGATTTTCTGTGTATACTTTGTTCAAGGAAATTCCACTAAACCACTCTAAAATCTAAGACTTTCAGACACTCAATTTCTTCTGAGACCCTAAAATTTCAGATTTATATCTAATAAAGACACCTATTTTCTCATTAAACCTTGCTGAATTTATTGTACACTCAGATTACCTGAACAGACTTTTTTCAAACTGTAGTCATCCTCATATTTTTCTTCTCTTCTCTTCTCTTCTCTTCTCTTCTCTTCTCTTCTCTTCTCTTCTCTTCTCTTCTCTTCTCTTCTCTTCTCTTCTCTTCTCTTCTCTTCTCTTTTCTCTTTTCTCTTTTCTTTTCTTTTCTTTTCTTTTCTTTTCTTTTCTTTTCTTTTCTTTTCTTTTCTTTTCTTTTCTTTTCTTTTCTTTTCTTTTCTTTTCTTTTCTCTTTTTTTTCTTTTCTCTTTTCTTTTCTTTTCTTTTCTTTTCTTTTCTTTTCTTTTCTTTTCTTTTCTTTTCTTTTCTTTTCTTTTCTTTTCTTTTCTTTTCTTTTCTTTTCTTTTCTTTTCTTTTCTTTTCTTTTCTTTTCTCTTTTCTTTTCTTTTCTTTTCTTTCTTTTCTTTTTTCTTTTCTTTTCTTTTCTTTCTTTTCCCTTTCCTTCTTTTCCCTTTCCTTTCCCTTTCTTTTCCCTTTCCTTTCCCTTTCTTTTCCCTTTCCTTTCCTTTTCCCTTTCCCTTTCCTTTCCTTTCCTTTCCTTTCCTTTCCTTTCCTTTCCTTTCCTTTCCTTTCCTTTCCTTTCCTTTCCTTTCCTTTCCTTTCCTTTCCTTTCCTTTCCTTTCCTTTCCTTTCCTTTCCTTTCCTTTCCTTTCCTTTCCTTTCCTTTCCTTTCCTTTCCTTTCCTTTGTATTTCTGTCTTGCAACATGCTTTATTTCATAGGTTACATCTGGATGCCAATGGCATTTGAAACCAAAATGAGCAAAATGGTCTGTTGAGCTCAAAAATGAGCTGAATTCATGTACAATTTGCACCTGTGAGTAAATATGTGGTAAACTCATTCAAGATGGTCTAGACAAATAAATCATATTTAAGAACCAGCATCTGCTTGCTTTCAACAAATGACTACAAAGAAACTGCTCCTTTATACATGTGAAATCCTTAAAATGGATATTATGTAGGTTCCACAGATCTAACATGTTTCAATACCTTTTAAAGCAAATGTGAAGCTCTACTTTACACTAATCACAGTCTTTTGCAGGAAACTCTTTCTATTTTCTTGAGTTTGATCTTTGTATTCCACCCTTAAAAAATTGTTTAAAGTCTCAAATGAACTATTTTAATCTCAGACTCTGTCCCTCATTAATCTTCATCTGTCAGCTGCCTTCAGCTGGATATTATCCTAGATATTCTCCTGCCATTCTCCGCTGGTTCTCTTCTCTCTTCTCAGGTTAAAAATTTCTTTTAATGGATATGTCCTGGTTTTGGTGGGGATAAAGTTAACTTTCTTCCTAGCAGCTGGTATAGTGTCGTGGTTTGGATTTAGGATGAGAATAATGGTGATAACATACTGATGGTTTTACTCATTGCCAAACAGTCAGGGACTTTTCAGCTTCTCATACTGCCCTGTCAACATGAAGGTGGGGGGTGCTCAAGAAGCTGGGAAGGGACACAGCCAGGACAGCTGACCCAAACTAACCAAAGGGCTATTCCGTACCGTATGAGATCATATTCCATATATAACTGGGAGGTGGGCTGGCAGGCAGGTCAGCTGAGGGTCTTGTGGAGCATTGACTTCAGGTGGTGAGCAATTGTGCTGTTCATCACTTGGATTATATTATATTATATTATATTAATTATTATTGTTTTGTTTTGTCCTATTAAGTTGTCTTTATCTCAACTCACAAGTGTTTTTTTTTTTTCCTCTTCCATTTTCAATTCTCTCCCCCATCCCACTCGGAGTGGGGACTGAGCGAACAGCTGTTTGGTTGTTTATAGCTGCCTGCCGGGTTAAATCACAGCAGTATACTTCTCATTTCTCAGAAGATGTCCTATAATTTTTCCCTATGCTCAGAAAAACATACTGAAGACAGGAATATCTATGGACAGAAAAGATGGGGAATTTCTCATCTAATGAGGTAGAATTCTCTCTGATCATAATTTAGATACATGAAGAAGAGGGTAAACTGTTTTATATGAGGTACCAGGCTCTTTAAAAGATTCACGGAATGATAGAACAGTAGGGATTGGAAGGGACCTCTGGAGATCATCTCATCCAACCCCCTTGCTAGAGCAGGATCACCTAGAGCAGTTTGCGTCCAGGCGTGTTTTGAATATCTCCAGAGAAGGAGACTCCACGGCCTTCCTGGGCAACCTGTGCCAGTGCTCGGTCACCCTCACAGTGAAGAAGTTTTTTCTTATATTCAGGTTGGACTTCCTATGTTCCAGTTTGTGCCCATTGCCCCTTGTTCTGTTGCTGGACACCACTGAAAAGAGTCTGGCTCCATCCCCTTGACACCCGCCCTTTAGATATTTATAAGCATTGATGAGACCCCCTGTCCGTCTTCTCTTCTCCAGGCTAAACAGACCCAGCGCTCTCAGCCTTTCCTCATACAAGAGATGCTCCAGTCCCCTCATCATCCTCATAGCCCTCCGCTGGACTCTCTCCAGTAGTTCCCTGTCTGTCTTGAGCTGGGGAGCCCATAACTGGACACAGACCTCCAGACGTGGCTTCAGCAGGGCAGAGTAGAGGGGGAGGATAACCTCCCTCGACCTGCTGGCCACGTTCTTCTTAATGCACCCCAGGATACCATTGGCCTTCTTGGCCACGACGGCACACTGCTGGCTCATGCTGAACTTGTTGTCCACCAGGACCTGGGAGTCCTTCTCTGCAGCGCTGCTTGCCAGCAGGTCAACTCCTAACCTGTACTGGTACATGGGGTTGTTCCTCCCTAGGTGCAGGACCCTACGCTCACCCTTGTTGAATTTCATTTGGTTCCTCTCCACCCAATTCTCTAGTCTTCAGGATCTCACTGAATGGCAGCACAGCCTTCTGGTGTATCGGTCACTCCTCCCAGTTTTGTATCATCAGATGCAAAGGATTGAAATATCATAGTACACACAGTCTCTTCACAGTGTTCAATCATGAAATATATTTTAGCAATTAATGAAGATTTTATGTACCACCTATTACACATACCTCTCCATCCTCCAATCCACTTGAAACTTAGTCTAGAACTATTAGGCCTCATGTTCCCCATTTTAATTAGGCAATGACTACATATAATTTATTTCCAGTGACATTTCCTTAACCATTTTCATTTAGATTAGAGTTTTTACTCATTTTTAAACACTCTCAAGAAAGCAGCGAATTTTACCAGCACAGGTATTTTAAAAAGCAGCATACTAGATTAGACTATCAGTGGGATGGTTTTAACAAAGTGCATTTCCATGTCTCCAGAGAAAAACAGTTAATGTCAAAACCTGCTTCATAAATTATCAAAATGAATAAGGTAAACAAACCCCAGTGCACAAAGAATTGCACTTGCTTTCTTTCTGCTACTTTGCAATATTTTCTTCTCCTTATGGAGAACAGGAATATATTAGGGAACAGTGGCAAACGTAACTTCATTAAGTCAGTGATGAAGTGGCATGATAGAATTTTACTTTCTTATTATAAACAATGGTGATTCTGGAGTCCTTGGATACATCAAAATGATTTTTTTTTTTTTAATTAAGAAATACCTGAAAGACAACTGAAAATTACCATCTGTGATCTGATCTCAATACATTTAATGTTCAAGAAAACACTAGGTATGGGGAATTTCTTTATTCATCTAGGGCACAGACATTTGTGGACTTTCTCGATGACACAGGATGAGACAATCACTGGGTGGCAGAGCTTAAATTGACAATGTCAAGCAATACTAACATGAAAACTGAACTTCATATAGTTCTCTGACCACCTCCTCCCACTCACACACACATATAATGCAAGGTAAATAATGAGTTATTTTATTAAAACTGATAATGCCATATTACTGTAATAAGGGTATAAGTGAAATCAGTATTAAAACCACACTATCTAAAATTATGAAGATACATTTTGTTCTATTCCTTCCTCTCTGCTTTTTCCCTCACTTTCAAACTCCAGTTGTCCTCTGAAATCTGTTCTGTATATTTATACCATTAATAAAAAGAAAAGGTATCCACTTCTGATGAAGAATTACGTGTGGGGAAATAGGACAATATTTCTCTCTTAGTATCTAACCAACAGAAATGATACAAAGTCATTTGCCTGTTTCATACAAACTGACCTACTGAAGTCAATAGAATTAGCTGTGCAAGGAGGGAAAGCAGATTTTATTGATAACATGGTTAATCAGAACAGAAACTTAAGAAGCAGGACATGGTCCCTCAAATTGAGGGGAAAATATTAAATTCATTCAATGTACTGAAGATTATTATGAACTAAAAAAATACATTACCGGAAGTTAACAGAAATGGTCCCATAAAGTTGTAGTAATTTACCTTTGCCATGAATTTTGTGGTAGCAATTTCAAAGTCACTTGTACCTTTTTACAGCACAAAATAATTTTATTTTCCTTGTGTCCTAATGAGTTATCATTAATATTCCCAGCTAAAAATCCCCACCTACACTGGCTAAAGAATCTGTTTGATTCAGAGATGTATGATTCCCTTGTGGCAAATTAGTGGTTTGGACTCTCTAGCTGGTTAGCATGAATGCATACAGCTAAATAACAGTCATACAGGATTCATAGCTGGTGACTCACTCTTACTTTATTTAGATAACTACATTAATATCTGAATACCACACAACTTTTAATGCCTTTATTTTCACAACAGTCTTAAAACAGAAAAATGCTGGTTCCCCCCCCCCCC
The DNA here is from genome assembly GCF_028858705.1 of Grus americana. Lineage (NCBI taxonomy): Eukaryota > Metazoa > Chordata > Aves > Gruiformes > Gruidae > Grus > Grus americana. The sequence continues at coordinate 63,543,180 of NC_072853.1, forward strand.
CCAAAAAAAAAAAAGAAAAAAAAGTATTAATATTACACCAGAAGAGTGACAGAAATGCAGATACCCGCCCAGTGACACAGGCAGCAGAGCACTCACCTTGGAGACAATCATGCTGAGTGCCCCCTTCCTGCTCGATGGGAAACAGCATTTGATCTCACCTTTTTTATATCCCAGGAGACTACCACAGCAACGAAACTACTGGGCATTTCTGTGGAGGGAATTCCAAATGAACTTGGTTCACATCTATAATTAAGTCATCTTTATTGCCCAAGTGAATCTCTTAAATATAAAGCTCTGCAATCATTTCTGTGGCTTTTAGTCTATGTACCCCAGTGAATGATTATTAATATCAAGTAAAACAGTTTCAACCAGACTGAGAGAGACTCATTCAATCTCCAGTATTTTAAGAGTTTGGGACCAGGTCAAAATAGAAAATGTCTAAATTAGGTCTTGGAGAGCCCTCTAACAAGCTGGTTATTGACTCTCAATGCTAGTGAGAGGACAGATGTGATACAAGGTACTTCTTAAATTGACTTCTTTAGGTAAGATCTAGTTTGGGGAAAAATGCCTGAATTTCAGTGTAAGGTAAGGGTTAAGGAAGCTCAGTGGCAGCATTTTATTCAGCCACTTGAACATCTAGAAATTTAGACTGGTGAAAACTCAGAGTATATTTCTCCATAGTACAGTGCTCCATGGCAGAAACAGCACCACTCTTTCTGCAGGGTGATTCAGCTCAGGCAGAGCAGTGAACAAGCATGGGTTTTCTCTAAGTTTCCAGCCAGTTTGTTAGGAATGAGCTCGAATATCTCTGCATAACACCCACATGCACTTTTTCTCCTGTATTTATCCTCTGGAAAAGACAGTGAGCCACACTCAACAGTCAACCTACCATGGATCCATTTAACTCAAAATCTTAAGAACCACGCATTCCAAAAGAGACCAAGAAGAAGCCATAGTTCATAGGCATTAAAAGTGACAATGAAGCACAGTGATTCGTTATGTTGAATCCCTCCCCACTCCTTAGTCTTCGTATCACTCTGATTATTTTAGGCCATTTCATCCAAAACCTGTTAAAAAAAACCAACCTTTTTGTATTCTAAGCAACAGATGCACATATCATTTGTGTTTTAATTGGAAATAATGAATACAGAAATGCAGTATTGCCAGTTAAACTTATCCCCATTAAATCCTTCTTTGATATCACACAAACCAGCAAACACCTTTTTCTCTTTTAATCAAAACTGCAGTTGGCACTGGTAACTTCTGTTCTAAGATACTCAGTGCTAATGATTCAGCCTGCATAATTTTAGTTGTAAAGGAGGATGTATACTTTAAAGAATCTGCACCATGAAAAGATTCCAAATTAGCTGACTCTCTTCCAAACCAGGTAGCCAGCCGAAAAAAAAGTGGTCGATTCAGCCTCTGAGGCAGCAGGCAGCAATGGAAGTATCCCTTTCTTCTGTAACCAAGCAGCTGCTGAACAGTTTTTTGTACATAAATATCCTACCAAGCTTATAACTGGGTATAGAAAGACTAGGCATCTGCCAGTGTATGTTCACACTTTTAGAAATGTATGCACATAAACAAAACATTCAAAAATTTAAATATGCTGTTAAAGCAAATATTGCTGTGTTTTACACTCAACCTGAAAAGCATTGTTTCACTTGACTACCATCACTACTGAAACCCTTCACCTTTCTTCTCACAATTTCCTCAATAGAAACACCTAATTGAAATTCAGAGAATTGTTCATTGATAAAATGAAAAGACACTAATCAAGGAATTCAATGATTATATCATGCAGAATAAAGAAACCCCCTCACCACTTCAAATCCTTACTGTGATTCACTAGCAGAAAGAGAGTTAAGAAACAGCTCTGTTTAGTCTTAGCAGGCAAGACTGAAGATCTATGCACATGATTACTGATTTATTAAGGTTTATTAAAAGCTTCTCCCACAGGGCACAAACACAGGGACACTTTTGATCAAATTCACTAGGCTATCCATAAAAATGACACATTTCTTCATTCTGAACTTTAGCCGAAGGGGACCATATAAGTCACCACGAACATGAAGAAAGAAGCATGTATACAAATTCTTTGCCTTGGTCCTTTCTGTAGGTATGTCATTCAAAATCATACAACTTCTCAGAAAAGGAGTAGTAGTAGAAGAAAGAAAGGTTGGTGACAAATTCCTCTCTCTGTTAAAATTTATGAGAAATATTTTGATATCAAAGGGTTCCAGATTTCATCTCAGCACTCCAAATGCAAATATTTTTGTAGGAAGGAAAAATTTTTTTTTTTAACTTTAGAATACTCCAAAATGATGTTGCTTTCTAAACAAACTTATCTGTTTTGTTTATCTTGACAAAGGGAAAAGGATCAGTTGCAAGAGCAGCCTGAAGAATTTATGACTTTCTGTGGTACTTTGAGTGGACAGCTTATTGGTCGGAAGAAGAAGGGACTCCTATGTGAAACAGAATCAGAAAGCAGAGCAGTACAGGAAGCGCTCATTGCATTTTTAGATCTCCAATTCGAAATATGCAGCACTTATTCCCCTCCCATGAGTGAAGGCCAATCTAGAACACAGCAGGCACATCCTTTTGAGTAAATTTGCTAGTGCCAGCCACATGTCAGAGTTGATTAGTGAGGCAGAGACGCCAGCCACCTCCTCTGACATCAGAGGTCAGATAAAGGAGAGTGCGACAAAAGCTGAAAAGCACCTACCCTCCAATGATGATGTGGCTGATCTGGCATACCTGCTATTCCCATCACTTCTCAGTACTTCTTTTATTGGCATTACCTGCTGTGAGAAGAGTCTCTCTACAACTGGCAGCTTGATTTCAGTCTGAGGCAAATAATCATAATATGGTAGGAGAGAATCAGACTGCCAACTCCTGCCTTTCAAGTAGTGAATCGAGTGCACTGCGAAAAGGCAGATAATAATATTCAGCTCACACCCTTCTCAGATGGAGCAAACACCCCTAGATTGCCATAAACCAGGCAGGTTTAGCCTGCTGCATTAAAAACACACATATTTTGCCCTTCTTTGTGAGAAACAGTCTGCAAAACAGATAAGAAAAACAGCTATTGTCCTTGGAGGCTAAGAAGAAACCCAGAGAAAAATTATATTAGGGCTGCTGGGCTACCAAATACCCTTGCCAACCAATGAGGTTATTTGATTTTAGGCTACGAGAAATCTGCTTCTCCACTAAGCTGTTCTCCTACTGTGAAGACCATCTTTTATACATCTGTTGTATAAGTAATGCACATATCATTTATAATATTTTGTCCTAGCAGTCCTTTTTCCTGGATATTTTTATGTCCTTTTCCATTAAGAATCAATGACATTCTTAGGTGTCTCAGAGTGGCATTTTATCAATCATTGTGGCATATGTGAGATTTTTTTCTTAACCTGGTGTAGAGTCTTGCATCTAATTCCCTTCAAAAGGTTTGAACACATTGGGCCAAATGTCATTCTTGTGTACAAAGCTGAACAGGTTTGTTTGCAGCTCTGCAGGCTCAGGAACCAGTGACACTGAATAGATATTCCAAAGGGCAGAATTAGAGTTTATCAGATATTTTTAAACTTAGCAATGGTTATGGAGGGGAGAGGGAGAAGGTCGTTCCTTCTTGGATTTTTGTATTCGGGAGGTAATATGGTCACAGTTTTCTCAAATGTCCTTTCCCTTTCATTTTTGAAAACTAAGATTCAAGCAAAGTACCAAAATTGGAGGCACCTAAAGTCTCCTTTTGCTTTTCATATTCTTCAAAACTCACAGCAAAAAAGTATCTTATTTGTAAACAGAACTCTAAGCAGAGATCATCAGTGAAGTGATTATTGAAATTCTTCATCATTAACACATCATTTTTCTTAAGTCCTTATTCATATCAGTTAGCTTCCAGCAGCAACATAAAGCCATTTAATCAACATGTTTATATAAAGAAATTGATTATTTCAACATTATTTTGAATTTAGGGGAGAATAAGATGGAAGGAATTGCCTGGATACTGCATATCTATTTTTAATTAACCCACTGCAGCATTGTTTACACCAAGCAGGCCTTTCTTGCTTTATATTGTTGAGCTCACAGAAACAAGAAGTGCTTTGTGCTCTTTGCTGTCTCTGCAGAATTAGTCCATTAGCAAGTACTATTTCTTCCAACTGTGCCAACCTCTCCGGTGCTGTTCGTCAAGAATGCTCTTTCGCCATATGTCTGTTCTGCTGTTTATAAAGCCAAATATTTTCCTATCAGTTCCATTCTGATTAAAGAAAAAAGGTTTATAAATTAGTATCTCCCAAATGGATAGTGTGTTTTTAAATTATCTGTCTCCTGGTAAACAAAGAATGTGTAAAGTTCTAGCTTTCAGCTTCTAAGATGCAGCAAGTCCTCATAGTCACTCTACTTCGTGGTAAGCAAAAGCAGGATGCATAACTTAATTTTACTTAAAATGTTTGTCATACTTTAAAATAATGTGTTTTGCAGGCCTGAGATATATGCCCTGGCTTTTATTCTCCTGACTGAACTTCCCTTTCACAGCTCTTTTCTGGAATCATCTCAAAATACTGTGCTCATGATTACCACCTGTTCATTAGTTTTCCTATCACTTTCTTTCTCCATTCTGTCTTTTATCAGTCTCAAAACTCCCTGAGGATGTGCAGAACCCACAGAACACAACATCCAGCATTAGGGACATTCATAGAACTTCAATAGGGTATTTTAAACACATAATAGCACTTCTATTCTAAGGTACACTTTGAAAATTCAGCTCCATTTTTCCACATACATACTGGCTCAAGTTCTCTAATGCTGCTGCTGAGACACAGAAGGCTTTCTTTGTACTGTAAAAGTGAAACACACTGACATAGGAAATAAAATTATGTTGATTGCATATGCTCAGCAAGAGTTTCCATACGAACTCAGTAAAATTCTTATATTTGCTTTTATATAAGAAAGATGGTAACACGTAAGATTGCTGTAAAATATTTAGTAGGTGACTTTTAAAGGAAATATTATTATACTCTTAAAATATATTGTAACAGCTGGTGTAATGATGGGTATCTATAATGATAAGTATCTCACCATGAAACCCCTAATCATCTCCCTCTAATTATATAATATTCTTAAATCATTTAATTTAGCTGCCCTTTTTTCCATGATTAAATTAATTTCAAACAAGATGGTACTGAAATGATTAAAATAAGAGCACGCACAGAGAGAATAAGCATGCTCTATCCTGGTTTTATCTCAACACAGAAACTGGAGGTTGTTATCTTGGAGGAAATGGCTATTGCTAGGTTGCAGCTTATTTTCCCAGCACCATTTATAAGCATCAGTGCCATTTTATGCCTTTCACTCCTGTGTATCTATTAACCAGTTGGCAAAATCTTTTACGATTTAGTTTTTTCAGCATGTATGAATGTGCAGTTGTGTGCATTCACTATATATTTTTAATACACCTGCAGGTAAAGACTAATAAATGAAAATGAAAAAAGACTTTAAAAGCAAACAAAATTAGGAAACAATCAAAGAGCATGTAAGTATGTAAAATTCATAAATAAAATAGAAGCAATTTTGAAGTCTAGGGAATTTGTTTGTTTGTTTATTTGCTTGCTTGTTTTAGAAATGTCTGGGAAAATATATTCTTCCTTTAATCGTGTCCTCTGACATAGATGAAGAATTTTGAAGCAGTGAAAATAATAGGGAAAGGAATAACCAGAAGCAGATGAAGGAACTTGGTTTGGAAAATCCTTATCCAAGTGCTAAAGACAGAAAAGTTATATGCAGTGAAAAAGAAATTTCATGATTCTCACCATATACTTAACTAGATGTGGTACCCAATACCAAAAATGCAAAGAAAAATCTGATTTTCCTTTGTAAAAGCAATTCTAAAGAACATGAAAGAATTTGCCCTATGCAAGAATTTCTTCTACTATGCAACAACTTGCACTTGCAATAACCACATGGAACTATTTGTTGTCTCTTCATCTACAACTTCTCAGCTCACCCAGAGAAGCTGTGGAGGCCCCCTCCCTGGAAGTGTTCAAGGTCAGGCTGGACAGGGCTCCGAGCAACCTGATCTAGTGAAGGATGTCCCTGCCCATGGCAGGGGTGGGGGTGGCTTAGACTGTATCATCTTTAAAGGTCCCTCCCAGCCCAAACCAGTCTATGAGTCTATTTATGTTTATCTGTGGCTCCTTTTAGTTATTTGTGGAAAAGATGTATTACACTCAAAGAGTTCCTAGCCAACAGAAATTATAAACTTCCTGTTCAGCATTGTCATCTCGTAGCAGCATCCTAATTCACAACAGGGGATTCTTTGCTGTTACTGCAATTTCTGTAAATAACCATGATGTCTGCAGTTGGTAAAAGCCCTGTAATAGTTCGTAAAATGAAATGCCAATGAAGGCTAAACTACAGCAGCATAAACCTCAGCTTTTCTCTTTCTGCAAAATAGAACTGAATTTTGGCTCTGGTTTTATAAATGTGAATATTTCATCCTGAATTATTGCCAACTAGTATTTTACAATGGCCCTCCTCTTCCATGTTCCATTCCAAATTTGGTGTTGAACAAAGATTATCACTCAGAAATCTATCTATCCCTTGATGTGGCCAGTAAGAACTTAAAATCCACAGAAAAACTGATTTTCTCAGCTCTGTTTTCTCAGCCCTGCTGTCACCTTTGTATCATTGTATATTTGTGATGATCCCTCAACAAACCCTCATCACTCCTTTTTTTCTGCTTACACAGATGCTGTGGATGTCTGGTTTTGTAGTCATTCTTACTTGGTGATTTGCCCACGATGAAAAACTTTGGCTGTCTGCTAGTAACTGAAGGTATTTTCCACGTTAAACTCCACATTCCTGAGTCCGTAACACATGCCAGTTTGAGAAGGTTTTTAATGGATATTTCAGCCTGATTTCCTTTGTTTATATTTCTCAAATGCTCATTTCTTAATTCCTGAGAATTCCTTGCAAGCTAAACCAAACAAACAATATGGAGAACAAACTAAACTGATCTACTTTAACAAATTATGTAAATTTACATAAAGATTTAAGTAAAGGTTCTCAATTTTGGCCAGTACATCACCTCTGTATACAACTCTAACTTTATCTCTGAGGTGTTATTTTTGACAAAACAGTGAAATACTTTCCCACATTTACTGCTGTGGAAGAAATTTCTTTTGTAGTGGATATGTGGGAGGCTGAAATGAAACTCCATCCAGCTTGCTTTGAGAAAAGTTTCCAGAGAATACAACTTACTTTTGAGAAAACTCGAAATACCAAGTGTCAGATAATCAATGCTACACTGGAAAGAGATTCATCAGGGAGATAACATGGCCTAACAAACTGAAGGCTTTATAAATCAGTGCAAGAATCCTGCAATAGACCTAGTAGTGTGAGGGGAATTAACAATTCAGCAAATAATGATGTAAAAGGCTCTGCGTGGGACGCAGTGAGCAAGCAGTCAGGTACACGGGCTGAACCATGTCAGCCCAACAGCATTTCCCTGGAGGACAAGGAAATGTCAAGTTCAAAGAGGAAATGCTGTGCCACGAGCTCAATGGCTTCACATAGAAACAGCAGGCATCGAGCCAGAAACTTCTGTCTCTCCCAGCAAATGGGATGATAAGGATGTTTATCACCATATGAACGATACACTATCCAGCTCAGTGTGGAAAAGGGGAAAAGGGGCATCCTCATTGTGTTGGGTTGACCTTGGCCGGATACCAGGTGCCCACCAAGCCACTCTATCACTCCCTTCCTCAACTTCATAGAGGGAGAAAAATACAAAAAAAGGCCCGTGTATCAAGACAAAGGCAGGGAGAGATAATTGACCAATTACCATCACAGGCAAAACAGACTTGACTTGGGGAAAAATTTATTTTATTAGCAACCAAATCAGAGTAGGATAGTGAGAAATAACACCAAACCTTAAAACACCTTTCCCCCACCCCTCCCTTCTTCTCAGGCTCAATTTCATTCCCAATTTTCTCTACCTTCTCCCCCTCAGTGGCACAGGGGGGCAGGGAATGGGGGTGTGGTCAGTTCATCACATGTTGTCTCTGCTACTCCTTCCTCCTCAGGGGAAGGACTCCTCACACTCTTGCCCTGCTCCAGTGTGGAGTTCCTCCCACGGGAAACAGTCCTCCACAAACTTCTCCAACTTGAGTCCTTCCCATGGGCTGCAGTTCTTCACAAACTGCTCCAGTGTGGGTTCCTTCCATGGGGTGCAGACCTTCAGGAACAGGCTGTTCCAGTATGGGTCCCCCACGGGGTCACAAGTCCTGCCAACAAACCTGCTCCAGCGTGGGCTCCTCTCTCCACGGGTCCACAGGTCCAGCCAGGAGCCTGCTCCAGCGCAGGCTTCCCACGGGGTCACAGCCTCCTTTGGGTGCCTCCACCTGCTCCAACGTAGGGTCCTCCTCGGGCTGCAGGTGGATATCTACTCAACGAGTAACCTCCATGGGCTGCAGGGGGACAGCCTGCCTCACCATGGTCTTCTTCAGGGACTGCAGGGGAATCTCTGCTCCAGTGCCTGGAGCCCCTCCTCTCCCTCGTTCTTCACTGACCTTGGTGTTGGCGAATTGTTCCTCTCAAATATTCTCACTCCTCTCTCTGGCTGCAATTGCTCTTGGTGTTTTTTCCCCCCTTCTTAAGTATGTTACCCCAGAGACACTACCACCATTGGTGATGGGCTCAGCTTTGGCCAGCGGCATTGGCTCTGTTGGACATAAGGGAAGCTTCTGGCAACTTCTGACAGAAGTCACCCCTGCAGCCTCCACCATCCCGCTACCAAAACCTTGCCATGCAAACCCGATACACTTCACAAAGGATAAAGCTCTATGTCTCCCTCATATATAGATAATAAATACTGTACTGTTCTGCTAAGACACTCTATCCCAGGTAGTTCTCTAACTGCTGCTCACTTCAGAACATAATACAGAACACCCATTCCACATCTATATCATCATACAGGACATAAAGTAATTTCCCATTACCTGGTAACAAATTTAAGATCCTTCTTGTGCAGGCTATTGTCTGCTGTACAAGATTTCTTCAAGAGAAACCTTCAGAAAAATGCTCTATAAATGTACTACTTCTGATTCCACAGACAGATAAAAAGACAGATGGAAAGAGTGGGGGAAAGGGAGAGAGGGGAAAAAAAAGTTTTATTCATACATATTTTTAAATTAAAAACATGCAACAGAGAAGGGCATGGACAGAGAAAACAGAGAAAAACTTGAGAAAATAGATTCTATACCCTTTTCCAACATAGCCTTTCTGTGCAATTTTGTGCAAGTTCCATATCTTCTCCATACCTCCAATTCCCAAATGCAATAACATAACAAGTCTTGCAGCATGTTTCTCAGAAACAGAGGAAAAGTAGGCATACAAATAAGCCAGACAGGTAGATTTGCACAGATGGATAGAGATTTGACCTGAATGAGTTTAATAAGTGTTGCATTTACAGGTGTTTGCAAATAAAATTATCCTAAATTAAATCAAAACCTGTAGGATTAGAAGTGGTCTGTCATTAATAACCATACTTTTAACATGTGCAAGACAGCTTGAATTCGCGGAGATTTTCAGGTGGAGAAAATACATGAAATATTTGAATTCATCTCCAAATACCTTCAGGTAAGACGGAAGGATGAGGAGGAAAAACTCCATCACTTTTAAAATTATTGTTGTAGCTTTATTATAATGTTAATATTTAATAAGGACTTAAAAGACCATTGAGAATATGAAATGTCTATTTTGTATGCATTCAGAAGAGAGAATTTGGTTTAACCACCATAATGATTCATGATAAATCTTTCTCCTTCTCCTATTACTATCATTTCTTCAGAGGGTTATAAGGTACCTGTTGGCCTTTTCCTACGCAATAAAGCTTTTCTGGGGAAACCTGTAGTTATAGTGGATTGGTAGTACTAAAATAAGCTCTGTTATCTAACCCCTTTGGCCTCATTAAACTATTTAAAGTATCTGGATTTGTCTCTTAATAAGTTAATGACTGTGGCATTCTCTGGAATATGTTCCCTGGGGCAGACCCTTGGCTGTTTCTTAGAGCCATTTCCCCCCTCACCCTCCATTGACCTTGGAGGCCACTTTTTCATCAGATTCAGTTGGGAAACTACTATGAGACAGTTTTTTAGTCAATAATCTATACTGGCACATGATCACAGATGTAGTTCAACCCTCATGCAAAAGAAGGATTCAAAACTCACATCTTCAGAGCTTGCAACTTTGACACTATACAATTTACAGAATGTGGAACGTGGAAAAAGGGACTGGCCAATTGGGAGAAACACAGGGATGTAGTCAGAGAATGCAGGGATGCAACAAAGAAGGCTAAGGCCCACTTGGAACTAAGTCTGGCAAGGGATGCCAAGGACAAAAAGAAGGGCTTTTTCAAGTACATCAGCAGCAAAAAGACGACTAGGGAAAATGTGGGCCCGCTCCTGAAGGAGGTGGGTGTCTTGGTGACTGAGGATACAAAGAAGGCCGAGTTACTGAATGCCTTCTTTGCTTCAGTCTTTACTGCTAAGGTCAGCCCTCAGGAATCCCAGACCCTGGAAGCAGGAGAGAATGTCTGGAGAAAGGAAGACCTTCCCGTGGTGGAGGAGGACTGGGTTAGAGAACACCTAGGCAAACCTGACATCCACAAATCCATGGGCCCTGATGGCATGCACCCACAAGGGCTCAGGGAGCTGGCAGATCTTATTGTTATGCCACTCTCCATCTTCTTCAAAAGCTCATGGAAAAGAGGAGCAGTGCCTGAGGACTGCAGGAAAGCCAGTGTCACTCTGGTCTTCAAAAAGGGTAAGAAGGAAACCTCAAGAAACTACAGGCCAGTCAGCCTCACCTCCGCCCCTGGACAGGTGATGGAACAGCACATTCTGAGGGTCATCAATAAGCAAGTAGAGAAGAAGAAGGTTATCGGGAGTGGTCAACATGGAATCACCAAGGGGAAATCATGTTTTACCAATCTGATAGCCTTCTACGATGGCACGGCTGGCTAGGTGGATGAGGGGAGAGCAGTGGATGGTGTCTACCTTGACTTCGGCAAGGCTTATGACACTGTCTCCCATAACATCCTCATAGATAAGATTAGGAAGTGTGGGTTAGATGAGTGGACAGTGAGGTGGGTTGAGAACTGGCTGAATGGCAGAGCTCAGAGGGTTGGGATAAGCGCTGCAGAGTCTAGTTGGAGGCCTGTAGCTAGCAGTGTGCCCCAAGGGTCAGTGCTTGGTCTGGTCTTATTCAACATATTCATCCATGGCCTGGACGAGAGGTCAGAGTGTACCCTCAGCAAATTTGCTGATGATACAAAACTGGGAGGAGTGGCTGACACACCAGAAGGCTGTGCTGCCATTCAGTGAGATCCTGAAGACTAGAGAATTGGGCGGAGAGGAACCAAATGAAATTCAACAAGGGTGAGTGTAGGGTCCTGCACCTAGGGAGGAACAACCCCATGTACCAGTACAGGTTAGGAGTTGACCTGCTGGCAAGCAGCGCTGCAGAGAAGGACTCCCAGGTCCTGGTGGACAACAAGTTCAGCATGAGCCAGCAATGTGCCCTTGTGGCCAAGAAGGCCAATGGTATCCTGGGGTGCATTAAGAAGAGCGTGGCCAGCAGGTCGAGGGAGGTTATCCTCCCCCTCTACTCTGCCCTGGTGAGGCCACATCTGGAGTTCTGTGTCCAGTTATGGGCTCCCCAGCTCAAGACAGACAGGGAACTACTGGAGAGAGTCCAGCGGAGGGCTATGAGGATGATGAGGGGACTGGAGCATCTCTTGTATGAGGAAAGGCTGAGAGAGCTGGGTCTGTTTAGCCTGGAGAAGAGAAGACGGACAGGGGGTCTCATCAATGCTTATAAATATCTAAAGGGCGGGTGACAAGGGGATGGGGTCAGACTCTTTTCAGTGGTGCCCAGCAACACGACAAGGTGTTAAGGGCACAAACTGGAACACAGGAAGTTCCACCTGAATATGAGAAAAAACTTCTTCACTGTGAGGGTGACCGAGCACTGGCACAGGCTGCCCAGGGAGGCCGTGGAGTCTCCTTCTCTGGAGATATTCAAAACACACCTGGATGCAATTCTGTGCAACCTGCTCTAGGTGATCCTGCTCTAGCAAGGGGGTTGGACGAGATGATCTCCAGAGGTCCCTTCCAACCCCTACCAATCTGTGCATCTGTGAATAAGGGATATTAAATATTTCTAGAAGAGCAGATATTTTATGAAAAGAGAGAAGGAAAGATAACAGGTAATATATCTAAAATTTTCTTCAACCTATATGCTACCTTCTATTACGAAGGATCATTTTTAAGCTATGGTAAAATTATTTCTTCCCATACTTAGAAACATAAAAAGGAACTAAATCTACATGTATGACAATATTGGCTTTAAAAATTAAAAATTCCAGTGCAAGCCACTAATCTCATTTTGCATATTAAGATACCCTAAGAACAGTGCATAATAAGGTGTCCTAATATGCATCAACTTTTGAACAACTATTTTTTTACTGATTATATTTTTTTATTCTGTTCCTGAGTGATCTGAGAATTCAGTTTAAATGAGAGGAAAAAAATCATGCAAAAAGAATGTGTCCAGTCAAAGAATTATACAGGCACTCTCTCAGCAAAATGCATGTTTTTACTTTTTTGTTTTTAGATGTTTTTACCTTTATGTAAACTAAACTTGGGTTTGGTACATCATAAAAGTGTCTGATGCATATTTTTGGAGAACTAATTAAATGCATGGATTTCTTTTATTGAGTCTTGGTCTACAGAGAAATTACATAACAGATTCAGAAATAATCAGGAATATTATAATTATAAATTGAGTTCTGCAGGGATAGCTGCTGGGTTATTTGGTGCATACAGTGTGCAAAGACCACCTGGCAGGAACTGAAGCACATATTTTAAATATCTAACACATTTCAGAATTAGTGGCACTGTGTTCCTCTGGGCCTTCTTTCTATAATTTCCATATTTAGACACAAATTTTCAGGGTAGGAGCCTCTGTGTTCACTACATTTACCATAATGCAGAATGAACATATCCACTACCTCTATGTTAATATTTTGTGGAAATAACTCAGAAACATCATGAGGAGCAGTCCTCAGATGAAAGACATTCTGCCTACCGCAGGGTATCATATCATGAAGACTGCTACAGCCCGAGAGGGTTAAAAGCCAATGGCTCTAAAGAGTAACCTCTGAAGTTCAAGCTCACAAACATTGATGTTTTGGGGGTTATCTTCATCATAGCTGACTTTCAGTTGTCCCACACTGTCTCCCTGAGCTACTCTGTACATCATACCACTGTCAATACCCTTTCAAAATGAGACAGGTCTTCTACAATGCCCAGGTCATAGCTTTTTAGTCACCTCCACTTCTTTCTTAACTGGAGCTCAACCACCTGTCTCTTCTTTCCTGGTCTGCACCTAGGTTTCCCTTCTTTTACTCTATTTCAAATAAAACTCGGGCATTTTAACACACACTGCTTACCTCCTCCTGAATCTCTGAACTCTTGAGCAGAATTATCTGGCTCTGTTCATCCTGCTTTCAAATGATCTCATTAAAAAAAAAAAAAATGTAGTGGGTGGCCTGCTGGAAAAGGCTAAAACATAACTAGCTTTGTCTCTGACACATTTTGTTGTAAAGAGACTGTAGAGAACACCTGCTTCATGAATAATTATGTGGGACCTCGTGATCCCAAGGTGTCAAGCTGAGGAATAGCATAAATGTTACCTTTCCAGCTGTTGTCACAAAACAGCCTGATGGACAGATCTCAACAGTTTCTAACACTGTGCCAGGGCAAAGGCAGAGAGCACCTTGAGAGCCTACTTTTCCATTTACACGTGTGTAAATATTAATAACATTCTTGGTATCATCACAAGTCCATTTAGTTCCCTCAGGATGGTTTCCAGCGTCAATGCTAGGTATCTAAAATAACACAATAGAATCAAAGAAAACCCTTTGCAGAAATGTGCCTCCCCCCGCCACCCCCCTGCCCCCGGGTTACTTCACTAGAGTAGTATATAGCACTGGAAATGAAATGATAGCATTTGTAGTTTTCAGGATATAAAAATCAAGAATGGTGTTGCCTTAGGACAGATTGGGGAAATAACAATTCATTTAGAAAAAAAGTTAAAGCAACAATTAAAAAAAAAAAACAGAATAAAATTATTTCTGTGGCTAAATTGAAAAAAAAAAAAAGCTTAATAACCTAATTTTCAGATTTGGATACGTACATTAATATTTTAATGTTGTAATGAGAGATGTACTCACAATGGGGACTTAATTACATGTATCACTTGCTCTTAATTCCCTTTCATTTTACCCTGCACTTTAAAGAGAGTTGAAGGGTATTACAGAATTCCAGGGAACTGGAGATACTTCAACCAATGTCAGAAAATCGGATTTTTACCTCTAAAAAGCTGGGATTAGTCTAGCTTCATGACAATTACTGTAAGATACACAATGTGAAATAAGAAAAAGGTATCTGTCCAGTTCCTCTGGGAAAGCATTTTTAAAAACTTAGCAGCCGAGATGACAGATGCAACAGGAAAATCAGTGACTTAACTGGCTTATCTGTTGAATCATATCTTCAACATCATGGTTTACGTACATAGCTAGTGAGCAGAAAGAAGCTTGCACTATCCTTCTATGTGCTGTTTCCACTCTGCAGAATCAGTGAAGCTTCAGCCTCAAGTACTGTCTATTTTCTTTTCTACAAATACTAAGCTGTTGAAAAGGTATAGATTGAGAGTAGGGAAGAAAAGAAAATTACGCCTGTTTTTCTACTTCTATTAATATTTGTACCTACAGCCAGAGTGAAGGTCAACATGCTACCACATGAGAGATTTTTTGGGGGGAATCCAGACACTCTACATTGTGGGAATGAAAATAAATCCAAATGTTAGGGTGACAAAGTAAAAGCACTGCATTGTTCTCAACAGTATGTTCAATTTACTTCTAAAAAAGATACAGCAAAGAATGATCTTCCATTTCTACATAAAAGAATATAAATCCCAAACTATACAATGGTAAAACAACTAAAAAAAAAAAAAAGACAAACATCAACACAACAAATTTTTCTTCATGAAAAATGCTAAATCACCTGCAGGAGTTTTGGGATCCCGAACACTGAAATTAAAAACATTGCTCGAGATACATTGGTAGTGGTTTTACAGTGAATGTACCACACCTAATCAACAGGAGAAATGTCTGATTACCGTAATAGTTTGAGTCATCATCACAGATTTGTTTTTTGAGTCTACTTCTCCATTTGGAAGTAAAGCAGTATCTGGCTTCATTAGCACTTGGACAGAAAACTATTGTACGGGTGGGCTCAGGAAAACTAAGGAAGCACTGGAAAGCGACTGTCATTTTTTTCTTCTTTTTTGAATAAAATACCTTAAATTCTAGGTGAGTTAGAAAAATGAGGGTCTTACCATTTGTCAAAACAAAAGCTTAGTTAGGAGTGGTAGCCCAAATTTTCTGCCTAAATTACAATTCAAGTCATTACATTCTGCTTAATTAAGTTCCTGTTGTAGTTTCAGTTAGATGATAAGCTATTCCTTGTTTTCTGTTCTAAAGCAGAGCTCGTAGCAATGACTGTAGATGAAGCCATACAGAAGCCAGTGTTTTGGTGACCTGTGAGTAAAATAAGCAAATTGTTACCTGATTTGGTCGACATAAAAGCCATTTAAAATTCAGCTAGAATCCTTTTATTTGGCTAGTCATATTAAAGAGTTGAAATTCATAGGAACTGGTTTACCTTTAGCAGCAGGGGGCTGCAAGAGTGTCTGTGGGAGAAGAGGGCAGGGGATGCCCTGCCCTGGACATTGCCAGTTCCACAACAAACCCACTGCAGGACGCAGCCAAGCCCACTGATGAAGCACCTCTGGCAAAACACATTTAGAAGAAAAAAAAAATAGAGCAGAGAGAAGAATGAGGAAAAAAATAAGTGTGAGAAACAATCCTGAAAACACCGAGCTTGTTGAAAAAAGGGGAGGAGGTGCCCCAGGCACCAGGGCAGATATTTACCTGCAGCCCATGGGGGAGCAGACATTTCCCTGCAGCTGGCAGAGAGAACCCACATTGGAGGAGATATCCACACTGCATCCCATGGAGGACCCCATGCCAGAGCAGGTGGATATTTGCTGAAAGAGCTGTGGTGTGTGGAGAGTCCACACTGGAGCAGTTTATCCTGAAGGACTGTGGCCCATAAAAGCCGACGCGAAAGCAGAGGAACAGTGTGAGATGGAAGGAGCAGCACGGAGGAACTGTTAACTGACCACGGTGGCCCCAATCCCCATCCCCGCCCCCCCCACCATTCACTGGGGAGAAGGTGGTATCAGAATCAGTAATGAAGGAGTAATTTTGAGCCTGGGAAGAAGTGGGGATAGAGGGAGAGTGTTTTAACTTTGTTGTCTTTAGCACTTGGATAAGGATTCACCATGTGAATCTATTTTAATTGTCAATAAATTTTCCCCAAGTTGACTCTCTTTTGGCTATGATGGTAATTGGTAGGTCATCTCCCTGTCTTCTTCTCGACCCACCAGCTATTTCACCTCAATTTCTTCCCCTCTGCTGTTGAGGAGAGAGAGTGACAGAACTACTGAGTGGGCATCTGGCAGCCGACCAAGGTCAACCATCCACAACCTTAAAACTTTCTCTGCAAAGTTGTTAGTGATTCAAAGATCACCTTTATCTTAAATTACACTTTTATTAAGTAACATTTCCATTCATGTGTATAGGAATCTGCACTCTGAATACTAGTCTTTTTCATGGAATAAAATCTGCCGGACTAGGTTAATTTCTGTGAACCATTCTGTTTGGAGTTCAGATTGTTAACAATGCCTTTAATTATTTTTTTCTCTTTCCATGGTTTTCAGGCCATGATTGTGTTTTCAGTATGACAAGTGCTTCTCACAGATGTTTTTTCATTTTAGTCTGCAAAATATCTCCTCGTTAGGTAAATAGACACATACTCAGACTCAAAGTGTAAAAGATTAAGGTATCTATTGACTTAAATGTGATCCAAAGCAACACAATTTTGCAAACAAATTTATGACAAGTGCATGTGTAGAAAACCTTTACACTTTGCTTGCAAAAAACTGTTATCAGTATATTGATAATTTAGCACAATGTTCAACAAGCATAACTTAAAATTGCCAGAAATTCAAGGAGGAAGATATTACTTACCTCCTCTGCTTGGTTAAAAAGAAAAATAAAGCTTCCACATGGTCTAATGTACAGGCTACCTTCCTAATTCTCATGGAATCATGATAAGTATGCACCAATTGGGACTTTGGAAAGAAGCATTTCAAAAGATAGGAGGAAAACAACAAACCAAACTAGATCAAACAAAAACCCATCCCACTAAGTTAGATGGGTAGAAGGCAGTGTCTTGGAGGGACATGAGAGAAGTAACTGTTAGTACTGGACACAGCTCCACACTATTTGGATTATTTTGAGTGATTTAACTGCAAGTGGTGATGTTGGATGGGTGACATGTAGGGAGTCAGGCAACTAATGGTTACCTCTGGAATACTTCTTGTTAGAAGTGGGAAATAGTATTACATTTTTGACTTACTGAAAACTCTATTTTATATACTTTGTGTTTGTCTTTTTACAAATATTCAGTCATGGTCCTTTCCCCAAATATAGTTTTCTTCATTCCTACACATCTAAGAAGGGAAAATTCAGAGAAGCAGAATTCAGGACTTCCCTAGTTTCTGGGCAATATTTAAGCTAAGCTATCATGTTTGTCAAGAAGAACCATAAATACATTTTCCTTGGCTCTTGCTGTGAAACAACTATCTGAAAGGTTATCAATACCTAAGTGTTTTACTAAGCACATCCCGGACAAGGTCTGTTTAAATGTGTACTGAAAACATGTTGGAAGTCTTGTGCTTTTTGTAGGTAAGGTATTTCTAGAGGCAAATTATTTTTATGAACCCTAGGAATGTCACTTTTATCAAGAATGCTGAAGAGAACACTGAAGGGAATGCAGTTGAAGGCAAGAAAAACTCCTACATTTAATGGAATAATCTTTAAAGAAACTTCTGTGGACCATTGCCTATATGTCAGTTCTTCACATTTCTGAATTTCTCAGGGGAGGTGACAAACATTTGGGATATGCAAAAACACCAAAAAAGCTTGCACCTCTTGGAAATTCAGTTTTCTCCCTATAGTTCTTTGACTTTGATGAAATTCAGAAATACTCAGAAACTTTCAGAATCAAGCTTCTTTGCCCTCTTTCTTTCTTTCTTTCATTTTCTTTTTTGCCAAAGAGATTTATGGACCTCAAACTATGCCATTTACACTTTAACAGAAAAAGAAAAGGGAAAAAAAAGAGAATCTCACATGAAGCAGAGAGCCATGAGAAACCTTAGAGAGGAAAAATAAATTGCTTCATTGCAATGATAACCCCCTCTTGTATGTAATTTGTGAAAAGCCAACTGTCATAAAAATTCTTAATTTATAGTGTTCAACAAAATGCTACTAACTGAAAAGCATTAATCAACATCACCAACTTAATGTGCTTTGTCAAACTTCTCAGTCTCTTCTGCCAAAGAAGAGCATTTTTGACAAGTAGATTGATTAGTGAGCTAACAGTGTTTGACTGAGGGGAGAGTGTGTGACAAGAACCTTAAAAAAAGATGTTAGCAGTAATTCTATTTGCTCATACATAAGCTATGTACAATACTATTGTTTTGCAAAATGGATGTCAATAAGACTGATAAATTTTTATTAGTTATAAGAAATTCTGTTTCAAACTTGATCTCATTGTCCTTCTGAAATAATTTATAAAGAGTGAAAAAATGCAACTGATCTGAAAAATGCCCATTAGACCTGAATAATAATCAACTAGAGTGATTTCCTAGCTCAAGTGGTATAAAAAAGGTAATCTAGATTCTAGCTTTCAAGCTTAAGTAAGCACAATAAAAAATAATATACTTGCTTCTGCTTTGTTAAGAAGTGTAATAGATACTCGAGAATTAAGATAGAAACCAGCTTCCCTTACAAAGGCGGCTTAATTGGCAATCCTGTACTTCCGCAGAAAACAAACCACTGTGATTTTTTTTTTTTTCCTAATTTTCAGCTTTACCAATAGGACTTTTTTTCTGAAAGTTAGTGGGAGGAAAGAAAAGGAATTTTAACACAAGAGGCTTGTAAACAAGACCACACATCTGTCTCCTCCTGTAATGCCAGTGCTGTTCGGAAAAAAGTTCTGCCCACAAGCACTTTCCAAGACTGAGGCATCCCAAGTGGCATAGATTTGACAGAGGAAATTCTGTGCCAGCCACTTACGTCTGTGCAAGTATCTGTTATTATGGTAAGCGTGGGAGGGTATGGCACTGAAGTGTGTTATATTCTGTTCATCCTGAGCCAAAAGGGCAGGACAAGGTATAAGCTGCCATGAATAATTCAACTGAAATATTCTAAATATCTTCCAAAAGTCAAAATAACATCAAAAGAACAGCCCTTCTGGATCAGACCGAGGGTCTCTCCAGCCTATTCTGCCTCTGATAGTAGCCATAAACAGATATCTAGGGAAGAGTAAGAGCAGAGCAAAACTATGTAATATTTTAGCCTATTATTTCTTCCTGTCCTCTGGTGAGTTTTGGTTCAAATTTCCTGAGTGTGTTGCAGTTTTTCTATGTAGTAATACACAATGGTCTCTCATTCCAAGTGTTGATACAGTTACCCCCTTCAGCCCACATAAAGTTTCGCATCTCTCCAACATCTTTTGAGGAGGTGTTGCACAGATAAACAAATGTGGGAAGAACCACTTCTTACCACACTTTTCAGGTATCACTCCCTAGTGATGGTGACTGGCAGAGTCTTTCTCTCTGAAGACAGGCTTATTTCTCTGGGCGTGCCTTACTGTATACAGATCTATACTAAATTTCATCTGCCATTTTATTGCCCATTCATGCTGTTTCCTAATGTCCTTCTGCAATTCTTTGGTTTCAGTCTTCATTCTACCTACCCTGAAAAACCATCATCAAATCTTGTCATGTCACTGATAACGTACTTTTCCAGGTAATCTATGAACACACATATCCTAGCATAGAGCCCTCTCCCTGCCAGTAACCTTTCTCCAGTGTAAAAAATCACTATTTGCTTATAATCTGTTTCCCATTTTTCAATTTATTTTTTATCCTAATCATTCATTTCTTCTTATGTCATTACCACTTAATTGCCTTACAAGCTTTAGGTGAAGGATTTTGTCAAAGGTCTTTGGAAAGCCAAGACTATATCAATCGGATCATCCCTAGCCACAAGTTTGTTGACTTTCTCAAAGAACTACCAAAGGTTATAAAGAAGGAATGCACTTTTCAGAAGTAATTTTCCAAATAGCTTATGTTTACCAAGATATTCACCAATTGTCTTCAGCTATACCTTCTAACAGTTTGCCTGGTAGAGACATTAGGCTTACAGGCCTGGAGTTCCTAAATGACATTTATATTTGCCACCCTCTAGACAACAGCTTCCAAAGAAGATTCAGGTAAAAGGCTGCACACAGCTATTCGTCCAAGCCATTAACTACAAGAAGGAAATTTGGATGAATTACTTTATGTTAACTTCTACTTACACGTGCCATGCAATACAAATCAGCCTCCACCGGTTAACCTCCTGCCTAAAGAAGTTTTCCTACTTCTTTGGTGACCTGCTTAGGGAAGTGTGTAAATCTTAATGCTTTTGTTTCTGTCTTAGATGGGATGAACAAAGTGAAGTCTTAATGCTCAGTAATGTCAAAAAATACTTAGCGTTCTCAATATTTTACACTTATCAAGTGTGCAGTATGTCCTATGAATCACTGACTTGGATTAGAAACAGCAATGCTTCACATTAGCTATACTGTAACTCTTATAGGTGGAATAAGGCAACATGCTACTGGTTGTGCTTGCCTTCCTCTAGCCACACTACTTGCATTGTATGTTTTTTCTGTAATACAGCTACACAGACTAAAAGTTTGTAAGCATTTACTTATCTGTCCCTCTACCAGAATGCCATACTAGTTTTCTGTTTGATAAATATTTACTCTTTTTTTTTTCTTTTTGCTCTTTGACTCATTATTTAAATTCAAATATCAATGCGCTTATTGAGAATCTATTTTTGGTATTTAAAATCCCTCCAAAAATTGATTGCATTGTTTCCTAGCTCTTGTACTCTGAATCTTAAAGTGGAAAAAAATAGCATCTTCCCACATTTTAACTACAACACCTAGCATGTGTGTCTGCAGGGTCTGAGTGCTAAATATTCAGTACCGAAACACAAGAGTCCATTCAGGTCAGCTGGCAGCAGCAGAAGTCTCTCACTGGGCCACAGTGGCCACCAGAGAAGTGCAAGAGTCACTGGGAGACATGGTTGTCAGGTGGGAGGCTGATGTAGCCAGATCGCTTCGTCAACAAAGCTGTTCTTCAACAGAGCAGCTATCAAATATTCACAACACTGCATAAACTTCTGCAATTTAAATCGCTGTGCAAAAAAACATCCTCAGAAATTTTCTAAATTTCATCCTTCTGGAAGGAAAATACAAGACTGAAAATCAAACCCAAATAAATGATTTTGCACAGGTAAATGAGTCAACTATGTGCAAGAGTCCATACAAAACTGTTGGGCAATGTATGGTTTATCCATACCAGTGTGTATGGTTTATCAAGTCAGCTTTCCATAAGAAAAGACATATTATTTCATGTTTGCCCTGGCCTAAGAGCTTTCACATGCACAATTATAGTGGGTGAGGTGACTCATGTAACCTTGTCAACCTGCAATGAGTTGTTTATATGCCTCAGCCCTCAGTCAAGCCCAGCAGAACTTCCTGGGAAGAGAGCACAGTCCAGCTCTCTAGCCCTCAGCATCTCACGCCACCAAATGACAGAGACCTGCTGCTAATAATTGGAACCTCTAAGCTACCCAAGAGGAACAGAAACATCTTTCACAGAAGAAAATGTTAGGCAAGTTAAATACATGGCTATTAGGAGGCTTAGAATAGTGGAAAAAGAGTAAAGGACACCATTATGTCAAGATAGAAATGTATGTGTCCTGTTGGGTTTTACGTTCCACTGTAACCAATTATGGCAAGCCTCACACAATTATGATTACTTGGAAATTCCTAAAACCAAGATAATGCCTGAGAACATTTTCAGAAGAGAAGTAAAAAAACTTAAGTTCATAACAAGTGGAAAACACCAGGAAACAACTCTTGTCCCAAATGTTTAAAACCAAATATTTTTAAGTCAATGTTGAAAGGGAAGAATAGTTGGAATTATGACTTATAAAAGTTGTTATTTGGGGTTTTTCAGGTTTATGTGCATTTTTAATCAACAGTCTTTCACATGAATAAGTTGGACCCTCTACTTTATTCTCTAGCAGCATTTAAACTTATTTTCTCTTTGAGTGGGAAAAAAAACAAATATATGAAAATCAGCTTTCTGTGGCAATTGCTTCTCAAAACCATCACTTTTTTATCTGAATGACTGTCTTGCAATGGCAAATATATCCCAATACTTTTCTGAGTAAGAAGTAATGACAGGACCCCAAATATTTGGATATGCCAATAAGAGATATTACTTTTTTTAAAGACAACCATTTGCTTAGCTTCTATATGTTAATCGTAACAGATTTTGCAGTTTAAGAGATAGTTATATGGGTTATGAAGAACCCATGTCTTTCACATACACTCAGCTTTTTCTTTGTGTTAATTATATACAAACATACTGGCAAAATTATGATTATGACAGGAGATAAAGGAATTGTTACTTTACTGCACAATATTCTACCTGAAAATCTATCAAAAAAAGATTTTAGTGAACCATTTTGCCTGTATCACTACATACATGTTACGACTCTACACATTTTATATTTCGTATAGTACCTTAGGGAACTCACTAACAATAAAAAAGCACATTATCCTTAAAAAAAAAAAAAAGTTATGAAGCACTGAACAAGTATAACGAACCAGTGAGTTAAAAGTAGCAGCAAAGACTTACTTCTTCAATCTCATTTTTAAATAAGGACACTAAGTGGGAAGCAGGGAAGGATTCTGCAATATCTTTAAAAGGGTAGAGTTACAAAAACTTCGTGACTCACAACTCACCAAATTACAGTATAGGGAAAAAAAAGTAACCTTATGATTCAGACTGTAATTAGCAGCTTAGAAAATGCAGAAGAGAAAATTAGTCAAATACCACAGCCACTCAGGGCCTTCAAAATAAGGACAAGAACTTTAAAATCACTGCACAAAATTTACAGGAAGCCTGCAGTGAAGAGATTTTTAAAAAAGGAGACATTTATAGAAAAGAAATCATACATCAGTTAGAGATGAGAAATTTTACATTGCAAAATAAGTCCTCTTCCTAGAAATAATACAAGCAGGAACTTCAGAAAATAAAGTGATCCTTTCGCTGATCAACAGTTTCAATTCGTTTACAGTCAGACAATAAAATTAGATATCAATTAAGTTTTTCCAGAATTGGTATTTAAA
Organism: Grus americana; assembly: GCF_028858705.1. Classification (NCBI taxonomy): domain Eukaryota; kingdom Metazoa; phylum Chordata; class Aves; order Gruiformes; family Gruidae; genus Grus; species Grus americana. Next base: position 63,566,696 of record NC_072853.1, read on the forward strand.
TGCAAATAAATACCATTAGACTGCATGGAAAGTATGATGTGAGAGCTTTATTTTTGAACAAAAATGAAGAATTGTTTAATAATGAGTGTACCTGTCATTAAAAGTCTGCCTCACTAACAAAGTAAAGACTAAACGGGAAAGTAGATTATTGAATCTTGCGATTCAAGAGCTGTGATTGCTCAGCTCTGCACCTGAGGCTGAGAAGATACACAAAAAGTTCACATGAATATTGGGTTTAAATCCTCAGCACTGAGAGGAGAGAGGAACCCAAGGCCTGAGCTGGATGCCTGCCTCATTTAAGCGCAGCCACACAAGCGCTCCTTCATTGCAAGGCCTAAGCTCCCTCAAGGCCTTTCACAGCCAGGACCCAGAGCAGCCACGCAGAGAGAAAGAGGCTGTCAGCAAGCAAACTAATAAAGAAGCGTCCTGCAAGCTATCTCCCACTGCTTTCTAGGGCAAACCTAGATGCTTCTTTGTAACTAATCTAAACTGCACACTTCTGTGCCTGCAAAACTTTGCTCAGTCTTTCTAGATGGTAAATTCATCTGTCCCTGAGGTCAATCGTAGATTCCTCAAAGCTTTACTCTCTTAAGAAGTTGTTATTAGCAAGCGTGAAAAGGCCTAATCACAGCAAGCGAACAAGGGGTGACAGACACATAATACGCTTACAAACTCATACTGGTATTCCCAGGACATGTAGGCGTTTATAGGATGGGAAAAACATTTCCCACCCAGTTCTGATTTCTCTACACTTACTGACTTATTCTTTCCTCTATCTCATATATATCATCTTGGGTACTAGATTTTTTTTTTCTATGACTGTGGGCTGCTTACCCTCTGCAACCAAAACCGACCATCAGTGACTACATCAATAAACAAGAAACACAATACACTTTCGTATTTTTTTTTTAGTGAAATGTCTCCAAGATATTGTGTGATATGCACTGAGCTAGAAGCAGCTGACAATACTCTTGCGGTGCATTCTGTATAATGACAGAAGTAATGTAATATTTTCCTGAGAGCACACATTTCTCCAAAATCTTAGTGGGTTTTTGTATGTTTTTTCTTTTTTTTTCCCTAATGCGATCAAGGGAACTTAACATAGAACCGTTCTATGAAAAGGGAATAAGAAATAAGATTTTTTTTTTTTTTTTAGTACAGCATTAGACTTTAAAAAGTATTCCAAGAAAAGGACACTCAGATATATACAAAATGCCCAAATATTCAGTGGGGATTTCAAAAGGGGATATAATACAACATAAATCTAATTAGCTTCAAGGAAATGACAGTAAGAGATCAGAGGAGTGAGTGGAATGGTTAAATCTACATGGACTTCAAAAGCTTCTAGGCAGAAAAACACAGGAAAAGACTAATGAAGAAAATTAGCAACTGTGATATAGATAGCAAAATTCAAATTGGCTTCCAGAATACCATTGTTAGGTTAATGATTTGTTGTACAGTGCATGCAGAGAACAAGGCTTTTTGAATACAAAAGGCCTAGCATTTAGCTTAAAGCTGTTGTAATTAGATCACATATATGCTACGTTTTCCTTTCTGCTCTAGTGCAACAGAGGTGTGAATTCACCTGATTCTGGTTCCTGTACCTGCTTTTTAGCTGTATGCCAGTAATTATTGAATCAAAACTGGAGCTTGGCATTTATAAAACGTAAAAGACCCTGAGGAATGTGAAGAGCTCCGAGTTTAAACAGTGATGTGATGGCAATTCTGCAAACCTGTTAGAGATTAATGCTTATGAACTATACAGATCAGGGGAAAGTAGAAGTTGGAGGACATTCAATCAGGGAAGGAGTCTATAGAAAAGAGGGAACTATATAAAGTGAAGAAAAAAATGATACTGCTGTAAGTTCTGCCTGAGGAAAAATATCTTATTAAAATTACTTTAAGACTGCTAACCAATAAAAATAGGCAAAAAGATATAGTATAAAATGGGGAAAAAAAGTTTGTTTAGCAAACCTTACTTCAAAATTTAAGAAAAACACAGCTGTTTCATTACAAAAGCTATCATGAGGACTGCTCTACAGCTATTACTTTGCGACATACAGCCATTACTGTAGGTCATGCCATTCAAAATGAGTCCATAGCCATGCACCAAAATATCACCGTTGTTTCTGTCTTATCAAAATGCAAAAGTGACCTTTCCTTTAAGTTTACAATTCATATGGTCTTCAGTTCATGGTAGTTCAGTCCAAGTAGTACCTAGAGAAAGTTATTCAGTTGCCTGAATCTGAATTTACACACAAGAGCACCTAGTTTCAGTGCTAAATCCTGACCTAGCAGTATGCTATCAGCATTAGTCAACTCAAACCATGTTTGAAAGTGATATTTTTTTTTTTTAGTGGTCTGCAAACAATATTAAATGATGTGCATTTTGCTCGTTCTATACCAATCACATGTCCAGCGTTCCAGGAGGTGCTGCACGGAGGCAACACAAGCTAAGCAAAGTCCAGCACAGTGGTAAAAGGCATGGCAAGGTGCAAGGAGAACAGACCCAATATCTTACAGGGTGATCCCTGTCTTCAGCTCCTGCACAGCTGACAGCAGTAATAAGCCAAATTAATTCTTGGTACCTGAAATCAATCCAAAATATTTAACATACCAAGGTAAAAGACAGCCTAAAAGAGAAATTATGCTAGATTCTCTTTCACAATCAAACCAGATGTAACCAAACACTTGGAACGGAAATTTCCACTCTCTACCAGAGAGATGGAGCAGCATACTATAACAGCTTATCCTGGAGAACCTCTCATTTTAGCACCACAGAAGAGAAAGGAGTTCATCAGATCTACACAGGAGGATGTACATAATACAGTCTAGAGAATTTAAAACCTCTAAAACCAAAATAAATAAATGTGCAATAACAATTCATAACTGTTCCAGAAGAGCAATTTGGGAACAGCAAAGGGAATTAAAAGCTTCTTTCAGGGTGAGAAAGAATTAATCTTTAATATATATATATAGAATACATTTTTCCTCCTACCAAATTAACATTTTCATATAAAGACAGAAAAAGCTAAAACCTCAAATGTATTCTTAATTTTGATGATACAATGTGAAATATCAGATACAGAAAATATTGATTCAGTGTATGATCCATGAAATATCCCATAAAGCCATAGCATAATTGTATGGGAGCTCTGTAGAAATGTCAATCAACTGAATCCTGCGGAAGTTATCAGAGAAACTCTCTCAAATGTGCTATTAGAAGTCTTCAAGCATTAAAAAGCCTCTAAACCACGCAACCAAAAACCTGCCATGCTTGAATAATGATAACAAGCACAATAACAGGTGTACAGTCTCTGAGGCTGTTTGGCAAACTACAAGATACTTCGGTATTCTTTTCTCTGAGTGATAAATCTCAAGAAATGTGTTGTAGGCTAGTTATAGCACACACACAACAAAGAAATCACAATTTAAGGACCTATGTTTTCCACACAAGTCCATTAACAAAGAACAGAAGGGGAAAGAGGTGATGGACTCTTTACCTGGGGAAAAAGCAGTTATCTGCAGAGAAGGAGCAGTATTAAACATTGAATAAGATACATATAGCTTTTTCTGGCATCATTTTGCATTTTCCGAACACCAGACACCATGAACTAATTAATCTTCACAGTTACCTCCTCAAATTCTTTGGGGGGTTTAATCATTACTTTATAAACACAGAACAGAGATATAATGCGGACAATATCAGTAGCAAGGCTGGAAGTGGGTCTCAAATTAAAAATTTTCAGGACATCGTGAAGGGCTCAGAAACACAAATCTCACTGAAAGTCACCTCCTTTCACTGACAATCCACTACACCGTGGGGTGTACAGCTCATAGAAGTCATTCTATTGACTTATTCTGAGCATGTCTTTTTGGACGCTAAAAGGTTTACAATAAAAGCAAGTCACTTTACCCTTGTGACTGCATGTTGTATTTCATTTTCAGATATTACATTATTTATAATACTGGCCTTATTAAATCATGTATGTCACAAAATACAATGCTATTGAACAGCCATTTCTTACAGTTTCGGTCTTATGCTCTGGGTCATTAACATTGTGAATGAATTTACAAGTTACTAAAAACTGCCTAACATGAAAGATAAAGCCTCACATCTAATAAACACCGTTTGTGCACATGACTGAAGAGTGCTACAGAAAGATATACAATCAATCTAGATTCTATGGTTCTTTAGTTTATAGTTCCTCTTGCCATTATGTCAGCTGCTCTGCAATCATAGGACTGAATCACAGCTGCCAGTGCAAGAGAAGCCTGAGGAATCTGCGTACAGCATCTGTCTGCAGTATTGCTTGGCAGTTGTTTGTATATTTATACATATGATACCGAGACTAGAATTAGATTGTTGTCCTTTTCAGATATTTCCCATTGCATGAAATTTTTGTGTAACTACTTTCTCTCCCAGTCTATCAGTGTATAGTGTACAGTATAAGAGAAAACTCTGGCAATCGATTGTAGATACCAGAAGTTTGCATCACTCCTGTCAATAATGTAGTTTGTTCTGTAAATGAGAAAATTAACTTTTCCAGCATGAAATCTGCTCTGTAACAAAGCTTTTTATCATTTCCATTAGCAATTCTTGCAGTCTGGAATTGTTCATACAGATTAATTACATTTTCTGGAGAAGCCAGTTGCAGATACATAGCCTTCCATGAATGAACATCTCACTGTAAATGTTTAATGTGAGACAACTTTGTTGTTAGTCAGTTTTACACATTAGGATCTTGTACTGGGTTTGTGTTGCAAGGTTTTGGTAGCAGGGGTGGGGGTGGCTACAGGGGTGGCTTCTGCGAGAAGTTTCCCCCATTCTGATACAGTCAATGCCAGCCGGCTCCAGGACAGACCCGCTGCTGGCGAAGGCCAAGCCCATCAGCAACAGTGGCAGTGCCTCTGGGGTAACAGAGTTAAGAAGAGGAAAAAAAAACAAAACAAAAAACTGAGAGAGGAGTGAGAATATGTGAGAGGAACAACTCTGCAGACACCAAGGTCACGAAGGAAGAAGGGGCAGGAGGTGCTCCAGGCACTGGAGCAGAGATCCCCCTGCAGTCCCTGAAGAAGACCATGGTGAGGCAGGCTGTCCCCCTGCAGCCCATGGAGGTTACTCGTGGAGCAGATATCCACCTGCAGCCCGAGGAGGACCCTACGTTGGAGCAGGTGGAGGCACCCAAAGGAGGCTGTGACCCCGTGGGAAGCCTGCGCTGGAGCAGGCTCCTGGCTGGACCTGTGGACCCGTGGAGAGAGGAGCCCACGCTGGAGCAGGTTTGCTGGCAGGACTTGTGACCCCGTGGGGGACCCATGCTGGAACAGCCTGTTCCTGAAGGTCTGCACCCCGTGGGAGAGACCCACATTGGAGAAGTTCATGGAGGACTGTCTCCTGTGGGAGGAACCCCATGTTGGAGCAGGGGCAGAGTGTGAGGAGTCCTCCCCCTGAGGAGGAAGGGGCGGCAGAGACAACATGTGATGAAGTGACCGTAACCCCCATTCCCCGTCCCCCTGTGCCGCTGGGGGGAGGAGGGAGAGAAAATTGGGAATGAAGTTGAGCCCAGGAAGAAGGGAGGAGCGGGAGGAAGGTGTTTTAAGGTTTGGTGTTATTTCTCATTATCCTACTGTGATTTGATTGGTAATAAATGAAATTAATTTTTCTCCAAGTCAAGCCTGTTTTGCCTGTGACGGTAATTGGTGAATTATCTCTCGCTGTCCTTATCTTTACCCATGAGCCTTTTGTTATATTTTCTCTCCCCTGTCTTATGATCTTATTCAGGTAGTACAGGGAATAGAGTCTATATCTCTCATGTCCTATAAAGACTTTGAAATTACTTTATTACCCCTCAGTATGATTAATAGAAAGTGTTGCTAACTTAGGTCTATTTGTAGAACAAAAATACCCCAAGGTATAAATCCATGTGTTAACGATTTAAATTATTATTCCCAAGCAAACAGTTAGGCCTAATTTGGCTCATTAAATATATCAATTTCAGATTAGTTCAAACCCAACACAGTGAAGAATTTAATCCGCTCAAGCAAAGCTACCACAGAAAACAGTGACACTGTTATACTATGGACTCAATCTTACATTTTTTTCTAGTCTGCATGTCCAAGGCTTCTTACATAGAATAACCAAATTTATATTCACTCAAATGGTTTTCAGGCTACCAACCGCAAAATCTTTGTGTTTGTAACCTAACTTTGTATCCAATCCTGTATTCCTAAAACCATTGTCATCAATGACATATCTCAGTTGAATTTCATTAATAAGCTTTTAAACTTTAAAGAAAATGAGTTTAACATATTGCCATTTCACTTGCTCAGACATTACAGAGTTCTTGCAAGCTTTAATCTAGAACATGATATACCCTTATTTCCATTAACTCTTAGCAATATAACGTTACTGAAGACTAACAACAAGCGAAGAAGGAAGAAAAGAGCAACAAGCCCTGAAATATACTTTGTAGAATTTTAGAATGGGGGAAAAAGTAAAGTTTCCACAACACATTAAAATTCAACTAGGAAGTTTTGCAAATCTAAGCTCGTTCCTTACACACACATTCCAACAGTTTAGCACTTCTCTCCAAGATATTTTCATTAATCAGAGCTGTTGCACATACAAAAGTAAGGGATTATGTCAGTAATGAGCTATATTTTAGACTGATGTGAAAGTTTATGGACTAAGGAAAGTCTGGCAGGAACCTTCCTACTGTATGTATATTAAGTGTTACACCCTGAAAATCAAAATTTATTTCTATTTCTTCACATCTGTGAAGCATTAATAATAGAGAATTAATAAGTAGCCAATTTCAAAATAATTTCTGCAGAAAGACAAATAATTGCATTCCTATGGGAATTTCAGAAAATATACAGAGTATCAGTGCTTTTCTCTTCAGATTGTTTTTAATCAGAAAAAAATGTTATAAAATAAAAAATGTTGTAAAATAAACACAGAGGGCTTAGAATCAAATTTGGGTCTAACTGAAGAATTGCTGTACATGTTTGACAGTCATATTCTCACTTTGAATAATATTCAAAACACATCTATATTGGCATCATTTTCTTTGCTCTTTACACTCAAAAGAATAAAAATCTGTTTTCACCATTAATTCTATTCCTTTTCTTTTCTAATTCTTTTCTTGTTTCAAAACCTTTATATTGCATTTCACTACGTCATGGTCATTTGTCTTTGATATTAAAAATCATCCATTGATGTTTTTATTCTTTTCTATATGTACAAGTGTTTTGTATTTTAAAATTTATTCTTTGCAATAGATGCACAAGAATCAGGACTCAGTCACTTCCACATAAAATTTCTCATACATTTCAAACTGGAAAACATTCATGGTCCATGTTTATTGTGGCCCTCCAGCAACTCTCACAGGAGATCATACAGAACTGCATCACGGCTATGAAATGATGCTGTATCATTAATGAATAACTTACCATGAAAGTCAAAATCCCTCAGCTTCTGAAGTCTAGTTTAGTAATTATGTTACACTTAATCTTAAAACAGTGATATTCTGCCCTTTCCTTTTTCTTTCCTGTACCTCTGTTTGGTAGAATATCTCCTACTTAGCAGCAATTTATTATGAATGAGACTACAGAGCTTTAAAATTGTTAATGCAAATCAAGGCATTTGATAGCTTCAGAGTGAACAAACACTAATATTTTTTTTTTCTAATTGCCTAATACATTCTCTTGAATAACTTGCAAACATTTAATATGCACTTCTATCATTAGCATAATATAATCATAATGTTCCCATTTAATTACAATTTATTTGAATGATTAATCACCAGTCTCATGTTTTAAAATAATGGGAACATTTTACAAACTGCAATGTACTATATGCCTATCAATTCATTAGTATAAAGACAAGTTGCAAGATAATACTTTTATTAGGTCATTGTCTTTAAAAAATATTTTCTACTGCTCTTACAACCTCTGTGATAAATAAGTTTGTTGCATGCCTACAGATGATGCAGAGAACTGTCCCGCAAGAATGATTTATCCAAACTACTGCTTTTTTTTCCATCCTATACCACTATAACCTCAGTTACTGGCATCAACCCAGTAAAAATGAGTCATATTAAATCTGAAGGCTATCATCAATTGCATTTTTATAGGAATGTTAAAAATAAAGGACTTTATAGTCAAATAGAGGGTTATTTCAGTTAAATCTTCTCTACTTTCATTAAATGAGAGAAGAGCAAAACATTGGAACAACATCTATGAGAAATCAAGGCAAAATGTCCGGATCAACTCTTCTGTACTTTTCATTCAAGTTGTCACTCCTCTCCTCTCGGATGTGTTCATCTATGCTTGTTATTTTTCAATACAGTCTGATCTTTTGTGACATACTCCCTATGTCTCTGTTTCCACATGCAAGTAAGAAAGCATTGCAGGTGAGCACTTCTTCCCCTACACCCCCTTCCTGTCAGGTCCCTCTCTCTTCTATATGTGCATCTTCTTCATCATCACATCTGTGATGGGACAGGCACCAAGGAACTGTTCAGAAAGTTTCTCCCTAAGAGATAATGCTGGTTTAGCCTTCTTTTGAAACCCAGGCACAAAGTCTAGTCATAGCAAAACTTTACCATGGTGACTAAGGAAAGAAAGGATCACATTTTACTTATTTAACCAAAGACTTATGCATCTGGGACAGAATGAGTTGGCATAATATCATACAGCGGTGACAAAACCCTCTCTCAGTAATAGATTCGTGCCCAAACCTAAAATCTTACTCAAGTTATTTGCTGAAAATGACTCTCCTTGAACTGCATACAAGCCAGCCTGATTGTTATTCAAGCAGCTTCCAAAATCTATGGTAAAATAAAGGCACATATCTATTATAGATTTTAAAACTATTTTCAAAAAACCACAAATGTTAGTTGGTAATAAAAACTCTCCCTGCTGGTAAATGTGACTTCTGTGCTCACCCTTTCAGGTCCTTTTGCTAATGCTTTCCTACTAAAAATTATTATGAAATTATTAATGGGGAACAGATGGAAAATTAAAGCAATTTAAATATCTGAAATATTTAGGTTCTTAATCACTTTATGTTGGTTTATTGTGAATTGCTCATTCCCAGAACAGAGGTTGTAGTATTATAAAACAGCTTGTTATAGCACATTCTCCACTAGTAATCCAGAATATGTCCAAGTTGTAGCCCTTAGTATAAACTCTGTTAATAAATCTTCCAGCTCCATATGGCTTCTGTAGGGGAATAACTATCTCCATTTGAACATCATAAAAAAGTTTTAATCTACTTTAGAGAGTTACCATAAATTCATTCCTCTAGGGTCTTCTTATTGGAAGTAAGATTTCTCATAACATCTTTTTTTTTCTGGACAGGCAAATTCTTCATGGACAATTTCTTTGCTAGGATAACCTTGCTTATTAAGCCTGTATGACACGTAAGGACAGAGCTGTTTGTTTTCCTATTGATCTTTGCTCTAATTCATCAACATAATTTTGTAGGGATTTTTCCCATGTGTATTCATATCCAAGGAAAAGTTGCTCTGGACTTTTCACTGACTCTCCCCCCTCCCCCACCCTCTCTTTTGCTATATCATTATTTTAAAGGCAAATTACTAATAGTTCAGTAAATTAAAATAATAGCAATGGAATAAACATCTCCTTTAAATTAATTGAAAGTATAGCAAATGTCTGTTAGAATATAAGAGGCCATTCTACATTGTCAGAGATATAAAACAAGAAGAAAAGGTAAGCTAAAGCATGATGGCAAATGGCTGATGTGTTAGATACAGCAAAAAGCCACATGATTCCTCCAGGTTCTTCAGTCCACTAGCTTCCATTTACACAGATTCTGGCAGAATCTCATTTTGATTGCAGCCAATACAAGTGTTATCCTTCTGATTTTTTTTAACCAAACTAGAACAACAAAACACTGCACTCCTAAAATATTTTAAGTTGGAGGGAGACCTGGATATTCAATCTCCCGCTCAAAGTAGGGCTAACTTTAGAATTGGATCAAGTTGCTCAAGGCCTTGTCCTGTCAACTTTTGAAGATCTCTAAACATAGAGAAGCTTCAATCTTTCTGCAGAAATTGTTCTAGTTCTTAACTAGTCTTATTGAAAAATAAAGGTATGGACAATTCAGCTAATTTGGGGCATAGTTTCTGAAATCTAATGATAGTGTTCAAACAGTGTCTATTTTAGCACAGATATTTTGGTGCTTATTGTTTTAATGGGATAAACAAGAGTATAAGTGTGAAGCCTGTGGCAACTGGAAACAAACTGCTGATAGAGAAAATAATGAGAGAAGAATACAAAAAAGAATACACAAAAGAGAAAAGAGTAGAATAGGAAAGTAAAACCAACAGAGAACAAAAAAACCATTGTTCTGATAGGATAAATATATGCAGAATGATATTTTTATTAAGCAGGAGAAAATAACAGCTGAAATACGTAGTTCCTACTCAGAAGCAAAATTGTATTCTTTATTTCTTGTGGAAACTTCCTACAGCTTGATTTTATATTCAGAATATTTTACATATGTTTGCACAACCTGTTATAATCCACTGTTTAAGTGTGTTTTGCTACACTAGGTGTACTACAGGCCACCAGCTCAGGAAGAGGAAGTCGACAAGGCCTTCTACAGATGGCTGGAAGTACCCTCGTGATCGCAGGCCCTGGTTCTCATGGGCGACTTCAACCACCCTGATATTTGCTGGAAAGGCAACACAGCCAGGAACGCATAGCCCAGGAGGTTCCTGCAGAGCACTGATGATAACTTTCTGACACAGGTGGTAGAGGACCCCACAGGAAGAGGGGTACTGCTGTACCTTGTACTAACAAAGAAGGATTGGCTGGGGATATTAAGGCTGGGGGCAGCCTTCGCTGCAGCAACCATGAGATGGTGGAATTCAGGATCCTATGTGGAAGGAGCAGGGCAATGAGTGAGGTTACAACCCCGGACTTCAGGAGAGCTAACTTTGGTCTCTTCAAAGACCTGCTTGGGAGAATCCATGGATTAGGGCTCTAGAAGGTAAGGGGGCCCAACAGCTGGTCAATATTCAGTCACCACTTTCTCCAAGCTCAGGATTGGTGCATCCCGAAGAGTAAGAAATCAAGCAAAGGAGGCAAGAGACCTGCATGGATGAGCAAGGAGTTTCTGGAAAAACTCAAAGGGAAGAAGGAAATTTACAGAATGTAAATTGGGAGAAACACAGGGATGTAGTCAGAGAATGCAGGGATGCAACAAAGAAGGCTAAGGCCCACTTGGAACTAAGTCTGGCAAGGGATGCCAAGGACAAAAAGAAGGGCTTTTTCAAGTACATCAGCAGCAAAAAGAAGACTAGGGAAAATGTGGGCCCGCTCCTGAAGGAGGTGGGTGTCTTGGTGACTGAGGATACAAAGAAGGCCGAGTTACTGAATGCCTTCTTTGCTTCAGTCTTTACTGCTAAGGTCAGCCCTCAGGAATCCCAGACCCTGGAAGCAGGAGAGAAAGTCTGGAGAAAGGAAGACCTTCCCGTGGTGGAGGAGGACTGGGTTAGAGGACACCTAGGCAAACCTGACATCCACAAATCCATGGGCCCTGATGGCATGCACCCACAAGGGCTCAGGGAGCTGGCAGATCTTATTGTTATGCCACTCTCCATCTTCTTCAAAAGCTCATGGAAAAGAGGAGCAGTGCCTGAGGACTGCAGGAAAGCCAGTGTCACTCTGGTCTTCAAAAAGGGTAAGAAGGAAAACTCAAGAAACTACAGGCCAGTCAGCCTCACCTCCACCCCTGGACAGGTGATGGAACAGCACATTCTGAGGGTCATCAATAAGCAAGTAGAGAAGAAGGTTATCGGGAGTGGTCAACATGGAATCACCAAGGGGAAATCATGTTTTACCAATCTGATAGCCTTCTACGATGGCACGGCTGGCTAGGTGGATGAGGGGAGAGCAGTGGATGGTGTCTACCTTGACTTCGGCAAGGCTTATGACACTGTCTCCCATAACATCCTCATAGATAAGATTAGGAAGTGTGGGTTAGATGAGTGGACAGTGAGGTGGGTTGAGAACTGGCTGAATGGCAGAGCTCAGAGGGTTGGGATAAGCGCTGCAGAGTCTAGTTGGAGGCCTGTAGCTAGCAGTGTGCCCCAAGGGTCAGTGTTTGGTCTGGTCTTATTCAACATATTCATCCATGGCCTGGACGAGAGGTCAGAGTGTACCCTCAGCAAATTTGCTGATGATACAAAACTGGGAGGAGTGGCTGACACACCAGAAGGCTGTGCTGCCATTCAGTGAGATCCTGAAGACTAGAGAATTGGGTGGAGAGGAACCAAATGAAATTCAACAAGGGTGAGTGTAGGGTCCTGCACCTAGGGAGGAACAACCCCATGTACCAGTACAGGTTAGGAGTTGACCTGCTGGCAAGCAGCGCTGCAGAGAAGGACTCCCAGGTCCTGGCAGACAAGTTCAGCATGAGCCAGCAATGTGCCCTTGTGGGCCAGAAGGCCAATGGTATCCTGGGGTGCATTAAGAAGAGCGTGGCCAGCAGGTCGAGGGAGGTTATCCTCCCCCTCTACTCTGCCCTGGTGAGGCCACATCTGGAGTTCTGTGTCCAGTTATGGGCTCCCCAGCTCAAGACAGACAGGGAACTACTGGAGAGAGTCCAGCGGAGGGCTATGAGGATGACTAGGGGACTGGAGCATCTCTTGTATGAGGAAAGGCTGAGAGAGCTGGGTCTGTTTAGCCTGGAGAAGAGAAGACGGACAGGGGGTCTCATCAATGCTTATAAATATCTAAAGGGCGGGTGTCAAGGGGATGGGGTCAGACTCTTTTCAGTGGTGCCCAGCAACACGACAAGGTGTTAAGGGCACAAACTGGAACATAGGAAGTTCCACCTGAATATGAGAAAAAACTTCTTCACTGTGAGAGTGACCGAGCACTGGCACAGGTTGCCCAGGGAGGCCGTGGAGTCTCCTTCTCTGGAGATATTCAAAACACGCCTGGATGCAATCCTGTGCAACCTGCTTTACGTGATCCTGCTTTAGCAGGGGGGTTGGATGAGATGCTCTCCAGAGGTCCCTTCCAACCTCTGCCATTCTGTGCTTCTGTAATTCTGTGAATCTTATCTAGACTTATTTTTTTTCCTGGCTGATTATAGATCCTTCCCCTGATTCATGATATTGCCCTTCCTACTAGCCCAGTCACAAAGCTCAACTTTTATTTCCTGAAAGCCTAATTTTGGATTGCATCTTTTTATCATTAGATTCAAATATTTACCCTTAACCTCCAGGAAGACTTAGCCTAACACAGGGTGAATTTAAGTTTCTACCCTTAAAAGTTAATTGCAATGTGTGGCAGTAAAAGTAACCAAACAGAGGTTACTGTTTCTGAGTACATATAGTACCTGTCTGAGATGAGTGAGTATCTCTTTTAATACCTTTGACAATTCTCTGATTTTCTCTTTGCTGGCTGTTCGGAGATGGGAAACCAACCCCAGTTGATCACGTTCTGCTTTGTAGTGCCATTGACTCTAATACCTTGCATCTATGCTTTTGCCGTATTTGACTTCAAAAGATAATGACATTATACACATGAAGAGCTGCTACAAAGCTTGTCCCTTTCTTGAAGATCAAATCAAACTGTAGGCATTAGTGATATGATTTTGATATATGCTACTTGCAAGAAATGATAGAAGAAAATCACCGCTTTACTGTAATAGCTTTTTCCCTTTAAGAAAACTAGCAGGTCTGTTGTTCAAATGAACATACTGTCTTTTAAGATTACTGAAATGCCAAACAAAATCCAAAATAAATCTACAGGCACCATGACAAGGCTCTGCATTAGCAGAAACCCACAGGTTCTAGCCAATCTGACTTTTTGTTGAATTTGCCTTTCATGTAGTCACTATGTTCACTGTATTTCCATAGCTACCTCTGCAACCTGTGGTTCTGGCTAGTTTATCAGAACAAAAAGCAGCAATTTACACATTATTTTTCTCTTCCTGACTCCAGACCCAGCCACAAATACAAATACTAAGAGCACAGCAAAAATAATGAAGATTATAGGTATTTGGACTCCTAGAATGGAAGGATTAATTTGATTTTTGGGAAAAAAGGTTGCTTTTATTTTGCTCATAGCTGTTCCTCTCCTCCCTGTAATCTATCCTCATTTCTAATGTACAACATTACTGCTACAATGGTGAGGAGTGAGTTACAACATAAATATTTCACTGCATTCGGTAAACTATTATGGTTGCAAGTGCAAATCACCAGTTTGTTAGTAGTGGCCTTTGAGGTGAAATCTCAGTTCTAAGGATAGAAAATATCTGTCATAGCCATTAGATACAAGCCAAAGACTAAAGGTTTCTATTATACCCATTCCAGTCAAATCACTTTGTTAATATGGAAGGAAAAACTGGAGGGAAGAGGGAAGGTTGAAGACAGAGAAGGAAAATGGAAGTTTGTGCAAATCTACCTCCTACAAAGCTTTCAGATTCACTGCATGAGGGATGGAGAGCTCTGAAAAAACAGTATTTTCCATACAGGAATAAACCCATAGGGCTATTCACAGAAAGATTCATAATGCTTCTGTCCATTCAGACATGGGGACTACAGTAATAATATAAAGTACAAAAAGAGCACTGGATGTGCCATTTTTCCCACAAAATGTAGAACACAGTGATGACTTGAAATAATCCTGATTAAAAAAAAAACAGGCAATAATTGAGATCTATAATTGTCTTTATCGGTTTATCTTGTAAAAATATGAAAGCAGGATTGTGTCTTGTGGAACAGCTAATGGGCTAAAAATTGGTTAAAGGTGCTCTAGAAAGAGTAAAAGGCTGTCTAGCAATGAAATATTGCATGAAAATAGACATAATTTGATTTGTTTTAAAGGAGTGCAGTCCTAGAATCCAGAGATTTAAATTCTCAAGTCATCAGCAAAAAGATTGTGCTTTCTGTCACCTTATATTAAAAAAAAAAAAAAAAAGTTTGACTTCTCAGATTTTTGCCAAATTGCATAGGCAGGAGATAAAGGAAAATTAACCCCAAGTAGACAATTTGTTTAAGCTGTGCAGCCTGACAACCTGGCTTTAAAAACAGCAATAGTCTATTTTGTTCAGCAGAAGGAAAACAAAAGCTTGTGGAAGTTGAGTCAAATACCCTGATTCAAAAGAAGTCCAGTCAAAATACAAAGAATTTTATAATATTCTATGATCATCAACAGACTACTTTCTTGGAGAAAATTAACATTGTGCTTTAGTGCTTTAATAAACTATTTCTATAGCATTCTCCTTCTAAGAGCTCATCTGTGTGACACAAATGAAGGCTACTTTCACAAACTTCTGTTTCTCTAACAATTTTGAGAACAAACCAAGAGAGCTCACCTGCCATGAGTCTTCCATCTCTGAAATTACTGCCAAAGAAAACCAACAGTGACACCTCACTGTTATTGTCAATGACCAAGTCAAGGGCCCTGCTATAAGATGATTACAGGTCATGTACCTTGCTATAGAACGACAATTCTTGCAGAATCCTGCTGCACATTGCAGACAAGTGCTGGGTTTTTGCAAGTTGCTCTATCTTTGCCAGTGTTAACTTCAGTTGAAGTAGCATTAGACCAACATGAAAGACTTCTAAAACTCTCATCAAAAGCATGCATCAATACCTCTCTGCTCTGATTAACCCTCCAGAACTCCCACACTTTGCTGTTGTTTTTTTTTTCTCTTGCCCACCTTTCCTTCCATGACCATTGTTGATTTCTACTAACAATGCATACTTACTCTGAAATCAGAAGTATAATTATATAACTGTCCAAGTTGACTTTATCGAGTTCAACAGTATAATAAAATAGTTATGAAATGTGCAATTTATATTCAGACACGCAGGCTACGCTGAACTGTGTTCCATGTCTTTCCCGTCTACTATAAGCAAACTAGCTGTATTAAAACTGGATTTAAATTGCCCAGCCAACTGCAGCACATACCTATCCACAGTGAAAGCAAAAAACAGTTGTTTCCAGAAGCTGTTGACACAATGGAAAAGAAATCCAGCCATCCTGCCTCCTGGTAACACTCTGAAAAAATAATTTCTACTCTGTGCAAAAAGATTCAGTGTTTCTTGGCCGTCATGTCACCCATGACAGCTTCCCATACCCCTCTAAAGACTAAAAACTTTCCTATTCTCACCATCCTCCTTTCAGTCACAACTTTTTTCCATGCCTTCATGCTTCATAAGTATCTTTCCCACAACAGCATAAATGGAGAAAAAAAGTAGAAATTTGGAGCCAGTATAACTAAATGTAACAAAAAACCCTGGACTCTTTTTGAATAACTAAAGTTTAATGGCCCTGTGTTGAAGGGATATTATATATGCAGTGTTCCCAATGTTCACTCTCTGAATTATTCTATGAACACATGTATTATCTTGTTATGTTTGTCTCCCCTTTTTGGGGCATAATCTATTTAGTATTAGAAAACATTTTATTTTAATTAACTCCCCACCTCAATAATAAATCTTTAATGTCATATCTTCCTTACTATATTGAAGTCCCTTTCAAGAAATTCCTTTTTAATGAATTTAGAAATTAGTGCTCTGATTTGTTATTATAAAGCATATAATGCTGTCTGTAAAAGGGTGGCTAACTACCTGGGACTACTCAGAGTTAGCCATAGCTGTATACATTTTGTCCTCCTATAACACACAGAAAACTGCTGCTCATATCTCACAGTAAAATTGGGTTCGGCAACCAAAGTGCACATGCCTTTCTCCAAGTTCAACCCCTTTGTGTTGCCAAAGAATAGAAGCGAGTTCCAAATAACACTAGTTACCAGTACCAAAACCTCTTCTACATCTCACTGGAAAAACCTCTCCAAATACCCTCTTCATTTCAGATACAAGACCAGCAGAGTGACCAAACATGACTCCTGAATAACCCCAGGTACATTAAATTTGAATGACCTCCATCTCCTCTATGTCCAAGCTGGTTTGTATATCATTGAGGTAGCAAAGCTGAAACTTTTCAAAGGCCATGACACATCTCACTTCTACTCTATGGAGTAAACTGTTACTCAGTAGGAATATATTGCTGACTTCCTCTCTCTCATGTGACTGCAATCACTGTATCTGATCCTGCTGTTCATGGCATGTTGGTCGTGTTTCGCACCCCATGAAGAACTTAGAGGAAAACCACAGTTTCTGGATCCCAGTTAGACTAAGGCATAAGCCAGCAGCTTAATTATGCATCACTGCTAAGATTAGAGTTGTGCTGCATATGTATACAGAAACAGCACTTGACATCTGGGAAACTACTTGCATCCACCATTAAATGCCAGCTGAGAAAACTCTTGCTGAAATCAGGTTTTGGATATAGACATCTACAGTCAACAAAAATTTTACTTTAGTCATTTATATCCTATAGCACAAGTTTGACTTGAAAGACATGAATAATGTTTTATATATGTGCAAATGTCTTTGGGACAATATGGCTAGCTAGTGGACGTGAAACGTACAATGCCTGGAAAACAGGGTAACATGGAACAAGCTTTCTAACACCAAAGGATAAGGTCTTAACAAATAAGCTTTCTTCATCAGGTTGTAATTCCAAGATACAGTAAATAGGACCAAAGTTATAGGCATCCCTTTCTTAAAGAGCATATATATTTACATCATCTGATAAGTGTGAATGCACGTTTTACAATGTGGGTGCTAAAACTTCACTGCAAACAAAATATATTTTAAATTAAATATACATGACTGTTCAAGCACTGTGTTTAGAACGATGCATATTCACATCCTATTATCATTTGCACATATTTAGCAAATATTTATGAGCTAATTAGTTGCATAACAATGCTGAGTGTTTTATAGCATTTACATGATCACAGAGCTGTGAAAATATTGACTAATTGTTATCAAACAGATCCTTATTAATGGCAAGAAAATTATTAGTTACAGATATCATAATAATCTGTTAGGGAAACTTGATACACCACCACCTATCCATATTGATCTGATTTATACAACACTTCTGGTATCTGGAACTGTGCAGCAAAACCAAAGTAGTATAAGATAAAAGTTTATGATTCATTACAACAAGTCAGTTCCTACCAGTGTCTGTCATTCATAAATAATTTGCTAGCTCAGTAGTGCTCAGTCATGGATCTATTATATAGGCTTTATCCACCCAAGTTATATTGCAAAGTACATATATCTAGGAGAATGGTTGCAGATACTCTTACTCCTCTTTTCTTTGTTTTTATTTCTTTCATATATTTTTGACCTCACTACAGAAAAACTTTTAAAATACTAGTAATATGAGAAAAAGAGATTTTATGGTCCAAATATGCATTGCTAGGAATGCCAAACAAAAATAAATGAAAGCGTTAGAAAAACATGTGGATAGTTATATTTACAGAACTAAATACATCTCTTTATATGTGACACCCTCATTTTCAAGGAATCTGCATCATTTTTACTGAAGGGCAGAGAAGGAGATAGAAGGAAGATGTTCTTGTTTATATGCTTCGTTTTAAATACCATCCTCCATGGCCTTTTTAAAAAATATTAATTTTCCTCACAGCATGCTATTTGGTATCCTCATTTATATCCTGCCTCTGTGAGTGCATTCATACTTGCCTTGCTTTAAGCATGTGACTAATGGAATTTATTTCTCTGGGTCTACTTAAGTAGCTAAAAAAAATAAAAGATAAAAGACTGAATCCTACTAGACTGTCATGAGAAAGTTAATACAAGTTATGTTGATGAAAAAATACATTTAAGTATTTAATATTAACATGGGCAGAGTTAAGGCTCAGAGTTTCATTTTAATATTTCTTAGCCTTAAAGGAAAATAAATGTAATGTTATAGCAGAAAAATAAGGGGTAAAAACTCCAGTCATGTAAATAACCAACAAAATAAGATTTACTGTAAAAAAGCATGGGTGCTCCTACCAAACTACCCATCCCCGTCTTCCACTATTCAAGGTGGAAGATCAAAGGGAATGACATTTCCAGGAAGCTTAGTTAGAGCTCAATGAGTATAATATTCTAATTATTTTATAGCAATATGGTAGCGCTTGCACAGTAATGCATATCACTTCAGTGTTTTGTGCTGTCTCAGAGCTTATTAACCGGTCTGGTCCCATTCCTTTTTTTACCAAGAATCAGAATGATTCGCTCAAATAGCAGTAGCAGCCATGCTACTTCCACATTGCAGCTAAAGACTAAGGTCTTGATTATCCAGCAATAGAGTATAATTCTGCTCACAGAGTGCTGTCAGTACCTTGCTTTTCCTGGAACTGCCAGAACAAATGTGTTGTGCCCGCAATATAAACTTAATTCATAAATATAATCGCTGGAAACAACCCTCAGACAAAATGCAACTCTACATAAATCCAAAGAATCTTACAGAGACAAAAATTATCTGTAATTGCCATACTAGTGTTTGTGATTTCAGAAAACCCAATACAATTATACGTACAAGAGTTTTATAACGCAGCCTTTACACATATCAAAATGCAAAGATCAGTCTGTCATAGCCAATCCTAAAAATTAATTGGTATCTGATCTCACATACATTAGGTCACAAGGAAAAGCTCAGGCTGTGTATAAAATGCTCTCAGGTGTTCATACAACATAGCATTTGTCATTGTTTCATAATTCCTAAGTGATTTAAGCAATCAGTTCTACACACTAAAATGCCAGTGAAATCACAAGCTGCATTATTATTAATGGTGGTTAAAGAGTGATCAAAGGATGTTCAGAACAGAACAGAACAGAATAGAATAGGTTTTCAGTTGGAAGAGACCTACATGATCATCTAGTCCACTTCAGGGCTGACCAAAACTTAAAGCATGTTATTAAGGGCATTGTCCAAATGCCTCTTAAAAACTGACAGGCTTGGGGCATTGACCACCTCTCTAGGAAGCCTCTTCCAGCATTTGACCACCCTCTCAGTAAAGAAATGCTTCCTGATATCCAGTCTAAACCTCCCTTGACACAGCTTTGAGCCATTCCCAGGCATCCTGTCACTGGATCCCAGGGAGAAGAGCTCAGCACCTCCCTCTCCACTTCCCCTCCTCAGGAAGCTGCAGAGAGCCATGAGGGCGCCCCTCAGCCTCTTTCTCTCCAAACTAGACAAGCCCAGAGCCCTCAGCTGCTCCTCACAGGATGTGCCTTCCACCCCTTTCACCAGCTTTGTTGCCTTCCTCTGGATACATTCAAGGACCTTCACATCCTTCTTATATTGTGGGGCCCAGAAATGCCCACAGCACTCAAGTTGAGGCCACACCAATGCTGAATACAGCGGGATAATCACCTCTCTTGACCAGCTGTTTATGCTGTGTTTGATGCACCCCAGGATGCAGTTTGCCATCTGGGCTGCCAGGGCACGCTGCCAGCTCCTGTTGAGCTGCTGTTGACAAGCACCCCCAGATCCCTTTCTGCAGGGCTGCTATCCAGCCACTCCTCTCCTAATTTATACTTGAGCCTGGCATTACTCTACCCTAGGTGCAGGATCCATCATTCAGTCTTGTTAAATTTCATCCCATTAATCACAGCCCGATGCTCCAATCTATCTAGATCCCTCTGCAAGGCCTCTTGTCCCTCAAGAGAGCCAACAGCACCTCCCAGTTTGTTATCACCACAAACTTGCTAATAGTACATTCAACTCCTGCATCCAGATCATTGATAAATAACTTGAACAGAAATGGCCCTAGAATTGAACCCTAAGGAATGCCGCTGGTAACCAGTCACCAGCGAGATGCAGCCCCATTCACTACAACCCTTTGAGCTCTGCTCTTCAGCCAGTTCTTTACCTGGCGCACCATGAACCTGCTCATCCCACAGTTGGACAACTTGACCAGAGGGATGCTGTGAGGGATGGTATCAAAAGCTTTATTAAAATCCAGAAATACTACATCCACTGCCTTCCCTTCATCTACTAGGTGAGTGACCTTATCTTAGAAGGATATAAAATTAGTTAAACAGGACTTTTGCCTTGTGAACCCTTGTTGCCTGATGACTGTGTTATTCTTTAAATGCCTTTCAATAGTACCCAGTATAACCTTCTCTGCAATTTTTCCAGGAACTGAGGTTAGGCTAACGGGTCTGTAGTTTCCCCGGCATTCCCTCACTCCCTTCTTGTAAACTGGAACAACGCTGACCAGCTTCAAGTCAGCAGGGACCTCTCCCAGCTCCCAAGACCTTTGGTAGATGATAGAGAGGAGTCCTGCTTTAAAATTTGCTAGTTCCTTCAGTACTCTGGGATGGATCCCAACAGGCCCCATGGACTTGTGAACATTCAGCTGATACAGATGGTCCCTAACATTTTCAGTGTCCACAGATGTAACATCACTGTTCCCACAGTCATAGTCCTCTGGCTCTGGGCACTGGGCAGCCCAAGGTCTGTCAGTATTATTAAGTACTGAGGCGAAAAGATCATTGAATATCTCCACTTTTTCTTCATCCCTATTAGTCAGGTGACCATCTTCAGCAAGTCCGATGTTTTATTTAGGCCTTCTCTTGCTGTAATCATACTTAAAAAATCCCTCCTTATCTGACACAACACTGGCCAGTTTCAACTCTAATTAAATTTTGGCCTTTTGTGTCTTCTCCTTGCATATGCAAACCACAGTTTTACATGGTATAAACAGTGAAACTGTTCTCTAATCCCAGGATACTGCCAGAATCTCCAGCTTTAAATAAACTTTACACAGACCAGTTTGCATGGACTGTCTGTAAGAGCTTATAATTCAGCCACGTTTCATTCATTTCCCATATAGATGAGAAAAATGAACAGAAGAAGGAGGAAATAAACCCCTGAAATTGAGCATTTAAGTGATTATGTAAATTATTTCACTGTAGGACAATATAATAAATTGCAGAAAATTATAAGAAATTAGTTACACCCAGGGAAATCTACTTTAAATATTATTTCACATAATATCTGTTATCTGTCATTTGGAAATTGAATGACCACCTAGTATAGCATTTATGGGACTATTTTATTACTGCTGAAGTGTCTTTACTGATATAAAATTAATTTTGCGCTGGATGCATAAACCTTAGTTGAAAAGGCTGGCAAAGATCTCAAACAATCCAATGGTCCAGACTTCATATAACGTATCTGGCAGCCTTTCAGAGAATCTTGTTTCCTTGTGTGGAGAGACACATTTATCAAACCCGACACATGCATTTTGCATCGGTGCCATAAAAATTGATCTTCGCTATTTGTTTTTGCTTCTAAGAAGCTTCAATACATGCAGAATTAAAAGTTGGGAGAATAATCCAACCATAAACTGTTATGCCTCAGAACTGAAAAGTAAAAAGCCAAATTGATTCTAATAGAAAATGAAAGAAAAAAAAAATTGTCCAGCAGAAATGTTAAGTACTGTCCTTTTTAACTGCACAAGCTGAAATTACCAACCACAGGAAGAAAAGGATAGAGAAGTGCAAAAGCAGAAACAACTGTTCACAGGATCTTCTTCTTTGAGATGGACATATACCCACGGAAATTTTGATGTTTACACCAGAGATGAACCTGCACCATATGACCACAAAAACTATTAAAAGAAGTTACTTTCAATTTTCACCACTGTTATGAGCATCTAGAGAAGTTAAGACATAATCCCAATATATCTACAGTTAGAGAATGTCAGTAATAGACAGAATGCAAGATCGCTTACACACCCACTAAGTGCTTTTCACTTTTAGTCTGTGTCTCTGAGCCTCACTACCCCTGCTTTGTCAGTTCACTCTAGACTTGTCTCAAGGGGTATATAAAGTCACGTTAGCTAGTTCAGACATATCTATTTTTTTCTTTTACAAAGTAAGTGCTTAACTAAGGAAAAAAATTATCTACATATAATATATGTGTAAATATACATAGATACACATATACATATATAGTGTGAAAGTAACTTACATTTTAGATAGGGATTCAGCAATTTAGTTTACACTTGTAATTGGGAGCACAAACTAAAAAAAAACCCCAAGTTTAAACATGAGTGCCCACATAAGACATTACACTAGTTTTACACATTCTGTTTGATATCCTGTATTTAGTTAAACTATTGATGCTTTATGTTTAGAATAAAAAGAGTAGCCAATGGCATGTGCACACAGACAAAAAAAAAAATTACAAAATTTGAAAGTAATCCATCATTTGCTGTTCATTCACATCCATGTTGTTCAAACACAGGAACAACAGAGCCGCCTGGGAGGCAAAAACCACATTGATAAGTGGAATCTTTTCTGTTAGAGATAACCATTCTTTTTCATTGGCTAAATTCCTAGTTTTCTCCAGGACAGAAGATGACAGCAGTAGCTGAATAAGTAATCAGAAGACTATAAAAAAGGATAAGACAAACCTGATGGTTGTTCCTCTCTTGTTTAGTAAAGCTGACAGTAAGCAAGCCACTTCACTGAAGGCAACACAACCACCTCAAACACTTGCAATGGAAACGTTCTTAACGGGGGCCACTGCTGACTTAGTTACTTTTCACACCTACGTGATATAAATCATTTCAATCTAGTCAATGAAGAATCAGGATTTCTGGTAAGTGAGCAGTGGGATTTACAACTAACTGGCAACCTCACGTGCAGACCTTGCTGCTGAAGCGGAGATAGGACGCACTGCAAAAAAGACAGTTCTGTGAAGTTACAAAAAATGAAAGGGCTGCTTGTGTAAAAATGCAAGCAGAATAGTGCATGATTGATTCTGAGCTACTAAAAGCTTGAAGCGATATAAAAGTTTTCACTTCAAGTGCCAGTGATGAATCATGCTGAGTCTGGCCTGGGCTTCCAATCTGCATGCAGGGAAGAGCGTGTGTTCCCCGTTCTGCAGAGCTCTTGCGTTGTTTCAACAGAGATCCAGCCCTAGACATGGAGGAAAGACAGAGTTGTGAACCATGTAAGATTTGTATCTCCTGACTGTGCTCTCAGAAACCACGTGGTGTCTTGAGGCAGACAAGGCTTGTTGTTACACAAGAGGTGTCAGAGGACAGGAAAGTCAGAACGCTCACTTGTTTCACAAAAACAGCTCGGAGAAATAAGTATCTCGTTTCCTCTCAGGTACTAATGTAACCTGTAATTTTCATTCAATATTTCCAGGTACGTGCAGGAAAAGCACATGTTCCCGGTTAGTACTTGTAAGCTCAAGTTTACTGGTGAATCTGTAAAAGGCCTGGAGGGGGTCTAAGAAGACAGCTACCAGTTTAGGCAGCAGCGGGAACCAGTGATGGAGAAAGACTGCTAGGCACCGTTTGCATCACGATGCTGCTGTGATAAACTGTGGGAAAGAGAAGCCTGCAGGGGAACCCTGGCAGACCCCATCAGGTTGTGATGTTGTTTCCAATGTTTCATTCATTTCTAAGATAAAGCAGCAGCAGCAGCAGCACCAGAACTGCTGAGGATGAGCATGAAGGACGATAGCATCTCACTGAATCTGTTATGGATCTAATGGATCATTTTCATCACTGAAAGAAGTAACACCAGAAAAAAGAGGATCCTTGAATCATTCAGTGGCTCCTCCCACCATCATCTCTCTTGTATCTGCCAAACAGCACAGTTCAACGTAGCTTTGATTTAGCTTTCCATAACTATTTCTTTAATAATAAAAAAAAAAAGCCTAATTTTTAAACAACTAAAAGGTGCATGACATAGCCAAGGTGCAATTAAAAATCACAGCAGTGATCAAAAGAAAGGTTTTTAAATGAAGGGAAAGTCAACCTTCCCCCCTTCACATGCTTCTTGAAGCTGAAATTGATGAGCTGAGTTAATGTGTAAAGCATCCATGGTAAATATTTTCAAAATACAACTTATGGGGTGATAGAACCAAAAGAATATTTAAAGACCTAATTTAAAAAGAGCGAAGACATAATGTGCTTCTAGTGTTATGACTTTTCTTTTACAATTTTACTCAGAATAGAAAAGGAATGAAGAATAAAACAGAAGAGACAAAAGAGAGGTATGTTTTTCCTCAAAAAGTCATTATGGTATTTTGTTACTTTCTTATACAGAAGCAATTCTCTGAGAAAATAATGAGTTCTTCATGTCAACTCCTTAGCAAATTGAATTAAACTTTCTGTAAATGTGGTTATTCACATTAAGTCAACTCATTAAAAAGATGGCTGAAGAGCATCACTAGTAATGAAAATCACTTACAATGCAGTCTGCCAAACAGCTTCCATATGCGAGCTGGGCTCAGCGCACAGAATGCTGCCACAAGCCACCCTAGGTCAGGTATTTGCATTGCTGTATTGACACTACCACCTCCCATTACTAGCTAATGTTCAGTGCCTGTGCCACCAAATTTTATTTTTGCTATGCGCTGAAGTTGAAAGCATTTCGTTCTTAGTTCATGTAATAATGAATAAATTGATAATCTAACTTTCATAAAGCTCAAGCAATATCTAATGCCAGGACACTACCAGATGGTCAGGTTTTGTTACAGATTTGTACAGATGTAAGATGTTACTCAGCTTTCTGTCCTCAGACCTAATCTTTCCACTATTGTTGCACAGCAGAAGCAGTCTGCAGCTGCTCAGCCCACTCAGACACTCAGAGGCTACAGCAGCATCTGAGGGACTAACAATCAAGCTGGAAATTAAAAGGCCAAGAGACGAGTTGGACCAGGTTTTATCCAATGGACTTCAACATGGTAAAAGAATACTCAGCAGAGTGGACGGAAGTCCATGTTTGTCAATTTGAACTGCAGCAGATTGTACTAATGGATTTGATAGAAGGTGGGAAGCAGCTCTAGTACAAAATGGAGGAGACAGACAGAAATGCCCTAGTAAATTCCTCAACAGAAGGTGAATCCTACAAAATCAAAAATCTTCTGTAACACGCCATCAGGTTTATGCTCATGCTCAGACTGGAAAACCCAGTATCAGCACATCTAAAACAAGCAGGGTGCTTTACGGGGGTAGATGGGCATCTGGGAGATGAAAACACCTTAGGCAACTGCAGCTAGAGTCCAAAAACATACAGTCAGGAAAAAAATAGTTCTGCAGGAATAGAAGGTGACAACTTGACAGGAAGGGAGGAACATGTGGTGGCAGCGTGTGGCGTAATTCACAAGAAGCCTGAGAAAAGGTTTTAGTACTGCCACAAAGGGAAGAGGCCAAGGTAAGTACTGCAGTCTTTGGGTTCTGGGGGAATACCCTCACCATTCGCTATGCAGTCTTGCACACTTACTTTACTGCAAATAATCCACTCTTTTGTTTCTATGTATTCTGCATAAACCCAGGTTGGATGAAAACTGGTTAGTTTTTCAAGCTGCAGCTCCAGCTGATGTAATCTGTTCTTGTTATTTACTTCATTTTAGTACAATTGACTACACTGAACTACTGTTACTTTTGCTCAGGTCAAATTTCTAGTCTTTATTCCAAGAAACTGCTACTTGCTGAACCATCTCTTTAGAAAGATAAAGAGTAACTGGTACTTTTCTGTTAAATTGGTGCTGTAATGCATACTATAAACAGAAGTTTGTTGGGTGGAGAGAATTGACAAATCATTCTGTCATTTTAATTTTAGTAAGACTTATTATACGAGACCTATTACTGAACACTTCACCCTCCATCTGTGCCTTTTCTGTATTAAATATTGCCAATTTCACACAGATGTCATATAAAGCTGTGCATTAAAATGAACGTTCTTCCACTTATTGGTGCATGCACTGGACTATTTTACCTCCTCCTTCCACATCTCTTTTTCAAGACATACATGCCCTAAATCCATCCAACTGTTTTTGCCCTTTTCCACTCCAAGAGATTTTTCTCATGGTCACCAATGAATACATAAGATTACTTTTTTGGCTTAAATGGACCAGCTGCACTCTACTGCTGTCTGATGGGGAATAAACAGGACCAAAAACGTTTTGAGTTACTTGTTCTGTTTGGTCACACTGGACTATTTTACTACAGTCATATTTAAGATAAGAGAGATACTATTTTTTTTGCTTCCTTACGCTAATGTTTTTCTACTTCTGCTAAAAAGTTTTGCTTTCTTTTTTTTTAATAAGGTGGTTATAACTCTCCATGTTTATAAAGTAGCATGCTATTTCGTTACAGTCTCCTTACAAAATTTTTTCTCTAGTGAACAAGGACCTTTATCAGAAAAGTTCCTGAAAGGAACTTCTAGGGTATTTTCAAGATTTTTTCTGTCAGTTTATTCTAGCCATCTGTAATATCTCATGAAGTTCTGTTTTGTTTTAAGGAATACTGTTTATCCTCAAACTTCTATTTATTATACTGAAGATTCTTTATAGAAAGGATCACAGAAGGATGCCATAGCACCAAAGCATATTGGACTGTAGCTCCCTCTAGATATGCCATTTGTTTTACAATGCAGCTGAGTAAGCCATATTTTCTTTTCTTGCCTCTTTAAGCTCCCAGGTTCTCTCAAAAAAATTTTAGAGAATTCTCAGGACTCATATCCCTGCAAAAATAAGCTATTTTTATTTATTTTCTCTCTATCTGATGGATGAAAACAGAATGCAATGTGGCTACATCCTCACAGATATTGAGTTAAAACTGCTTCTGCCAACTTTTTTGAATGAGTAATCAAACCCTGCTTAAAGCTCACATTTTCCATCGCACCATGAAAACAATGCATCGGGAATTTCCCTACCAGGCTTCAATAAGACAGAAAAGCAGCGCTCAAGGACAGAGGGAAATTACTTACTATTATTTCAGTTATGTACCAAATTCTCAGGTTAAGAAACAGGAACACCAAAACAGCAACAATATATGCTGGATGTCCTCTAATTGTTGTCCAGAGGTCTGAAGTCCCTGGAGATGCTCCCCCGTACGCCTCCTCTCTGCCACTCTGCCAGCAAGTGGTTCCTTGTCAGAGCACTGTGCAGAGCTAAAAAGAGAAAGAATCAGGAGTGTTCCCGCTGTACAAAGTAAATTAAGTCAAGAGGATATTGATGAGATTACTAATTTATTTAACACATACATTGAATTCAGAATGGGAATTCATCTGTCACCATTCATCAGCTACATATTGCCTAGGGCCATGAGCCTGCTGCTAGCCTGTGCTTCTTTCTCCTTGGTTTTGACCAATTTAGCTTTGTTTTTATTTTTCTCTCTTGTCCTGTGCTTCATTCGTGACTGAACAATTTCAAACATAAATGTTCTGGTTTGTGGCAGTCAACAAGCTGTCACCTCACAACCTTTAAAATGACAGATGCCAACGTTTTTAAAGTAGAATCAGGTTTTCTATTTGCAGCTCTAAAAGTCCTCTACACTGTGTAAAAAGAATCCCTTTCTGAAACATAGCTGTGGGAAAATGAGTTTTGACTAACAGCTGGTCTTCTTGACTGCCTAGATAACCCTTTTCAAGGAGAGGAGAGATATAAATGTATATACTGAGCTACAACAGACTCCTTATCACAGGATTTTCTCTTTCATCAGGTAAACTGGAAATAACTCTGAAGAGAACCCTACCAAGAAAGGCAAAACAACAACAAATGCCACCCCTAATCCCTACAGTTTTCAATATCTTTTTCATATTCAGAGATCTGCAGAATAAATGGTCATCTGGATATGTAGCACAGTCTTCAGTTACTGGCTTTAAGAGACAAATTACTTACTTCCCTCAAGGATTATTGTAGGGGAACCTCAAATGTTCAACTTGGGAGCCCTGAAGGACATGCAGTATACAGCCAAAGTGGCAAAAGGCAGAGAGGATTGGCATATTCAGGGGAAATGAGAGAAGCCAGCTCAGACTCACCTCCTCCTCTCACAGATTAGATATTACTCTGCAAGGCACTATTGCCATCCCAAGTGGGATCACACTTCTGCACAGGAGTGTTTGTACTGCCCTAATCTCTTGTCATTACTCTAGTAAGTCAAGCTACAGAAGAAAATGTTGATCAATGTGTGCCTCTACCCTGCCTAACACATAATTTTCTGTTGGATGGAAAAGGAAAAAATAAAAAAATAATTAAAAAAAAAAAGTGTAAAGGGACATAAAATAGAAAACAGACAAGAAAAATAAATAATAAGAAACTGAACGGGATCATAGCAGGAAGAGCAAGGGAACACAGCTACTGCCAGTACCATCAGGGATGCTGAGAGGGGAAGGCCTGAGTGTCCTGGCTCTTCTCCTGCCACACAAATGCTCCCTTAACCAGGAGCTGAAGGAAATTAGCTTTGCTCCCTAACCTTATTGCTACTAGAAAGGTCTTCAGCAAATCAATGTGAGTGTAGTACCACTATTTCTAAGAAAACACTTCACTCTGAGTTTCTTACATCTTTCTTGTCCTCAGCACCTTCAAGTTTCAATTTCTCTCAAGACTGTCTTCTTCTGACCAACTTTTGAATGTTTTCTTTCCCTCTGCTCCTTTTACATCTGCTTCCTATCAGCCCCCTCCTTCTCCTCTTCTTTTCCTTTATCTTCCCATGTTTATTCCAGTGCTCCTCAATCTCACCCACCCTGCTTCAAGCTACTATTATCAACTTAACTTGAAATACACACACACATTTGTGACAGCAGCAAGAATCAACCACCTGTTCGACCACAGGGAGCAGAAGTTTATGTAGTGTTAGCTTTAAAAGGGGCTCAGAACACAAGCATAATAACAATTCATTGAGAGGTTTACTTTTCCAATTAATTTGAAGCTCAACGAAGATAACATTAGCAGGAAACATGTTGAAAACAAAAAACAATCACTGAGTTCTGATTATTGCTTTTTATGCAAATTTATGAGCAGAATAATTAAACTAAGATGACCACAGCTAACAAAATGTCTATGTGATTCAGTTCAAGAAAAAAGTAATGAAAGGAATAAGGTTATTGCTCTTTTGTGTGGGGTGCTCAGGGGAGTGGGGCATTTTAGAGTGTGGGACTAGAACATGAGAATACAGCAAATCAGTAAGACAAAGGTTATTTTTTTAGGTCTCATCACAGTAAAATTCCAAAAAAATTAAATTCAGCTTGAATAAAAATTTACCTAAACCATGTTTCTGAGAGAAGTTGAAATATTTTTGGAATATTCTGGAAATGCTGAAGCATTTCCTTTTCTTTTTTTATCCTTTAATATATGTATCTTAAACCAAAGAGCAATCTAGCGACCTTTATGCCTTAACTCAAAACCTTTCCTATCTATTCAACATATTCAGACAAAAATTGGAGTGCCGTCATCTCTACATTTCCAGAAATATGCACCATTTCAATGATATTGGCTTGTTTGGGGTTGGTTTGGGTTTGGGTTAGTTGTGGACAACTTCATGACAAAAAAGCAATAGATTCCTGGGAAAGAAACCCTACATTTCTCAGTTGGAAGTCATTACACAGAATGTATCCACTTTTACGCAAGAGTTCTAATTTTAGTCATTAGCCCTGGGTCTGACATAACATATGACTTGTGAAATCCACTTAATCTGTCCGCTGAACCTGCACAGAAATAGACTGTTTCAGATGATGATTGAGGACACATCCCTATCCTTCTCTGTTAACTGTAGAGAGCCCACTAAATGTAGGCTAGGGAGACTACACTGAGATGACCACAGTTGGACGATATGTGTATCCTCCTTCTCAACTCATTCAATCAGAACATTAAAACTTTTGTCCATCTCATCAATTTATGTCAGCAAGACTCTGGAATAACATGTGTCATACCATACAAGTCTCCAATTGTGCAAAGAGATATATGCTTATAGATACAAGTGATAACCAGTGCAACTTCTCAAGACAGGAACACAGTGCCCAATACAGAGAATTCCTGATCTTGGATGGTGCTTTCGGTGCTGTATCTCTACTAACACAATCAGTTACCATACAAAGTTTAACATGGGACTTTCTGGCACAATACTTGCATGCAGCTCTGTACTGTCACAATATTATCATTTTGGTAGATTCAGTTATTCTGGAATTGTCACACACATTTACGCACTCAATGATATTTAATTATTGCCTTTGTGATTTCAGATAAGAAACCATGCACTACTTGAATACAGTAAATGATTAAAATTTAATTCTTCTCCTTCCTCCCAAGATATTAAATGTTATTTTGCATTTGACAAGACCTCGGGCTAGCTCAGTGATTGCCTTTGTACCTGCCCATGACTGGGAGAACAGAAGTTTTTCCTGATTGTTTTCTCTCCCAGTACTTACTCTGTTGAGGCGGGATCACTTCCAGTTTGGCAAAGAGACAGCAGGCAAGCATCTGTACAGAGTCCCAGAACAGATGCACTGTTGAATGTAAACTGATACCAATAAATAAATAAATACATAATAAAAATATTAAACCATCAGATTAAGAACTCTTCCACCTGCCAAGGTTTTGATGTATAAGTGGAACGTTCAATGGGCTGCACTAATATAATTAATTTATCATCATTAGAAAAGTACACTGACTTTGTAGCTCTTTTTAATCTGATTTTTCCTAGTCAATTGACATCTTCAGCTGACTTTCACATTCCCACTTGTAATAACTAGGTTCTTTAGGCTCTTAACCTATAGAAAAAGCAAAAGGAATTCTTCACAATCTCATAACTTCTAGAATTCTAAAAGTATGATTAGGAGGACAAAAAGGAAATGTCACTTTGCTTTTCACTGCAAGCAGTAGAAGAAAAAGTCTAGTAACATATGCAACCTGTTAGGCTTCCATCCTGCTTTTAAAACAGTTAATTCAACTGTATCTCATGCATACGTTCCCCCTAGATAGATTTCCCTCATTAACTTAAATAACAGTCGACATAAATCTTGACATAATCTTCTCCCTGAACTTTACTGTCCGTAAAGCATATGGAGTCTTCTTTGCCAGAGAGAAACTCAGTCATTTTTACACTTCTGGTGTGGATCCAAGGCATTATATCAGTCTGGCTGGCAGGATGAATCAGTGAAATAACTATACCTCTCTATCTTTTATTGAATACTATCAGATTACCAAGTTTTTAACAGTCACATAAAAGGTTCACAAACTGAGCCTTAAATTTATAACTGTAGATAAACAGACCGTCAGTCACCATCGATGCCAAAACCCATACTTGGTTACAAATGTGTATCCGACATGATGAACATCACCAAGATCTAATAGTCTATCTCCTTCCATTCATACGCCTGGATCGGGGTGCTATAGCTGCTGCTGCCAAATCATTGATTTTCTACTGTAGATCCTTGCTCTGAGTTGAGTACCTGCACATGTAACTCATTTATCATTTCCCTTTCATTTCATTTTCATGCCATTTGTGGCAGGCAGCAAAGTTTTTTCTGTTGGAAGAGGGAAGGAATTCTGCCTGAGGCAGGGTGGGGTGGGCAGAAAAAGGCTAGATTAAGACTTGCAATAGTTGAGGAAAGATGCAACATTTATTTAGTCATGACTTAGTTGCACTGCGGGGGAGGTTAGTCAACAGTCCACGAAGGAAGGGCATTTAGGAGCACGTGGAGGGTAGGAAAAGGCTGAAAAAGTCCATAAAAAAATTGTAAAAGGCTTAGAGACACTACCTGGAGAAGACTGGGAAAATACTCAAAGCAGTGGAGTACTTCAGTAATGTGTCATATTTAGAAGACAGACAGAAGCCAGCGCGTGAGCAAGAACATGGGCTGACAGACCTTCAAGGGGGACAACCCTTCATTACCAGTTCCAATGGGCTGTCTTTCCCTTTCTTTTTGATGGGATGGTCAACCTTAATTTGCCATAGGTTTAACCATCAGATTTGTGAGGACATCTGAAATTCTTTAATAATATGAAATCCTATAGACATATTTCTAAATTTTTTAAGACCCCAGATAACGGTCAAGACTCTTGGGTATCATTAACATCTAATTGGAAACACTGTCATGATACTGTTACTTCATATAGAAAGACAGATAGTAGATGGATAGACATTTATGTCATAGTTTACCTTCCATGTCCCCACAGACTACAGTTTAAGTACACTGTAAACTATATAGAGTCAGCAGATAGGCAGATTTGTAAAGAAAACGAATTAGACAAATCTTTTGTTCATCTCTTATGTGCCTCAAGAACTGATGCATCATCGCTGCTCTAAGTAACACATACAGAGAAGATATTTTCTTTAAATTTATTTTTTACCCCAAGCCCTCTGGGCACATGGAGGAAAAAACAGTGATAAACAAGGATTTCTCTTCTCAGTAAGACACAGATGAGCAACAAATCACAGGAGGAAAGTTCCTTTGCAAAAAATGGGAAAGTTAAAAGGATTTCTCAATGTCCTGCTTGAAAATTAATCTTCTACTTAATCAAACCCATATGGATAAATAATATTTTTCCTGTCAACAAGACTAAATTTAAGATGCTTACAAATTAGGCAACTGCAGCCCCAGATTTCTTAGATGCCTCTGACTGTCTTGTCCAGAAGTGGCAGTCTGGATAACTTAGGCTTTGGAACAGCATTGGCTTTAAAAAGAGAGATTTTTATACACTTGAGCATTCTGAGCATTAGAGAGCTGTAATAGCTCATCCCTGGGAGTTCAAAACTCATAGCACCCTATACTGAAGCTGATTACCTCAAAAAGACTGTCATCAATATCTAAATGGCAAGAAAGGGTTAACACAGTTGTGTATGAGAAACCCAGTGACCTTTGTGTGGGAACCTTGACTGAGACTGTAGTCAGAGACCAATACTGTCTGTTAGCGTCTACCTCTATTCTGTCAGAAAGTAGAGCAAGAAGTGGGAGAGCAAGCAGGACTATGCCCATCTCCTAGTTAGCTCTGCAGTAACCACTCAGTTTACTCAAGAAGAATGATCTGCTGCTTGTTCAGTGTCCCTCTCAACCCAAGAATTTAGCAGTCTTCCTTGCATAGCAACCCATCTTCCTGTTGAACATGGGACTGACAGTTGCTACCTAGGTAGAACAAAAGACTATTAGTCAATAGACTTATGTTTAGGACACTGACTGCTCAATGAGATTTTAAAAATATGGATCCAAACACCCATAAGTGGAGGAAGTCATGTAACCTAGGGCTCTCACTTGCTCGGCAAATGACCTAACCACCATTACATAAAAGACAGTTGGTATCAAGTGTCATAAGCAACCTTTTTCCCCCCCTCTTTTTTGTCTTTTTTTTTTTTTTTAATAGTAACTTATAACTTCTTATTGCGTTATATCAGCTCTAAGTCCTCTACTCAGGCCAGACCTCGTAGGCAATTTTGACAGGCATAACCTAGGTGACCCTCAAACCAGAACACTTCTGCAAAACTTCATGAGTTTGACGTGCTCTCTCAGTTGGGCAGCGGGCCTTTCAGAGCACAGTTTAAGCCTCAAGTCCTTAAATTCTCCCTGTTTTAGGTGGAACTCCTTTGTTTCACCTGCTCCTCATTAACAAAAAGATGTGTATTGCCCTCTCTCATTGATAACTCCCTGCTGTGTATTACAAACTTAAGGGAATTATAAACTGCCTTTAAGTCTAGTATTCACCATTCTTCTTGCCTTGCTTGAAACATCTTGTTTCCTTTCTTCCTGCCCAATTTTCTGTGGGCCAAACTCTGCCTTTATTTGCTTTGTTGCAGATTTTTTGCATCTCCAATGTGTTTAATGTAGTTTCTCAAGGTTGAAAGAGGAAAGCTGAATTTGATTTTTCAGATACATGGGGATTCACTTCTTCCTACATTTCAAGCTGGGGTAATCAGCAGATTTTGTTCAAGGATATGGTTTCAAATGAAGCTAGACTGCATGCTTACATGATAAATAAGATTTATATATAGGTAGCATCTGTGTGCATGTAAAAAGTTACAAGGATTCCATTCAGAGTGTAATTTTCAAGACATAATTTTATATTAGATTATATTTGTCAAATTGTTGATCCTCCTTTGTTTGATACTTGTTTCATATTGAGAATAAAGGGATCAGGAACCAAAAGTGTGAGGATCACATTGATTCAAATTATTTTCCTTCAGACATTTTGCTTTGTAAATATGATAAAAGCTCAAGAGGAAAAAAATATTTCGTATACCAAGAGACTAGCTAACTGAAATACTTCTAACCCTATCAAGTAAAAGCTATTACAACAGCATCCCATAAACACATTGCTGTAGATAGTTATTTTCCACAAGCAGTTTATAGATAAGACACCGTTCTCTAAAGTGAAACAACGGGACAGAACTAGAAGTCAGGGACAGATTAATGCTATAAACAGTGACGGAGAAAATACAGTAAAGGTCCCACTGAAAAGGCTTTCTATATTATTTTTCTTGGCTGCAATCATTTGTTATTCTGTCTCTCAAAATTCAGAACCAGAAAAAGAATGGATTCAGTTGAAAACTTCAGCTTTGGTCTCGATAAGCTCTTATGACTTCAGGTAAATACTGCAGAATTGACCTTAAAACATATTTATTCTTTCTTTTCAGAATTCCTCATGCTTCCCCAGGCATTTTAGCCCTTGCATAGACACAGTGACATGCAATCTTCAAATACAAAATCGCATACAATTTCCTCTGCATCCCCACTTCATTCAGTATACAGGGGATGGATTTAAAAACAGCGCAATTAAGATAACAGCTGTACATTTAGTACACCTCAAATTTTGTCTATTTGATTCTGTAACCAAAGCAACATTCTTTCAAATGCCATATATATCTACATCTGTATCATAATTTACATTTTCTAATAAATATTCACCTAGAAATAAATGGATTTTTTTGCATTTTGTTCATGAACACTCTACTTCATTTTCTGCACATGTACGGATGAAATTCTTTTTACTTTTAATCAGCCATTGAATTATTACAATTATATTACTGCATATTTCAGATACAATATTGGAAGTCTCTGTTCATTTTTTAAAAATGACTCCTTGGAGTGATTTATGGAATCTTCTAGAGATAGCTATCATTGGAAAAAATAAACTATGAATTGAAAGTGAAAAATAAAAAAAGTAATAAAAAAAAGAAATCTCAGCTTTTATCAGTTCACTCAGATTGAGGCTTCAGGGGGAAAAAAGACTTTTTTAATTGCAGCTCAGAAGCCAAGTTCTTCACAACAGAATTGAAAAAAAAAAAAACTCTGAATCAAGCTATTACCTAAATTTCTGTAGCAGGCTAGCATCTGATTTTGTCTTTTATTTCTCCAAGATTAACTGAAGAAACTTTAAAAAGAAGGCTTTCTGAATTAAATATTAAAATGCATGACAGTCCAAACTGCATGCAACAGTTTCACTGACTTTAATATTTAATTCGGCTCCAAAACTACATTGCTAACTTAGTTCATTCTGCCACATGAATTTCAATTCACTCTGGCACTTAGCTTGGACTATACGTCATTCCTCCCTAGCGCTCATTCAATGTAGGAGAAAGTCACAGAATCCTTGTGCTAGGTGGGATATCAAGTTTGTGACACAAGAGCAGGAGTTATCTGGGATTTTTTATTACTAGGTTAGGGAACTGGTGAGAGGAGGACTGCCTATATGGCTCTCCGCTGAGGAGACAGTGGACCAAGACCATGGAGGTTTGGAATGAAATATTTTCTATTGCAGACTTCTGCTCTGAACTTGAACAAACTACCTATTTCTCTCTGTCTTGATTCTACTCTCTAAAAGACAAGGTAAGTGGGCCATAGTAACTCTCAGTATTATAAGGATTTTAAAAATATCAAACACCATGTTCATAGTTCTTTCTAACAGTGATGTGAGTGATATTCAGCTTGAAAATAGCAATAGTTGTTTATATCACACCGAACAAATAGCAGTGCCACTGCGAGCTGTTCCAGGCTAAATATTTGCTGTCCCCTTTGCACTGCTTTTTACATTTACTGCAAAGCCCTTCACGAATAGGCAGCTTCAAAAGATTAGTGTAAACTGAAAAAAATTACAGGAGGATGTGAGGTGTTGGGGTTAATGTGTGGGACACATCATGGTTTTGGTTGCTTCTTACTCCAGGGACCCAACCTCCCCTAGCTATCTTTATTCTCTTCCTACTCCTTCCTTTTCTTCCTGTTCTTCTTCCTTATCACCTGAAGCTCTGCAGAAAGGCAATTTCCAAGTCGTCTTGTTTATATTTGTATTAGATCGGGTCAGACAACCTTGGCCTCTGCTCTCATCAGATGCAGCTCAAAGCACCGTGCAGACATGCTGTCTGCGGGTTAGCCAGCATTGGGCCTGGAAGCATGCAGCCACCTCAGCACCATGCCACGCTTGCGGTAATTAACTCAGGCACATGCTGATGTGGCTATAATGCTTTCAGAGCCTGAGAAGTATCTGTGTTGTGCTGTGTAGGTATAGCTGTTCTAGACTGTTATTCCTCATTGTCACAAAGGTCCTTGCATTATACTTTATAATGCTTCCATTGATTAATACCTTTATCACCCACTTGTTTTTATCCTTTTTGTAATAGCAGTCTTCCTATCTTTTCTGACTTCACCATTACATTTGTCTTTTCTTTTATGACTTGTACCCATGGTCTTCCTTCTCTTGTTTTGGTATCTCTGCTCTATTGACATTTTGCTCTTCTTTCAGCTTTTTTTAAAATTAATTAATTTATTTTATTATTACTATTTTTAACCTTCTCTACACTCTAGCCTTTCTGATGAGGAGACAGTACAGGAGTATGACCCACAAAAGCAACAGTGCTTTTCCAAGTCAGCCCTTGGAGATCTATAGTGCCATCAACCACTGCAACACGATGAATTGACAGCTATAAGTTTCTTTCTCATTTTCTATTTATGGAGCTTGCTTCCTGCTTTCCTAGAAAGTGAGTCTTAAGGCAACAGCAGGAGAGAGGAAGTCCTAATGCTAGACCTGCCACCTTCAGCATTTGAAGTATTTTTAGGCTGAGAAAACAAAGATTTCTATTCCCTGGTTCTATTCTCATGGTATCTCTCTTTCACAGAGAGAAAAAGGCGGCTGCTGGCAGCTGTTTCCTGTGTTTGCACCAGCTCTTGGCAGGTCTCTGCTCCCACGGGGTGTTAGTTGCATGTATCGCTCTCCACATGCTCTCTGGTGATGGAAGAACACTGCCAAAAGCACAGCAAAGCAAGCTGTCTCTTAGGGCCTCGTACATCCGATAGCTAAAGGACTCTCTGTGGCTTCTTTTGTGGCTGTTGAATTAAGAAAATGAGAACACTAATCTATGCTAGCAATTTCCATTCTACTTTTGCTGAGCTACCCCTACCAAGTTTTCACTGCAAAAGGCATCAGCCAAATACATGGGAAATGACAATTTCTCCTGACTCTGCAGAGAGATTTGTAGTAGAAATGTTAAAGTTGCGAGGAACGGAGAGTGCATGGGTGTGGAACCACCACAAGGAACAAGAAGAGAAAGAGATAGAAGGATGGCAAGTTTTGACGACACAGCCCATCATGAAGATCCCGGCACATCTATGTACAGCACATGGTTTCTCAGTAACAACCAGAGTAGGAAAACAAAGAACAATCTAAAACAAAGGATAGACCAAAGCCATTCGGAGATGATGGCAGGAAGATAAAGAACTGATCTGAAGGCCTGAGTCATCCAGACACAGAGAGAAAAGGCAGTAAGTCAGGAGTACTGCTTAAAGGCTCTCAGAGGCCCAACAGGATGGAGACACACAAGACCACAGTCACCATCAGATCACAAAGCACATCCAGAAACGAGCCCATGGCTGCCAACCACGCTAACCAAATGTTTCTTCCTCTCTTCTTCTTTCTGCAGCCCACTTCACACAAAAGGAGGGCATTCATCCTCCATAGAGACTATATGGCCCACAGTGTTCAGCCTCTTAAGCACATTAAAAAGGTATTTTAAGGAAAACAGTCTATCAAGGCATAAATCCAGAGATGGCAATTAAAACCAAAGCACTTCCATACATGTAACTGCCACTTACCAAATCTTGGTCTCCTTGGAGCAAATACCAAAGACAGAATATCAATATCTGAAGGAAAACTAACTAAAACTATGTGTTTTCAAAACAGAAGGTTGTAACATTAACTGGAACAGGATAATAAGAAAATAAGTCCAACTCTGAATACAGCTAAAAGAAACAGTCTCAAATACGAAACCTGAGAGAATTTGAAGATACTTCTATGAGGCATTCATGGAGTTTCTGTAAAAGTCAGCATGTAATCATTTATGCCAATATGCCACAGTGTCAGCAAAACCAAATACAGTTGGCCAATAACTTGTGGCACAGTTCTTACCCTGAAATGACAAACTTCTTTAAACAGTTGTTTTCATGGTAGATATCATTCATCTGTGCAAACATTTTGTAGGGTTTGTGGGGTTTTTTTTCCCAATCAGCTTTTGTGGCTGATTTCAACAATTTAGATCAGACTGAAAGACAAGTTCAAAGTGTCTGCAGCAGAGGTCTGAATGCAATATTTTTAAAAGCTTTCCAGCAAGTGGTCTAAACTAATGGTCAACCAATCTAATGACAAATCTATTCTGTAATTAACTCCTTTGCATTTCACTATAGGCAAAACCTTTGTTTGTTATGTGATGAATTGGTGCTAAGTGGATGCCTGGTGGCAGGGTTCTGGATGAGACTGTTTCACCACAGATACCTTTGCAACTCCAGCTGCAGTTGCTCAGTTCTCAGACAACTTCCCTGAAAATGGGTTGCAAATAACACTAATTCTTACACCGAGTTGGAGAGGGGTGGGGGGAGGGGACAGTGTGTCTGCAGGGTGGGAGGAGGTGTCTTTTTGAATCTACATTTATGTAAACTCCTCGGTTTCTATATAATTACCATTATAGTGCAAGGTGTTGATGGGACTAAAAAAAACTTGTATCACAAAGTACTGTGAGAAGCTGGGAACCAGAGTAGCCTCCTGAAAAATGCCTGCAAACATATATCCCCCAAAAGATCAATTATTCTACAACTTCAGAATCAAAATTAGTTTTTTCATATATGTTGGCTGAGTCAGTAGCTGCTGTTGGGGTTAGAATCCAGACCCAAAATTAACACCAGAAGCTTGAAACAATCAAAAATAAAAGAAAATTAAAAGTATAAACATGGCATTGTAGGGAAATATGCAGAACAGTAACAGATGAAGAAGATCTTAAAGGGTTGAGTATTTATCAATCCTCTAAAGATGCAGTTATAGAGAAATGAAGTCCGGAAAGGACATATAGACCACAGTAACATAATTATGTAAAGTGATGGAAAATTTCGAAGTTTAACATCTTATAATTGGATCTGGAAGACCAGAATTCATCCTTCTAATCTAGTTCTCTGAGAGAAGTTAAAAAAAAAAATCACTAAAAACATGAAACAGACTAGTAGTCACACTCCACTTAAATAAGTATAGTAACAGTATGACTGCCCCACTAACAGAAAGACTGAGAAGGCGGTGCGCCTTGCACCTCTCCAGGTTAAAAACCATTTGCTACTCCGTGCGCTTTGACCTTGACAATGTGTTGGGGCACTGGGAGAGGAGAGTGCTGCATAGCACAAAGAAAAGTTGCTGAATGGGATCCACTCCCTCACGACATTCGGTACAAGTAAGTTTTACAACCCATTGGGTTCTCTGCCTTACTGTAATAACACAGACCCTGGCATTTATGAAGACAACATGTACAATGCAATTGAAAAAGGGCTTCCATTAGCTATTTTACACAGGAGTATAGTTACATTATTAAGCTCCTTACATCAATCTACTGGTGAGCAAGTTGCAGCTGTGGGACAGCATACATGGGTGCTTCAGACTTCTGAAGCTGACATACATACTGTCTCGCTAGCTATACAGTTTTAAAGCGGAAAACGTCCTTAACCCCATTTGCAATAAAGTGTTCCCAAAAGACATGTGTTATTGTTGAAGTGCCAATTGACTGACGGCCCAAATCTTAGGTTCCAAGGATAATTTGGAGAGGGTACTGCTTCTGCAGATTGCAAAGGAGAGAATGTTTTTCTTTTTTTTTTTTTTTCTTTTTTTTCTCCTGAAGCTGATGAGTCAAAGGGAAGTAGAAGATAAATGAACTGGACTGAGTTCTTATTGATTTATACCTCACAACTGACCCTAAAATGTGGATATCTCCAGGTGGATTTGGCAGCCTCGGGGTGAAATGGTATGAACTGACTGAATTCATTTGGAAAGAGCATTTTGAAAAATATTGGTTAACAAGAAATCACCTTCAAAGGGAGTTTTCTTATTCTCTGTCTCTGTAGAGACACAGATACTATTTACAAGTCCAGGTGGTAAAGTAATATAAACTCCAAATATGCAAGCAGTCACAGCCTGTATTATTAGTATGAAAACTGCCCAATACACTGTAGTTTCTTCCTGTAAGAGAAATACTTAATATTAACGTTTGCAATAGTTGCCTAGAACATTATCTCCTATGTAAAACCACCAGATTGACAGAAAAGGCAGTTCTTCAATTTATTTCAGGAATTGTAGATGTGTTTGAAATTTTAATATGTACTTATGTACATTTTTTATCCTCTGTGTAATACTCTGGTATTTCCCTAGCTTTTTTTTTTTTTTTTTTAAAAAAATAGTAGCTCTCAGAAATATTAGAATCTTCACAAAGGTGGTTTTTTTTGTTTTGTTTTTTTTTCTTTGAAGTCACACTCCAAATCAATTGGAATATCAAAGGGAAAAGAAAGATTAATGCGTATAGCCCTGTATTTCAGAATTTATTTTCTAGCTGGCTAGTACAATAGATTAATATATTCCTGAAACTGTCATTTTCATTAAAGACTGCTATAGCAGAAATGCAAACCCAAAACAAATTCTGGAAAACACAGTAGTAACACTGCTTAATAAGCTTAAGTTCTATTTCTTTTGGTATACTTACCTGCCCTAAATTCAGGTGGAAATACTCAATATAAGCAATAGATAGCAAAATTAAATTAAAATATTTTACCAAGCTTTCATGCTAGTCCTTTGCATGGCAATAATAATGGAGGGAAAAGGTCAAATCCAAATCTAATAAATATTTTTCCATTGTCTATTCCATTGATATTTATCTATCTTTAATATTTAGGTAAAATTAGGTTGGTTATTAACTTCTTACCAGATCTCCATGGAGTCTTTGATAAACCGAGTTATTTTCCTGCATAAATGCTGACTGCAATGGCAACATACCTGCAGTCATCCCACACAAATCATTCTATGTTCTGAATTATTGAACATACTGTTCTCATTTCAAAAGTTCTGTCAGTAGTTTCAACTAAACAGAGCTTATCCTGAAAGGGAAGAAGCACATTTAGAGCTGTGAATAAGAAAAAACATTGCAAGGTAAGGCTAGAAGAGGTCTCAAGATCCACAAGTCTGCCCTCCAGCAGGAAAGGAAGCTCATGTAGATCGTATCTGACCAATATCAACTTTGTTGACTCCATCCAGTATGAACTGAAGGAGGTTCCACACTCTTTCTTGGTTGGCTATTCCAGTGTTTTAGGAGCCTCGCCATTTAAAAGTGGTTTCCTCATTTGTTAACAACATCTACAAATTATTTCTATTCTCTTCTGGTACTACTGAAGTGTGGGGAAGTAAATCTCATCTTTTTATTAGGGATTTGTGCATCCTGCAAAAGATATTCTTCTCTTTTTAAACTTACCAGAGCTGAATTCTTTCATGGTTTTCAATGTTTTCCAAATCTGTTGGATTTATTTTCTTCTGAACATTGTTCACTTTGCCTATACAGTGCTTCAAGGATGATGCTTAAAACTTCACACATTATTCAAGTTCAGGGTTTCACCCATGTCAGAGAATAATAGTTAACTCCCATTTGTTACAAGCTAAATTCCTGCTGCTTCATTTCAGTTTAAGATCTGTGATTTCCCTCCTACAACAAGAAGAAGAAAAGTTTATTTGACCTTTTTCTTGTTCTAGACATGTGGCTAGCCATCTGCTGCAAGCCCTGGGATCCTCCACTGCAATATCAGTGATTAGCTAGTTCATCATTTCTCAAAGCTTATTCTGGTATTTTCCTATAATATTTAAAATATTCCTAACACTCTGAAATCCAGAGATGTTCTAAGTATATGCTCTATTCCATCAGCAAAACTGAACTTGAAAACATTAGATAGAGCTGCACCAAGGAACCTTTTGCAGAATGCTACTAAATGTCCTTTCCATTTGAGAAAAAAACACAGAGAGTGGGGTAAGGGGCAGGAGATGAGCCAATTGCACATACACTGCATAGCAGTTTCACCTGGTCAATATGTCACTAGTTTGTTTGTTCATGTCACGTAAGATGACATCAAAATTCTTACCAGGGTAAAATATCATAGACTGCTCTCCCTTTCTTTATCCACTAGATCATGATTTTCCACTGATGAAAGTAAACAGATTTATTTGAGACAATTTGTTCTTGTCAAATTCATCTGGTTGCTTTCTTCTTATTTAATTATCCTCTAGGTCCTATAAATTGATTCATAATTCATTTAGAGGCTTTTTTTCTTCCCTAGTACTGCATATTGTGCTCATTTTTTCCTCAGCCTTAAACTACATTTTCTATATAGTTTGTTCTTCTTCAGTCACCTAGGATCTAACCTGTCCTCCAACATTTCTCAAAAGTAATTAATGATTCAAAAACTGCCTCTCACATTTTTTAAGCCCTTGAGAAAAAAAAATACTTTAGAGTTTGCCAATTAAAAACATCCAAGTTAATGAAAAACTCTTAAACTTAATCTTTCTTTAAAGAAAGAATAGAATAGTCTTTATTTAAAGACTCTTAAACCTATTCTTTCTCTGCCTGTATTAAAAATTAATGCATTAGAAATCTAATTACAATGTCTTTATTCTGAAAACCAAAACAAAGGCTTTAATGCTATCATTCTCTCTTCCAGTTTGAAGAATGATGGATACTTTCCTTTATTTCTCCCAATTTTCCATGAATGTTTTAGAATATTTTAATCTTCCTTGCCAATTATGCATTTTACATGCTAGCTTGCTCTACTATAATATCTGTTTGCTCATACTACCTGTTTATTGTTTGCTCATACTACCTATTTAGCCATTCTTTTGCCCTTCAAATACAGTCCTGAGGCAGAAAAATTATCCCTGAGCACATGTAATGGCAGTACCTTCTCAATCATTAGGATTACAGTGGAGAAATGATGGAGGAAAGGTGAACTGTCAGGAACTCAAAAAGAGCACACAAAATATATTGCAAATATAACCAAGAAATGAGGGCCACAGGTGGCACCGTGGAAATATTGGGGGAAAAAACCCAAACCCAACCAACCAACCAACCACAACAACAAGAAAAAAACCAAACCAAAAC
This sequence comes from Grus americana, assembly GCF_028858705.1. Taxonomy (NCBI): domain Eukaryota; kingdom Metazoa; phylum Chordata; class Aves; order Gruiformes; family Gruidae; genus Grus; species Grus americana. The sequence goes on from NC_072853.1 coordinate 63,610,788, forward strand.
AACACAACTTCAAACAAACAAAACCCAAAACCCCCAACCTCTCCATATGCTTCATATCCCTTCTTCTGCACCAGTATAGCTTGCTACTGTTTTTTTAACTTATTCCATTTTCTCGTAACATATTTAGAGAAGGTATGAAGAGAAAGCTTTATTATTTAGGTTATTTTCCCAAGAGACCCTGCCTTTCATTTCCAAAAGACTGATTTTTCCTAAGTTTATTAACTTTACTCTGCTACTCCATTCCTTTCTGTGGGGCTGTAGCACTATCATTTCACAGACACTTCCAACACATTAATAGGTCACTAACTTCTCCATGCATTCTCCCTATGGAGTGAGAATATAACCTAAAATAGTCACATTCTCTACCTCCTCTACCTTCTGAAACAAAAGCAAAGCTGTCAGTTTGGCTTTGCAATACAATTCAGGCTTGCTGTGACCTGTCATGCTGTTTTTCCTCAGTAACTGAAGTCTACCATTATCATGAGCTTTGGATAGCTATTTAAATTTCTCAGAAACAGACATATGACAAATAGGTGAACTTCTTGTTCTTCTCATGCATAATCAGTGACATTGTGTATTTGAATAAATTTGAAAAGCAGGGCAAGATCTTGATGAGCCATTGAATACATCAAGTAGAGAAACTTGCAGTTCCAGAGTAGCCAGATTTTTCCATCTTTACTCATGTTGATCATAATTTATTCTCCATAAGTAATTACACTGATTTAGTTAATTGCTCCAGGTTTAAGTATAAATAATGCCAGACAGAAAACTTTGGCTGAAATAATGGTGGGAAAAAAATCAGTGACATAATGCTTGACTTTACATTTCTTAATCAAACATTTCACTCTCTATTTGCACTTCTGTGACTCACAGTTAAAGACTGTAAAACCATGTTAATGATTTATTCATGCCCAATGAGAAATTTAGATTAAACATTTTTAATAAAATAGAAATATAGGATGCAAACATATGCAGATAAAGCAGACTAAGTTGGATAATTACCGTTATTTACATTAAAGTATGCATCAGCACAGTTAATAAACATGTGTAACATACAATGTTTAATTAACAATTTAATTGGGGAATACCAACATACACTAGAGAATTCAAAGACAGTTTTTTCTTCAGTGTGACTTAACTCTCATAAACATAAAATGTAAGAAAATAGAGATCAGCTAGGGACAGGAATGACATATATAATCAGATTTGTCAGAGACATTTATGTCTTTCACTATCCAATTCCTACTAGTTTTTTTTTTATCCCAAATAGAAATGAAATAGAACATTCTCAAGAATGTTCATCTAAAATAGCAAATTAATTTTGAAGTGCTCATTTCTCTCCACTCACTGTAAAAGGAGTCTAAACTAGTTTTAGTGCAGGCATCTACATGAAAGTACTCTGAATTAGGATGAAATTAATCCTCTACAAAGTACTGGCTCTATGGGTGCCCTCCTCAAAGCTTGCACATACCTGAGATAATAATTTCAATTGTAAAAGAATAATTTCCATTGCAGACATGATATAAAACAACACCTGATTAAGTAGAAGTCTGTGTAATCCTAGAGTATAAAGACTCCCAGTGGGTGAGCAGCACTGACATCTGAAGTAAAAGGCTGAGCTGGAGGTGTCCATAAAGGCAGCTGGTTGAGAAAGGGAAAAGAACAGGAAGAAGGTTATCCACCTTATGATTCATGCAGAACACTTGGTGTGAAGTCATACCTATGTATCAAGTCTAACTACAACAATCCGCAGTTTACTGCAGTGTTTGTTACCACAATCAAAGAGGCTGTGCCATCCTTTGGAGTATAAAGATGATACACCTTCACCCTGTGTCCTGTTTTCTATTTTACATTTCACTATAATCACCCTAGACTCTGCTTCAGCATCAGCCTTGTAACAGAGATGCCAAGAACTCTGTTAAAGTAGCTTCACTGTTAGCATGCACCACTGGGACCCAACCTCCTTGCTACAACAGCTACAAAGCCCAGGTTTCTGCCACAAAAACACATTAAACTGCATAAATAGGATAATTCAATCTACAAACACTGTAAATTCAGTGTATCCCAAAACTGCACATGTGCAGATCCAACTGCACTACACTTGCACCTAAAGCTTTTACTCACAGACAGCAGATCTTCTCTGCTGTCAGCACATGACAGCAGCCACCTTCCAGTTGTCCTCTTGCCTGAGGGCCCAGATGACGTAGGAAAAGGCTTGGATGCGTCCTGGTGAATAGTGCTGGCAATGACAACCCACCTCTGCATGGCACCATTGGCAGGGGGAAACCCCGAGTCACAAGACAATAAATGCACACATATCATCAAGAGGAACCACACATACACCAGGAAATTTGGAAGCTACCTTGCCAGCCTGCTCCTGAGACTTATCTGCAGGAACACAGAAAAGCAGCAGAAGCAAGCTGAGGCAAACATTTTGGGTTAGAAACAGCACATGGGCCGACAGCTGTTCCTCCCTGTTTTCTATACGCAGTAGCATCTGAAAGCAACTTTAATGAGCTATCTCTTCAAGGTACCCCTGACACATAGCAAACACCTACTACAAGATGTTAATTGGATCCCAGAGGTTAGTAGGGTCAAAGATATGTGAATAAAGGATTAAACAGACATGACAGCAGAGGGAAACTGTACATGAACAGATCAGAGAATGAAGGCCTTGTGATAGCATTTCAAAGATACTATCCTGGAAATTTTCAGTCTTCATATGTTATTAGTGCTCTTAGCTAGGGCAGAGAATAATACCAGGATGCCTGTATGGCAAATCTAATTAATCAACAACAGCTTTTTTAACACTCCTCAAGTTCATTTTCAATTTTTGTCACATTGTTGAGATGTTTTTAGCTATTTTCTATGGAGAACTTTAAACAAACAAACAAACAAGAACAAAACCCCAAACCCACAACATTTAGATTCCTAATTCTTACATGCAGCTAACAGCTTAACAGAAGATTAACCTCAGTTTGATATTTCAGCTCCTTCAAACTATAATTACAGACTAATTCACAAGGGCACTTTCCAGAAGTTAGTGTAAATGTTAAAGGAAAGAATGTTACAAAGTCTCTGCGGAGTTGGGTTGGTGGTTTTGGGGTTTTTTTTGTGTGTGTCAACCTGGCTAAGCTATGGAAGACACAAATTGATGTTTTACTAATAGCTAATAAAAAAGGCTGACAACACTGAACAGAAGGTTCTCCATAATCATTTAAAAAGCAATGTAATGCCAAGTCAAACAATATATGCCTGCATTTTTCCCACCTAGTGATACTTATTTCCCTCAAGCTTGCTAGTTTTCTGTCTGCCTCCTCTTTTCTGTAACCTTTTAAATTTCTTTGGGAACAACAGGTTTGGCAAACACATATACCTCAAAGTCAGGTCATTTACTGAGTCCTTATAAATCACCTGTTAAATACGTAGAATGGATTTTCTGCTGCCTTGTCAGTCTGACCACAAAAAATGAAAGATGGTTGATTCAGACAGAAAACGACCATGCCAATAGACTTAGTAGATCACAACCTGAAACTGGGCTGCCTTTTTCATACATATATATATATATATGCCATATACAATATGTACAGATTTACTAATATCAAAGAGATTATTATTCAGCATCAGGCAGGTATAGGTAAGTAAATTGTAACTCAATAATCATACCTCTGTCAAATTCCTCACTTCTGATCAACTGTAATAGCTGTTGCATCGACAGTCAAGGAAGTACCCCAAATGAAGGAAAAAAGTTATGAAAAACCCTACCAGAGTCACAATTGCCAAATATGGTAAAGGCCAATTACAAAGGCTTAAACTATACTTGCATATAGCACTGGGAATAGAGAAGGCTTGAAGAATGGGATAGGTATTTCTTTTGTACTTTGTGTCTTAGCAGGTTTTGGTATATTCAGAAGAAGAAAATGTCTCTGGACCTATTTTTTTCTTCTTCTTCAGTAATTGGAAGAGTGCTGAAGTTTACACAAAATGTAATACATATATCAGATGTTGTTCAGTAAAGTATATGGAACAGAAGATCACAGAAAAAAAAAAAATTAAATCCATGATCATAGAATCATAGAATGGTTTGGGTTGGAAGGGACCTTAAAGATCATCCAGTTCCAACTCCCCTGCCATGGGCAGGGACACCCTCCACTAGACCAGGTTGCCCAAAGCCCCATCCAACCTGGCCTTGAACATTTCCAGGGAGGGGGCAGCCACAGCTTCTCTGGGCAACCTGTTCCAGTGCCTCACCACTCTCACAGTGAAGAATTTCTTTCTAACATCTAATCTAAATCGACCCTCCTTCAGCTTAAACCCATTACCCCTTGTCCTGTCACTACACTCCCTGATAAACAGTTCCTCCCCTCAATGTAAGGCTGATGACTCTGTCCCCCAGTTTCAAAGGGGAAAAGAAATAATCACACTCTTGGCAAGAGATATGATTATTATTGGGGTCTAGGATAAAAAACCCCTAAACCTTAAAGCTTAGATACAAGCTACTAAAAGACCTCCAATTAGTCAATGAAAAAGCCACTGTACTGCCAGTGTCAGACAGACCAGGAAGATGATTATGGAAAAGTAACAGTTGTCTGACACGACAGACATGAAACAGTTTCCCAAACTACTATAAGAAGAAAAAGCAATGACATGAAGCTAATGGAGATCAAAGTCAGAATTTATATATTTTATATATGTGTGTGTGTGTGTGTATATATATATAAATACACCAAATACTCCAGAGAGCCAAGAGTGAAGAAAACTTGACCAGGCAATATAGCACTTGGGACTTGAAAAAATCTGTTGTGAAGGACAAGAATAGCATAGAATACCTTTTTTTAAGAGTTGGGGTTGGGGGAGAAGAAAAATAACCCTGAGAGCCCAGAGATGTCAAACAGGATCATATTCACTCGTAGTTTAGAAGAATCTTTAGCAGCACTGAGCAAATGTTGGGTAGGGGACTGTATGAACTATCTATCAAAAGTAAATAATATTTTCTTATTTTCAGTTCTGGGCAGCAGAACTTAGAACAGATGACATTCAGAGCATAAAGTAGTGAGCTAATTCTCATTAAGAGTACACTCAAATGAGGGGCAAGGGAGCAAAGCAATTTTGTGAGAATTTATAAACATCTTTCATAGGTTAATGAAGCTATTGAAACTTGTTGCACATGGCACAAAGGCCAAGTTAAACCCTTTTTATTTTTTAAGGTCTTAGAAGTAAGGAACATTAATATTCACAGTCATCTGAAGAATAATAGGGCTATTTAAGTAAATGTTTCCCTTAGATTCACACACACAGATTTTGAGTTGTGCATAACACATGAAGGAAGAATACATTCATGAACTGAGCTGATAGACTGATATTAATGACAGCCATCAACTTTCACTGATACAACCAAACTGTTATAACTGGATTTCAATATAAGAAAAATAAGTTTGTTCATACTGTGTCATGGTATTGTATTTACACTGCATGATGAAGTATAGTGCAGAGACCCCTGTCTTAGCAGAGTCAAGAGCACTGTTTTGTTAGTGATTCAGTGAGACATTTGTAACAACTTGTACTCCAGCTAATTATCCCTTCAAGAGGCAACAGCACTTGTGAGTCTTTAGATTCTAGGGTGCATATTCTAGTGGAGGGTGTCCCTGCCCGCAGCAGGGGGGTTGGAACTAGATGATCTTTAAGGTCCCTTCCAACCCAAACCATTCTATGATTCTATGATATTTCTGCAACCTGTTATGGAATAAACCTGGAACCAAGCATCCTCAACAGCCATGACTTAGAAAATTTGAATGAGCAAAATTAGAAGATCCACACAAAGCAAGAAGCTTAAACACCTTTTGCCTGCTACTTTCTGCTACATTCAAAGCATGCTTCAAGTGCAGACTGCTTTTTGACCCTCAGCTAAATTCCACTTTATAGTAAGAGGTATATTAAGAGACTTGCTAGAATAAAACATTTCACTTTCAAGTGAATTTAAGTAGCACAAATTTAGAATCCTATAAATTCAAATTGCTGACATCTTTCATTGCCATTTATGAAAATATTCATACATCAAATGGCAACCTTCATTCACACATGGCAACCTTCAGAGACGTTCAACAGCATCATCCTTTGCTGCTGGGCATGTCAGAGTTTAATGGGGGTATATACTTACTAGCAAAATGGCTACCTACTAAACAACATTAATAAACCATCAGAGTTTCAATCAGTATCACACTTTAACAAAAAAACATACTTCAAAGCCTTAGTTGCCAGTTAAATGCTTTACACATTACAAAATCTACAAGGAGATTTACAACATGGAATAAAGTCTCTTTGTTTTCTTCTCCCTGTGATCTACTCTTCATAAATTGCCTGGCATTCTAGAAAGATAATCACGGTATCAATACTACTTATTTTTGCCCATTGGCATAAAGCAACAATGGAAACACATTTTGTTTTGTTCTTGTTCTGAAAGCAATTCATTCCTCTACCACAAATGCACAGCTGAATTTCTCTCTTTTATTCACAACACAATAAAATGGCATAAAATGGCATGGTTCCACGGAACTTGATAAAAGATGGAGCACCTTTTCACCAGGCTCCTGACACAAAGTTTGCCAAGACACAAAAAAGTTGTGGACAACTCTCTAATTCAGGTATAACATACATGTTTGTGTATCTTTTGGAATAGTTTGGACGTACTCCAGTAATATACCACCAGTATAATGTATGAATAGGGCAGTCTGTATATTACATCTTAATTACAGGAAAAAGCAAAGGAGCCCTTTGCACACTAAGCAAACCTAAGTAAGTAGCAGTAAAACAGCTAGCAGCTTGGAACATGTTTGGTGAGTTACTTAAATAAAATATGCAATATTACTTGTTATTTCTATATCAATGACCTATCAGCCATACCAATAATCATGTACCATACTCCCTTAGGGCCATGGTTTCCAAGCATAGCCCTCCCACAGGATCAAAATCATCCACCTTCCCATTAAACTGTACTTTTGTATATGATCTATTTTTAATCTAGATTTATACAGAATGCAGCACAACAGTTTTCACAAATGACAATTTTTCCAAGATACGTCTAGAACAAAACACTTATTATAACACTTTTGATTTATCCGATGTATCAACAGGCGTTCTTATCCTGTGCCTTGATAATATTTGTCCCAATGTATTCGTTGACCAACTAAAAGCATCAGTCATCAGGGTAAAAAATAGGCCTTTAAGCACATCCAGTCTTTATCAGCTGCACTGTCCCTTTTCAGTAGTTCTCTGTAGGAGACCACTCACCTCACACACTTCTCTATCCATCGCAAAATGCTCCTTTCCCTATCTGTCCTTTTCTCTCCACAAAATTCCAAGGCATGAGAAAAACTGAAATGGGCAAACACTTTACTGTTCTGAAATAGCTCATGTTGTATTTTAGAAATCCTTTCTTTGCAAAATACTACATAAAAATACCATTCACCATGGAAAGTCTGGCCACAAGTGTATGATGAAAGCGTATTTAACACCCTTACAGTGAAAAAGCTAAGCTATCTAGGCAAAGCTAGATGGTCATATTCCCTTTCCCAGTGGAGAGAGACAGGTATCTGTCCAGCCCTATCTCCATTAACCTAAATTATCCCAGAACTATCATTTAGTGGTAGCAAGACTGGATATTTTTGGTAATTTACCATCCTCTCCCAAAGTGTCAGTGAAGATATTTGAAAGATAAACTGCTCAGTTAAATTATCTCTAATGGACATAAATACGTTTAACATTTTGTGTTTCCTGCTGAAGTAGAATATGCATTTAAATAGAAAATATTCATGTAATTATGCTGAATATTCATTGAAATATGAAATATAAAATAAAATTTTGACTTCATTTTTTAAAGTGTTAGTGTAAAAGACATTTCTAGAAATAAAGATTGATAGTTTCCAAATCACTGGCAAAAAGTTACTGAGAGTAAAGCCATTCATCAGTGTCTGATGTTTTCCTTCCCACACTTGCTCAAATAAAGAGTGGAATTGAACGGAGAATCGTTTCTCTACCACTCTTATACTTACTAGGAGTTAAGACTGGTATCTCAGAATGATAAACCCCTCTATTACTTTATTACTTAGATTAAAGCTTTCAAGGAACCCTCTTTAGAAAAGATGAATCTCTTAGCCAAATGTGCATTTTTGGCATCACTTAAGAGTTTTCTTCTTTCCCAGTACTTCTAGTTATTAAGTTTTGAGTCTTCTCCATCAATTCTGGCATTGTGGCCCCCTCAGCATTCATGGCTTATTGGAAGTGTTCCTGGTTTTAGTCCAAAAAGGCACTGAAAATGTGTGCGCTTCTCACTGTTTCTGAGCTGTCAATATTTCTAAGGACATCACTATATTTTTAAGAAGTCACTGGTGCTTAGGCTGCAATTGACCAATTCTACTTTTAGGGCATATTCAGCTCTGAAGCAAAACCATAGAAAAAAATATTAAAGATTCGTGGGGGTGTTTCTTGCTACTAACAAAGTGAAAGCAGCCACAGTTTGTCATGCAGAAATATATCTTATACTCCAAGAAGTCCACTGGAAAGGAAACAATAAACCCTGCTTTAAAATTAGGCTGAAATACCTGTAAGATCACTGCAGCATAATATACAGGTTTATGATATCCCAAGATATAGCTATAAAGAATGATGAGTCTGGCAAAAAAACCCCAAACATATATAACTCTCTTCCTTTCCTGCTCTGAACATCCGTAAATAGGTAGAGGATACCTAAATCTATTGTTTCTGTAAATCACTGTGTATGCAGTGATATACACAGATACACAGCCACCTTTTTGCTCTCCCCCCTAAAAAAACCCCAACCCAAACCAGAAGTGAATTTTAGACTACATGAGAGAGCAGGAAATCAAAACAATGTTTATTTTATAACACATAACATACAAATAAGCTGAGAGTGCAGCACAGGTAAAGCCTGTGAAAGAGTTAATGACACACGGCTAGCAAGCACTCTCAGCCCTACAGTAAAACATTTCAAATATTAAGAAAATTTAACAAGATGACAGGAATCAATGTTTCCTCAGAGACTAGAAAAGACACTTATGGGGATGAGCTGTTGAGATTTCCTCCATGGATTTCCACTGTTATTCTCTCAATATTCCCATTTTCTTTCCCCTCATCTCTCTCACTAGAGGATTATCTATATCATTCTCATTCCTCTATGGACCTTGTACCTCCACATGAAGCAGAAAGACACAGTTGCTACACCAAGCAATACCTCAATTCAAGCTTCATTACTAGCTCAAATCTTAAGCCAGATTTATCATCATGTTAGCCAAGGTTAATGACCCTACATTTTAACAACTCTGGACCCAGTCATGGTTTCAGTGTCAGTGCAAAAGGCATGCAAAGAACAAAGAGGAAGCTTGACTGTAAATGAAACTTCAGTAGCTCCTGAATTGTGTGCCTCTCTCATCTTTCTAGACAGGGTATGTTTCTTACCCATGAGATTTATTTATCTTAAAGATAAAAATAATTTTTTAAAAAAGAAATGTAGCAATACCGACTCATTTATGGGACATCATAAATCATTCTGCTGTCGGCATTTCACATAGTAAGAGGAAAGCACTGAACTAGTCAATGTGTATCAAAAACCTTCCTGTCTCTAGTGCTCAATTGTCATTGCTATTGTGAAGTCAGGGCAAGTCCCTGAAACAGATCTTTTAACAGAAAATGTTTTACTGGAAATGTACTTTTCCACTAGCTGCTACAAAGAATCAGGTGATCATTCTGAGTGCTCACAAGACGACTATAACATGGATGTTTTAAAAGGGCATTTTCAACCATGAAGCAATCAAAAAAGTGTGTGATTTTAGGGTAATGCGTACCTGAGCAAGCTTTTCTGAGGGTATCTTGTGAAGACTCGTGGCATCTGCAAGGATATCATGGGTGCCTGACTGCACTGAGTTTTCACACAAGAATCTTCGTTCCTCTGTGAAACTGTTTTCTATAAAATTGACTGGTACGTTTCTCGCAGTAAGTGAAAACTATCATTTTAACCCATCTAACAGTCACCTCAGTTACAGCAAAATAAAATACTGAAAGTCCATATGGTTACATAATTCATTTTGTTTCTTTTCTTCATTACAATCATGGATATTTTTCAGAAGTTTTTATATGAATGGAACATATGTGTCAAAATCTAAATTGGTTAGTTTTATGATAATAGCATATAAGTTAATCACAGGGCAGAATGAACTTATTTTATCTTTAATTAAAAATTTAAATGCAGCAGAGGTGAATCTAAACATTCTCACTTCTTTTTGAATGATTGTTTTCTGTACCACTAAAAGACAGATGTACATGGAAATCAGAATCACAAACAGTTGGGATTAATGTGACAGCCACTTCTTGCTCTCAGCTCTCTTGCATCAAGTGGTTGGTTGCCAAATTATGACACCTGCTCTTGGACAAACCATTGTTAAAGACACTTTCAGGGCTAAATACTGTAGTATTCAGTTTGACCGCTGCTGGAGCCTGAAGTGTGAACCTCGCAGGAGACACACCATTTAACAGAGAGGTTAATCCTGTGCCATTTTGGATAGAAAAGGAGGGCAGAGGGAAAGAGGGCAGTCAGAAAGGCAAGCAAGAAGTGGCATGGTGGAAAGACACATAGGAGAAGAGAAAAGAAGTTAACTTTGTAAGAACTTGAAAAGATTGAACAGCAAATATTTTATTCACATAAAAGCTCTGAATTCAGTTCTCTTTTAGTTCCACCCACTCTGCCATAATATTCTCTGTCTGACAATAAAATGGCTGTCACACCTCCGTGCCAAGACTTGAGTAAGTCTAAAGGAGAGAAGCCACATTTTAGCAAAGATAAAATTTGTCAGAGACAGGGTATCCTTGGGCAGATTCTAATACAGCATTTTTAAACCCCTGAAAAGGAGAATCAAAAACCAATAAAAATCCTCTCTGTTTTGATCCAAACCAACCAAGAAAACAAAACCATTCTATCACCAGCTAAAGACTCCAAACAAGAAATGTAAGTGCATTGTAGTGATGACTAGTTAGCATACAAAGACTAACGTAAAAAGGATAGTAAACAATTCTGAAAGTTAATCAGTTCCTCATAACCATTTACCCATTTATCATTACACTCCATTATATTAACAGAGTTGCATTAATATGGAATCTTTCAGAGTTATCAAAGTATATGAAAAATTCAAAATAAAAATTTACTGAGAAATTATATAACCCTATTGTTTACTTCAGGTATCTATTTCAGAGTAAGCAGTAGTGATAGTGCTCCCTCTAAAAGAAAACCTCTACAAATATAGACCTTCAAAATTTCAACATTCTGAGTGTCCTGGTTTCAGCTGAGATAGAGTTAATTTGCTTTCTAGCAGCTGGTATAGTGCTGTGTTTTGGATTTAGTATGAGGATAATGTTGATAACACACTGACGGTTTTAGTTGTTCCTGGGTAGTTGCAGTGCCTACACTAAGCCAAGGACTTTTCAGCTTCTCACACAGGTGCAGAAGAAGCTGGGAGAGCACAGCCAGGACAGCTGGCCCAGGCTGGCCAAAGGGACGTTCCCTGCCATAGAGCATCATGCTCCCTATATACCTGGGGAAGCTAGCTGGGAGGTGGGATCAGTGCTCGGAAACAGACTGGGCATCGAGTTCCTTTTTTTTTTTTTTTTTTCCTTTCACATGTGGTGAACAATTGCATTTGTGCATCACTTCTTATTAGTTATTTTTGTTATTACCATTATTATTACTGTTATTCTCTTCCTTTGTTATTCTATTAAACCGTCTTTATCTCAACCCATGAGTTTTTTTGGGTTTTTTTTTCCATTCTCCTCCCCATCTCCTCGGGAAGAGTAAGGGGAGGGGGGGGGGCACATTTGGAGCGATGGCATTTGTCTTCCCAAGTAAACATTATGTGCAATGGAGCCCTGCTTTCCTGGAGATGGCTGAACACCTGCCCGCCCATGGGAAGTGGGGAATGAATTCCTTGCTTTGCTTTGCTTGCGTGTGTGACTTTTGCTTTACCTATTAAACTGTTTTTATCTCAACCCACGAGTTTTTGCACTTTTACCTTTCTGATTCTCTCCCCCATCCCACTGAGGGGGCTATGTGGTGCTTAGTTGCAAGTTGGGGTTAAACCATGACACTAAGTTATGCTAAATATTCCTGACATTTAAAAAAAAGCTGGGGCAGGGGGTGGAGGCAGGTGGGAAGGGGAAAGTATATTCTACAACATTTCCTTACAAGAAACAGATGACTCCTTGCAAGTCTGCTCAAAAATACCACTATTCTTATCATTCCAAATGAACCAGAATGTATTAGCTAATTATGCTTAAGGTATTTGCCTTGAAATTGGAGTTCATTAAGTGTAGTGCACTGACAACTGTCAGTAAAACAGACCTTCATTTTTAAAAGTGAGTCTTTAGAGAAATATTTCACCCTTGATACTGGAAATTATAAGCTGAGAGTCACTAGGGTTTACTTCTCAGTATGCGAAGGAGCTCCTCCTGCTTATTCAGTCTAACCATGAAGGCTGTGATCCGGGTGCTAAGCAGTGCCAAACACAGTCTTTTCCTCCTGAAGGACTACCATTGAAGGAAACTACAAAATCCTTTCACATAATTTCCTTAAAAGTATGTATTAACCTTGTGCCAAGAGGTACCAGCATCCAAGAGGTAAGTGGTTAGACACACCAATATCAAGCAGTGTAAATTCAATCCCCCGTGCTTAACCTTTTCTTATATGCGGGATGAACAAACTATTCTTTGAGATTACTATTGACACATCATTTAAAAAGGAAGGCTGATAGATCACTCTTCCATAATTATAGAGGCACCTGACTTTAATCAATAGCAGGCAAATTTTATCCAGACTAATGCTGAAGTTGCTATTCAATCATAAGAGCTGTCATTTCACTTGAAAATGACTATGGATTCCATGATAAATGAAACATCATGGGGAAGATCCATTAAACCTGACAAATTCAAGAGGAGTGCCAAGAAAACAACACAAATCAATATTTGATATTTATCAGTTTGACAAAAAGCATTTGATAGAGCGTGCAGAAGAGCCTCATGAACACTCATGGCTTGATATGTTTTGTTCTTAAAAGCATAGTCATACAATACCTCATCCTCACAATGTCATGTATAAAAAGATAATCTTTGAGAAGCAAATCTAAATGACATGGTCTACCCTCAGCAGTGTCAAGTATGTCTGTGCTGTTGCCCTCTGTTTAATATCTTTTCAGTTTTGGCAAATAGCAGGGAGATCAGACCTCAGTGCATCTGCTGTCTATGATTCAGATGGCAGACTGTATGAACTTTGCAAAGGGCAAGTCAAAGCCAAACGCTACAGCATCTATTAACAATGTTTTGCTGATGATTGTGGAGTACAAATAGCTTATTCGTAGACAGAGTGTCCTTAATCATTCCTCTGAAAGTGCAAAGCACTGAGCAATTTATGGGCCAAATCGTGACTGGCTTATAAGCAGCATGAGGGCACAAAAGCCCCGAAGGCTAAATAAACCAGCTTTGCTTTCAGTTTTGTGATCCTGAATATAGTCATGAGCCATAATCAATGTTCTAGGTATAAAAGTGAAAGTTGATTAGAAGCCAGAGATTTTATACAAATGACCTTCTGCATCAGTGCCCCCTTTCTCTTCCTACCAGTGTCACAAGCTGTAGTAAAACCTTGGGTGGCTGCTTTAAACAGAGAAAAGTGCATATAGAGATCCTCTTCTACATGAGCATAAAAGGAAGGAAGTTTGGCCCGGTGGTCTGATGAACAACTCCAACGTTGGCCCTGATAACCACTGAGACATCTCATGTGTTGGGACGCTAGAAGCTCCAGCATAATGCAGTGCTCTGCATACAGAGAGTCCTCACGACTCAGCTGCTGTGGCCTGCGGTCCACTTCTGCCGAGTGACAGAAACGTGAAGGACAGTCACTGCTGTTGCTATCATCAGTTTTTCTCCTTCTTCAGGATGTAGAACTAACTACACCACTTCATACTTAATATGACAATGTGCTGCAGTTGGATTAGAAGGGTCTAAAAAAGGGTGTACACACATGTAATATATGCATGAGATTTTTTATATATATGTATAATAGTCTGATTGTCTGATGAAGTTTTGTGTACCTAGGCTAGGAGTTAAGAGTATTTTAGCACTTAAGTTCAGTAGCTGCACAGCCATACTCATGCCAGGGCCACCATAACCACACCACAGCACTTGGGTTATCTAGTTTAGAAACAAGATTACTGTATATTCTCACCATTAGTTTGGACACTCGTTACACAAAATGTGCTTATCTCATCACTTACCAAAATTGCAGTATCAGTGATGACTAAAAATTATTCCCAGCCCATACAGGAAATGGAACAGAACTACAGTGTACAAGGTACGTTTCAAATTACTAGAAAAGTCTAATTTCTAATGATTATATCAGAGTACTGGCAGAAGGGCTTTCACCATTAAAGACTTTCTCCAGGTCAAATAGACCTCTCTCTAGAGCTGTAAGACACTAGGCACAGTTAGACGATAGCCAGGTCACTCAAACATCAGAAAAACTATTTCTCAGTTATGACCTTTATTTTCAGCTAAAGTCAAGTAAGCGATCTTTTGAAAACACCAGTCTGTCTTGGCTATCCCTCCACTGAGCAAATCCCCAATACCCTGTCTTTGGTGCAGAGAAAGGATTGCAACGTTGAGAGAAAAACAACAATGACCCATATGAGCTTCCTGAAGTTCTCAGCATCAGATTTGTGCAAAGATGCTAATGGTAAAATCTCAGAATCAGTTCAAAGAAATATTCATATACATTTGATTTTTCATAAAATTACAGACAGTATTTCAGTGGTTGATAAACACGCACGGTTACTTTGAAGAATTATTAAATAAGATGGAATAGTTACACACACACAGCCCCCGAGACTGGAATCTAAGCCCAAACATGAGATGATCCTGATATAGGCAGCATGAGAAAGAGGTCTTCTTGATGCAGTTATAAATAGGCTGAGCCAAAACAGAACTAGGAAATTACAAGCAAGGCTGGACAGAAGGTCAGGTGGGTCATCAGCAAAAATTGTGCTATTGATTTCTTTGCATTCATGATTTTTCCCAGAAAATTTAGGAAGAACATTGTCTCAGAAGGAAAAAAGTAAATGAAAACAAAACAAAAGAAGATCAGAAAAATAGATAGTTCATTAACAGTTTGGAATTAAGGCATCAGCTATAGCAGCTGTAGGTGGTGTTATTGGTAGTTTTCTCCTATTCCCACTGATTTCTGATCTTCAACTCTTTAGCAGAGGCAGCATCTGAGTGAAAGTTTACCATTTACCTGAGCTTCCTCCTTTGCTCGATCTGTTAAACTTTGTTTGATCTAGTAAACAAAAAGGCAAAAGATGAGGAAAAACCCATGCATTTAATAGTGTGTGGATTCATCAAAGACTCAGAAAGGGGACTATCCTGTTCTGGGCGGGTTTCTCCCTCATTAGTTCATCTTAAACCTGTGTCAGTACAAAACTGTCAGACCAGTGAGGCACTTCTAGACTAAATAATAGTTTAAAATAACTACTAGAATTATTTTCTTATTTCAAAGCAAAAATGTGGAACTTTAAAAACTTGTTCTAAAACAAGCATTTCTCAAAACCAGCTCTTTCTGTAATAAGTTTTAGTCTCGATGAGTCAACATTGTTTAAGACAGGTGCACAGCAAAATGTCTTGCCAGCTCCAGTTGGCCATGAAGGTTGCTTTGTAAGAAACCAGTGGACTGACTGACTGACTAAAGACTGGAGGAATTCCTCTGCTCCTTCTGCCTTCGAAAACAAACCACTCCCCATGATAAAATGTGTATGGTCAAAGTGCAGTAAAAATTCAATTTTCCCCTCGCTTTAATCTGCATGCAGTCAAAAACTGACTTGAATGAGAAGAGCCTCAGTGATCTGTATGCACTTCTTTAACCGTCCTACAGTGAAAGGTTTGCTTCCATTTGTCGAGTATGTTGATCTCCAAACGTTCAAGCAAGAATTATGTTTTGCAGCCTCAGTTGTCTCTTTTCAAACTTGAAATGTCTTAAATGGACCTGATTTTCTGAAACTCCTGCTTTTTCAAAACACAACACATCAGAAAAAAAAACAATAAATTGTTAGATGCTTGGAAGAAACCTAGGATGCTACACTGGAAACAGTTGAATTCCTAAAGTGTCTGAAGCCTAAACAGAAAAGCCACAGACAGACATTCTATTAACAACCAAAGACAATTTAGGTAGCAATTAGCAATTCTGCTTCCTTTCTTCAGTGTCAGTCCTCCACAGAACAGTTACATTCAGTTTCATGAGACTATGAAAGCCTTTTCAAAATTGACCTTGGAGAATAAAGTGGAAGATAAAACTAAAACTGTCACTTAACCTGCTAGATAAATCAAAAAGCAACATTGTGAGGTGTGTTCATTTTTATAATGGACAAAATTAAAATGAAATGTTTGGAAATAACTGACACAGGAAAATCGTTTTACTAGAATTAAAGTTATTTTAGTTTCAACATTGAGAAAAAGCTTTTTAAAGTTTTTATCATAGTTCTCAATAGAATATTTTTCTCACAAGTCTTGGGTCTTCTCATGGGATATGAGCCAGCGTAAGTATTACTGCTGAAATTCAAAGTCTTTCATCCTTGAAATCCATTGGCCTTGCAATGGGCAATATTGATCAAAACCTACCTGCTCCTGTATTAAAGAGGTAGGAACTTTTAACTCCCACTCTCCTTTTGAAGTAAACCTTAAATATCCTTTCTGTATTCCATTTAAACACAAGTCTTAGAAGAAAGAAGCATCGTCAGTTCACCAATACATTTATGACAGCCTGTTAGGCTCCACATTGTATTTCACTAGCTATACGGTCATCTTACAACTTGCACTGTCATCTCAAATCCAGCCCCAGTTCAGCAAGATCTCTGAAGCATGACGGGATTTCTGGAAACTGAACGTAAGCACATGCTGCTTTGCTGAGCTTAAAGCCCATGAATGGATCCAAAGCACGAGAAGCAGTAAATATAGGGGGTTTGGCTGTCCACCAGCCCCAAGGTTCATAGTTTCACTGAGCCACAGCACATACCCTCTTTCAAAATGCTCAATATTTCTGAACTAAACACTGACAGCATTAATCTTTTTATGTTGTTGCTTAGCAAACGATTAAGTGAATGTCTGAGGGAAGAATTTTTTTTCCTTTCTCCTGGCTGACTCCTTGTAACATTTCCTCTCTTCCTCACTTTTTTTCCTTTACCCATTGTAAATTGGAGAAAGTCATGAAAGAAGAAAATAAGACACTATTAATCTACCAGTGAATCTCCAAGAACATAAGCAAGCCTTTTGTACAAGTTAAAGATACCCAACTGATTTCTAACAAGAAATATATATCAAAGAAGTCACTTAAAAATAATCTGATTTCACTTAATGTTTCACAAGAGCGTGTATTGTCTATTTTTGCTGCAGTTGGAAGGCATTCTGTTCTTGAGTACTGCAGAGCAATCACTTTACTGACTGAACAGTCAACAGAAGATCATGGTCAGAGTTCAAGCAGACATAGTGACAACAGCCATATTGGCAAGCCCTGTCACCTTCTCCAAAGCCACATCATGGGAAGATCAACTGTGTTGCCAAAATGTTGCTTTTTGTCAGGAGCACAAGGTTCCTGTAGAGCAAAATGACGTACCTGTCATTCTTGTAATTTAACACAGAATATTTGCAAATCATGGCAATATTCGCTTTCTGCAGAACAGTCTGTCACCAAAAGAGTTAATCTGTGGTGACAATTTTACTTTGAAGTTTTCATCTGGAAATAACATATCAAAGTTTGTGCAACCTTAGGAACACTGGAAATGAAATTAGGGACAGATTTGTTATTTGGAACTCAAACTAGACATTTTGGGGTTGAAAACTATGCAGACCTTCAGAGCATAGATTAGTAGTTGACTTCTGTCTCATCAGCATGTTTCTCTTCAGAACTTCTTTCTCATGGCTTCCTCAGACAGCCAGGCCAGAATGTTCTTTTACTAAAAATGATATATTACATGTCACTCTAAATATCCTAGCAAGAGTTTCTGTTGGAAGAATTTCCAGCAATATCTGCAGTTCTTCCATCTTCTCAAAGTCATTAATTGCTCCTGACTTTCCAGTTCTTGAAGTTCCCTAGAAAGTGTAATATCAGCACATCTTGACCATGAACTTGAACTGCATTGCAATACAAGAAGGTAGATGGCTGTTTATCATTATCTGAGTAACCTGAGAGTGTGTATTAGGGACTGAATTTCACATATTTCCTACCTCTTCTGCTATCCCAGCATACAAAATAAATTTAAAAAAATGTACTATTAAATAAAAAAAAAATAAAAATGCAAAGTAAAACGGAAGAGCATTCCAGTTTGCAGCCATTGGTTCAACATTGGTTTACTGCCAATAAGAAGAGAATGTTTTAAATAGACTTGGCAATTAGCTTTTCTACACCTAGAATTGAAAAATATTTGAGGAAAATAGGTCAAACAGAGGAACTCCAACTTTCAGGCAGAAGAAACCTGTCATAAACAACATTCTGTTGGGAAGAACGATTTTCCAGTAAAATTCATGACCTGTAATATAAGCTTCTATTGGTTCATTCTTTCGTCCAAAAAGTGTACATCTATATTAGACAAAGGAGTAATTGATATCACATAAACTAAGCAGTAAATTTCCTAGCTTATATACTACAAACTCCAATCTAATGGCTCTACTGGGCCAACTTGAAAATAGCCATTCTGGCTAGAAAGACCTATTTGAAAATTCCTGATACAGTGTGGGGTGGGCTTTACTATCCTAGACTACTTTTATCATCTTCCCTTCCTGTGTAATTACTTCTTAGAAGAAGTGCTGAGGATTCTGTGATGACTGAAAATGAAGTGTAAAAAAAAAAAAATAATTCTTCTGTGAAGGGAAGAGAAAGTGTTGCTATAGCAAAAATCTATTCAAAATTGTTTCTTTCTGACAGTACTAGAGACAGATTCAGATTTGATTCTTGGAAGAAGGAAAGTCTCTTTTTGAGATACTATACCTTTTTACTTAAATCAATACATTAACCAAAAAACCCACTTTGCTGGTTAATTTGCACATCACTTGAATTATCAATTCTTCCTTTCTATCAAGATTTTGCTGAGACGAACCTTGTTTAAGAGCTTAAGAAACATTTAGAGAAAATGTCTATTAAAGTTTCTTAAACCTTGATACTTCATAATTGCAAATCTCTTCACATCAAACGTTCCTTTCAGATGGATAATGTTCTGCTCATGACTACAAGCCTCTGCACTACTTTAACATTTGTGATACAAGGTTTAAAAATTATTACACACTTCATAACTGCAAAAGTCATATTTTAATGAGAGAATTCTACTTGTATGTCTCCCAGACAATATTTAGTTAAAGCAAGAAAAGAGGAAGAAAAAGACCTCACACACAACCACCACCCGTGACAATGACAGGCATCAGTTAATGTTGAGGTGTTTTAGGTAACAAAATGTCTCACTTTCACTATAAACACCACTGAAATTTTCACACTGAAATGCCTGGTATATTTAGCATGAATTATAAAAAACCCAACCAACCAAGAAGCTACATTTACAGTACTTAATGGGACTTTCATAAATTTCATAGTAAAAACACAATCATGCAGCATACTTCCTGTATGGAGCAACAATTTTCTGATAAACCCTTTCTACAAAATGCTCTTGAGCACAAGAAATTCAGAATATAAAATGCATCTCACAGCATTTTAGGAAGTTAGAGATATTTCTAAACTAAGCACTTATTTCCAGTGTGGCTTTGTCCCAAAAATAATCATTTCATATTATTAATTTTTTTTTTTCACAAAACTGAACCAAATTTAAGTTATGTGATGGTAACAATAGAGAAAGGCCAAACAACTCATCACAAGGCTGTGTTTACACAAAGCTAACAGGCATGGTTTAGGGGCAAATTTATTAAGGGTGTGAAAGCTTTCACATACAAGGGACTCTGGTGAATAAGTGCTTATTGGTTCTTTAAGATCTGAAAACATCTCCATAGTAACTTTGAAATAGATTTGCCAGTTGGCAGGCTTGAAGCTTTAACTTTTTTATTTGTAATATTTCTAATTTAAATTTAATTTACTTTAAATTTCACTATCTTTTTAACAAAAATCCATTTAGAGGTGAAACCAACAACTACACATGGCTAGAAATAAAGTGGAATCAAGTTTTGAAAGAAGCATCCCAACAATATGCAGTATGTATTTAAAGTGTAAACTTTACAGGGAGATCAAAGCAATTTGGACAACATCTACATGGTTAATGTGTCTTCCTCTCTGAAGCCTACTCAAAAATACTCTGGTTTCACACTGAAATGTCTCTAAATCCTTTTTTGAACTCTCTGGAAATACTGAGCCAATACAACACATCGGTGTCTTGGCACACCATTTACTACCACATAGATAGATATAGATATGTAAAATTGATAAGTGAAGATGTGAATAAAAGCATCTCCTGATCATGTTAGAGTCACACGCTAGTCAATGATAAAGCTGCGTTTACATTAACAAAGTATTTCCAGAATTTTTTGTGTGCCTTCTCTGACCTGAAAGTAACCCAAACTCGTACTTTTGCTTCTAAAGTATTTCCAGAGGTCTGCTGACTGTCTTTGATCTTGTATAGCTTTACAAATATTGACAGTTATTTTCTCCTTATCTATCCAACCGAAACAGAATTTAAAAATGCAAACACTAGCCTCTTCCATAACATTTCTTCACAGATGGTGCTACAGGGTCTCTGAGGACCAGCGGCAGGTTCATTCTCATTACTCTGGCATGCATATTCCCCGTGGTTGACCAAGGAAACTGGACACTTTCCAGTTAGCCTCCCACAGTGTAAACTGGATACAGAGTGGTCAAGACAGCAATGCCCAAGGTTGCAAAAGAAAAATGACTACAGCTTTTCAAGGGAGGAAGAGGGAAAGGAATGGTGCATTCTATGGGAATTACACCCAGAAGTCTTCAGAGTAATTGGCTTAAAACGATTAGGAAAGCTAATGGAGTAGAATATGTATGGGGATTTCATCCTGCTTATCAGTGGAGACAGTATTGTCGCTTTGGGATTAAATCCTAATAATGCGTAAATACACAGAGCACATTAAACAGGTATCTAATTATCACTAGCTAGAGAAAATTCTCTTTTGTAGAGTAACAAACATTCAAACGCTGAATAGGATGGATATTAATTTAGTGATTTGAAAGACACCAAACAAGTTTGAAAGCTGCATGCCGTAGCCTTGTAGACATAGGATCTGTTTAGCCTAAGTAACACAACAGTAAAAACATGTGTGACAAGGTGAGAGAAATCCATTCTGTGAGGGCTAGACCTATTTTGAGGAAGTTATTGGACAACATCCAAGGATAGCGAGTTCACAGCTTCACACTTATTTTCTTCATGGTACAAAAACAAACATAACAATAATTCATTAGAAAGAGAGTTTCAAAGCAAACCGGTTAGAGTGGAAAGAAAGCAGCCCCTGCCTGAGCTGATAGGTTTGACTACATGAGCCAGCAAAAGGGCTGGCAAGAAGAGTCAGAGAGGATGGAAGCTATTTGCCAGAACTCAGGTTACAGACTTCTAAGAAAGCATGAAAAATACACAAGAGTCTTAGATTACTTGTTTACAGTCAAAGCCAGTAATATACCTTCCCCATCATTAGTACTCATGTATTTTCTATAAGTCAAATTTCATAAGTGGATTTATCAGGCTGGTAGATTCACCTGATCAGCTCTGAAACCACCTACTGATCCCAGGTGTTCAAGGGAAACACTCTTAGCATGCTCTGACATATGAATGAATATAGCCAAGGAAATTCTGACAAGAAATTATAGAACCTGTTGCCTACCAGAAACTGTTTGAGGAGGAAGTCAAACATTAACAGATTTTTTTTTAAAAAAAGGGAATAAAATACTATGTTCAACCTAATTATACCCCTATGCCAAGACCACCAAAAAGAACATTTTTCAAATATATGAAATTTTTCCCCTCCCCCTTCTTAGCAGAGAAATCCCTAACAAACAGAAGTCAGAAATCAGATATTGGCTAACACTAGCCACTGGCTTTTTCTAGACAAGTTGATTGTCTCTTCCATCTTCCAAAGGCAGCAAAGCATATTGATCATATTATTGATTCGATCACCTTTATAATCTCTTCTAGACTTAAAGTCTACACAGTTACAGAAAATTTGAAAACATTGACATGAATGTACCAAGAATATAGACAGAATGGAAGAGACAATCCTCAAAAAACCTTAATGATTTCTTTGTAAAATTTTGTTACTCAAAGATTATTTAGAGTAATAGTCTATGAGCATATCATTTAATCTTTAATTCTTTCCTAGCTTTATAGTCATGCAAAAGAGGTAGCCAGTTTATGAACTGACTCAGGAATCAGAGCACAAAATGGGACATTACATATTGCATATTTTTGTTTGTCTGCTCTTTCTTATTCTTTCATGATGCTGGGAAAAGGAGATACATGTGCTTGGACTTTAAGAGGAAGACTTGTATTTTTTGCAAGTAATTCCAGAAATGAAGAAAAGTTTGAGATTATTAGTAGGTTGCTGAAGAGGCTAAGAAACTTCTGAGTTTGTTTTACAAAATGCAATGACTAAGGTTATAGATTCAAAAGTCTTCCTCTTTTTACTGTTTTTCGAAATAGGCTTCCCTGTGTTTGAAGTTAGGCCCTTTCAGGATCTAGCCAGTTGTCCTGTAGACAAGCACATTACATCATTGTGACTATGTCTTTAAACTCTCCTGTTAAAAAAAAAAAAAAAATATTCTCAGTGAATACCAGGCAGACATGATTTAACTCATAATTGGAAATGGTTATGTTAAAAGAAATTATGCCAAACCATGCAGCAGCACATTTATTGCAGTTTAGTAGTATTTACACTTTTCTGTCAAAGTTGGGTAGACAATATATCGTCTTGCTCAATAAGGAGGATTCTACTCAACCCTAAGTACACTCAGACCCTACACACCCAGACAGCATTGGGTACAGTGTTGTTGCAGTCCTATTTGGAAGCTGTAAAATAATTATATGATGTAAACTGCAGCTCTGGGTTGCTACTCAGTATTCAAGGATGCTCATGTATTTCATGGGAAAGAAGAAAAAAAACCCCACCTAAGTAACAGAACAAGGGAAAATCCTTTAGTTTGGACATGTAAGTTTGTGCATATCCTAGATGATAAGCAGAAAGGTGTTACTGTTTCAGCTGTGACAGAACAGGGAAAAAAATGCAAAGGAGTAAGAGGAGTTTGCTGAGTCGAAGACAGCAGGAAGCCTACGGCCAAGTCTGCTGCTATGGTTTGAAGGATCACAAACTTGGATTTCATTCAGAGATCCCTTCTTAATTTGTATCCATTATAATTCTGTGGTTTTAACTAGGCTCATTACCATATTAATATAGTACACAATAAACACTGCAAAAATGTCAGTTGTCCACCTTTTCACCTAATACAGCTTCTCCTTGTTCTCCCTTACTCAATGATAGTAACAAAATCTGCAAATAAGGACAAAGGAATCAGTTCAGAGAATGAAAATAACGTCACTAACTTTTTTTTAGGAATAAATATTACTCTGAACATCTCAACTCATCTTTCTCAGATGTTTAACGTTAAAACTACAGTTTAAGTAATATTGAATTGGATGTTAGAAAGCCATGCCAATCGGCAAAAGAAAATTAAAAAATAAATCTAAAGCAATTTTAGAGGCTTTGGATTCTAAGATTAGACATAAGCCCTGATATATATGGAAGCAAAACAGGAGGATTATTTCTCCATAAAAATCAATCCCTAAGGGGGAAAAAAAAAATAAAACAAACACACCACCAAACACTTATGGCAACTCTTTCTACATCTTCCTCTGAATATTTAACTTTTTCATATAAGAATCAATCAGAAACACAAAGTAAACTGTTTTCAAGACTATTAAAAAAGAAAAAAAAAAGAAACAAACTAAACATTCGAGCATAGTTTCATTAACACTCAAATCCTTACATTTACATAGAAAGATTTCTTAAAAAAAAAGAGTTAGATAAAAGATTAAATAGAAGATTTAAATAGAAGATAGGTTATGTACCCAAATTATGACTTGTGAAATCCATTCTTATAGCTGTCTTGGGATCAAGGGCAGATCAGTTCATTAAAAAAACAAGCCAAACCAAAGAGAAAACCTCTAGCAAACCACGAGTAGTGGTAATATTGTTTCCTATATACGGTCATCTTCCTGGACTTTAGGAACTAGTCACTTGCAGGGTAAAGCTTCTATTGTGGTTTAACCCAGCAGCCAACTAAAAGAACCACATAGCCCTTTGTTCACTCCCTCCACCCAGTGGGATGGGGGAGAGAATCAAGGGGGTGGGGGGAAAGAAAAAAAGGAAAAAAAGGTAAAATTTGTGGGTTGAGATAAAGACAGCTTAATAGGACAGAAAAGGAAGATAATAATAATAATAGTGATAATAAAAAGAATATACAAACAAGTGATACACAGCACAATTGCTCATCACCCACTGACCACTGATGCCCAGCTAGTTCCTGAGCTGCAGTTGCACCCCCAGCCCACTTCCCACAGTTTATATGCTGAGCATGACATCATACAGTATGGAATATCCCTTCGGCCAGTTTGGGTCAGCTGCCCTGGCCGTGTCTCCTCCCAGCTTCTTGTGCACACACAGCCTCCTTGCTGGCGGAGCAGTACGAGAAGCTGAAAAGTCCCTGACTTGGTGCAAGCACTGCCTAGCAACAACCAAAACATCAGTGCATCATCGACATTATTCTCATCCTAAATCCAAAACACAGCACTATAGCCACTACTAGGAAGAAAATTAGCTCTATTCCAGTTGAAACCAGGACAGCTTCTCACCCACTCTCTCCCATTTTCCCCTAGGGATAAGACAATTACCTGAATACAGCTTTCACAACACAGGAACACAAGCAAACTACTCAAGGCATCCCATGCCCTGTGCTCCAGCACTGCACATTGCAATTGCCAGTCACAGAAAATGGCACAAACTGTTAAGGGGAATTTAGGAATTCTACAGGAGAGTATTTGTTTCTTATCACATGTTACTGTTCTCCTCAATACATCCTGGTGTATCAGCTTCTCAAAGTTTGTAAATGTCAAAAGAAATAGGATAGCAGCAGCAGAAAGCAGAGAACAGGGGAACAGTTTGGGGAAGGGTCTTATCCACCAGGAACTCTCTCATCCATTGTCTCTTCAGCTCAGATACTGTGATTTTGGATGGCCTGACCAACATCAGCAACATTAGGCTATCAGACAAAAAGGCATTCTGCTTACACCAAGAATCAAATAAATCCATCCATTTTTATGAAGTTTTCTTTCACCCATATATTAATCCGATAAATACTTTGTACTGTTGTGTACAGTCAGCAAGTCCACAATCAGCCAGATGTTTTTCTGTATCTCAAGTAAACTCATCAAAGACTAAACCTGAAAAAAAACTTGGTTTGGTATCCTGATGCACTGTTTACCTAGATTCATCTCATGAACGTGCCTCTCTCTTTACACATTTTCCTCCTTTTGCCAAACACATAGCAGCATTCACAACAGATGCTCTTCAACTAATTAATAACAGAAATTCAATGACCTATCACTCATAAAAATGTTAATTAAAATTAGGAATAACTGAGTGTGTGTGCATGTGTGTGTATTTGATCAGCTGTACTGGAAGGAGCTAATTAATGTCAGTTATTAAAGTACATTAAGTAAGGTTCTCCATATGCTTAGCTTGACCTTTTTGACCAACAACGGACGCACAGGCAGCCCGAAGCTCAGTGGTCAGCTTCAGAGCAGTTGTTAAAGAAGCAGCTGTCAAAAACCACAGATCATGCCATTCTGAGAAAGTTAGCAAGTCTGCTCCACAAGAATGAAGTGTTGAAAAAGGGACTGCGAGCAGGGACACAGAGCAGCACGAGGCTTAAACTTAGAACTGTAACCTGCCAGCTGGTACGCCAGCCTTGCATGCCTTCGGATAGCTCCTCTGTACTCTCTTGGCCTTACAAAATGTTAGGGATTATGGTCCTACTTTAGGAGAGACTGAAAGTTTCTCCAAAGGTTTACTGCATCTTTGGTAAAGGGGAAATTTTTCTGATGAAAGGAAAGGGGAGGGGAGGAAAAAAAAAAAAAAAAAAGAGACATTTGAAGTCGATTGTGGAGTGGGAAAGGAGAGTGAAAGGTAATCAAACTCACTGTTGTACGACATACACTGGGCAGCCGTATCAACAGATTCTCACTCACTACTTGCAGATATTGCCAGCATCTCACTTTTATCGGTGATGGTCTGTTGTGACTGCATGGATTCCTGGTTGTCTTTTGGCAAACAGTAAGGCACTTCAGACAAAAAATGACTATTTTTCTATTCCCAGGTAGTCTTTTAGCACTACAACTTCTGGTATATTTTTGTTGAGTATATTGAGGATTATTACAGATTGTTACATTTCTATTTAAGGGAGCAAAATAAATGTTTGTCCACATATTTAAAAAAACCCCAACAACAAACAAACAAAAAACCCCCAAGCAAACAAAACATTAAAAAAAAATTCCTTTAAAAATAGGAAGCAAATGTATCAAAAGATTGCTTTTGTAATCATGGGGTTGCTCTGCAGAATATTTTATTTTGACATACTACTATGTCTCTCATTTTATGGAATCATGTTCCAATGTTAACCTAATTTTAACACAAACAAAGAATTCCTGTTGTCAAAATAACACCTTATAATCTTTCCCTGAATCACAGAATTCCCCAAATGCAGTGTTATTTCATTTACATTGGAAGGCTATACCACCATTATCCATATCACTCCAAATCAGTCTCCAATAGTCGCTCTTCTGCTACTGTCAAAATACAGATTTATTTTTCAAGAAACACAAACAAGGAAAGGGAAACGAAGGTACCATTGAAGCACCATTCCAGCATAAGTAAGCAAATAAAAAGGTAATTCCAGCATATGTGTAGCTTATGTTTTAAAAAGCATCCAAGGATAAGGCTGTATTTTCAGGATCATTTTAAACCTATGTGAGTGCTCACCTATTTACATTAATTCAGGTAAATAAAATATAATTTGGCCCATGATGAGTCTAATTAACATTGTTTATAGTTATATGTAAACTATAGCTAAAAAGACCAGGAAGAAATATGGAGAAATATGCAGCTGAAAGATTTTAGACAGTGAAATATCCATCTGTGTCTATGTTTCTATAGGGAAGCCACAGCAGTGCTCACTCTCTGAACACTTTAACTGGAAGTGGAAAAAATGGCAGACACACCACAGATCATAATCTTCCAATACATTTATGAACTGAATCTGGAAGAGCTAAGGAGCCTTTTTATTTTTTCAATTGTACATTCTAGAAGCAGAGCTAAAAGGGAATTGTTCACATTAAAGCAGATTAATCAAACTTTGACATGAAAAACAGTATTTATTTCTTTTTTTTCCTGCTTGGGAAAAATTCCCTAAGAAAGAAATGGAAAAGGAAAGATTAAAAAAACCCCGTAACAATAGAACTCAAGTAGGGAAACATCTTCTTAGATTTAACGGAAAACTGTTTTCAAATGAAAAATTGCAACCAATTGTAAAAATAGTGTAAAATAATTCATTAATATAAGACCTAGAAAGAAAGCACTGTTTAGACAAACCTAGACTAAAAGTTCACTTGTACTTCTTTCTGGAAGTGCAAGTCAATATAAAGTTTTTAATACCAGTCTAGCTTTGGCAGCAGTCAAATACTTTTCAAAATTTGACACATTTATGTCAAAAGAAAGTAAATTATTTTTGCTACTGGTTGGTCCATTCTTGTCAAAATCCAACTAACTTTCCATTTTTCTTCATTCTTGGAACATCATTCCTGCAGTTGTCAAGCAAAGATAGAGCTGGATGGAAAGAATGGGGTTACTGGAGTACAAAGCACACCTTTAAAAAGAAAAAAAAAAAAAAAAGAAAAAAAACCCCAGAAAGCAACCCAACATACACACACAGAGAAATTTAAACTTTTAGATGTTCACAAAAAGTTACATAACACTGCAAAAAGTAATTGACTTCAAGAAAAACAATTAGGAGTTTTAACTGAAAACTCTACTAAAATAAATCAATGATTAAAAGCATAACATAAACAAAGGATGAATCAAAACCAATGGGAATTTTCTTGACTTGCCAGAACCAGATTTTGTATTGCCTAATAAATCTTCCTGTCTCTTGAGTTGGCCAAAAGAACTATGTCAGGAAAAAAATGGACCCATTTGTTCTTTATTTTACTCCCTTCAAATAGAGCTACCAGTGCCTCCATTAAAAAGTTGCTAGAAGATAATACTCTATCAGCACAGCTACAGGCAATTCTGTGGATGGAGACACAGTAATATTTAATCCTAACAACTGACATGTAACTGGAGTCTCCTGCAGGCAAATTGTTAATAAAAACATGCACTAAATGTGTTATTACCGAATGTGCACTACTCCTATAAATAGCTAAAAACTTGCCATACTCAAAGCCAGTTCTTTGGTAGCAAGACAGACATAAGATAATGGAAACTATTTTCAGCTTGTACGAGAAGCCCTTTTAGCAGCTTCCACAATCACTTATTCAGAACACATTAGCCACTGTAAATACATACAGGAAAAGAGAACTTCTTTATTGCTATTAACCAGATTGCTTTCAAAAACAGTTAAAAATAATGAGATACAGTTTTCATTAAAAATATATTCATTCCACAAACCATAAGCCTTGTGCTTCTGACTGAGGTAAACCAACAAAGTACCTTGGACATCTTTAAAATTCCGCTGCCCATTAACAGCATTGCTTTGAAATGTATCTAAGATATGCTGTTTCTTCTCTTGTACAACTTAGAGATAGAAACATCCAAAATTTTATGATATGAAAAACAGTGATAAGAATATGAAGATAATTCTGTAGAGGGCAATTATCAAAAATAATACTGGCACATGCTATACAAATTTTAAATAATTTGTATGGCTCATGTTTATGCCAAATACTTCCTTTAATTTCCCCATATATTTTGGTCACAGAATTAGTATCTGATATAATCCATCATGGAACAGTAACCTTACTCTGAAAATGCAATACTAAAAGGAAAGAAATTACTACTTTCAGCAACTCAGAGCTGTGAAGTGTCCAGCTTCCATAAGATGGTAATATTACATAGCAAGATATTTTTCTTGGCTTTTTGCAGGAAATAGCAGAGGTGCAATCCTGTATTTTAGACACACAGCAATAATCTATTTATGCAGTAACAAAGTAAGAAGCAAAAGAGAACGTTAAAAGAAGTGGCTGGATGTTTGGAAGAAAGCATTCTGGTATCTGGTCAACAGGAGCCGGCAGCGTGCCCCAGCAGCCAAGATGGCAAACCACATCCTGGGGTGCGTCAAGCACAGCGTAACCAGCCGGTCAAAGGAGGTGATTATCCCACTGTATTCAGCGTTGGTGTGGCCTCACCTTGAGTGCTGTGTGCAGTTCTGGGCCCCACAATATAAGAAGGATGTGAAGGTCCTTGAATGAGTCCAGAGGAGGGCAACAAAGCTGGTGAAAGGGCTGGAAGGCACATCCTGTGAGGAGCAGCTGAGGGCTCTGGGTTTGTCTAGTTTGGAGAGAAAGAGGTTGAGGGGCGACCTCATGGCTCTCTGCAGCTTCCTGAGGACATGTGGGAATGGCTCAAAGCTGCCTCAGGGGAGGTTCAGGCTTGACATTAGGAAATATCTCTTCACCAAGGAGATAGTCAAACACTGGAACAGGCTTCCTAGAGAGCTGGTCGATGCCCCAAGCCTGTCAGGGTTTAAGGGGCATTTGGACAATGTCCTTAATAACATGCTTTAACTTTTGGTCAGCCCTGAAGTGGTCAGGCAGTTGGACTACATGATTCTTGTAGGTCCCTTCCAACTGAACTATTCTCTTCTAGTCTATTATAAAATCTACCAGCACTGATAATGAGAGTCCAAATAAAGGATGACATTATGCATAAGCTTTTGCAGTTCAGCAACAGAAACTGGATGCTATCTTAGTATGGAATCTGTATGAGTGGCTGGAAGGTAAGCTCTACCAGCTATGTTTAAAAATGATGAAACCTCAGTGTGAAAACACAAATATGCTTTGTCAAGTCTGTGAGACTGAGACACCAAACTGGGTGAGCAGTCAATACACTGGAAGTCAGGGTCATTATTCGAGGGACAATGATAAGCTGGAAATACAGGCACATAAAAGCCTCATAAAGTTCAGCAAAGCCCTGCATTTGGGATGGAATGATCCCAAGCAACAGTACAATGTGGGTGGTGCCTAGGCAGCAGAAAAGGGCGGGGGGGGGGGGCGGGAGGAGTGAAGTGAGAGTCTCAGTGGACAACACCACATCTTCAGCCTTTCGGCAATTAAAAACCTGTTCTTAATGGTCAGCCTAAACACAACTTTAACATCCTCTACAGAATTCTGGCAAAACAAAAGATGTTAATATTTCAATATTTTTAGAAATTTATTGATCCCTGAACTATCATTTAACAAATCTAATGCCTTTAATACTTTCTTCAGGCAAGACGACCTTCATCATCTAAAGACAGATTCCTTTTGTGTGCCCATATGCTACAATTGTATCAATGATGAAAATCTTAATGTTTCCTCATGACAAGACAGATGTCATTGGCATCATTTCTTACATAATGCTGTTTTAGCTGAAATGTGATAGTTTTGAATGAGAAAGGAAAATTGTTGGGACTACTACTGCCCATTAAAGAGTCTGAGGTTCCCCCCCCCTTTTTTTTTAATCTAATATTTGTGTGTTCTATTATGAATTATTATGCCACAGATGCAACAGACCACATTTTTCCATGTTGAATCTCCTTGGTTTCCTGACCATACTTCAGATCTCTCGAGCTTCCCATTAGTTCTGTTCCCATCACTGTTATCTTGGCATTCCCTGTTTAATATAAATGGCAAATTTACTTATTTCATGCTATCTTCTAAATAATTAGCAAGCATGTGGGGTTTATTCGGTTTGGGTTTTTGTGGTTTTGTTGTGTGTGTGGTTTTTTTTTTTAAATCTAGAAACAATCCCTCCCATGGAAGAAACTACTTTGCTTTTTAAATGTACTGGCAACATTATTTTAAGTGACCTTGTAGTGTCTGGCCTTTCTTAGCAGCCCAGAACTTACGTGGCATCAGAGCTCGATTCAAGCCCTTTCCCCAGAACTTTGTATTTAATTCTGTCATACTAGACTGAAATAGCGCATGCCTAACCTGGGATCTTCTTCAAGATCCCAAATATATCCATGGTACGATTCCACTCTAGAGACTTTTTGCCTGAAAGACATACCCTGTTTCAGAGTTTCTCACAGGTATTTTAAATCAGAATCCCTTCACTTTGAGTCACAACAGCTTCCAATAACTGCTTCATAACCCTCTGGCCAGAAGCCCCCAGCCCTTTCCCCCCTACTCACACTCCATGTAGCTGATCTATTTCTGAGCCTTAAAATAAATAAATAAGAGCACTGGATCCCCATTCAGGCTGGATCTTTTTCCCCTAAAAGAGCCAGAAATTTCATAACAAACATGAAACCATCTTAATCAGGCTAAAGGAAACAGAAACTTAGGAGTTCAGACCTGTATCATTTTGTTTGGCACATCAAATTACTATACATCAGTTACCCTAGAAGAAATGCAACAAGACATAATACAAAATGACTGAAGCACTCCACAGTAAACTGCAGCACAACATGACATGATTGTGAGAATCATTTCTTCACAAAAATAATGTTTAGTGAGATATAAAGTCTCCTAGCTGCAAAGGTTTCAAGTTTGTTACCTACTGCTGTTTTCTGAGTATGATAAATAGCTTGTTGTGCACAGGATTGAGATATAATTCCACTTCCCATGGCAAAATGCAGACATTCTTATCCTTCTAGCATATATCTGGCCTCCACACATTGCTGCTTTCAATATCCACTAAATCCTAAGAGGTCTGAGCTAAGAGCATGCTAGGTAAACAAACAGATACAAGTCCTTCCCAAAGGGACAATCAAGGAAATGATTGCAAAGTATCTTCAGTTCCAGTGACTTGCTGTATGCTAACAATCCTTTAATTCCCTCTCACACCTCCTTGCCTTCAATACCATATTAAGATCTTTCATTTGGATCAGCTAAAGAAGTTCAGCAGAGGCGATCTATTAAAATGGAACAGAGAAAGAGAACTAGCTAAAGGAAAAGCAAGAATCTGCTTTGTTTTACTTCATAAAGAAAATGAATGATTCTCAAACGAATCATTAAAAATGTGGGGTAGAAAAATGTAGTTATTCATGAAGATCTTCACCACACGCTCAAGATCTTTGCTAAATATTAAGTTCTAACTGAAAACAATGCAAGAAGTATCCAGTGGTGACAATATAACTTCAAAACAAATAGGAGATAAGCAAATTAAATCCTTCTAAACTATCAGAAGCTGAAAAATTGATTTAATTAGTCTGATAGAGTATCAGAAGCAAAGGAAGAATATGTTATATTCTCTGAATAATACTAA
Organism: Grus americana; assembly: GCF_028858705.1. NCBI lineage: Eukaryota > Metazoa > Chordata > Aves > Gruiformes > Gruidae > Grus > Grus americana. The sequence goes on from NC_072853.1 coordinate 63,643,404, forward strand.
AAAAATCCCTTCTGCCTTATAACAGCCATTTTACTCTTTCTAATCAGTAACGAACCTCTAGCTACAAATCATGGACTACCACATCAGGGCTCCAAAACAGCACACAAAGTACCTACAATGAAGCCTAACCAGAGTTTGCCTGTATAAATCTGAGAAAATTATGTTCCCTCTTGTCCCACGTGTCTAAGAGATCTTCCAAAGCTGCTTTCCTTCCTGATAAAGGGCCACCCAAAGAGCCCACTAGCGTCTCCTCCTAGAAGTGCTGCCATCTTGCCAGAGGGACACACATCTCAGTGTTTGCTCCCCAGCCACTGCCGTGAGGAATTAATGAAGTGTGTGATGGTGTTGCAAAATTTCCTATCTGCACACATGCTAAGAGTGGGCTCAACAGCTCTGTGTTTGGCAGCATCAACCACTTTTATCCACAAGACCAAAAGGAAGGGGAGCCTTTTTCCCAAAAGCCCAGAAATCTAAGTAGTTGCTCAGAATGCACTTTCTGTGCCAATCTCAGCTTTGAAAGAAGAGTTTAAGTCACATCCTTCATTTGCAAGATGAAGCCATAACAATTAGGCTTTATTCCAAAGCATTTGCTTTCTCACAGATTTGTTTGCATCTATAATGAAAATCCAGCACTTTTTTTTTTTTTTTTTTGCATACTCAAAGGAATTGCGAAGATAACTAATTTGGATGAAAACTAAAATAAACAATTGTCCTTTCTCAAAAAAATCCCACCAATTCACTAGGCATGTCAAGGGAAAGCAGGAAGACTCATAACAAAAACAGCCTGTTTATTGAAATAATTTCCTACATAATAATTTCAACTACATACATAATAAAGATCAGCACTGTTACAAAAGTCACCAGCACAATGTAAATGACAGCACTGCTAGCTGCAAAGGCCGGTGTGGGCTTCTCATGGGCACCAGTGTGGGTGTCTCATTAAACCCCACCTTCTAAATATAATAAACTTTTCATCAACAAGCTAGCCCTGTAGCATTAATTCAAACATTTTAAATCATGAAAATTAAAAGCAGTAGTGTAAGAGCATGCTACTGATTTGACGCTTCAGTTTGTTTTTCCTTCCTCTTTTTAAAACTACAATACACTTGCAGTACTCGCATTCAGAGTTTGTACAGCAGAGAGAAGGCACACATAAGGGGTACCCTGAGCTGGGATTTTCCTTTGACCAATTTGCTAGGGTGGCCTTGCTGAGTACACGCAAATGAAGGCTGACACACTTCATAATTAATAAGACAAACTCTTAAATCACAACCATATCCAAGATGTTACATTGAATCCTGGCAGTTTATACATCTGTATAAGACATTTATATATAAAATGGACTTTTAACCAACAGTGAATTTAGTTATTACTGCACTCAGCACAAGAGAGAAAAAAAACCAAACCGGTTGACAATCATTCTCACAGCATTTTTAAATATTCATCTTTTTTCTAAAGTTAATTCTGTTATCAAGTAACATTTTTTGGTTGGCTAGTTTATTAGTGCAAAATATTGCAAGAAAACTCAGGGCATTATTTTCAATGTAAAGCACAAATTTAAAAAAAGCTGGGGCAAGAGAGAGGGTGGAGTCTATTAACTGTGATAGTAAGTAGGGACCAATGACTTTATCTTTTTTCCTAAAAATAAAAAAAATTAAAAAAAAATTAAAAGACTTCTGTGGATTTTGCCAACATCTGTCTCAGGGAGTATAGCGTTAATAGGCTCAGAGAAAACTATTTCTAATTATTTCAAAAAAAGTATTTTGCTATGCCATAGTTTACCTGATATACAGTATATATGGAGGATCCTTCCCTCTAGCACTCATTCTATTTTTAGAATATTGCTAAATTTTGCCTTTGCATGATCCACACGTCTTAATAAGGCCCCCTAAGGAATTAGATAAAGGAAATAAGCAGACGGCTCCTAATAAGAACACACCAGGAGGCGTGGGAGTAGGAACCCTGAGAAAACAGATCAGGTCGTGTAGGAAGCCCACCGTTTTTCTCTCGGTCTCTTCTTTTGCAGAAACTCACCTGTGACAGGCCTCCTGCTCCTCTTCTCCCACACCCGGCAAATGGGAAGGAGGCAAAGACGACAATGCTGGCTCTGGTGTCATTAATGCCACTGCTTCATCAGATGCAGATATGCATTCACATTACTCAATTTACCTACTGTAACACAGCATCAGGAAGAACCAATAGCTTTGGATCCTTGTAAGCCATTTCTAGACAGTGAAATGAGAAGACTAAATGAAGGCAGCTCAAAGGAAAAAGTTTCTTAGTAAATAACTTTGCTGGAAAAATGCCTTCAAAAGCTTGTACACGGCCTACTACACTCTCAATAGCATTTTTCCTAATCTACAACTTCAGTCTAGGTTATTAAAAAAATATATTCTTACATAGGTTTCATTTTAAAGGGCAAACACACACAAAATGTGCAAGCTTTTCCTTTTTAAAAAAATAGAACTGTACTCAATATCTTAGTTCTTTATTATTTTCCTTTACAGATCTTGCTATAAAATGAATGTAGAAATGGAGCTCACTGCTTTTCTCTGCGTTTTTTTCTTGGTAGGATAGAGTTTGTAATGGATTCCAAGGATAAGCCAATTTGAGAAGACAAACCAGAAGAAAAAATAACTGTGCAAGAAAACATGATTAGTTTTATGCTGGTGTAACTCCCTGAAGTGACTTATTATGGGATCAGACAAGAATCTGCATTTGCACAATAGCTGTAGTAGGAGGGCAGTGAGGTAAGACCACCTCCTTCAAAGTCACATGGAGTCTCATTGGCTTGACTGTCACAAACCCACAACCTCCAGCCACATCTACTCTAAGTAGGGTATGGAAGCTGGGAAAAAAGCACATGACCCATTTCCCCACACAAATAAAAGTGCAGAGAAGATGGGGGCTGGTGTCCAGTCAGACTTGCCCCAATCGAGTTGTATTCAGACCTGAGAGCTCAAAAGCATTTCCAGGTTCACCAGCCTAGAAGTAGTAACAGCAAAAGTAACTCTTTATCCTCTCTATGTCTCATGACATATCCCAGCTTTACATCAGGAACGTAGCTAGCCTATAGAATTTGCAGTAGCTTAATTTAAAAAAAAAAAAAAAAGTACTCTTTAAAATGTAATAAATTGTGGAAATAGCAATATCTACATCTTAATATAGACTTTTCATCTGTAAATACTATCTTTAGAAGGTAATTTACACATCAATACATAATGCCCTAATAAATTGGAAAAAAATATGGCATAGATTAGACAAGCAACTTTATGAGGACTCCTCAGCAAATCTCTCAATGGCTTAGATAAGCTTCAGTGCACATTTACCAATCCCAGTCCAGAGCTTTATCAAGAAAGCACACTTACCTAGTGAGAATTAGAAAATTAAGACTGGCATCAAGAAACATGCTCCTTAGGCCTAAATCACAACAGTATTGGTGAAGGCTGAAGGATTTCCTATTTTCTAACTTCTTCTCTGGCATTACCTATTCTCTTTGTATTTGATTTCTCTTTTCCAAATAATCAACAGATTTTCTACACTAAGCTCTCACAATAGGAGGCTTTCTTACTGCTCCTATAGCTTTATTACTGTACACTGGTCATCGGTAAAAGAATTACTTCTCTCTCTCTGATGACACAAGGTGCTAACATGAGGCAAAAGTATATGGTTACCATTACAACAGGCACACTCTCTATTTACATACATAGAGAGGAGAGGAAAGAAGTGAGAAAGAGATGGATCTTCAGGAGCTTATTGACTTGGTTTCATGAATGCTGGTAATTACAACTAGTGAAATTCTCCAAGGAACTGAACAGAACTCTACAAATTATTTCTCTTTATAAAGCAATGCTTTTTTGCATCTCCTCTCCTTAATGCTATCATCCAAGAAAATCTTCTTGATGCAATAAAATGATTCTCTTCCTTTGCCTCAAGTGAAAGTAAACAGAAAATAAGTGGTACTCATCCCCATTACAGTAAGTGCACAGGCGTTACTGTATATACTACCTTCTACCTGTCTTTTTGTTTCTACAGTCAAATCTAACACAAAATCTTCTGTAGTTTTTCAAGAGTAATTTTAATGTCAAAAACTGAAGGAATAACCACCTCATAAAGCATATTTTCTCTAGTACCTTCCATTTAACAACTGGCACCCCCCAGCTGTGAAAAATTTAAGCAAGCATTGAACATTTTCTTTCCCAGTCTCAGAGAATTAAAAGAAAACGCAAAAGATACATTTAAGAAATAACTCTTAATAGTAAATAGCATTTAGGATCCAGATTTCTTCCATTTTCCTTTACCACAAAAACATTTACCACACAAAAGCTTAACCTGACTAAAACTTACGTTCCCCGCTTTTGCAGTGAGAATCCATAACATGCAAACAAAAGCTTACTTATTGCAGAAAACTACATTTTTGCCAATTTTTGAAATACAAAGATTTAATCACATCATCTATTAATGTTCTTCCTAAAATGTCACTCACCAGTTACTGCTATGATCTCTGAACACAGAATTAATAGTCTGTATACAAGATAGCTTTCTTGCTTGATGAGGCCATGCTTCTCACCTGTCATTCAGAGGAACCTGCTGTAAAGCAACTTTCCAGTTTAATTGGCTTAGCCTGCAAAAAAACATCCTTTTTAGCCTTCCTGTTTCACCAGCAAATTCAAAACTATGTAGATTCATTTTAAAGAGACAACTTCTCACAAAGATCTACAGGCTAAGAAAATAAGTGACCCAGTGGCCCAATATAAAGAATCAGTAACAATGTAGACATTGCCACTGAAAGACTGGATTAACTGAATTATTTTTTTCCTGTATTTACCAAATATAGAGATTGATATATCCCACAGATGCATATTCCTAGGGAAAATGTGAAATGTCAAGGCTTTACCACTTCACCAGAGCAGATAATTAAGTAATTAGAACAATTAAACGTTGACAGAGCACCAGCGACCCCCAGGTGAATTACAGCCCTGAATTATGAAAGCACTAGCATGGGAAGAGGGAAGACTTAGGCACATATGTAGGGCAGATTAAATGCAGTTGTAGGAATGGTTTTACAATTTATGCACTTATCTTCCAGATGTGCTCAGCAGTCCAAAACTTTTGATGTCAAACTGCTTATTTAGATGCCTGGGGGGGAACTCTCTCTGAAAAGCCAGTGAATTAGAAAGCAGGGAGTATATAGTCATCCATACTCTCACCCTTTTACACCTCTCAAAAGGCCTAATATAGTATAAGAGTGCCCTAAAAGGTATGTGTCTACATGAGTAAAATATGTCCTTCAGCCCAGGCACCTGGGAAAGCTGATGTTCAAGGGGGCCTTTGCAAGAGAGGTACATAGGACATCAACGCCTAAATTATGCTGTGGAGGGCTGTGTTTACAACACATTGGACTGCCTGCTGTGATGAACCAGCTCCAGGTAGAATGAGCTGGCCCTGGGGAACGGATGCATTATATAGATGGACAGCAGGGACAGCAGCACCGACACAGCCTCAGAGCACAGCAGAAATAGGTAACACATGTAATTCCCAGCAACTGTTGGCTGTGAAGACTGCGACTACCAGATTTGTTGTAAGTGAGAGCATGTGAATATGTTATAGGCTGCAATCCTTTCTAAGTGGAAAGTTGTTTTAAAAATGAAGAGAGAGCAGGGAAAATGTTATGAGAGAGATCTATACCAAAAAGTCAATACAAAAAAGGTCACATACAGGAGATTTCACACTTGTTTCTCAAAAGCACATTTCATATTCTTCTGTTCTGAAATTGTTAATAACACTTCATTTCATTGCCTGTACAAAATGGGAAGACTCTAGAGAAAAGAAGATTAAAGACTATTAACTATTTGTTTCTAAAATTAATTAAACCATTTTCATAATAAAAATATAGTAAGAAGGTAATTTGTCAAATAATTGAAATATGAAATGTGCTATTTAAAACCTAATTATAATCTCTGACATGAAATGATATAAAATCCATATTTTAAAGTGGGGATTTACTTAAATCTGAATTTTTAGAATTTTACAGCTTCAAGCCAAACCATATATTGATATGATTAAACATAAATTGCTTCATTTTAAAAAATCTAAATTAGCTGATGACATAAAATGGGTAGAAAGTATCAAAGATTATAGGGTAAGGAACAAACCTTTCAGAATGGTTTCTGTAGATTAACCACGTGGGTGGATAACTAACTCTCAGAGTTCAGAGTAGGGAAGAGAGTAGCGTCAATGTAACGAACAGAAGTAGGTGGATAGTTCCAGTTCGAATCAGAACATCTCCCACTTTGTCAAGGCAGCTGAAAATGATTCATTCTATGCTACATCATTTTACATGCCATGGCCATTCAGTAGGTTTTCCTTCCTACTTGTCAAAGCCATGTACATATTCAGAGGAGGCAGCAAGGAAAATGCTCTTTTGATTATGCTCCATTACCTTTTGCTTTCATTAAACAAAAAACAAAAAAATCCCCACCCCACCACTCAAAACAAAAACTAAAAAAAAAAAAAACCCACCTACCAAAAAACCATAAGTTTGGAAACAAGGAAGAATGAGGAAAGTTAATCTTAATTAAAGTCATACAAATACTAAAATATGAAATCGGGAAAAATGTACTTAAAGGGAATGTGGAAAAAAATTCAAAGAAAGAAATTCTGAAAAGCAGGATTACTGAGAACACTTATCTTGCATTTATATATCAGGCCTTAATTAATATCTAGGCTATATAGCTGCATTAATAATCTAGCAAATGTTCCTCTAGAGGTTTCCACCGGAGAAGAGACCAGCATCCATTCCTCAGGAATAGCTAGAATAAAAACCAACAACCCTCCACCACTACACCCCAGAATCTATGCAGGTCCTGAAAAGACAAGTTTTCTCACTGTAAAACAGCACCAAATCAATTAATGTCTTTTTTTTTTTTTAAAAAAGCCTGGGAACAGGAGCCTTTGAACAGTCATATTACTACTTTACTAACAGTAACAACACTGCAACACAGATCATTATTTTAAAAGGAAGTAGAAAAATAGATGGAAAGCAAAAATGGGTAATTCATAGCTCTACAAAAGAGACCTTGCTGAACTTGCAATGACCACTGACAGTACTGATGTATAGCCCAGATACGACTGAACTGACGATATTTTGCCTCTCATTAAACCTCTCTTTATACTTAAACACATACTGAAATCGATTCTCACTGAACAAGGAACCCAAAGATATGTTTAATTCTGAGCACATGCTCTGCTAAAGGCAGCAGAAGGAAAGCCCATACCCTATGTAGTAAAGGAGGTTAAGTAGAGTTAAGTGGTTTTTTAAATCATTATCTTCCAGCATGCATATCTGTTGAATGACTTATGAATATGAGAGTTTGATTACTACTTTTCAGATCCACCCTGTATTGCTAACAAAGTTATCTTAAGTTTGATGCATAAGGCTAGTGGTGTTTTCTTTTGGAATAATTGCAAAAATTAATTTTCAGAAAAGTTTCTTATCCATTAATATTTTGCTGGCTTACAAACTAAGCAGAAAGAACAGAAGACACGCACTTTTTAATTGGAGCTGAGAACCAAAAATATGCCTAATGGCTATAGAGAATGCCTAGTGATAGTGGGAAATTAAATGGAAACCTAGGGATTTAATCCAGTCCATTTGGCAGATGTTGCATAGCATGATGCATTGCATATGGGGACTAGGTGAATGAACAGGAGCACTCTGAACTTCTGGCCATTTAATGAGTCACACAAAAATCTGACTCATAATTCATAGGTAAGTCTTTATACACTACAACAATCAAAGAATCAGTACCAAGAACTGGCACCTGAATTTGGAGGGGGGAGTGTAAGGGAGGAGAAACAGAAAGATATAGAAGGAGAGAGATACGCAGAGAAGAAATTAAGATGGTAAATAGAGCATTACATTTCAACTACAAACATGATCACCAACGCTGATAGTTATAAATAAGAGACTAAATTACCAGGTCAAAATTTAAGCAGATACCATTCCCTGTATTTGCAGCTTTGAGAAAACTGGAGTGGCTACAAATTAGCAGCAATCACTGCAGTCTTCTAACAGAGAGCAAGTCTTCTGTTCGTCATAGCAAGAAAGGCATGTCATTACTTCTTGGAATAAAATTTAGAGGTAGTACATTGAGTCCTTTGCAATAAAAAAATTACTAGCAATGTGAAAAATGTGCAGAAATATGCATTTCCTCTTTGTCACAATCCCACTAAAGTAAACAGCAGAAAAACAACATGTGCACAATTTTAACAGCCAGATAGACCAAAATAAAACCAGTGGGTTTGCTTTCATCCTCTTTACCCAATACTCTTAATGCTTGTGAGCTATAAATCAAAATGTATCCTCTCTTTCTGTGCATGCATATAATTGCAGTGTATGTCCAATTTTGAATTTGTGGCCTCCTCACACCTACTGCATCCAATAAAATTCCAATCATCAGGCCAATTTTATAGATGGGTCTAGATTTAGTTACTAAATACAAGATAAAAAATTTGCACTCTGAATCTAAAACACGTGGCTTCTACATCACTCTTCCATTCCTCCTTTTTACTCCCAACTCTGTCAATATATAGGACTCAACTCTACAAAACTTTTACACAAATCAAATTAACTGATTTGAGTTTAGTTATTTACCTAACATGAATCTTTACAGAAATCTGTCTTTAAAGGATTGATCTGAGCATCCTGAAAGCACACATAAAGCTTCCTAGCAACAGTCCTGTATATTTGACTTGCACTCTTTTCAGACTACCATTCGTGTCTTCTCAATTTTCTGAAAACTGTACTCTGTGGGATACTTTCTTACGTACTTAGTAAGAAACAGATAGAAACATGAAAATCCACCAGTAGCCAGAAGAGAAAGCTGACCATTTAAAGTACGACCAGTTGTTTGGTTTGGGGTTTTGGGGTTTTTTTTTCAGGTTTTGGTTTGTTTGTTTGTTGTTTGGGGTTTTTTTTAATTACATACTCCAAGTGAAAGGGCACTTCCTCCCACAAAGCTTAATAATTTTTGCGTTTTTGAGCTTTCACCAGCGCAGATTCAAACCTCTGGAATTAAATCTGAAAAGAACCAAGAACTATTGCAAACTTCACTGTCTTTTAAGTGCAAAGTGTCTTCTTTGATGTATCCTGCCTGACAGACACAGCACAGTATTTGTTTTCTAAAGGACTTGTATCAAAATGAAACCTACTACAAATAAAATTCTCCTTCTATGAGGAAGATAAGAAAAGAGTAAACAACATATTACAGATAGAAGTTGCACTAGTAATATGCTGCTGGAAGGCTTTTGCATACTCCAGAGAAACATATGAGAATATATATTGGGGGGGCAAGGAGCAGGTAACAACCCTGTGTGTGGGTACATTTGGTGTTACGTATATACATACATACAACACATAAATAAATAAGACCCACATGCCCTCTCCAGTCATCATGTATCTTTTTACTCAGTGTTGGCTCTGACAACTTTCAACTCATCATAATCTAAACAGAAAGATTTACAGTAACAAATGCATGTATATGTGTATATATATACACACACACCATGCATGTGAACTATTTTAAGTTAAAAGAACATAGGGCGAGCACTTTGTGCAAACTGCCATTAGAGTGATCTTGTTCACCTCCTGTGGAAAGAATCTAAGCCATATCTAGTGCTAACAAACTGTGAAGAAAATAACCCCAAAGGCTCTTCTTTATTTAGGCAGCACGTTATTATAAAGGCATGGAGAAAAATAATCAATAAAACCTAAGTTAAAAGGGAAAGAGATTATGTCAAATTAGCATACTACTGAAAAAGATATTATTTCCCAGGTTCTCCTTTAATGGAGACAACAATTTACAGCATTGTTTTCTGTGAAAGCAGGTGTATTACTAACACTAGAAATAAAAAGTAGACATTAAAAAATACTATTACTAAACACACACCCCAGAGAATATTAGAGAATATTAAGGAGAATGTAAAATTATTTTACCAGAAATGGTTATATTCCTTAAGGAAAGGCAATACAAAACTAAACAACCACAAAACAAAATCCTAAAAGGCTTGCAAAGAGGAATGTCTTTGTTTTTCCTTATTTAAGCACATAAGTCATTTTTCCTCTCTCTGCAGCTAAGCTGCTGACTGTAAAACCAGTAGGCAGCTCTTACCTTGTGTACATTGGAGATCCATTCCCACCAAAACTTAATAACCCTTGGTAAAATCATTGAGACTTTTTCTTCCCCTCTCACATTAGGCAAGGATGGCATATGTGCTAGCAAGCTGGGCAGCCCAAGACACCTGTACGAGAAGAATACTATGCCTGCACAGTGGCCCTCCATCGGGGTTCTCTGGCTGTCCACAAGTTCAGAGAGGAGCAAGCAACAGCTCAGGACCAGCACAAGTAGGGTAGCTTAAGAGAAAATGAAAAGGTCCTTCACAAGCTAACAGCCAACTTTTCTGCTTCCAGTGGGTACCAAATAAATATTTCTGTCTTGTTCATATTATTTTGTCAATGAATAACATATACTGTTCTTATCCTATAAGATGTTATCCTCTTAAAACTCCATTGTACAGACGAACAAAACTACAAAATTTTCCGTTGAGATCCCCACCAGCTAAAAAGCATTACAGACACCACTGGTTAAAAAGATCCTTCATAACTAGGGAGGATGTAGGGCTATAGAGACTTAACAAAAAATCTCCATTTCCCATCATAAGTTAGTCAAATTGCACTTAATAGAGGAAAATTAATTTCTTAGTCCTCTCTGCTTGTGTTGAGCACAACAGAAGCAACCCTGTTGGTATTCCCAAACACCGTGCTGGGAAACTCAGCCTAAAAAGAATACAGCAGCAAGAGGAAAGACTTGTGGGGGAGCAGCCACATTTATGCAATTTTTGTGCCGTGGATTAAACAGATTTGCCTGCTACATGCTTTGGAAGTCTTACTACATTCCTTTTGGTTCCTGAACACTAAAGAAACAGAAGCTGACAAAAATTTTATTTACCATTTGCACAAAGCTAAAAAGTTCCTCTTTCCCATCTGAGAGGAGCTATCATCAGCTTTTCTGAAGCAGTGCAAGCATTTTTTATATAAAGCTAGACCTTAAAACCATTCAAAAATGACAGATATTACCTAAAACATTTTCACTTTCATTAAGTTTTATTCATGTAGGATATAAATAACCAGAATTTCAGTGTATAGAAATCCATTGGGTTGTCCAGAATCTTTTATAAAGAGATTTTCTGGTTGGCTGGCAACTCCCTTAGAAACTGTCGTCTTTCACTGTGTAAAATGAGATGCAATAAACCAAGCACTCAAGATAACATCTACCTACCTCAGCAGGATAGGGACAATAACAGATACAGCTTTCATTATGATTGCAGGTTATTTTTCTTTGAAGGACCCTCTCTTACTCAGACATAAGTACATTGTAAGAATAAGTAAGGATCACAGAAAAAGCTTCCATCTGTAGAGTTCCTTTGTAAGAGTTAGAAAGTGTAAAAGAACAAGAAGAGACTGGAAGAATTAACATAGAGTTCCTGCAACTTTGCGCCCTCTGGAGCGGTAGATCCCATTCTAGCATCTGCCAAAAAGATCCAGCACGGTGCTGCGCAAATCACTTAAGCTGATTTCACCTTTCATTAGTGGCAATTTCAATTTTCACTGGTGGTAATTAACCATGCACTCGTCATACAATTCTGATATTCACAGCTGACTTACCTCAAAGAAGTCATCCACAGTTAGGGCATACTGTTCACTGATTTTGTGAATTCACTGTGAAGAGTTGCTATGTTTTGGAAGGCAGAAGATCAGGCTGTTCTAGTTGGACACTTTCATCAGCACAGCATGGCTCCTTAGAGAGCTTTGAAAATGTCATTAGCCATGTTACTGTGCTCAGTCTCACACAAGAGACACCTGAACTAGTTCTCCCACCTGATGGGAACAGAAGTAAACTGTGGTCTTCAAAGCAATCTTGCTGTCACAGGAGACTCAGTTTCACCCCTTCCTCGCCAACATCAGCCAGAAGAAAAAAGATATGACTAAATGTAGAGTCTAGAAACACTCAAGACTCTTCTTGTGTTTTTGGGGCCCAAAGCCATGGGCTGCCTACAGGTATATACCTCACCGTCGGCCAAGGAAACATCAGTGCCAGGTCAGGCATGAACCTTCAGTTCTGATGGAGATTGAGAGTCAAAAAGACAGTAAGAGATTCTTCCATGGTTTAGCCAATAGGTTATCAGCAAACAAAGGCACTAAAATACTGTTAGAGCTTTAAACCAGGCTTGAAGGGGAAGGACAATAGTATCAGTCTTGCCTACAACTAACTGTGTGATGACACATCAAGGTGAGAGGGATGGGGTGCTAGCGAGGACCCTCAGCCTGTTGCTTGGAGAGGTGCTGGATACACTGCAGCACACTTGAAGTCTTATGGAGATGACCCAGGGGCTCCTGAGGTAATAGGAGCCAACAGGAAAACACTAATGAAATACCTCAAAGGAGTTCCAGCCACTCCAGCCAGTCAGTCAGCTTCACTGGGGGCCCAACTTAAATGTCTGTCTCTATACAAACACACGTATCATGGGGAACATAAGACGAGTTAGAGATGTACCCAGGCCTGTAGAGCTACGATCTTATTGGCACCACGGAGACATGGTGGGATGGCTCCTATGACTGGAGTGTCAGAATGGAAGGATACAGGCTCTTTAGGAAGGACAGGCAGGAGAGATGAGAAGGGGGTGTCGCCCTCTAGGTCAATGACCAGCTGGACTGCATGGAGATCTGCCTGGGGACGGGTGAGGAGCCAGCCAAGACCTTATGGGTCAGGATCAAAGGGAAGGCAGGGATAGGAGACCTTACAGTCTGACCTTATAGGATCTGCTACAGGCCACCCAACCAGGAAGACCAAGCAGATGAGGCCCTCTATAGACAGATAGGAACAGCCTCACATTCACAAGATCTGGTCCTCATGGAGGACTTCAACCACCCCAATATCTGTTGGAGGGACAACACAGCAGGGCATAAGCAATCCAGGAGGTTCCTGGAATGCATTGATGATAACTTCCTTCTCCAAGTGACAGAGGAGCCAATGAGGAGATGTGCCATGCTGGACCTTGTTCTCACCAACAAGGAGAGGCTGGTGGGGAATGTGAAGCTCAAGGGCAGCCTTGGCTGCAGTGACCAAGAAATGGTGGAGTTTAAGATCCTTAGGGCAGCGAGGAGGGTGCACAGCAAGTTCACTACCCTGGGCTTCAGGAGAGCAGACTTTGGCCTCTTCAGGGACCTGCTTGGGAGAGTACCAGGGGACAAAGCCCTGGAGGGAAGAGCCAGCTAGTATTCAAGGACCACCTCCTCCAAGCTCAGGAGCGATGCATCCCAGCAAAGAGGAAGTCAGGCAAAAACGCCTAGAGGCCTGCATGGATGAACAATGAGCTCCTGGGCAAACTCAAACACAAAACGGAAGCCTACAGAGGGTGGAAGCAAGGGCAGGTAGCCTGGGAGGAATACAGAGGAATTGTCTGAGCAGCCAGGGGTCAGGTTAGGAAAGCTAAAGCCCTGACAGATTTAAACCTGGCCAGAGATGTCAAGGGCAACAAGAAAAGACCTATAGGTACATCAGTGATAAAAGGAAGGCAAGGGAAAATGTGTGGCCCGCTCCGGAAGGAAATGGGACACCTGGTTACCTAGGATATGGAGAAGCCTGAGGTACTCAATGATTTTTTTGCCTCGGTCTTCACAAGCAAGTGCCCTAGCCTCACTGCCCAGGTCACAGAAGGCAAAGGCACGGTCTGGGAGAATGAAGAACCACCCCACTGTAGAAGAAGATGAGGTTCAAGACCACCTAAGGAACCTGAAGGTGCACAAGTCCATGGGACCTGATGAGATGCATCCATGGGTCCCAAGGGAACTGGCAGATGAAGTTGCTAAGCCACTATCCATCATATTGGAGAAGTCCTGGCAGTCCAGTGAAGTTCCCACTGACTGGAAAAGGGGAAATATAACCCCTATTTTTAAAAAGGGAAAAAAGGAAGGCCCGAGGAACTACAGGCCAGTCAGTCTCACCTCTGTGCCTGGCAAGATCATGGAGCAGATCCTCCTGGAAACTGTGGAGAATAAGGAGGTGACTGGTGACAGCCAACACAGCTTCACTAAGGGCAGATCATGCCCGACAAATTTGGTGGCCTTCTGTGATGGGGTTACAGCACTGGTGGATAAGGGAAGAGCAAATGATGTCATCGACCTGGACTTGTGCAAAGCATTTGACATTGTTCCAAATTACATCCTTGTCTGTAAATTGGAGAAACATGGATTTGATGGATGGACCACTCGGTGGATAAGGAACTGGCTGGATGGCCACGCTCACAGACTTGCAGTAAAGGGCTCGATGTCCAAGTGGAGACCAGTAATGAGTGGCACTCCTCAGGAGTTGGTATTGGAACCATCACTGTTTAACATCTTGATAAGCGAAATGGACAGTGGGATTGAGTGCACCCTCAGCAAGTTTGCCGACGACACCAAGCTGTGTGGTGCGGTCGACACGCTGGAGGGAAGGGATGCCATCCAGAGGGACCTTGACAGCCTGGAGACGTGGGCCTGTGCAAACTGCATGAAGTTCAGCAAGGCCAAGTGCAAGGTCCTGCACGTGGGTCGGGACAATCCCAAGCACAACTACAGGCTGGGCGGAGAATGGACTGAGAGGAGCTCTGAGGAGAAGGACTTGGGGGTGTTGATGAGAAACTTGATATGAGCCAGCGATGTGCGCTTGCAGCCCAGAAAGCCAACCGTGTCCTGTGCCACATCAAAAGAAGCGTGACTAGCAGGTCAAGGGAAATGATTCTGCTCCTGTGACACCCTACCTAGAGTACTGCGTCCAGCTCTGGGGCCCTTAACATAAGGACATAGACCTGTTGGAGTGAGTCCAGAGGAGGGCCATGAAAATGATCAGAGGGCTGGAGCACCTCTCCTATGAGGACAGGCTGAGAGAGTTGGGGTTGTTCAGCCTGGAGAAGAGAAGGCTCCAGGGAGACCTTAGAGCAGCCTTCCAGCACCTAAAGGGAGAGGGACTGTTTACAAGAGCATGTAGTGATAGGACAAGGCGTAATGGCTTTAAACTGAAAGAGAGTAGATTTACATTAGATATTAGGAAGAAATTCTTCACTGTGAGGGTGGTGAGGCACTGGAACAGGTTGCTTGGAGAAGTTGTGAATGCCCCCTCCCTGGAAGTGTTCAAGGCCAGGTCGGATGGGGCTTTGGGCAACCTGCTCTAGTGGAGGGTGTCCCTGCCCATGGCAGGTCCCTTCCAACCCAAACCATTCTATGAGTTTATGAAGTAACTAATATTTTACTCATTGACCACTAAGTAAACAAGTGTCTTCAGATGATACAACAAGAGCAAGCTATAACATTGCAGGGAGAGCTGAGGATTTGGAGTTCATCAATACCCTCTCATCAGCACTTTCTGTCTTGGCAGTATCACAGTTCAAACACTGCCTGATTCTCTCTTTTTATCAATAAGCACACCCGTCCTATGTTAAAAACTTCTGTTCTTGGGACTTTTGGATGAGGTCGCTGAAACCAGATCTCTTAGCTGGTAACTAGGCAAGATTCAAAATGCTGAAAAGAAGTCTTTCTTAACTCTACTGTATGTCCTGCATGCTAATGAAGAGTTCATGTGCTCCTTAGTACATGTACTGCTCCCTGTTTATCTCATCCTGAACTGCTGCAGAGGCCTATGAAGAAAAAAACCCACTAATTCAAAAACATCATTCAACAGTTTGAAATCTGAAAATTCAAAAAAAAAATTCAAAACACAACAATGCAGTTTGTTACATAACAACATGAAGACTACACGAGGTTACATAATGCACCAAGATGATTAAACAGCACCATATGCCTTTACACAGTCTTAATTGTTGAAACGTGGCAACAGCTTATGGAAACAACTGGCCTTTAAGCTCAGCAATGATTATAAACACAGCTCCATCCATGCTGTATTTAAACTTTTGATGAGTTTGGAAAAGACACAGGTAAATAAATCTAACTGCCCACTTTTCTTGACTGGTAGAATACCCCACTCCCATCATCACTTCTCCTGAAACCACACCATGAGTCTGTGCAACACTCAATATAGCAGGAAGTTTACCCAGGGGGGTAAGGAAAAAAAAAGTTTTCTACATAACAAACTGAATTGACTCATGAAAGGGCCTAACAAGTGAAAAGAAAGAAAGAAAAAAAACAGTGCATCAGCTTACTTCTTGTGAAACTGCAGTCTTCATTTCTCTGTATCTCAGTTCCTTCTCCGTAAAACAGGAATACTCATAACATTATACTTCAGAGGAGTTTGTTGGCAATTCAAATAAATGCCTCAGAAGCACTGAGAAAAGCATGATGCACTATACAGAGTACTGCAGTAAAGTCCATGAGGAAATTAATAATTCCAGCTTCAGTGCATGTTCTTATAATTCGAAATAAATAAAATATAAGGCCAAATACTGAATGAAGAAGATAAAAGTGAAAAATTAAATAGCTGGTCATGAATGGTGATCACCATTCATCCTGTATGCTAAAGAACACACTGGTTCTATTAAACAAGCAAACAAAAAAAAAACCCCAAACCCAGATAAGACTATTTAATTAAAACTTCCATTAAAACCCGATTGTACTCACTGTTTTTCTGAAGAAAATATGAAAAGACAACAGTAGATAAATGCTGCAAATAATGCCAAAGCTCACTGTAAAACTAATGCTGAGAACACTATAGCTGGTGATGCTTAAACCGGCTAGCCTGGGTACCCTGTAAGCTGGGTTCACCTGAGCAACATGCACTTAGGAACTCCTAAAATACAAAGCTAGGCACCGTGAAATGAACAACAAGCTACAGTTATACAGTACAGTTATACAGATGTAATACAAAGGAGATAATGAGATCAGATTAAGCATAATGCTACAAAACCAAGGGAAAACAAGCCTCCAATATGAGGCTGTAGCTGAGGCTAAACATGACATTTTGGTCTGTAAACGAAGGGAATGTTACATAGAGCAAGGAGATGACATTGCATAGCATTAATGAATTACTGACCTGGTGCTTCTCTGTCTCTCAAATTCAGCAATAAAGAGTAAACTTCATGCCTCCATTCCAGCAAGAGATTTTTACAAGCTTCCTGCAGACCTCTCACCTTTTTGTCAAAGAAACTAGCGCTCTGAGGTGTATGGTTCCTGCTTATCAGCTGTTGGTGCAATCAGAACAGAAGACCAACTCAGCCTAGTTAGGTACTGTTGGTGTTTTTCTTGCTACATCAGCAAGGTTGAGTTTGATTAGTTGGTTGGCAGAAACAAAATTTAGTAAACTAGAAAACAGAGAAAGTCAGTCGTGAAACTCAAAAACATTTTGAAAGTGCTGATTAAAGTCTTTTGATCTTCAGATGTAAATGCACTCTGTCATGTGCACCACTGCAACAGGGATGTTAGAACTTGACAGGCTCTAGAAAAAGTAAAACAGCAATGACAGGTAATAGGGAAGTGTGCAGGCAAAGAAGTGGCTGAAAAGCTTCTGCTCACATGCTCTCAAGGTCTTCATTTGCAGGATCTTGAAATTTCTGTGTTCCTGGATGCATATTTCTGATAAAATACTGTTTGGGCTTGCTTTTTTTTGTTTTGTTTTTTCCCCTCCCAGGTCATTTCGCTGCTATTTTCTTATTTTTCTTCTTTACCAAACTTAGAAATCATTCATTTGCGCAAGTCTATGCTGACTTGCATGGGAATAAGAAAGACTTCTTTTGCTTACATTTTGGGCATACAAAGATAAAAATATTTCCCTGTTTATAGAAATTTCTACCATGTGCTGTTAGAAGCACGTTATGTACAAATGCATCAACAAAGACAAATCAAGGATGAATTTCAGACAGATAAATTATTCATTTAAAAAGGATGGAGAACTAGAGGAAAAAGTGGTTGAACCAATTACAAAAAATCAACCTCATGTCAAATGCTAAGAAATTTTAGATTGCCCCAGTACAGTGAAGGTTGTCAAGGTATAACAACTCCTTAATGAGCTAAGCTAGCTCAGCTGAAGAGAAGAGAAGAGAAGAGAAGAGAAGAGAAGAGAAGAGAAGAGAAGAGAAGAGAAGAGAAAGGAAGAGGGAGAAGGAGAGGGAGAGGGAGAGGGAGAGAGAAAGCAAAAGAGAAAAGAAAAAGGAAAAAGGAAAAAGGAAAAAGGAAAAAAAAGGAAAAAGAAAAAGAAATAAAGAAAAAATTCAGTCCATTAAAACCCAATATCAATACTATGCTAGAAATCATCATTTTGCAGGCAGGCAATTTTTATTTTTTTGTGTGAAGAAGACAAGCAGTCAGCAGGTAAGAATGTTGACCTCGACTGAAATTCCCATTCAGAGACATTGCAGTTATGGAGAAAATTATCTGTCAAAGGAATGAGAAAAAGATGTGTTTTGCCATTTAGATTCTGCATGTTTCAGAAGCAAAATAAACATTTGAGCTGGACAATTTCACTCTCTGAATCTGTCTGAGCCTGACTGAACTGACAAAATTTTTTTTGAGATGTGTTTTGCTGGTTGTGTGCTGACCTACATGTTATTTTTCACTTTTTACAGCTCAGATGCTTTTATTTGAAGTATTAAAACCTAAGAAAAGTTCTAACAATAACAACTGTATCAGCTTAAAGCAACTTGCTCACTGTTAATTTTTTCTTTCATTGCAAAAGCACAAATTTTTTAAAATAAATGAAATTAACAGCTTATTGAAACTCTTGAGGAACATAGACAATCAGAGTAGCATGGTTACCAGTAGTATTATTACGGAAAAAGACTACGGACAGGTGGTTAATCTAATGTACATACTAATAAATACATACTAATAAAAGGCTCTAGATTCAGTGAAGTATTTAAATATACCCCAGGTAGTCCTAAGTGTCATCACATCACCAAAAACTCTTTAGAAGCTCTAGAGGAATCAGACTGAGTTAAATGATGCAGGTAGAGCAAGTGATTGGACAAATCAAAGCAAATGAATACACCGTGTGTAAAAAGGCAACAGCGCATAGGAAAATGTGTTGCACACAGAATGGTACGTACCCCACCAAACCATAGGTGCATTTTCTAATACATACAGTAGTATCTTCTCTGGAAATAGGGTGAGCAGAAGTGTACCAGCACACCCGTATTTTCATAGTCTGACATGGACATGCTGCTGTTATCACTATATAACTGTACATGCATAACATAATATATATAAAATACCTATACAAGAAATAAACATTTGTCAGTTATAAAATTAAACCACGCCTTGTACATTACAAGGACTAGACTCACTGAGACCCTTTCGTCTCCTGGCCTGATACCTTACCCTTCTGAAGACAGTAAGATAACTTGATGGTGCAAACGGGATCACACCAAAAATGTCCTATTTCAAAGAGCCTAGAGAAAGTCGTGTTTCCCTGAGCAATGAAGGACCTAGGAAATAACCCCACTTTGCAGTTTTAAAGATGTCTTTCAGCCAACATAGCTCTCTGCATCACCCACAACTGTTCCTTTCTAGCCTGCCACATTGTGGGTGGGATTTCTGCTCAGACATCCACCAGCTGCCCCAGCAGCTGATCCCCTGTGGTAACATATATTTCAAGGGTCCTGTTGGGGAGCTGCAGGAAGGGGCTGCCAGGAAGCACTCAGGGGGTCAGGGCAATGGTGGCCACAGGGCCAGGACATGGCAAAGAAGAAGAGCTGGGCAGGGTGGGGCACAGTGACTGATCTGACATGTCCCTTACACAGGTCAAAAAACCAGGCACTTCAGAAAACGCTTTATTTGTTTATTTTAAACGATGCCTGCCTTGTAGATAATACCTTGGTCATTGACATACTTACCCAGGAATGGTAAAAGTTGGTTTTCATGTCCTGCCCACCTTCCATCTCTGAGAAAGAAGCCACCAGTCACCAAGTCAACAATTTAAGCTAGGTGACCTTGTTACCCAGGATATGGAGAAGGCTGAGGTAGTCAGCGACTATTTGCCTCAGTCTTCACTGGCAAATGCTGGAGCCACACTGCCCAGGTAACAGAAGGCAGGTACTGGGAGAATGCAGAACTGCCCACTGTAGGAGAAGATCAGGTTCGAGAATATCTAAGGAACCTGAAGGTGCACAAGTCCATGGGACCTGATAAGATGCATCCGCATGTCTTTAGGGAACTGGCGGATGAAGTGGCCAGGCCCCTCTCCATCATATTTGAGAAGTCCTGGCAGTCTGGCAAAGTTCCCACTGACTGGAAGAGGGGAAACAGAACCCCCATTTTTAAGAAAGTTGAAAAAGGAAGACCCAGGGAACTACAGGCTGGTCAGTCTCACCTCTGTGCCTGGCAAGATTATGGAGCAGACCCTCCTGGAGACTATGCTCAGGCACATGGAAAATAAGGAGGTGATTGGTGACAGCCAACACGGCTTCACTAAGGGCAAATCATGCCTGACAAACTTGGTGGCCTTCTATGATGGGGTTACAGCGTTGGTGGACAAGGGAAGGGCAACTGACATCATCTACCTGGACTTGTGCAAGTCATTTGACACTGTCCCGCACGACATCCTTGTCTCTAAATTGGAGAGACATGGATTTGATGGATGGACCACTCGGTGGATAAGGAAGTGTCTGGATGGTCGCACTCAAAGAGTTGTGGTCAATGGCTCAATGTCCAAGTGGAGATCACTGACGAGTGGTGTTCCTCAGGGGTCGGTACTGGGACCGGCACTGTTCAACATCTTTGTCAGCAACATGGACAGTGGGATCGAGTGCACCCTCAGCAAGTTTGCCGACAACACCAAGCTGTGTGGTGTGGTCGACGCACTGGAGGGAAGGGATGCCATCCAGAGGGACCTTGACAGCCTGGAGAGGTGGGCCCGTGCGAACCGCATGAAGTTCAACAAGGCCAAGTGCAAGGTCCTGCATGTGGGTCGGGGCAATCCCAAGCACGACTACAGGCTGGGCAGAGAATGGATTGAAAGCAGCCCCAAGGAGAAGGACTTGGGGGTATTGATTGATGAGAAGCTCAACATGAGCCGGCAGTGTGCGCTTGCAGCCCAGAAAGCCAACTGTGTCCTGGGCTGCATCAAAAGAAGCGAGACCAGCAGGTCGAGGGAGGTGATCCTGCCCCTCTACTCCGCTCTTGTGAGACCCCACCTGGAGTACTGCATCCAGCTCTGGGGGCCCCAGCACAGGAGAGACATGGAGCTGTTGGAGCGAGTCCAGAGGAGGCCACGAAGCTGATTGGAGGGCTGGAGCACCTCTCCTGTGAGAGGACAGGCTGAGAGAGTTGGGGTTGTTCAGCCTGGAGAAGAGAAGGCTCCGGGGAGATCTAATTGCAGCTTACCAGTACCTGAAGGGGGCCTGCAAGAAAGCTGGAGAGGGACTGTTCATCAGGGAGTGTAG
Organism: Grus americana; assembly: GCF_028858705.1. Lineage (NCBI taxonomy): Eukaryota > Metazoa > Chordata > Aves > Gruiformes > Gruidae > Grus > Grus americana. The sequence goes on from NC_072853.1 coordinate 63,664,827, forward strand.
TGACAGGACAAGGGGTAATGGGTTTAAGCTGAAGGAGGGTCGATTTAGATTAGATGTTAGAAAGAAATTCTTCCCTGTGAGGGTGGTGAGGCACTGGAACAGGTTGCCCGGAGAGGTTGTGGATGCCCCCTCCCTGGAAGTACTCAAGGCCAGGTTGGACGGGGCTTTGGGCAACGTGGTCTAGTGGAGGGTGTCCCTGCCCCTGGCAGGGGGGTTGGAACTAGATGATCTTTAAGTTTCCTTCCAACCCAAACCATTCTATGATTCTATGATTCCATGATTTTCCATTTTGAACTGTGCCCCTCGCAGAGCAAAAAAATAATTGAAGAATAATAGGCCCAAGAGGACAAAGTAGAAGGAGTAACCCGAGTCCATGTTCCTGTGGATTGGAAACCAACTGGAACACCTACATAGGATAGGGAAATCCAGAATCTAGTTCGTGCTTACATGAAAATCTCCAGGTTCTTCTTAATGGCTGCAGAACCTAAAATCCATAACTGGTTGTGGAAGAAGGAGTGGAAGCCAAAATTCCCCTCCCTCACACCCTAATGAAGTAAGGGTCCTAACTGCTGGACTACACAGCCTTTCTTACTCTCTTCCACTTTTCTCTTACTGCAGATCATTAAATAAAACACATTACTTGGCAGAACTGTTGTATTGCCTACCTCTGTCTTGATGGAAAGAAGGAAGATCTGCTCCATTCTTTCAAAACAAATGCCAACGTGTATCTGTCTTGGGAAGGCTTTTAGTCTCCATACCTGGAAGCAGATAAGTTTCTGACATCTGGAGAGGAGTAAGATTTGAGACATACTTTTGTGCTTTTTGCCCAACATTCAGCATTCTCTACTTGCTTTCCTGAGCCATTCAAATACTATAGTGCTGTTTGTCAGTCTGGGTTCCTGACTTGAGATTCTATTCTTCCTTTGCCTTTCAGTAAACAATATGTAAGTGTGGCAATGTCTAACTCATTGGCACTTTAGGTAATTTTAAAAATTCTAATTCCTAGCATAGTAAAGAGCAGCTTCTATTGTCTCCAAGCCTCTCATTCCTCATTTATCTTGTATGCCCATCAGCTTTAGCAAAGTGTTAAGACTATCTGTAGATGAAAGTCACTCTCATTTTCTGGCGTAATGAAGTACGTTAGCCGTCTTCACCATGCAAAGTATTGAAAGATTCATCAGTAGTAAAATAAAAGTAAAAACTAATAGAACTGGACAACCAATACACTGCAAATACTATCCATGATAATTTTGCCTCTCTGGGGATTCTGATGCTTTTTCTCTAGCAAAAAAAGTCAAAGTGAATTTACCTAAATGTCTGAATGGACTATTCGACGTATATATAGTATTTATCATGCAATATCCAGCTAAACAGTGAAGCAAAATAACCATCCTATTTCCTTTAAATCTCAATTTGTAAACAGCTGATGCTACCTGACTAAATCCAGCTTTTCAAATATTATAAAATCTGTCCTGCCTGAGATACATTATCCTGCCAAAACAGTCTCCAGTACCAGTAAGTTGAGCTATACACTGATCAGCAGGAGAAACATATTGATGACTGTATCGCTAGGATAAGGCAATTGTCAAGAATTCACTCAGCAAGAGAATATAGAACTAATGACGGGAATCTGCAGCATTCTCTGCTTGCAAAACAGCTGTTCATATATTTGTAAACAATGTTTTCCACTTACCCCTTCTCCCTTCTATTTTAGCTCTAATGTCTTATTTGTAAGATAACTAGAGACATCAAGAAAATTGTGTTTTTATTTCCATGACAAACATAACTTAGAGGGGAATAATAAATCTAATTTAATTTAGTTTAGCATACAAATTGAACTATTGCCTGTATAGTTTATCATTAGACCTTGATGTATATCCATTCTTTTCTTCATGTGTTTATGAAATTAGCCAGATTTGCAGCTACTAAAACTGTCATAGCTCACAGCACCCACAGTGGCATCACACTACCCGCAAGAGAAGCTTTGCCAGCATTGAGACACTTGAACACTGACTGTGAAAAAACAGAGATTCTAGTTAGTGGCACTACTATTGCCTCCCTCTGTCACAGATAAGATGAGCTGTATCTTCTCTGATGTGCTAAGCAGCCCCCAGGATGCCTGTGAAGCTGAGACAGTCCAGTTGCCTGTTTGCTGAGACACTCCTGGGGGCTTTCACATGCCAATGGGATGGTTATTTTCGAACTCTCACTGTGTGTGAAAAGCTAACTGGAACAGCAAATAGTTCTGACCCATTCCCACAATATCCCTTAAACCCCAGAGTTTGTCCTAAAACCGATACTACTATTTTTTTTTCTGGTACAAACAACTCCTAGGTATACAAAAAGAAATTACAACAGTAGGTTACAAATCACTTTCTTTCCCTGAAAAGGAATGGCCAACGGGTAAGAGAATGCACTAGAAAAAAGAAAAGCATTAATGTTCATTTTGTTTAAAGGAAAAAAAGTGCAGTTTAACCTGGTTGACAGATCAGCCTTCAGAAACTGACTGACAAATTGCAATCAAAACATATCACTTAAGAAATCATAATCCAGTGGATTTCTAAGTGGATTTCTTATTTCTAAGCAGAGCTAATTTAATTATCTGACAGGTGTGAACCTACCACTATAATTGCAGGCATTTAGTTGGTGCTAGATAGAACACTGATGTAAACATAAGAGAGAATAGAGATATAAATATGAAAGAAACTGGAAAAGTTAGAATGTCAGAAATGTACTGAGGAGACAGTCAAGAGAAATATCACTGGGAAATGAAAGTCAACGCAAAATTATTTGTTATAGTGAAAGTAGAAGAAATGCTGGGAAGAAATAGCACTGACAGTAATTTATACACATTTAGAACTTGATATAATGAGGAAGCTAGAGGAAGGAAATGCAGGTGTAGACTGTTATCTAAAAGACATTGCACATCAGAATCACAGGGAAGAAAAGCCTTTTAATAGCTAGCAATAAATACTGCCCAAGAAGATGACTCAGTCGAGCCAGTTAGGAAAAGAGTAACACATTATTACTGGTAGAGGAAGGTCTCCTGCTGTTAACCTTTTACTTTTCCTTCCTCCATCACCCAGCAAACCTACTGACACCCTGTTGAACTTGTGTTCAACATGACTTTTTGAAACAGGGTTCTAGCCTGGTTGGGAAAGCTTCTGTTTCCATACCTCATCGGGATGCACCAGCCAGGGAGACCCAGATTAGCTGGTTAATATTTCAGCAATGAGCAAAGTCCTTAGATATTCATTACCATGCATAATGTAAAGACTCTGAACTAGAGGCAAACAAAAAGAAAGAACAAAAAAGATCCAAATCAACAGAGAACATTAAGATAAGTGCTTGTTTTTAAGGTGTAATGATCAAGGAAAAAAATCACTCGCTTACAATTACAGCAACATAAGTTAGAGAATCAAATTAATTTCCTAGATCACAGGTAATTAAAAGTAGTTTGATTAGAGAAGAAAATGGATACAATATGTGCTTTATAGTAGCACAGTATAAATTTCAGAAATGTTCATAGTATGTTCCCCGAGGAAAACAATCCAATTGGAAAATTCAATCTTGGCAAGATCTAGGTGTAGTCCAAACAGCTTTTCTGTTTCTAAATGGTATGGTTCACAATTATACAAACCCTGCTTTAATGATATCCTTTCTCTGATGTTTTGCAGTATAAAGGCAGACATTTCTGGTTATCTTTAGAGGGGATACAAGTACTATGCACCATAAAATAGACAACAGACAATTTCTTTAATTAGATCCTTCTCTATTTAATGTGTGGATGATACTAAGAATGGTTCTGTGACCTTCTGATTTTGAGGAAAATAAAGGACCCCACTTTTAAAGCTTTTATTTTGGCAAACTATGTTTTGTGCAATTTCTATCAGGAAGTTTGTGTACCACTGAGAAAGCAGATACCAACAACAAAGAGGAGAAACACAGGCAGCAGTGTATCTTCCCATCAACTCCCACTAGTCGTGACAGCTTTTGCTATGATGAAAAATGTAATAGGATACATAGATAATACTGGATTTCTTGTTCTGATTTTACATTCTTTACTTGTTCAGTCAAGTGCACTGAAGCCAAGCATAAAATGACTGACCTAGAGAGTTCAAATTTATCTGGTTCTTTCAAAGTCCTGATTTCTCTGAAATATCTGCAAGAAAAAGGGGGAGCAGAGAAGGAAAATAAGAAAATGTTATTTCTTTGCCAAAAGTCAGCCTCTAGGTCAGAGAATTCTTTAAAAGGCAGTATTGCTATATTTCATATAGGATGCAATAAGAAAAGTAATTTCTATGGGCACTTTCAGGGATTCAGGTTGAGTTTTGTAATTCCCATTGATGTGAAAGAAAGTCATGACAGGAAAGCCCAATAATGTCCATTGGAAAACAGGAAAGAAAAACATAAAATAGAGCTGAATGAGAATGAAACAAAACAGCCACGGTGGATTCCAGCTCTAAAAAACCCAAAATACTTACTGCTGCTTCTGTGACCCAAGGAGTATGCAAACTGCAACCCCTATCACACCCCTGTGGCCAAAGCTCTAGTCCATGGAAGAGAATAAAAGAAGGGATTTTTTATGAGGAGAAGGGTGTGAAGCAAGCTTGGACCCTCCTGTGCAAAAGAGGAGGTTAAAGAAGTGGATGGTTTTTTTCTGAATAAGCCCTGAGTAAGATCACAAAATAACTTCAGACAATTGATTCTCTTCTGCTCTATCACTACAGAGGAGTCTGAGAAAGGAAAGGAGTAAAAGAGCTTTAAGTCAGCTCTGCACTACATTTGGTAGGCCTTTTCAGGACTCAGTATGCTCCTACTATAAAACAATGGCTTCGCAGACAGCTTTCCATGCCACAATTTCCCCCATTACCTGACACCTTCCTGTCCCTGAATCATGTGCTGCTGCCACTTTTCTTGTGACATTTCAGGCACTCATTGGACCTACTGTCCATTGCCAAGTTGATTCAATTAACTAAAGCAGCAGCAAACTCATTTGCGCAGAGGAAAAGGAAACTGTATCCTACTGGGAGAGCAAGCTGGACGCAGAGAAGAGTTGTCAATGAGTTGTCACTGGGGAGGGAGTGTGATTGCCCCTTTTGGCACCAAAGGCCCGTTAGCTTAGCTCAGCTGTCCATACCTTCAGCTAGCAGTGAACTCCTCAGCAATACGCCTTGCAGAGAGTATGTTTTCTAAGGGCCTTGTCATTCACCTTAAAGGACCTTTACATAGAAAAATAAAGAAAAAGCAGTAAATCAACTCAAGCTCAAAGAGCTTCTAGAAGCTCTAATCAAAACAGAGTTACAAAGGCAATCGCTGCTGCTGCCCCCAAATAGGCAAGAGCTTGCAGCTCAAGCCCTCGTCCTTTGTAAAACAGCAAAATGCACTGGCTACTACTTTCCCTTTAGCTCAGAACAACACACTAGGAGCTTGGTGCAGCATAGCTACTGAAATAAAGACTAAAATTACCCTATATCCATAAGCTCCCTCTTTATAATGAACAGGGACATCAGTACTGTGTCTCACTCTCTACGTTTAGTAAGCTCTGCCGTGCCCAGAGTGAGGCAGGTGTTTCCTATGTATTAAGCTCTAGATACTTTTAAGTGAAATTCCTCAAAACAGTTCAGGTTCAAAACAGGCGAAATGATACTTTATAAAACAAAACGCTAATTGTTCCTCAAAGCTCTCATTCAAGATAAACACACTCGACAGTTAAAGCCACAGATAAATCGTTGTTTATGGAGCTAATTCCAGGGGGCTATTCCACAGCCTAATACTGCAAGTTCTTTCCTCATACGTTGGGAACAACAACCAAAAAGAAAATAGAAATGAGAGTTTAAAATAAAAGTCATTTTAGGAGTAAAACAAAATGAACCAAATGTAAAAGATACACAGTAATTTGTGCAATATAGAAGGTAACAGTGTGACTGAAAAAAATAAGTGCAGAAAAATTGAAAATTTTAAAACATTAAAATGTAGTAGTACAAATATCATTAAAGTTTAGAGGCTCTTTAAGACATTTCTTTCAGTTCAATGTAAGGTTCCTTTCTAAAACACATTACCCCCCTTTTTCTTTTTTTTTTAGACCCAAGACATGGAAATCCTAAAATCTTTTAGATAAGATCACATTAATAAAAATGTTTAAAATTCAGATTTTTAGTGTCATTACTATGTAAAAGTCTCGCAACCAAGAAAAGATTTTTCCTAAGAACTGTGCAAGGAATCTGGAGCTATAGGAATATAAATGTTATAATCTAAATTAATTCATAGATCAGAGAGATACTTACAAGCAGATATTATCAAAAAGTACACAGGAACACAATCTGAACACTTGCTGAACAAAAAGATAAAGAAACACATAGATGTAGAGTTTGAAGATAAAAAACATCATTCCAAGTAACTCACTTGAATGAGTCAAAGCGCAGTCTCCCAATACATCTACATTTTCACATGCATCAGTGGGGCAGTATTTCATTCTGTATCAATAGCAAAGCACACAGCAATTAGCTGAATACAGCACCAGTCACACCGCTGCCATTTCTGCCATTTTCTTGCATATTTCTATTTCATGAAACTGCTTGCTTTCATTCCTATTCATGCCAGCACTTAAGCATGTACACAAGGTTTATCAAATGCTAAAATGTTCCCTTGAATTGAAAGCTGGAAGCATTTTCCTGTCATTCTGTTAAAATCATTACAGAGAATTAAACTGGATTTCAGCACAAAATATACATACATAAACATTTCATATATTTAAAAAACTAGACACATCTCATTGAAGTAACACCTATGGATACTAAAATCCATGCATGCATGCAGGCAAGTGGAGAATGCATAAACTCAAACCACCAGACAAGGGAGTGGAATCACCTAAGAAAGCTACCGTAAGAATTATCCTGCCATTGCAAATGGCCTGTGACAGCTGCAGGGAGGTAATCAAATTATTCAATCTAAAATAAGTTGCTCCTGCTACAGTGAGAAACTCTTTGTACGAGAAAGGTGTATATGGGAATGGGACATAAAATGCAGAATGGCCTTGGAAAGTACAAGCAGAGTTACACATTACCACGAGGGAAATGGCCCAGATGGCAGGGACTTTAGATTCTGCATTATTCAAATATAGCTCCCCACTATTCCTCCTCACGCAGCACTATCGGTGCCAAGGTCAGATCAAGTCATGGATGAAAGACATCCATTTGAAGGACAAGATGAAAGTTTTTCCCGTGAATATAGAAAAACACATGCTGGAGCACTTCAGGCCTTGTGAAGTTTCCTGTGGTTGAACCACCCTCCAAATTTGGAGTTAAGAAGTGCTCCTGGATTCCTCTCCCACACTAAGCTAACACATCTCCCAGCTATGCTTTCTCCTATATTTGACTGGCTGAAAAATCCATCCTGTACTAACTTATCAGTCTTTAACCATGTAATGACAGGAGTGCTTTTCCTGCTCAGCGTTGGAAATTAATCAATATCACAAATTGTTGGAGGCTTTCATCTACAGGACTTGTATCCTACTGTTGCATAGAGGTATGGAGACAGCAATGAAAGGTGTTGCAGGTAAAGGTGGCAATCCCGAGGTCAGACAGCACAGGGAAGGACTGGATTCCATCCTTGCATTTATGACAGAGCAAATAGGGAGGTCACTTATTCTGGGGTTTTCCCACTTGGTTGGGAACAGCACATTATTTTATGGATGTCCAGCTTGAGGCATTAAGATGTGATTAACTGCTTAATACCCCAAAGTATGAACTGAATAAAATCAGAGTAAGCAATTAAAAGTGGGATACATGTGACCTGAGCTTCGGGTGCTCCTTGTTAAACAGAAATGTTGTCATTGTGGGTTTGCGTGCATAAACCTCAATGAGAGCCTTGGTTTGCATTCCAGCTTCACTGCTTTAAGAGCTGTGAAGTTTCTAAGACACGGGGTCTTGGCAACCTCTAGCTAGCAGAGGAAAGCCATCCCACTGCCCCAATCACTTCTGTGAAGGGGGGGGTAAGAAAAAGTGGTTTAGGGAGCTGATCCTTATTGCTAGTGAGTTCTTAGTTGTTGCTTTTCAGATCCACTCTTTCTTCACACTATGCCTCTGGGCAATAGCAGACTCTGTTGCCAGTCATACACAATTGCTGCCTTCCCCCCTCCAGCCCCAGCACTTCAAAGCTGTGTATTGGAACGAAAGATTAGTACAGAAAGATACGTATATTTTTACATGACACCAATGCTTTTAAACATTCACAACAGTACTCCTGAAGTCCCATTTCAGCTGCTGATTACATATTCATGATCTTAAATATATTCATTGTGGGTTTAGCTGTAGCATGTTCCTCAAAGTTTTAAAATATTTTGTTATAAATGCACTCACACTATACTATAGAGAATTTACATCATTTGCCTTTTTGCAAATTTGTGAGGGGTCACTGTGACAAAAAAAGGTCATTGAGTAAATCCATTTACTTTTATCCTTCCACATAGCTTCTAGTTTAATATCAGAAACCATAAAATATATGTGCAGCTGCCATAGTCCAGATAAGGCAATGTTTTCCTGACCCTCAAAGTCATAGTTTGCTTGATAGGTTGATGTTTCAATCAAAAAGATTTTTTTCTCCTTGCTGGCCTGAAAAGATATTTTATACAGAACTGAACAAACAACATGTCTTTATCCTTCTGGACTTTTCTTACACAATCTCCAAAATTCTGATCCAAGGTTTTGTTCAAATACCAGAGGTGTTACAGATACAATGGTATATACTGCTGAATTACACTTCATAAATGTTTTATTTGATCTTCATACCCACTTCACTGTTGGCTCCATATGCCTTCAGGATAAGTCAGGCTATGTTAACTAATCGCAGATATGGAGACAACCAACTTTCTACTAAGATAGGAAAGTCCTGTGGTTACTGTTTATGAATGTGATCAGGAAATGTGCTTCAACAGGCGACAATGCTATAGATTTTCAGTCAATTACAGTCCAAGCTCTTGAAAGATAAGCTCAGAAAGCTGCTTAAAGATAGATACTTGCTTTAGCATTTTCCTACATGAGCCTTCATATCAGTTCTCCTCATCTGTTAAATGGAGGTGACATAATTTCTTTACAGAGTTACAAGGCAATTTTTTTTAAGGCTAGTTCTTGTTTATCTGGTCATTTTATGTTTCTTTAGCGAAGTTTAAGGTATATGGGTTATTTCCATGCCCTTTAAGACTTCTGCACCCCACTTGCATTCAGGAGATTATTGTTGTGTGGATAACTGGATTCTAACAAATATGGTCTCATAATTTCTTCCTAAACCAAAGCATATGGTCTCCATTTCCAAGAAGGAACAGTCTTCAGACTAGTAGGCCAACGTCTTTTGAAAAGCTATGAGTAGGTGCTCTTTTAAGGCTCACTTGTTCCTCTCATTCTATCTCAGCATGTCCTCTAAAGTTCTTAAAATCCAAATATTCTATTAGACTGTGCAGGAGAATTTTATCACTGAAATGCTTGGATGTGTCATGTTCTTACAACGGGTATGAATCTGGACTGCATTTGGACTAGCATCTTTGCCACATCTAGAAATACAGGTTCACATATACAGATACATAGAGTTAATAGATATGTCAAAGGTATGTGTGTGCGTAATACACATACAGAAATTATGTTATTGTCCCAGATTGTCTCAGTGGGTGAGAAGCAAGGAGGTAGCTTCATTTCAGACTTTGACATCAGCTGGAATTCTGAGGAAAATCTGTGACAGTGCAGGTGATTCTAAGTTCATTTCTTTCCAGCAGACATACTAATTGTGAGCTAAGGAGATCTTCAGTTACTAAAACATGACCAAGCAATGCATCACAGGTTTAATCTTCTATTTCAAAAATCCCAGCAACATTATTTAAAGATAAGCGTTCAAAATGTACTTCCCAGGTCTTTCTTCTTTTTATAGAGGGACATTATAAACAAACACATTTTCTGTAGTAGATTCATTTCTGAACTATCCATGTATACCTCTTCTATTTGTTATGGTGACCATTAATCCAAAGCAAAGGAACATCAGAGAAGGACCTGGGCCATAAAGATTGGTCCTCCAAAATCACGTGCATGGAACTGATTCTTAGTACTGAGAGGCTATGGAGAACCTGCTTGCCATGACACTTTCCATCAGTCAAAACCAAACATAACATTTATAATAGACCACAAACAGACATTTGCTACAGGAATGTGCCAGGAAAGATCACAGGCACTGTTGTGTCTTCCATCTCTGCTGTAGAATAAGCAAAATTATGGTCCAAATTTGAACCAGGGAAAACTCTACTAACCCATAGCAAGAGTAATCATGTCTTACAACAGGATTTGCTTTGCTAAAGAAAGGCATCACTCACACCCAGTACTTGCTGCATAAGCTTGTACATTAGAGAGTGTCCGTGTTAAGCTGCTATAAAGGAGGAGGCTGGATGCTCTTCCTTCCCATCCCATTTCTCCTTTACTGTTTAAAGACTGTATCCCTTAGATGCTGGACATCTTTCTTTCAATATTTGGTTGAACTTACTGATTATTGTGCTACTACTCTTAAGAAATCCACCTGCAGGTTTTGCACTCTCACTGTTCTTCCTTCATTTTGTGTGCAAAAGACTGAAAAAAGCTAAATCGTTTCCCAGGCCCTGATGTGCAGTCACCTCTGTGGTCACACAACGGCTGTTTAGACAGCACACTGTACATGTCTGCACATGAATTTAATCTGAGCTAAAGAAAATCTCTAGAACAAACTGCAATTGCAGAGAACCAGTTATGCATGACATCATTATCCATAAATAATGCCCTGAGAAGGTAAAAACATCAGTTTTATATCATCTGAGGGACTTTCACTGTGTAGCACAATTCTATAGCAATGTTTCAAAACTTGCCATTGTCTGCCCTACTTCAACTAGAAAAGTCCACTTTGCTCAAACTTTAAATGTTTTTTGATCTGTGAACTTTCCGATTGTCTATACTGTGGAAATATGGATCAGTCTGGACATTTATAAGGAAGGAGAGATATACATGCATCATAAAATTAGCTGATATCTGACAACCAGACACAGATATTATAGCTTATATTAAAAAACCAGTATATCAGGGAAAATGATGTGTCACCATTGATATATAACAGCCAAATGATTAAATGCTTGAATTCAAGGGAATTCTGGCTTGCCATAGGTTCTAGATAACACAGCTGCTTCACCTCTCTTAACTTCATTTTTTATATTTCATGCTAGCACAGAAGCAAAATTATTTAGTTTTATTTTTCCACTGATACTATTGGCCTATTCCATAACCTAAATCCTATAGCTTTAGATCCAGCAATGTGTACAATCACCAGAAGGAAAGTTGGACTTTATCATGACATTATATGAGACACAAAGTGATGTGTCATAAGTGATAAAAGAGAAACATCACAAATACGATGTACAGAAAGGATTATTCTCCCTTGCAGATACAGGGCTCCTGAATCTCTGATTAGTGGTGAGGGATTAAAGTACACTATCCTCCAAAAAATGCCAGCTTAAGTAATGGTACCACTGTGCAATAAAGAAAATATATTGCCTGAAACAGTAATAGTTTCTCCATTTAACTGATTTTCTCTATACCACTTCAAGTAAAAAATAAATATTGGAGTATTAGGTAAACCGTATCAGTTCAATAAAAATGTATTATTAAAATGTGTATATACTAAGAAGTGAAGAACATCTTATTTATCTTAAGTTGTTGCAGAATCAGTCTCTATCAAACAAATACAGTCCGTCAAATGAATTTTAGGATGGTAGGAAGACTTGATATTGAAAGGGAAAGAAAATGCCTTACTAAAAATTTACCATGCTTTATTTTCATTTATCAGTTGTGATTTAACCCCAGCCATCAACTAAGCACCATACAGCCTCTCACTCACTCCCCCTCCACCCCAGTGGAATGGGGGAGAGATTTGAAAGCATAAAAGTGAGAAAACTTGTGGGTTGAGATAAGAACAGTTTAATAATAATAATAATAATAATGATGATGATGATGATGATGAAAATAACAAAAAGAGAAAGAAATAAAACCCAGGAAACACAAGTGATGAAAATGAAAACCAATTGCTCACCACCCACTGACTGATGTCCAGCCAGTCCCCAAGCAGTGATTGCCACCTTCCAGCCAGCTTCCCTCAGGTTATACGCTGAGCATGATGTCATATGGTACAGAACATCCTTTTGGCCAGTTTGGGTCAGCTGTCCTGCTTGTGCCCCCTCCCAGCTTTTTGTGCACCTCCAGCCTTCTCACTGGCAAGAAGCTGAAAAGTCCTTGACTTAGTGTAAGCACTACTGAGCAACAACTAAAACATCAGTGTGTTATCAACATTATTATCATACTAAATCCAAAACACAGCACTATACCAGCTACTAGGAAGTAAATTACCTCTATCCCAGAGAAAATTAGGATGTCAGTATAAATATAGCCATCTTGCTAAAGTGATCTATATAAAATATAGAATATTGCAATAATACTTACCTGTAATACTAGTGCATGGAAATCAGATCTATGATGAATAAAAGTGGACCAAAATAATCCAAATAACAATTGGAGTTATAAATGCTGCAATGAAATGAAAAAAAACAACAAAAAAAAACCTGCAAAAAAAACCCCACAAAAACCAAACCCAAACAAGCAAATAAAAAAACTAACCATACTGTTAGTATCTTGGATATGTTTTATTTTCCAGGATAAAAGGAAACATTGTGGCAGACCTCACTTGAGATACTAACCCCAGAAAGCAGCTAGCTGCGCAAGCCAATGGCAGTGGGCAAGTCCTGACAGTGTTGACTTTTTTTTTTTTAACTGCAACCCAAAGTAACTAAATGTTCCTCACATCTTGCTCTAAAAACACTAGTTAAGCAAGGAAAACAAAAATTCTCTCAAAAGTCACTCTTCCTTGCCTTCTCACATATTCTAGAAACTTCAGGCAAACCTGTGTTTTTGAGACCATTGCCTAAGTATGGTCTACTTAGTCATATAGAGAAATACCAAGCCAGCCTTGTTACTGTCCTTCTTTAGTATTGTTATTTCAAGAATGCTTTGCAATATGTTGATGACATTCATTGATTTTCTTCTGTCCTGCAAAGTACATCCTCTTTTTCATGTAGTTGATTAGTTACCCATTTGCAGGGAACATAAATTAAGAAGGAATAAAGAGCACCAAGTAAACCAGTCAAATTCCACCTTCCTGAATTTGACTAACGTACAGTCCAGCATTATCCAGTTAACTTCCCTGATCTAAAACTAAACTTTTATTATCTGCTGTTGCCCATATAAATTTATTTTTAAATTGCTACTTTAGAGAGATCAGTTTGAAGACACTGAAATATTTCTATAGGATGAGCCTATTCCAAAGCACATGAATGACTTGAGCTCCCTTCACTGTAAATAAGAGACCCTTCACACCCATCATATACTCAGATGTTGTCTTTTCTTATAATCTCTTTTGCTCTTTTCATGTTTTATCTCTTCTGTTCAGATTCTTCATATGTTCTCTCTAACCGTTAGAGTATTGAAACATTCCCTGGTCATAAACAACTTTGTAAGCAGAGAAACTCACTTGTAGGGCAGAATCTAGAGATGAAATGAACCAGAAATGCTCTTGGAAGTCATATGAGAGCCTTCAGTTAACAAAGGAATAGGTATTATTTATTAACATATGTCCTCCTACAAGCCTCTTTTCTGGAACAGTCAGCAAAGATATGTCAAGGAGCCCCAAATGATGGACGCCCTGCAGGGACTAAGAGAACAGTTTTCAGCATTGTGTTCTCAAAGTATTTTTCAATGCTAAACTGAACTGAACTTCCCTATCGCAGTGTTGACCTTCACCTGTGGAAGGATGTACATTTATATCAAGCAGTGCTGGGGAAGACTATGGCTACTGAGGAGATCATTCATGCTATTTTACCACAGACAAATCTGAATTTCTGTTTCCACAAGTGAAAAGCTAGAGCTGCATAACACTTTTCTGTACGCTCAGTATAAATACTTGGAACTCATTGTCTCTCACATGCTGATACACAGGGTAGAAAGGAAAAAAAGTGAAAAGATAAGAGACTGGTTCTCCTCAGCATAAGTAACCAGAAAGCACAACATCAGGATGCAGTGAGGAGTCTACCCAGCAAAAGAGAGACCTGCAGGTAGCAGCTCAGATATCACACGTTACTGACACAGACAACAAGGAAAGCCTACCAGAAAGCTAGGATATACTTTTTTTTTCCCCTTCCAGGAGAAGTTTAAAAAAAAAAACACAAATGAAAAAACAGCTTTTATTCACATGGAAAGACTACCATTCACATGGAGCAGCCTTCCTATCCGTTCTTGATGAATCAAGTCCTGCATTAAGAGTTGGATTTGACCCTCAATTCTGAAAGCCTTCTGTATGCAGAACTTCCACCCATATCAAAATGCAGTTTGAAGAGATACACAAGATTTGAAAAAGACTTGAGACTGCCTTGTTTATAAAATAACCCACTTCAGAAAAGTCAAATGTAATTCCTTGGTTACACGAGTTTTTCACCAACAGGATGCTGCTCAGATGCTGCTAAACAGTAATGTTGCAATTCATCAATTAAAAGGAGTTAGTGTCGTCAACCTGAGTGTTATTTTGAGATGCATGAGCTGCCGCTCTGCTCTAGTTGATAACAGAAGCTGACGTTTTTGCCACCATATTGACTTTCCAGTTCCAGCATTTCAGCCTTAAGTGAATATTGAGTCATTTCTCAGGAACTGCAAGAAACAGCTAAGCAGATGCGCTCAGTCAGCCTTGTCAGCTTTTCCCTTGTGCAAATCCAAATGTATCAAAGTTTGATTAGCACTGTAGAGAAAAAAGACCATCTGCTAACAAACCAAATGCATGTCCCAATGCAAAAAAGGAGCAAGGAGCTGTTAGATACCTGCACTGCTGAAATATAAAGGGAGCAGGAAGTTGTTGTTTCTCTCGAACAAATGCATGTCCAAAATAATATGGTAAACTGTAACACCAACATAAGAAAGGTGAAATCACGCAATCAGAGCACTTTGTCTTACAGTCCATTTTTGCTGTATGTAAAAATACACCAAGTACTGCTGTTGCATCCAGTTTTCAAATCAGATTAAGGAAATCCATTATTCACGGGATAAAATGATAGTGATTTTTTTTGTAGTTAATCCTAAACAATTTAGATTAAATTCCTAAGCCTATGTCTGCTTAAATTCCTGTGGAAAGACTTTTGGAACACACTTTATAACCATCTGCTTAAGTGGATGATGTAAGGTCACATTCAGTAGAATTCTTCAATGAAATATAAAATTTTTTTCCACAACTCTTGATGCTTTTGAAATGTTAGTTTGGGGTGGACAGGAAAAAGAAAAAGAGGTCCTCGCATCAATTTTATTTCTGTTTATCCAACAGCTATTGCCCCAAAAAGATTGTTAGCAAAACACAGAAGTTGGAGTGCTATTTCATTCATGCCTGCAATATCTATTACTTCATGAAATAAATGACCCTGAGAAATGTCAGTTTATACATTTTAAAACAAGTTTTAATTTAGGCCTGTTGTCACAGTACAGAGCAATATCATAATTAATGATGTGAAACTGGTAGCTAAGATGTCATTACACAGGGGAATGTCACAGTGAATCAAGTTAAACTAGCTACTAAAAAAATTCAGCACTGGAATATTAGTTTTTATATGCACTGTATATCAAATAAATCTTTGACAAGCTACAAAAAAGGGTATGGATTAAATATGATATGGGATGAGCAGATTTGCTACAAAGCTGGCCCAGAATCTCAAAATGCCAGCAAATCAAGGCCTGTGGGTAAATCAGGCTATTTATTTGCCAAGCTGACCTACTTCTATTACACTTATCATTCTTCTCAATACCATTCACAAGAGTCTTTCTGTCAGAGCAAAAGACAACGTTAATTCATCAGAGCTGTGATGTCATTTCTAAGAAGGCTGTATACCTCCTTAAGATGTGTTTACAAGCATTTCTAGGAAGTGCTCTGAGCTGCTCAAAACACCTTTATGCTGTTACCAGCTGGCTTTTGGTAAATCAAATTAGCATTTACACCTAAAAATTAGGTGGGAAACCAAATCAGCATTTACACCAGATTAAAAGATACATTCAGTTGTTATTTTTCATTACAGAAATACACTTCTTAGCAGCATGTTACCTCTCATCTAAATATTCATGAACAATACAAAATTTTAAGAGAGCATAACGTAATTGAAATTGTGTAATAGACTGGAAGTATGGTATCTGCTGGGACTGGTTAAGAGCCACATAGTCCATTCCTCTTGTGGCCCTGTCCCTGGGGTTCCTGTGGGTAGGCAGGAGGTGTTTGGGCATGCCTAGCCAACAAAATTCCCAGCCCTAAGGGCAGAGGTAGAATTTACACTGGGAATAAAAGCTGTTGCTTTTACAAAAATAATTTGTGGCTTACCATTATTCCACCATATGCAGTATATCTTCATTCAAACAGTACACATTATTTATTGACTGACTGGAACAGAACAAAGTCATTTAAAAAGAAACAACTACAAAACCTCCAAGTTTTACTTATTGTATATGCATTAGCTTATGGCAGGAGACAATTACCTGTCTGCTACTAGCATGTTCTGATGCATAGCCCTTTTCATTTCAACAAATGAGGACATATAAGAGCTATTGCTGCTCTTGTACACATCGGTGTTTTTTTGTTCCATTTTGTAGATGGATTTTTTCCTTTAATAACCCTCCTTTATTATTCTTCTCTTGTTTAATCTTGATTTGTACTTTTGAATCTAATTTTTCCCCTTAACTAAGGACTGTACTCCTGTGGACAGTTTCACTAGCCACTCACACGCTTAAGAGTTGTGTACCAACAGACATTGCAGCTACGAGAAGGTCTGATAGGAACCTGGGGATATACCCAGGCTCATTTTGAACTGGTTTGTTCAGACAATAACTTCAGTGAGCATTCAGCCCCACGGGCTTTCTCCTGCCTCTCCACTCATATATCCAAACATTTCCATAGGCTTATATTTAGAAGCCCACACTGCTACCACTGCAATCATCAGTCCCTTTAACCAGAAAAAGCTATTGGCTGCAAAGCTACACGTATGACAGTCACTTCTCCACTGTAGTATAGATTCACCTTTAGGTAGTATAAATATTTAAACAGGACGTTTTGGGAGCACCTTTACGGGGAGTGCTTTCTCTGCCTCTCTCTTCACAACTAGACTTCCACTTTCCTCTCTTGTAATCCTGGCTATCTGCATTTTACATGCAGAAACTCTCAGTAATGAGCTCTTTTGTGCATGCACTCAGCCAGGCAGATCTGCAAGGAACATATCTACAACTCTTACTGAGGACTTCTGGATTAGGGAAAACCCGAGAGTCCATCAGCTCCACATCAGCCTTTCCTACCTTGATAAACACTTCAACTCCAGAGTTAGTAATGTGATCATGGCTTTGTGTGGAATATTGTACAAAAAGTCATGTTAATTAAATGTACAACGCTACTGAGTGCTGGTATACAAGTAACTGTATAATAGATGCCCTTTTTTCTGTTCAAGAATGTATGTTTTCAGCATTAACTGCATTTTGTTGTACACATTGGTCTCATTTTGTTATTGTCATAAGGGCTTCAACCTAGGCATTACTCATGCAGTCCTGTGGACTACTGAGAAGGGAGGAGAAAGGAGAATGCACTTTTTCTTCTAGTCAGCTTTTAATGTTTTCATAAGCCTTTACAGGCATTACTGTTATACATATATAAGGTAAGAATAGTTGTGTGTATACTTAAAAAAAGCATTTCATGCTGTGCATGCTGTCTCAGGTCACCAGTTACCTAACTTGTACCCACTCATACTGCACAGGGTGTTTTCTCTTGTTCTTTCTTTCTATAAGAACCAGCAGCTAAAATCACCATGGGTCCGATTTTAGGATACTAGCACCAAAGGAGAGATGTAAAGAAAGGGAAGAGGATGGGATACAGCAACACATCACTACTAGTATTGTCTGTAGGGAAGAATTGGTGGACTCTGTTGCTTTGCTCTTACCACTACAAATATAGGAAATGGACATTTGTAGAAAAAGGACATACCCAAAGTGTAAGGCATATCCCGAGTTCACAGATATGATGCCAACTTCGACTGAGTTCCCTTTCATATTGCACAGTGCTTATTCCTTAAGGATGTAAGGGCAGGATGAAGCTACTACTTCATTCTTACTTCCCTCCTCTGTAACCTTTTAATGGGGGTGGGGAGGATTAGGAACAGGTGGCAAGAAGAATGTGCTTTGATTTGCAATACAATACTTTTCATTACTTAAGGACATACCGGGCAAATACTGGCCAGGCAGGCTTTTAGGGTAGTTATTAATTCTGTACCTAAAATCTCTCACTATGGGGCAGGAAAGTGCAATCTGAACCCTCTTTACTGCATGACTGAAGGCAGAAAACAAAGAACCTCATCGCTTGCTGCAATAAAGACAGCACAGAGAGTCTCACAAATTCAGCAAAGTTTCTAGGGCACACCAGGGATAACGGATCATAAAAGTGTGCTATGTATTATGCAGTATGCCTTTTCTTCAAGTACCTTACAATTGTCGGATCTAGCAAAGGGTAAACCAAGGGTCATTTGGTTCAAGTGACTAGATGAAATTGAGGCACATCACCTTGCCTATTTGAAGGTGTTTATGGTAAAACACTGGCAGCACAATTTTGAAGGTGGGAGAGGGAAAAGAAGTGAAAAAATTCCCTTTGAAATTCAATGTTATTGAATTCAAATACCCAAGAGAACATGGTCAGTGTATAGAGGTCAGCTTTCTGCCAACCACTGCAAACTGGAAAAGGCTCAGAGATCAAATAATTCTCTTTGTATGCTGAGACACAGAAGCTATGAGGAAATATTTAATAGTTACAGTTAAGGACTAAAATAATATTGTATCAAAATCTCAACTATTTCAAAGTGCAGACTGGTCAACAAAGGCAAGTTTGAATAACACCCTACCGAAAAAAAAAACCCACCCCAACAAAAAAACAGCAAATCATGCCAGGAGATAAAGCAAGCACTTACTGGAGCGTGTGACAGGTATATTATTACTGTTCGTAAATACTTCTGTAGCCCCAGCACCATGGTAGGCAGTTTACAGACAGACTGAACAACAAGATCTGTGCTGTGAAGAGCCTCCAGTCTCAGCTGACAGTTATACAAACAGGGACAAGGAAATGGAATAACAAGGAGGCGTGAGGGTGCACTTTTTCATTAAGTGCCATTTCAAGAAACAGAAGAAGCCCACATACCGGTTCACTGCTGCTGAAATAAAAAGTCCTTCTCTACCCCCTCCCCATAGTTTTTGCCTCCCATCCTTACACCCAAACACATCTCCTGCATGAAATTCCCCTCTCCTTTCCAGAATCACAGAATGGTTGGAAGGGACCTCTGGAGGTCATCTGGTCCGACCCCTAAACTGCCCGCCCCTCCTTCCTCTGAGCCAATTTGACTTACTAGAATGTCTAAAAACTGCTAAAACCTGAACTATTTGTTACTGTCTTAATGAGTTATATCAGGTCCCAAAAGGGTCCACTGAGGTGAGGTCTCATGTAAGGGTGTGACCCTACAACTGGGAGAGAAGAAACAGGAGCAAGACTCCCCCCTCTGAAGGCAGCAAGCCATTACTTGAGTTCAACTGCACACACAGTCATCCCATCCTCTCCGCTTCATGCCTTATGGAATATTGCTACATTATTTTTAATTTTAGATTTTTTTTTTTCCCAGTAAAGTAGCTGAGTAGGTGCAGGGAGGTAGTGTATTATGTCTCTCTGAAATATGCTTTCAGGAGCATTTTTATTTGTTTTGCCTTAGGAACTCTTCTCTGGCAAGGGAAACGTCTCAGCCACATTTACTGAGGCTACTAAGAGGGCTGCAAATGAGAGATTAAAGATCCATGAGATTTGCCCACTTAAATCTCATAGCTATTTTCAAAAACCCTCTTGTAGGATTCTTGAGGTTATTTTCCTCTAGTACACATTTTTACGTCTAACCTCACTGCTCTTTGAATGACTTCAGTAGAGGCACTTCAAGGTATTTGCCCTGGTGTTGTGCTTCTGACTAGCCAAACCATGAGGGATTTCACTAGGAGCCAAGCCAAAGTGCGTGCTACAACATTTGATACTGCTTGACTCCACTCTTTTTTTCTGAAGGTTTCTTTCCTTTGAATCCTTTGCTTTAAAGATGTGTGGATGTTTGGTGGGTTGTTTTTGTTTTAATCAATTCCCACTACCATCTTTGTAATTCTGCCTTGCCCCTGATTCAACATTTATTTTCACCTCCTTTTAAGAGCATAACACTGGGCTCTCAATTCCATTCTCAAGCCAATCTCAGACAAGTACCAGTTCTTACCCTTTCCCAGACAGGTGGCCAGCCAAGAGATTTTGCAGCATTAGTGCTCAACTCATTTAGACTTCCTTCAAGACTGAGTGATTTCTGGGAGGGGAGTCAACCTCTATGACCTCCCACTGCACTGTACTTTGCTGCTAATCACCCTATCATCAGTCCCTGAAAAGCAATTTTACATAATCTTCACTGGGCAAAAGGAATTACAAGTATTTTGTCTGTTACTCTACTTCTGTCACCAAGTTACAGTGTCATTTCTATTCTAACCAAGTATTTGCATTTGCCTTTATCTACATATATATATATGTACATCTATATATACATTTGTATGTGCATATGGACTGAAAAGACAACTCAATAGACTATGGTGCCAGTTTCAGAAGTTTATCCAAAGAATATTAAAATAGCCAAGGCATCCAATAATATGTAATGGGAAGGTCAAATCTGAGTTGAGAGCATTCACACTTTATCCAGCATCCCACATATATTAATCTATAATAAAACTAAAAGCACAAAATAAGAAGGACAGTAGTGACTTGGATGGATACCGCACTGACCTCTGACTCCTACTTTGATAGGTCCCAATTATAAACTGTGCACTGTAAGTTCTGGACACTCCCACGTTAGCTGTTTAAAATGTACGGCTCCTTCTCTTGAAATTACCACCATCCCTTGCAGAAGTTGCAGAAGAGATTACATCAGTGCCTCAGTCGCCTCCAGCATCTAAAGCACATTGCGACCTGTGTGCATTACCCTTTATCAGACCTGTGCAGAGTCTTGCATGCAGCTGTCAGGGCTGAAGCAGGGGTTGCCTCAAAGAACCTGGAGAGGAACTGAAGGAGCAGTGGATGTCAGGTGTAGTCTGTGAAGGAAAATGCAAGTGACTGAGGAAGAAATGAGAAAGTATCAATGGGAATAAGCATAAATTGGCGAGGAAGAACAACCACCTGTCAAAGGATAATTTTTTGATTGTGAATGCTGGTATTTCCACTAGCAATAGGTCATGAACGGTAAGCAAGAATGGTTCCCTCTCAGATATTGGCACCTAGTTAAGTTCAGAAATCCAGACCAGTGCTTCAGCAAAGAAAGCAAACTCACCCTCAGGCTAGGCATTGCATCCATATTCCAGCCACCTCCACCACAGGGGAAAAAAAATGGTGTCTGTCATGAGTTCAAGAGTCCAACAATCACACTTAAGTGCTTACAAGAAACACACTGTGCAGTTAAAGCTGCAAAGGAAATATGGGGATTATCACACAGCTTTGGACCGACAGTGGTGAGAGCAGTGGCAGCGCAGGTAAGCGTCCACTCTGGCATTTCACAAACCTAATGGAGAAAGGCAAGGGAAAGAGACCCTCTTGCCTTTTTGGAAAAGCATAGCTAGAGAAGGGATTACGACTCAGGAGAAAGCAATAAAAAAATGTTTGTAATATATGCTGGTAATTGAAGAGCTACTGCTTAATCCTGCTCATAGGTTTAATAGCTTCTAAGGGAATTTAAGTAAGTTAGTGAGGTTTAACATTCCTCTGAGAGATGAGGCCATATATAACCTTGTATTTCATAATTAAAAATCTCTTTGATCTGTAGGATCCAGAAAATTGATTATAGTAAATTACAATCTGAACAGCCAACCACTTGGTGCTATGAATAATGCAGAAAAACTTCAAGACCAGATTTAGCGTGTCTGGATAGTCCACCGAGGATGTGGGGCAATGGAGGTCTTAGCTGCATAAATGAGAAGCACATGCTATTGAAGAACAGGAATAACGTCATCATCTGCTTCCCCTTACTCCTCTTTAGCACTAGCTACAGAGTAGCGAAATGGGCATAATTTTAGCACTAATATGAATAGTATAATAATAATAATAATAATAATAATAACAACAACAACAACAAAGAACCCTTAATCCCTGAACTAGATTGAATGCCTAAAAAAAAAAAAAAAAAAATTGCCAGAAAATTGAGACCAAAATTCCATAAAAGGAGCTGGAGTATAAAGGAGATTAAATAAGTGAAATGAACTGGCCTTATTGTGGCTAAGTACCAACTGAATCAAAGGAAGGGCAATGAAAATAAAATA
This sequence comes from Grus americana, assembly GCF_028858705.1. Classification (NCBI taxonomy): domain Eukaryota; kingdom Metazoa; phylum Chordata; class Aves; order Gruiformes; family Gruidae; genus Grus; species Grus americana. Next base: position 63,687,296 of record NC_072853.1, read on the forward strand.
ATAGCTCAACCTAGGACAGACTGACATGATCTATTTTTCCTTTAGTAACAAATTGTATTAATTTATTTAGATTATATATTGGATATGTTAATTCAGTAACTGAGCTAGACATAAACAGATATAGGTGTATAAAAGTCAAAAGCATATTAATATTTAAACATAAAACCCTTGAATCTTCACCTTGCTTCCCCTCATCATCTCTCTTTCAAAAATCAATCCCTTTTTCCCAGAAAATAATATTTCAAATTAGCAAGCAGGGAGTTTGCCATTAAGGTCATTAGTCAAAGACGAACCAAGGGAAATAAAGTGGGGAATACAGAAAAAGGAATTTCAAAGGCAACAGCAATATGAAACTATTTTAAAGCAAGAACATCTCAATATTACAACATGTCAAGGAACGCATTAATTCCTTCATCTCAGGTCATTCTGAACTCTACCAAGACAATAGTTGTCCTTTATATTCAAACCATAATCACATAGAAAATACCATATTCTCCGCCTTTTCCCTGCTATTAAGCCATTCCAAACCAGAGAGCTATTCCATAATTTGTTCCTTGTTCCATATGGGGAAATGATAAAATGAAATTACTTCATTCAGTACTCTTTTTATCCCTGGGTAGCCTTCCTATGAACCATCATGGAGGGTGCATGCTACAAATCCAAGCTTTTCATAAAAACGTACATAGATAATCAAGACAAGGTGTAAAAGAAGTGTTATATTTGGTAGTCAGATCTTTATCAGCTTTAATTGATTTTGTTTCTTAAACAGGTTCTATTTAAGGATGTTTATAAGTAATTTTTCTCTACAAAGGTAAAAACCCTGAAAGATAAGCTATTTGATCTTAGACTTAGCTCCTAAATAGAAGGCTTGATGAAACACCTTGTAAGTGACATGAAATCGTTAATTGTTGGAATATAGTTCACATTTTGTCAGCAGTTGAATGTTGACTGACTTTAAGATTTTTCAGTAAGTTACTTTTATGGAAATTCAACTGAATTTTCCCTAATTTTTTAGCGTAAAGAATATCACAAGATTTGGTGGGGGTTTTGCATTTGGATAACATCATACACTTGTGTAAGTACTTAAATAACTTCTGGAAGGTTTCAAATTCATCATTTCCAGTGCATGTTAAAAATATGTACTTATATTTAGATAATACAAATAATCCTATTTAATCCCATTCATTGGACCAAGGATGCATTTTTATTTCAGTGCAACTAGTAAAGGCAGGAGACATGGGCCAATCTTAGCAAATGAGACTAAGATGAAAATTTACCTCCATTTTTTCTTCAGTAGGATTTTATACTGGATAACTATGTTCAATTGGCTCTCTCAAAGGAAACATATTCTTTTGCAGTGAAGACACGCAACTATTTTATTAGGCAGTTCAGCCTGCAAAAAAAGTTTCATAATCTCTACAGCAGCTTGTATTTAATGAGTCAGAAATCTCTTTCTGTACATCTCATTTTAGTGTTGATTCCAAAAATAATGCCAGATAAAAATCTTTCAGAGCTCTCCACTATTCTTTGTCCCTCCCTCAATCAATCTTGTAATTTATTTTTTTATTTCTAATAACTTTATAAATTAAATACACTCCATAAAATAATACCTATAAAAATAAAAATCATTTACTGAAGGCAGTATCACTTTTTAGTGACTAAATTTCTGTAACAGACAAAAGGCATCCTTTTGCATAGGTCATTGCATAGGTGTTAAAGAAAACAAGGTCACAAAACACCTACTGCAACCAAAACCACCACACACCATCCTCTATCTAGTATCCTATCCTGTGGCCATGTAATCAGCACTAAAGCCAGCACTGCATTCTAGCAAGGATACCACTATGTACTACAGGCAATTTTGATCAAGTCTGGTAAATCACATCCTGTATTTACCAATTACAGGAATATTCTGTATACATGACTAGAATTTTCCATCATGGGGCAGAGCAAGGTCAAACTTCTACTGTAGCCCTGCATTTTCTTTTAAGTATCTGTTGCAGTCATTTGATTGCTGCATACACAGCACATATAGTCAAATAAATAAGGAGAGCATTAAGCAAAAGCCAGATAAGAGGTGATTGCTGAGAGCTGTGAACTAATGATAATGCTTTTTTTCTGTTTTTCAGTGATGTACTCAGCACCATACCTGCAATAACTAAAGTAGCAGATAATCCCCCTATCTTGTTGTAGAATCCCAATGATACCAATTATTGTCAGAAGGCTACATTTTCAGTCTTACAAATAGCATCCAGTGATTTCAATTTTTCCCTCTTAAGAATGCTGAAAATAGTGGCAGCTCTTTTACACTTTTGTTGACATTGCAAATCTATGTCTGCCCATACTATATCAATGTGATAGCTTTTCTAATTGGATCTGTTTGTGGGAGGAGGAAGCATCAGTAACGGGGAGACAGAGAGAGATACATTTTCAGAGGTGAGCTAGGAAAAATATTGACACTGAATTTTCATCAGTATGACAGGAGCTCTGCATCTAATTTCCATGAATATGGAAAATAGAAAACTTTTTCTTACAAATGTGGGGTTTTTTTTTAAACAGACGAATATTCAACTAAATCAGATGCTGTAATTATTATTTTTTTTAGCCAGTCTCAAAATACCCATTCAGAAGATTTAACTAAATCTCTGAAGATGCACAAATGGTTTGTGAAGAACAGCAGAGGGACTGAGATACAGCCCATGATGGGCAGTGGACAGTGGCCCAGGCAGTCAGAGGCTGAGCTCTTCATAGCCTACAGGCCTCACCACACTCACTATCATGACTGTGAAAAGTGTAGTCACTTTGCCATAAACAGAGCTTCTATTCTGGCTATTAACATCAGACGTTGTACAAAGATTAACATCCAACTATACAAAATGCCTTTAAGTCCTCATCTTATTTTAATGGAGTAAATGGCCTTTTCCTCACATATGGATCCACAGGAGATACAGGTGTTGGGTAAGGAACCACAGAAATTGTTCAGCCTATGACTCACTAACGGCACTACTCATAGATCTGGACCTCTGCCAGTCCCTTAAAAAAAGTGGTATGTCATTTTTTGCCTAGTACTAGTACAGAAAGATGCTGATACCAGAGGTTGGCAAGGAAAAAACCAACACTCCCCCACCCCCGCATCCCAGTAAAATACTATGGGGCAGGACAGTGAATTTGTCAAAAGTACAGTCAACTCGAAATGGCTCATTATTTTACCCCAGATACATCACAAGGTTCAAGCTAGAAAAAAATAATATATCTTTTAGCATTGTTTTGCCAAATGAAGTAGCAATTAATGGCTCAGAAATTATAGCTCTACACCAGGTAGTCTCTTGGGAGAGCAAGATCCTATTTACTGCTCAGCCTGAGGGATGAAGGATTCAAAGCTCATACTTTCTGCTGCCCAAAAGAGCGTCTTGACCATTGTCTAAGGGGGGGATGAGCTCAACCTCTTGCTGTGAAAACTAATCCATTTTGTAAAAGCTACAAGTTCAGTGGCAGCAGGAACAATGCCCAAGTGTCCCAGCTTTCAAAGAACTGTCTTATATTTTTAGACCACTCTCAGCACCTGTCAGATTGCATAACAAATCCACTATAAAACCTGATAATTTTTGGCCTATCATTTGAAAACAAAAGAACTTTAATTAAAGTCTTGTAAAGTTAGGTAAGAACAAATTGATTTGAGTCAAAATGTCTCCCCTTTCCCCACCAAAATATATCAATTAAAAACTTCAAAGTCTATCATCTACCACAGTGTGTACAAACCAGGTCATTTTCAAAGTTTTCAAACATGTTTTTAGCACTTTTTTGGGGGGTGACTGAAAAATCAGGAGCACCTATAAAGGTAAGTGACAAGTTATTAACAAGTTATTTTTTGGTCCAGGTTTTTCCAGCACACAGACTTTGTAAAGTCAGTGTGAACACAAAGCTATTGTTTATTTGATAATAGCATTCCCATGACAATGTCATTCAGTTTTTCCGGAGTGACTTCTCACAGATCCATGGGGCTATATTAAAATTCTTGCCTCACTGGCTTTAGTTCTGCTTCATGCTAAATTGATCCCACACTGCGGCATTCCTGCCAATAGCGCTTTTCCTTACAACAAACATCTCTAAACTTAACAGATAAAGTCTCTGGTTGCTGCTTTGGTGCTCCCTGAATTTCTGTTTCAGATAAGAAACTTCTGAATCAGCAAGAGATTTTATATGTAACTACTGGAGTCAAGTTTCAGGGGAATTTCTATATTCCCTTTCAAAGAATTATTTTTGTTGCTTTGAATCTTGTAGCTTGTACATTGTATTAAAGACGTGGATTGCCTAAGATTTAAAATCTCAGAGACACTCTAGATTATTTTTTAACTGTAAGCATTTCCATTGTTGAACTTTTTAAAATAAATTATCATACAGGTACAGCTGTCAGCTTGCTTTTGTTTCTGTATTCCTACCCCAATGAAACTGTGCATATCACCTCATTTCAAGGCATGCATTCACCTACATTTCATATCCAATATGGACCACCAAATCTCTCTAGTATGTTTACAAGAATGCATGTTTTGAGGATGTTTATGTCTTGAAGCAAAGAAGGATAAACGCACACACTGTACCTATGACAAATATAGGGGTAGTAAGTAACAGCATTGTTATTCCCTAACTGGGTACAGAGGCTGCAAAGAGGGTGGGACAGTGAGAGCAGAGGCTTAGCAGTTTTTTCCAAAGTTGCTTTCCAAGGTACATCCTTCAGGTCTTAGGAAGCAGTCCAGAGGAGGTTAAGAAGACAATACAACCTGTATAGCTCTTTTTAAGGTTTCCTGGTAAGGATGATATATACTTAATAAACAGTAGGTGTTAATTTCTTCTGGCACAAGCATAATTGCTCTCATATTGGAAGAGGATCAGATCAGGCAATACTTAAGCAAACTGGACATACATAAGTCCATGTACCCTGACAGGATGCACCCATGAGTGCTGAAAGAGCTGGCAGATGTCATTGTAAGGCCATTCTCGATAATCTGAATGATCACGGTGACTGGGAGAAATGCCCAAAGACTGGAGGAAATGGCACTCATATCTTTAAGAAGGGCAAGAAGGAGGATGCAGGAAACTACAGGCTAGCTAACTTCATCTAAGTCCATGGAAAGGTGATGGAGCACCTAATCCTGGAAACCATTTCCAGACACATGAAGGACATAAATGTCATCAGGAGTAGTCAACATGACTTCTCCAAGAGGAAGTCATGCTTGACCAATTTGACTAACTTCTCTGATGAAATGACTGGCCTGGTGGATGAGAAGGGAATAGTGGATTTCATCTACTTGGACTTCATAAAGGCCTTTGACATTGTCTCCCATAAGATCCTCATAGACAAGGTGTTGATGTATGGGCTGGATGATCAGACAGTGAAGCGGATTGAAAAGTGGCTGAATGGCCAGGCCCAGAGGGTAATAATCAGTGGTACAAAGTCTTGATGGAGGTCAGTAACTAACAGTGTACCCCAGGGGTCAATACCGGGTCCAGTCCTTTCGAACATCTTCATTAATGATCTGGATGATTGGGCAGAGTCTACCCTCAGCAATTCTGCTTATATTACAAAACTGAGAGGAGTGGCTGATACACCAGAAAGTCATGCTGCCATGCAGAGGGGCCTTGACAGGCTGGAGAAATGGGCTGACAGGAATCTTACAAAGTTTAACAAGGGGAAGTGCAAAGTCCTGCACCTGGGGATGGTCAATCCCATGCAACACTGGGGGCCACCCAGCTGGAGAGCAACTTTGCAGAAAATGACCTGGGGGTCCTTGTGGGCACCAAGTTCAATGTGAGCTAGAAATGTGCCTTTGCAGCAAAGAAAGTCAATGGTATCCTGGACTGCATTAATAGCACTGTTACCAGCAGGTTGAGGGAGGTGATCCTTCCCCTCTACTCAGCATTGTTGAGGCCACACCTGGAGTGCTGGGTCTCATTCTGGGCTCCCCACCATAGAGAAACATAGACATACTGGAGAGACTCCAGGGCCACAAAGATGATTAAGGGACTGGAGCACCTCACATACGAGGCTGAGAGAGCTGGGACTGTTTAGCCTAGGGAAAAGAAGGCTCAAGAGGGGTCTTACTAGTGTATATAAATACCTGAAAGGAGGGTGCAAAGGAGATGGAAGAAGGCTCTTTTCAGTGGAGCCCAGTGACGGAAAAAGAGGCAATGGGCACAAACTGAAACACGGGAGGTTCCCTTTGAACATTAGGAAACACTTTTTCACTATGAGGGTGACTGAGCATTGACCCAGGTTGCCTAGCTTGGTTCAGGAGTCTCCGTCCTTGGAAATATGCAAAAGCCATCTGGACATGGTCCTGGGGAACTAGCTCCAAGTGGCCCTGCTTGAGCAAGAGGACTGGATCAGATGACCTCCAGAGGTCCCTTCCAGCCTCAACCATTCTACATTTCTATGTAAAATCTCCCAAGAAATAGGTCTAGGGGAATAGCCACTGGGGCTTTGTCTACTCCCCTTTGGTCAAATGGAACAGGAAGCTGGCATGAGGAAGAGGTCCCTTGAGCCATGGGAGGTGCAGGACATCGTGTAGAACTGAGCTGTCTGTTATATTGCAGTTATTTATAGAAGAACATATTTAGCAAAGGAAGATATCTCTTTCTTTTGTTTCTGTTCAAGAGAATCAAAATAGCATTATAATGGAAAAGCTGCTCAATTCTTAATCATTCCATCAGAACGAGTTTTCCACAAACACTCCATAATTGAATTATTCTAATGAATAAATATAACAGTGCAAATCCAGATACTTTCCCCTTATTAAAGAATTCTGATTATCTTCATTATCTTTAATATCAATTCTGAATAGATAAAAGAAATAGAATATGCAAATTAATTACTTGCTTTCCCTTTGTGAAATTAACTTTTCATAATTTAAATGTTTCAAAAATGCAATTATTACATATTCTGTCTTAAAATAATACTTTCAGTAAAATTCAAACCCTACAGAAACCATTAGAAACTCCTCCTTTAACTTCAGTTCAGTCAAATATCATTCCAAAAACTAGCTCCTTCCTCTCTCCCACAGACTATTACTTTTAAAAAATTAGTTTCATTAGTGTAAGGCCCTGATAACAAATGAATGTTGTAAACACCCGTCTTGACATGGGCAGGGATGGACTGATGACGAGGGAGTGTTGACCAAGAACGGAACCTGTGGAGGCAGGATAACGTCTTGTGAGTCCACTCCTCTGTTCCTGAAACATGTAGACAAAGACCATCTCTGTCCTGTGTGCCATGCACCTGTGAAAGATCACCACTCGGTCAGCCCCAAAGTGGGGGGACAGTGAGACCCCCAAGACCCCCACAACCCACTGACTCATTGCTAGAACATTTCTGAACATTCCTGAGCACATACTGCACCTGCTCAGTGATGACAGACCCCCACCTATGGGGCAGGCACATCAGGTTATAAAAAGTGGAAACAAGTTTTCGGTGCGTGCCCACCACCAAAGACTACAACTACGAGCAGAGAACATCGCTGGATCCAAGGGTGATGACATCGTTTCTCTTTCTCTCTCTCTCTCTTTCTTTTCCTCTCTATCACTCTCTTTGTCTCTAACTTCATTTTCAGCACATTAGGGTAATATGGTCACAAGTTTTGCTAAACCATTAACTTCCGTAGTTCTGCTAAGTTTTAAGTATTGTTATACCTTTTGCCAAGCCTCTATCTTTTGTAGTTCCACTGAGTTTTATGTAAATTTGTGATTTGCTTGAACCTCTAGAGTAATTGTCGTCACTCCTGAATACCACAGAGAATTAAAAAGTTAACCTCACCCTAACCCCCTTAGTGGGATGGGACAATTAGCAAGACAAATAGCTGTAATAGCATAACAGGAAATGCCTATTTGAGAGAAAAGGGCAAAAAGCTGTGAAAAAAGAAGACACATTTAGGGTTTGATAGAGTACCTTTTTGCATACAGAATTGTACTAAAATTGAAAGAAATGTTTGCTTTTACTATTTTTACAGTACAACAGAAATCTTTGGGAGTAGACAGAAAATTACCACACATAACAATTGTGAGATTTCTGCTTGGAATGTTTCACCTGTTGTTTCTCTTCCTATGTATGTTCACATGCTATGTGTAAAATAACGATGACACAATCACCTATGTCTGTCTTTTTTTTTTTTTTTGAAGGAGCTATAGGATTGACAAGCTGACAGAAAAAAATAATCAAATGGTGACATATTTAAGCTCCAATTTTTTCAGGTCACATTGCTGTAATATACCCTTTCCAACTTTGGAAATTTCTAGCAAAATCAACAGAAAGACACAGATGTTTCTGAAAATTGTCATAGGATAGTCGAGTCCATTCCAGTTACATGTTTGCATGTTTCATTGATTGTATAGAGTTGACCAGCTGAGATGCTCCTCACTAGCTGAACTCAGGGTAGTAAGATCTCTCTAACACCCAGCTACTGGGTGCAAACCAGCAGTGGTAAACACACTCCCAATATCCATATGCTTGTAAAAGTGAGAAGAAAGCCTGACGTGATGCAGAACGTCAGCTGAAACAAAAGTGATTTTTACCCTGTCTCTATTATCACCTCACAAATCAACAGTTTACCATTTATGCTTATTCTACTCCCATCTCTTCAAGGTATTTGTCAAAGTAGATGGCATTTTTCTTCTACTGTGAATATCCAGACATTGTATTCTCCAAAGGTCCAAGTATGCCAAAATCAGCTTAGAGTAAGAGTTTGGTTTCCAGGGTCTTAGTAGTACATGGCGTATGGCTAAGGCACTGATATTTGTGACCAGCAGGTCGAGGGAGGTGATCCTGCCCCTCTACTCCGCTCTTGTGAGACCCCACCTGGAGTACTGCATCCAGCTCTGGGGGCCCCAGTACAGGATAGACATCGAGCTGATGGAGCGAGTCCAGAGGAGGGCCACGAAGCTGATCAGAGGCCTGGAGCACCTCTCCTGTGAGGACAGGCTGAGAGAGTTGGGGTTGTTCAGCCTGGAGAAAAGGCGGCTCCGGGGAGATCTAATTGCGGCTTACCAGTACCTGAAGGGGGCCTACAGGAAAGATGGAGAGGGACTTTTTATCAGGGAGTGTAGTGACAGGACAAGGGGTAATAGGTTTAAGCTGAAGGAGGGTCGATTTAGATTAGATGTTAGGAAGAAATTCTTTACTGTGAGGGTGGTGAAACACTGGAGAAACTGGAGCAGGTTGCCCAGAGAAGCTGTGGATGCCCCATCCCTCGAAGTGTTTAAGACCAGGTTGGGTGAGCCTTTGGGCAACCTGGTCTAGTGGAGGGTGTCCCTGCCTGTAGCAGGGGGTTTGGAACTAGATGATCTTTAAGGTCCCTTCCAACCCAAACCATTCTATGATTCTATGATTCTAGTTCAGGATCCCACTGAAAACTTTATTGAATCCATTCGTGCTGCAGGAAGAGAAAACCCTACTGAAGGTATCTTCCTATTAATGAATAGCGTACAACTTATCACCCTGCTCTTCCTAATGTAGGCTACAGGTAGCCAGCATAAATGAATAGCTAGTATTGTCACATATCTTTTCAAAGGTATTGCCCTTCTTGTGTTTAACAGAACTATAAAAAGAAAGGGGAAGGGATCTCTCTCCTCCCACCATTCTCATCACAAGAGGACAAGCATACAACTTGAAAAAGAAGATACTAAGTTATGAGATGTAAAGGGGGTCCATATTTGTTTAAACCAGCCTACTCAATCCCCTAGCACTGCTGGGGATTTGCAGACACTGTCTGAAAATTGATCTCTAGACCTTTATTCAAGGAATAGCAGTATCTAGAAAAGTCTGAGGAAAAGCCCCAGGATGACAAAGTTCTCCAATGTCTTGCTCCTTTTCCTGTAACTCCAGAAGATTCCTGATGGAAATCATGATGGTTAATACTGGTATAAAAATGCCACAATTTTTTTCCTAGTTTTTGTGTATATTTATTCTGAATCCGAGAATTTCTTCCTCTTCTGGGAGCTTTCCACGGAAGTAGGTCACTTTTGAGTTCAGCAATGGGCAGAAGGAGGATCAAGAAGAATAAGGGCCCTTTCTACTTTATTTAATTGCTTATTTGGTTTATTTTGGGTGCAGAGGAAGTGAAGCGATAAGCAGTTTAGTTTAATCAAGTGAATTACCTTCATAATCCAAAATTATCTGATTACTTCCCTTATGATTAAGGCAAAACTATTGTCAGTATCACTACTAATAGGTTTTAAACTGTTCTTGAAAATGTTTCTAAACAAAATGTAGGACTAATGCTTGAACCCAGCAAAATTTGTAAGCCGTTGCTGTCTCACCCAAGTTAGACCTATGACAGGCTTTCTCCTCAGCTGATTCAGGTGGTCATCAGATTCTCCTTTAAAACAGTGGTGTGGGTGAGATTTGTATTAAATCTTCATTTGCTGCTCTGCTCCAATGTAAAATCAAACTATGAGAACAGCGAATGAGTTCGAACACAAACAGAGGCTTGGATTTGGGCTGAACATCTTACCATGGAAGCAAACAGGACGTCTCTTAATTAGACAAGAACCTGTCTTGTTTAGAGGACAACCCAGAAAGAAACATAATACTTAAAAAAGCTAATTGAAGAGGCCTTTACTGCCTCTAAATGAAATACATGCTTCCCACTGCTAGAAGTAGTCACCACTACAGTAGCAGTTAGTAGTTCAAACAGAACTGGGGTAAACCATGTGAAACCCATGTATTGCTTACAGAAGTGGCCACCTCATCTGTGCTCCCACAAGCTCGTTCGCTGAAGGACTGATGATTTCCCTCCTGCACTGCCCACAAACATCTTGAAGAGCTCAGGTAACTGACAGGGACATAGGATCATGTCTGTCTGACAGTCCAAAGAGTGTGCTGATGAGGACCAGCTGCTGATGAGCTGTATCCCCAGGTTTTCTCCTCTTCTGATGATCTGCCAGCAACTTGGCAAAAAAACCCTAGGTCTGGCACATTTTGCTGTCATCACCCCTTAAGCAAAATTGTGTGAAGTGTCCCACACAGACCAAGACAGCAGAGATGTGATTAGGTGATGTCTTGGCAAATCAAAGAGGATATTTATGAAATGTACACACATAGAGATCCCATCACAAGAAAAGCAGATCCAAGAGTTTCAAAAGAAAAAGGACGGGCCTGGGCTAAGAGGGATGATTACTGCAAGAAAAGTTAAATTTTAAGATCATATGGAAAAAAGGACATCCAAATTGGCAATCTTAGTTTCAAGAGAGAGGTGAACCAACAGATTTGTATGCACAAATGGAATTTTAAATCATCCTAGTTTGGTCAAGTCACATACATTTATGTCTTTTTATTCTGAACCGATAAAGAAATCCCTCTTCATCTTAACACTGCTCAGGCAAACAAATGTTTTTCTACTATTTTTCATTAATAGATTTCCAATTGAGCATTTATCTTATTTCCTGCTTTGTCAGAATCACATTCCAGCTATGTTTTACACAGCTTTATGATGGCTGCTGAGAAAGTTTCTGCCTGCAATTCAAAATCTCAAGAGGTGCTACACTTTCAGGCAAAGAATCATTGTAATTAGTTACTCCAGGTTGTTAGAAACAAATGTGAAAGATACCAAATTATAATGTTTAGGCAAATCACATTTACTGATCAGTGTAAGTTCAATTGCAATAACCACTGATGCATATGTTGGCCGAATTGTAATACAAGTCAGTGTATTTAAAATATAAAATGCCAGGTTTTGCCCAGGCTGCTAATGCCTCAGAAGTAAAAATGCTTAGCTATGTGCATCTAGAGAAATAAAAGTTGCTGAGTTTAAAATATCTTCATTTGAGCTCTACAACCTCAGCAATTCTAAAACAAACTGGGCCCCTCTTATGTCTCTTATATAGTTTTCGACTACCATCAGTGCCAGGCCAAGATTTTTAAAATTTCTCAAAGGAATGGAAATAATATCAAAAGACAAGACTTCCAGCCAAAAGTTTCAAATGCATGCATTTTATTGCCTGTTATACCCCAAAATAAAGAGCATAATTTTAAATTTTGTTTGTTTTTACTTAAAATTTGGGGGGTTTACTCTTAGAAAGGTACTTACAGCTGAAATCATCAAGATACTCATTTTCTGTAGCAGTGAGGCTTCAAATTATAATCCTTTACAAATCACTTTGACACCAACAAAACGGTTTTTGCCATAACTAATTTCCCTCAAGATTAATATTTCCAGTTCTAGCTCACCATCCTTAACCACCTTACCACTTTTATGCAAACCTCCTAGTATGCTCAGCAGATATCAGTATTAGTAGGAATGTTTTCATGTCTCTTAAGCCCTTAAATCCTCTTGTGTATTAATGCACCAATCTATTGTGGTTGCATGTGAAATGAGTCCACAAAGGACTTTTCAAAGCAATGTCAAAAGGAAACTATTTCTGTAAGAGGACTGTTCACTAGTAAATCTTATTCTTCTTGCCACACTCATATTTCTTAAAATCTCTTTATGTCTCCTGCTACCCAAATGAGATCATTTAGAATATTACCCGATATCCTGCATGGTCCTTGATGATAAACGAACTGAAAACTATACCTAATCTCAACATCTTAACATCCTTTTCCTATAGATCTTATATTTCTAAATATAATATTCTATGTTTTCTCAGTTAAAAAAAAAATCAAGAAAACAATTGCATTAATGAGATTTCCCTCACACAAGAAATAATCAGGATTTTAATTTCCCATCTTCATATCACATTTCATCAATATCTAAAAAAATTATATGGTAACAGCAGCAGTCTTACCTGGCTCTTAGCTTTTGTCATTCATCCAGTACAAAGAACTATAAATACTGTTAATACAAAAAATGAAAAATTTGAATTTTTTTAATCCCAATCCCATGATCTGTTCCAGCCCCTATGAGGAAAATATACTCTCATGGTTATTGATCACAAGTAGCAAAGAAATTAAGTTTTATGTATTTGTTCTTATACATGGCTTCATTAAGTGTGATTTTGTATTTGGTTTTTTTGATTTGTAGGATGAGAAAAGAAGATTTTTTTTTTCTTCTAGATAAGGAACATGTCTTGGATCAATTAGAAGTATTAACACAATATAATAAAGGACGTAAGACTTGAGCCAGCCAACAGTTACCATCTCCCTAAATCATGTAGAGAAACACCAGTACCTGGGGAGAAAGCTGAAGTGTTCATGAATGAAAGGGACACACAGTGCAAGGTCTCATACTTTCTGAAGCTAAAAGTTCTTAGGAAGGGAATCCACACAGCAGCTCCAAGAAGCTCTGTTAATAAAGGTGACCCACAGCCTTTGAAACCTTTGTTGCTATAAAGTCTCCTGACTCTTCCTTTGCTCTGCCAAGTTGTTTATGCCATGAATACTTACGGTTGTCTGATAGCTCTAAGGGTTTCTTACCGAATACAAAAGCTGTATTTGACTGCCTCTCTGTATGGGACAACTATTTCTGATTTTCTCTTCAAATAAGTGATGTATTTTTTATTTTATGTGACTGTTTACAGTAAGCTGCCAAGCAAGTGAAATTCTTGTAGTAAAAAGATTGGAAATGTCTGGTAACTTCTATTGGCTTTAATCTCAGCATGATCTATCACCTACTTGTGATTACAATCCTTTCTGTTTGGCCACCTACTTGATTTCAGTGATTTCTTAAATTACTTGGGCTAAAAAAATACTTCTATCATCAGGTAGATTATTCTACCTGCAATATTTTTAACCCCCTTTAACCTTGAGATTCCAAAGACTTAAAGAGAATATACAACTTACAGATATTTCATTGTGAAGGAAAAATCCCAAACTGGCCAAGAGAGAGATGTGGTTTGCAGTTCTCCAGTGAAGGGATGGATGGTGAAGACTGCAGAAAACAAACAGCCCAGTTAAACACATTTCAAAATAAAGCATTATTCCAGGTTTGTTTGTACTAGAAATACTGTTTTACAGATCATTTACAGATCTATCATATTTTCATTTTTCTGATGAATACCTCAAAAATATTAATAATTTTTCATACACATTGAACAGTTCCCAAGAGCAAGCCCTAATACTCTTTGGTGTATCACAAAACTCTTCAGAGCTCTGTTGCATTCTGTCTGGCATATGATGTGAAGGTGGAAAAATAAGAGTAAGGTACCAACACTGAATAAAACCTAAATATCTCTTGTATCAACTGTCTCTTTCACTTGGACTAAGAAGCAAATACGATTCTCTGAACACCAGCTGGAGACTAATTCATAACTATCAGCACTTTGCTCTTCGTAGACAAATGCTTGGTATTTGTTGATGTGAAACTATTAAAATCTTACAACATGTCCGTACTTTAAATTCACAACTCCCAAAGAGCATGCCATTATGCTCAGACATAAGAAATTATTAACACACTAACAAGGCAGCAGGAATACTACAGGGAAAATAAAATTTGACTTAGTTATCGGCTTCATAAAGTACATCAAAGAGTACAGATAGAATGGCTGTTCCTGTCAGTGCTTTTACATGGCCCCATTTGTTACTTTTTTCATAGCCTTTCCTACCATATTTCTTATTTAGTCATTAGCTTAAATCAGAGATCAACAAGCAAGGTACACCATGAATTCACAAGTTTATCTATGTGATGATAGATAAACAAGAATTATATTGTACTGGGTCTGCCTGGGATGGAGTTAACTTTTTTCATAGCAGCCTACACAGTGCTGCGCTTTGCATTTGCAGCTAAAGCAGCATCGGTAACACACCAATGTTTTAGCTATTGCCCAACAGCACTCACACAGCATCGGGGCTTTCTCTCCAGCCCCCCACCGCCAAAAGCCAGTAGTATAGGAGCGTGTCTATATTGTCCACATTTGTCGGTGTTGTGGTGACATTACTTTGATGTGGGGAGTTTTTGTTGTTTATGCAAGTGAAGTTTGTGATTAATTTATATTTTCATGAAAAGTCATAAATACCTGTTTCAAAAAGGTGTGGGGTGGAACGTACCGGGTGCAGGTGCCCAGGTGCTGGCAGCGGGGGCTGCAGGAGCCTCTGTGAGGAGAGGCCGGGGCTGCCCTGAACCGGACACAGCCGGTTCCAGCCGGCTCCAACCCACCCACCGCAGGGCACGGCTGAGTGCCACGGCTGAGCCCCACAGCTGAGGTGGTGGCACCTCTGGGAAAGCATGTTGAAGAAAGGGCAAAATGCTGCACAGGAGCTGTGGGAGAGAGCAGCGAGGGAAAATGTGAGAGAAACAGCCCTGCAGACACCAAGGTCAGTGAAGAAAGAGAGGAGGAGGCACTCCAGGCCCCCGAGCAGAGGCTGCCCTGCAGCCCGTGGTGAGACCACACCAATTCATCCTGAAGGACTGCAGCCTGTGGGAAGGACCCCACGCTGGAGCAGCTCACGAAGGACTGTATTCCCTGGGAGGGATCCCATCTGGGAGCAGGGGAACAGTGTGAGGAGCAGCAGAGAAGAGGCTGACTGCGAGGCCTATGCTCCATCCCCCCATGCCTCTTGGGGAGGGTGGGGGAGGTAGAGAAGTTTGGAATGAAAGAGTGATGTTGAACCTGGGTAAAAGGGCAGGGGGTGGGGAAGTGGTGTTTTCATTTGTATTTGGTACAGCTCTGTTTTAATTGTCAATAAATTAATCTTCCCCAAGTCAAGCCTGTTTTGCCCTTGACAGTAACTGGTAAGTGATATCCCTGTCTTTAGCTCAACCCACGAGCTTTTCCATCTTATTTTCTCCCTCTGTCCTGCTGAGGAGGGAGAGTGAGAGACAGGTTGGGTTGGCATCTGACAACAAGCCAAGGTCCACCCACCACAGCTGGTTTAGGATATTGACTTCTCAATCCCAGATTTGCACTGTAGCCTCAGTCTATGTACCCTGTGTGCATATTATGTACCTAAGTACAGCTAGGATAAATCTAACAAGAAATCATTGCCATTCCACATTTATTTCCCACTCACAGCTTGAACAATAATTTCACTCTGTTATGAACATACTTTCAAAGGTCTAAATGTCACCAGTAAAGCTTCTTCCTTGCAAATACTGATATTGAATTTCAATGTCTTTCACTACATCCATCAGTAGAAAGCAATATTTTGTCAGTAATCCAAGCAATACTAATTGACAAAATCTGTGCACTTAATGTCTGTCATTCAGGCATCATAATTGTAAAATCAATTTTCACCAGCACCATCAATATAATGTAATGAGTATTATCGCAGAAAGACAGCATAAGGCACAGAAGGAAATTAAGCAGTAAAGGTAAGGAAAATTTTGAGATTCACAGCTAACAACAGACAGACAAGTAACAGTTCAGTACCATATCAGTTATCTGTGTATATGAAGCTCACTTTGCAACCCTGTTTTGTACTTAATCAAATATCTCTAATAAAGGAGAACTACAAGTACAACAATTTTACTTAAGTTAGTATTACCATTCTATTTCTAGCCTGTTCAATGTGATATTATTGTAGTATATGATGCAATACATGTAATTATATTAGAAATTATAATTTATAATACAAACAAGTAATGAAGTATCATAGCATACACAATGCAAGAAATATGACTAAGAGGCATCACTACCTTTACAAAATTTGCTTAGTATTTGAGCTAAAGCTCAAGAGAATTGTGGAATTATAAGGCAGCACTGGAAATGTACCAAGCATATGCAAATTTTGCAGTGTGTTTTGTGCTGCATTATGTGCAGAAAAAGTCACTGAAAAATGTCACCAAAATGTGCGTCTCCCAGATCGAACAATTATATATATGCAACTCCTAATCAAATATACCAAGGTAAAATTAGGGTAGGATTAAATTGGTTTAAAATGTAACCTCACCCTTAAATTGAAAAGGACCTAAAACCAGAGGTGAGGAATATGCATTGCATTTAACTGACTGTTTAAAAAAGGTGAAAAAATTCCTTTATGATATTATGGTAGCAAATTTCTCTCAGTGAGCTAATAAATCTTGCAAATATGTGTTTGTGTACTCTAAACTAGTGCCTTAGTAAATGAATAAACTGGAGGTTAGAATGGGGTTTTGCATATCTATAGTCTCGCCCTAGGGCTAATCCTAAATCTTATAACTGCTTAAAATACCGTGCGTGATTTTAATAGAAAATAGCCACTTTTATTCCCTTTAATAGCTGACAGCTCAGAAAGGTTCCTGCTTTTCTCCTGAAATATCTAAACAGTGACAGTATACAGACACCTATATCTCCTAGGTGACACTTAATATGAATTCCATTCAGATAAATCCTTGTTGCCAGTCAAATACAAACAGAAAAAAAAAAAAAGTATCCACATGCCTATACCCAGTAAAGTTAAACTAAATCCTCTACAAAAATCAGTAAGCAGCTTCTTTATATTCCTTCAAATTATGGTGAAAGCAAGAAAAAAACCCACCAAAAACCAAAAAACAACAAAACCACAAATCGCCCAAATAATAATAAATGAAATAAACTATTACATATTTAGATTAACATTTTGGCTTGTATTTCAATAGCTTACACTAATTCAGATCAGCAACATATACACCGCCCTTAAACACAGTCTAATTATAAAACATTGCTGCATTCCCAACTACTTATTACTGCCTGGACAGTACTGCCTGGAAAATCACCGACTGGACAGTATCTTCTTTACTGCAGAGAGATCTGGCAGTTTATGACCATGTTTTGCTGAGGCTCTTCCTTTTTAAGACCTCTTTTAAGACCTCTTCCTTTGTTCAAATAGGAAGAGTTCTTCTGCATGCCTCAATTTACAGTATATTACTCTGAAGATATCAAAACATGGGAAACATGTACCTTTTTATGTCTTTCAGTCTCACCTTAGAAATTACAGTGACAAACTTTCAAAAATAATAATGCAGCATTTCATCCAACTGAGTTATTGTTGGCTTACACGTTCTATTATACATGCATCTATTTTATATCTACTTAAACAGATCTTTAAAAGACAGCTATTCTCTGCCTTAACAATTCAAGATTAGTCATTAAAATACAGTGAGTATTATTACCCTGTATAGAGCACAAAGACTAACCTAGAAAACAGTTCTCTTTTGCTGTTCAGTTTGACATTTGACACTGTATTTTGATCTCGAAAATGCAAAGACTTACTGTAGCCCCATCACACTGTTTTTCTCCTCTTTCTTTAAAACCAAAGCCAATACCACTATGCTTTACCAAGAGGGACATCAGGACTACCTCTACATGAACTCTGCCATATGGTATATTTATCAATTTTTTACCTGCTTGCAAATCGAAGGAACACCAAAAAATGGAAGTTTTTATCGCTGATTGAGGAAACCTGTCCTGTAGTCTCTCTCCTTGCAAGAACTTTTTGCTCTGTCTTTATTATTTCCCACTGAGAAATTATCCCACAAGGATGTTGGTATAACTGCCAGTAATTTCATTTTAAGAAAAACCACATTTCCAAGTACAACAGAAAGCTATGCATCATTATTAACTGAAAATTTGTTTTCAGGTATCTTTAGCAATTTCCCCTAAAACTTGTTCCCAGCACATATCCACCCTTGCCCTTCCTCCAAACCCTCAAAACATTACAAGAGATAAGAAAAAATGGATCCATTTCACAGTGAAAATAACATTAATTTTGTGTCCTAGCTGCTTTCATAACAATATTAGATGCTCAAAAGTAATAGAAATTTAATGGAGGAGGATTGCATCGAAGCTATAGCTTTTAATATTTTCCTCCAAATTTTACAAAATCTTAAAATCTATTTGCAGAACCCCCCACTTAAGAAAGGCATAATTCTTTCCTTAATATTAACCCAAAACCTTCAAAACATCATTAAACAAGCAGACAAAACTTTTGTTTTAATACAGAGTTACTCTTTTTCTCTCTGTGATTGCTCCCTTCTGAACCCTGGGCTACAGCTGGGGCAAATTCCTCTCACACACAGAAAGACCAGAAACCATTTTGAATCCCCAAGTCTAAGCTTTGGGGTGTGTTTCAGGAGGATGCGCACTGAGAAAACACACACCCCCTCCTCCAGGTGAAGCAATACCCAGCTCTGCTTTAGAATCCATGTTGCAGTTGCTAAATCCGTAAAAAAAATGGGAGAATTCTAGCCTGATCATACCTGTCTTTAATGCAGTTTCTTAGTTTCTGAATCAAAACATCCAATTCCTTTGGAGCATCAACTGGTTTGACCCTCTCTGCCCAAACAGCTGGTGGTAATGTGAAGGAAAAAAAAAAAAAGCACAAATCTTTAAAACACATGCTTGAATTTCTAGTTAAACAAGTTTTAATATCAGATTGCAAACTTTTACACTTCTAAGTCCCCACCTCTAAAAATAGATATCAGAACCAATGTCTATTTTTTTTCTTTTTGACTGATAATCAAAAAAGAAATTTCATATTAAGCCCGTGCATTAGAAATTCTGTTACTATTTTACCATGTGTCTTACCTAGGGACGACAGCTGAGATGAGCCCCCAGAGGCCTAGAGGGAAAAAGCACCAGAATCTAAATGAAAACTCCAGCTAGCTTGCTTGAAATCTGAGTATCCCAACCTACTGAGTGGCTAAAAAGTATTGAAATTAAAGCTTCCACAAAATTCTCAACCAGAATTACGTACAAGAATCAAAACGTATTTACTTTTCGTGACAGATTAAATTACAACATTCTGTTAAAAGCGTGTTTTTTCAGTCAGTGAAATTCTGTTGAAGGTTTATTGACAGCTGCACTGAATCAGGACAATAAAAAATGCTATAGCCATATGAGGTCTTAAACTCGATCTAATGGGTTATTTTAAATGCACACTGGAACTGGAAAACAAGGTTTTAAGCTATTTTTGGCATGCATTTCAGATAACCTTTTTGTTCCACTCCCTGAATATTATTGTCCTTCTTATGGTAATGTAAAATGCTCTATCTTATTAGCACTACTGGACATAGAAATATTTTATCTTTAAGGCCAGAATCTGACAAAAATACTCACATATTAATATCAACTGCCTCTGCCCCTAATATATGTATTAGATTGTAAAATGGCCGTTTCTGTCAGGTTGTCTGAAAATATTTGGGTCAAGTGGCAAACTAGGAAATATATTTTCTCCTTTCCCGTCTGTAGCAGAAAGGTAAAAGCTATATTGCTCCTTTTTGCCCTAGAACAGGCCTCTTTTCCTGTCAATCCAGCACAAACTTCAGCAAAAAAGAAAATGTAACTACACATTCAAAGGAAGAAAAAGCCAAGGACAGATTTGGTTTGTATCACTTAATGCATGACATGAATAATTGAGTGAGTCTTTTTTCTCTTCAGTTTCTATGCATAAATCCCATCATTCAGAGTGAAAACACTACCCCCACTCAAACTGTTTACAGATGTTATTAGAAACCATAAAGTCAAAATCACATGCCTGAAAATCTATTTTGAAAGTAGTGAACTTCTGAGGAGTATATATTACTTAAACAAATTGCCTTGGCAGGACTAGAAGTTTTATCTTTCTCTATTAAAAACATTTTTTTCCCTTGGTCCACAACTTGCTTTAATTTTTTCATTAATAATGATGTATAACACCGATGCCCCTGAACTGTGTCATGAAACGTTTCTGAAGAAGAATTAAGGAACTGCAACATTGTATTCTAGCTGGGTGAAGAGGTACACTACATAAAACAATTCTGAAATACATTCACATGCTTCAGAAACGAACAATTAACAATCTGTGAATGAATGATTTAGAAAGTTTATTGTAGATACATTTGATAAAGTGCATTTACACGTAGCTAATCAGAAAACTATTGCTTAAAGCAGTCCCAAGGTGCTGATTACCGTCAACACGTGAATACTAAATAGCTAGGCAGTTTTGCTCATAGCTGGAGCTTTGTACATCAGGCAAGAAAAGCTTTTTAATAAAGCAGCTCTGTCTGATTCAGAATGGGCCCCGATGCTATCCAAAATTATGGCTCAACCTTCATTACATTAGGAAAATACAACAACTCACATGTAGAATATTACAGTCTGACATCTTAACGCAACTGACTCCTGCAAAACTCTACAACTGTAGCTCCAGGGTGTGAATTCCCCCGTTGTTGGCACCGAATCATTTGCTAGACTGGCACAGTGCTGGCCAGCTGGCGACACAGGACCTGGACCAAAGCCCACAGGATGCTCCTGCCTGCCAGTTCCCTAGAGGACACTGCCTGAGAAGCCAAGCCGGGAGAAAGGGACTGCCACCACAGCCCGGACACCCAGGCAGCAGTGGCACAGCAGGGATTTGGGAGCAGCGGCTGCCACCACTGGTTCTTCCATTGCATCCCCCTTGACAGCAGCAGCCCACCTCACTGTGCCAGGCAGAGCACGCAGTGACGATCGCTGGCAGCGGCAAGAGGGCCTGAAGAGAGGGAAAGGGTAGCTGTAGTGAAGCGGCCCTAACACTCTTGGGGCAAACAGGGTTGCAACACAGGGCAGTAAGATCAAACATGCTGCATGGATGAAGACAAGCTCGTATCTTCCCTCGGTTCCATGTAAAGCATCGATGTAAAACAGACTCTTAAAAGCCTGTACTTGACGGCTAGTCTTTCCTGCAAAATTTGCTCATCACCCCTCTTTCCTGAGGGTGTATATATTTTTGCAGAAAAAAGGAGGAAAAGATCAATTTTTTTCATCAGTCATTGAAAGAGATCATTGGATGTACTTACACTTCTACCTTTATTAATCACACTTCATCCCCCTAGAATCTCTACAGACAACACAGAGCAGGGATAGAGCATAACTACTAGAAAAAAAGTATTGAAAGAGTTCACCTGAAGGGGGAAAGAAGCCAAAGAGTGGGACCAAATCCTGATACTCTCTCACCTTGCAGAAATCTGAGGCACTTTGTCTGCCCTGGCCTCTCAGTCCTGAGTCATCACCTGGGGCTGACAAGCCCTCCTCTCCTTCCCAGTTCCACATAATTCAAGGCTTTTTTACTTAACAGTTTGCTGTATCCAAGCCCAGGGTAAGTAATAACCAGTTGAACTCAAAAGGTTTTAAGGTTTAATTCAGAGAAATATCTAAAGTGTCTTATATCCCTTCAAAATTAATGAGCTGAATAGCTCATAGGAATCAGGTCTCTGTTGACATTTCCAGTAATTTGTTTTTAATAAGGACTGAAAAATTACAACAGCCTCTCCTGTTGTTTCAATATTTCTTCATATTTTCATAAGCAAAATCTGACATAATAGATTATGGAGGGGAAACAAAAGAGAGCAAAACTAAAGAAACAAAATTTAAAAGTACCTCACGTTTCAAACAAAAAAAAAATCAAAGGTTTTTAGGTAGCTGGTTGGTTATACATGGTTTCCAATTTTGTTGTCATTTTTTTCCCAAACATTTGAATCAGGACTGAATCATAACATTACCACATCTTTGGCAAAGTGTTAGCTCTTCTTCAGCATTGTTTTACTTGAAATTTGCTTGTTTGGGCCACCAAATTGTGCTAAATCTGAATATGTATCCTTGGATAAAATAATCTGTCTGCAAAGACTGTTTTCTACAGGTCATGGCTTGATACCCAAGCTTTACTTTAGTTTCAGTATGGACGTAATACAAGATACGTCACTAAATTTGCTATATGCGGCCTTGAAATTCACTCACAGATGACACGAGTGAATAAGTGAAGCTGATGGCATCACTGTTCAAATACACATGTAAGTTTTTTAGAACAACATTTCTTAATATACATTTTTCTTAAATGATAATTTTCAGTCTTCGCAAAGTGTCAGCCTGTGTGATTTCCAAGTTATGTGATAGGACTACTCATTACTGAAATACCTGTATCCTTCATAATTTTAGCCCCATGGGGTTAACTTCTGTTTAATAACCAATTTCATTCCTATTCTCCATGCAGTGACTGTCCTCTGCAGCAATAGTGCTACGTCACCCCACGACACAGTTAAGGTAAAAGTGCATTCTGGAACAGATTGTTCCCTGATGTAATTCCTTTGAAGCCAGCTCTTTCATCAAGGGTGAACTCAGATCACAGTCTTTTAAATTGGACACCTCAGTATTTATTGAAGGTAATCCAAAGAACGACTTGTTTCACAAAAATTCTCATGAAACTTTTTCGAGTACTACTGTGTACTATTTCAAGACAGGATTATTTTATTTATACTATTGTCTAATCTAAAACATACAATAGCTTCTGAACTTTCCAAGACACAATTACCTTTTAAGTACCTGAAGTGAAAAGGTCATAGCAAACATACTCTGAGTGGATTTAATAAACTGATAATAGGTCTGAGTCTCCAGTCCTTAAGCAGGGCTTGTATTTGGTTACTTATACCTAGTTTCTAGAATGCAGAAAAGTTTACAAATGCTACTTCATCAGTTGTTAAACCAATTATTCCTACTTTTCTCTTAAGCATCACATCTTTTTCCATTGCCTTTAATTTTGCTTTCTGTTGCTCAATCTTTTTGACCTCTGAACACAAATGTCAGGAGCTATTCCAATTGTATTTGAATATTTTATAGTCTGGAGGTTATTCGTCCGTGTTTTAACCTGTCTCTAGAAAGGCTGGGAAGTTGCATTAGTCTCGGGGGTATAGAAATAGCTAAACTTCTGCAAATTTCACATCAAATACAATTCCAAGTGAAGAGAAACAATATTTTATGTAATGTCTCCCAAAATTAACCACGCCACTCTGTTTGAATTGGAAGAGGCAAGTAGGTAATCCCATAAAATCAAAATGTCCACAATATATTTAGTATTTCAACAAACCTACAAGGAGGCTACAGTCACACAAACTATATCCTGTTAACAGATTTCAGATTATTTCCCACACACAGAATATTAAAATTACCATACCAGTAGTAAAACAAAAAAAGTCTACCATGATAGTGTCAAAACAACAGATATGGTTGTGGTATTTTTGTCTTAAAAGCCACATGCTTTATCCTTAGTAAGGCAGGAATTTCTATTTTTGATGCAGCCTCGCCTTGAGTGCTGTGTGCAGTTCTGGGCCCCACAATATAAGAAGGATGTGAAGGAACTCGAATGAGTCCAGAGGAGGGCAACGAAGCTGGTGAAAGGGCTGGAAGGAATGTCCTGTGAGGAGTGGCTAAGGACTCTGGGTTTGTCTAGTTTGGAGAGAAAGAGGCTGAGGGGCGACCTCATGGCTCTCTGCAGCTTCCTGAGGAGGGGAAGTGGAGAAGGAGGTGCCCAACTCTTCTCCCTGGGATCTAGTGACAGGACACATGGGAACGGTTCAAAGCTGTGTCAGGGTCAGTTTGGATGTTAGGAAGCATTTCTTTACTGAGAGGGGGGTCAAGCACTGCAACAGGCTTCCTAGAGAGGTGGTTGAACCCCAAGCCTGTCAGTGTTCAAGAGACATTTGGGCAATGTCCTTAATATGCTTTAACTTTTGGTCAGCCCTGATGTGGTCAAGTAGTTGGACTAGATCATTGTTGTCATTTCCACCTGGAACCATTCTATTCTTAATCTTAAAAATTTCAAAACCTCATAGAACAAGACAGCTATCTCCTGTTGATCTACATTCAAAAACAGTTTTTCTATCAGTTAGAGGGCTAGGACTTCAAAGAACAATAAAGCCCCCTCTTCAACCATTAAAATAGCGAGAGATGAACACCATCTTTTTTCCTCGGTCATTTCTCCCAAACCCACTGCCACGGTGGGTCTGCCAAACTTGTCTCTCACTTTCTTGTACTGTTCCCAATGCAGTTTGTCCCAGGAGATGAAGACAAGCTTCAGGTTAGTGGCATTGGTTTGGAGGAGTGGGAGACTAAGAGATAAATTTCCGATTACTCTCTCAGCTAAATCTACACTTCTTAATCATGTTGCAAAGAGTGTGAATCAGTTGTGAACAGAACAGGTCCTTACACCCTGGAAAAAATCCAGTTGATATCCTCTGCTCGTGCTTACATGAGCCCCACACTGTTCAATACCTGGACCTTCACAGAGTACCGCTATATCAGACATGAGCTATGCTTGATCAGAACAAGCTCCATCTTGTCCATCTTTTCCTGTCTCTGATGAGTAAGCATCTAAGTATAAAAACTGAACAAATATATAGCAATAATTCTCCTGGATATTGTTCCAGTCCTTGACTTCAGAAGGAATTTCTGTGGAAATTTAGATTCTACTCAGTGAGATAGTATCCCAGTTCCTTCAAAAAAAAAAAAAAAAGCTACAAAAGTACAAAAGAAACTGAATTGTAACAGTTGTTGGTCCCCAGAATTGATAACTGTGTTGCTGAGGTAATAAAATGTAATGGTCAGTGTACCATCTATATTGTACAATATCTAACTTCATTTTTACCCTCAGTCACTTAGCTCCTACCTCAATATCTAATATTCACATAAACCCAGAAACCCAACAGAATCGCACGCCCATCATAGTAATTGATTGTTTTATTTATCATTTCTTCAATTCAGTAGAGAAAAATGTACTTTTTGGTGCATCTGACCTAGGCTAAACAAATAATGCATCAAAACATTATTTTCCCACAAGAATCCACCATTAATAGAAGGCACTCTACAATTAGGAATAGATTAGGTATCTAATTATTTGGTGCAACCTCAAAACTGCATGCTATGGATAGGGTAGACATATCCTTCCCTGATACAAAATTGTATGCATCTTAGAAACTCAGCTTTTGTACTAAGGTTGCACAAGTAAATAAGTATTGTATTTCTTAACACCACTACCACTTCCTATGTATAAATAAAACATTGGGACTTTGTGTGCATAGCATTATTTGGATATATGCCAAAGTTCCTCATTCCAGCTGGCTAATTGCTGTATGATTTTAGATACTGCAGTGTCCATTTTTAATTCTGTCACTTGTCTGCCGTGCAAAAATCACTCACAGGAGCAGAAGCTACAATTAAAACTTCTGCAATATGCAAGGAGTGGCAAGAATGTGAATAACGTGCATGTGACAGAACAAGACTAGGTCAGCCTTTGACCTATGTGTTTCTGAATTCAACTGATCTTCATCAAGGCTTCATTGCATTCCTCCCACAACATCTAAATGTAGCCACTTGTGACACAGAATGATCTCACTCCCCCAGAAACAGGAAAGAAAGGCAGGAATTAATCCACTGCTGTGTTATTAAACAGTTAAAGTTGCTATACACATAAGACACTTGAATAAAATCACAAAATCAAGGCAATGAAAATGCAAAAAGCCTGACAGTGTCACTGCTTTGTAGTGTGATCCTTTCACTGCATGCTTTTATACTTTTTCCTCTGAGACCCAGTCTACTAGGAGTTAATTAACTCTATGAGAACATCAGTCTTCGTTAATTTCTACAGTCTTTGCCTTCGTAGCTGAAAACCCACTTCAAATTACTGCAGGAGTTTAGCTTAAGAAGTGAAAGTCAGAATGCATATTACTCTAAAGAGTAACAAGATTTTTAGAACTATCTTGTGACTTGTGGATTCAACATTTGCAAATGCTCAAAAGTTGCAACATTACAACATAAAACCTTTATTTTGCTTCCTAGACACAAGCTTAATTTCTCCCTCCTGCATCTACCAGATATCAAGAAGTTCCACCCTTTCCTCCTTAAGCACATCGGCTTTCCAGCCGCACTTCACTCCAGACACTAGATTATGTACCCAGATTCCTCTCTCTGTTTCTTTCAGGGCACTACCGCTCCTGAACGGACAAGAGACACAGTCAGCGAAGACAGAAGGGCTAGAATTGTTATGTGATTCGTGTTTACTCAAGGTATTTATAACTTTGCTCTTGGAAGAAGCTGGAGGGCGGTGTTTATCATCATTATTGAGAGAACCCATAGGTTCAGATCCATTGAAAATGCTGGAAGAGCACAGCCATTTTTGAAAAGTTAAAGTAACAATTCCTTCAAAGATGAAGAATTAACATCTCAATCTCTGCTTAAGAAGGTGTCAGTTGCAGAAAATGATATCATCTCCTTGATATTTTTTTGACAACATAAGCGCACCAGAACATGCTACAATTCAACCCTGTAACAACATTTAAACATATACCCTGAGGATGGTTTGTTCTGCTCATTCCAGACTCTTGCCTGAAGATGCCTCTTTTTCGCCAAGGATTGCATGCCTAATTGAAATGGGAGCAAAAGTTACATGAGGAAAATGTGACCAAAGGACTCAGTCTTAAGGATGCCGCTGGCCTTAATCAATCACAAAGTTGGGAGAAGAAAAAAATCCCCAAGCCAATGGCTCTCCAGATATACAATTAATTGCCTCTTGAAATAGAAGACAGGCACCAAAATGTCTCTGAGTGAACTGGTGATGAACAAGCACAACAAAAACATGCATATAAGAAAGCCCTTGTTTTCAAGAGAACTTGAAGTGCTTCCTTTTTTTTCTGTTTTGCCATTCTTCAGTCTGAAAATAATGCACCTCTACAAGTCCTAATTTATACAGTATCTGTATACTTACACAACTCTTATCACAAAAAATAATAAAAATAACTAACATATTCCAAAATCATATTAAATTTCATATAATGAAGTTCTGAATTGGTGGTGCTGGTATCCCGTTTCCATAAGTACTAATTTTCTGGACTCCTATTCTGATTCAGCTATTTGATACTTAGGTAAACAAAACCAGTGTTGCCCTGCATTTTTTTACTTGGCTATTTACAAAATAAAACCAGAAAAGCCATAAGAATCTATCACCAAGAAATTATTTAATAATCAAAGAGTAAGAGTACCTTATGTACTCAGGTAGCAGTGGGCAAGACTTCAGTGATTGTCATTGGACTGCCTGTAATACATTCTTATATAGAATTCAGGATTACTGTCAAATTTCCCACATTTTCATTTTCTCATCTTAAAAAATGAAATAACTTTAAAAAAAAAAAAAAAAAAAGAAGAAGAAAGGTTATCGTGTTTTGTCCGTGGTTATGAGCAGGACAGGAAGTACATTAAAAAGTCACTGATGGGGATAGTTGCTACAGATCAACAAGAACTACAGAAGTTAATGCTTATGAAAATAAGGTCTCAGCATCAGCAGTTCAACAGTTTAGTACCTAAACATTAATGCTAGAAATACTGTTTTGGAAGAAATTGTTATTTTTCTTTTTAGATGATCACCATCACTTCATTACTTTAGCAGAAAAGCGGATGGTAATACCCCTCAAGAGATCAGTTGTGTTCTTCTTGAAAAAGACTTAAAATAGCAGAAGAGAGATCACCATTAAGAATTATATGTGCCAAAAGCTAACTTCTAGTACTGTATGATTACTATTCTTCACTAGGCTTACAAGAGAAAATTTCCATTGTCAAATGTTTTTAATGTCAACCATTACAACTTTTGGAGGTGATAATTAGTCAGCTAACACTACACGAGCAACATAAACTGAACACATAATCTGTTTTTTTCAACTAAAATAAGATGAATAATTACTTTTCCATTGCTTCAACATCCCAAAGTCAATAAAAGAGAATAGGTTCTGAAAGCTGAGATAAAACAGAAAAAATGGGAGGCATCCATCAGCAGCAATCTTCTCTTTTTAATTCTGCCTAACTTTTGCTAGAGTTTGAATTCCTTCTGAGAAATTCAGTTCTACCCATGTGCTCCTATTGATCTCTGTTCTGAACAGATTCAACAGATTATTTTCCATAAAAGTACCTGCAGTTATCTCATAACCAACTTCTCAGCATTTAATCAGCAAGAATTTAGCCATATACTTACTGTTTTGCCATGATAAAAGCTAACTTTTCTCATTAGATTCTATTGTTTTTCATACTTACTGTACCTACAAGACCCACTAAAATCAGCTTAAACCTCCTTACTCTAAAACTGAACGGTCTGCTAAACCTATTTCAGAGATAATAATTTGCTAGATTTATAGTGAGCATGTTCTAAATTAGAGTGTCTGGAGAATAAAGGTTGCAAGACTTATTCTGATTAAAACACCAATTTTAGCAATTTATGGTGGGTTTTTTTTTCCTGAAACAAACTCCTTTGGGGCTGAGGCTGTTTATTGCTTTGCCTCAGGTCCAAAACTTGGAGGAGGAGAGGGTACAGTATCAGTTAGTTATCCTTATATTTGTTGTTAGAAATTATTAAAACCACTACAATTTTTGTGATATTCTAAGTATTCCTAATAAGTGTAGAAAATACCATACATTTCACAGCAATATCAGATAGCACATGCAAAAAAAAAAAAAAAAAAAAAAAAAAAAGAGGGGTGTGTGCGTGTTAAAGACCTTTATTTACTCTTGTTTTTAAGAAAGAGCTCCCCGAATTACATGAGAACTGTTAAAGATCAGTACTTCTTCCCCCCCGCCCCGCCAGTTTTGGAAACACAGTGGTTTTGCTGTTGTTGTTTTAGACTGACAGCTAAACAAACATGATGACATGAGCTCATGGTATGGTTGAGAGGAGCTGTTTGGCAGGAGGTGGATCAGGAAAGAGGAAAGTTACTAGATGTGATAGCACTCTCGAATGGATTCTCTTCCCGGGATTGCTATAGTGCCGCACTTTGCCAGGGACTTAAGTCTGCAAGGTGCTGGGGGTTTTGGGGACTGACTCAGCAAAATACCCGAACATCAAATATGTCCTTAAATATATCTACACAAAATGCCCTAGTGTAATACTACACACACCATTAAACCAGCTTAATCGCCAGGAGCTCTCTACAAAAATCATACGGTTGCGCGTAAACTCAGTACAGAAAAGCACCGGATTATAAGCTTATGACACCTGCCCTAATATTCAGAAATACACTCTGCAGGACAAATTAGCCTGAATTGTTTGCCACACTGCCACTGATAATACCATTACCATGAGTTCAAGTATTTCTACACTATACTCCAGTTTCCACTATAAGCAAGACGTGAGGTAATATCCCTCAAAAAGTCAACTAGTTGGAGAAAAAAAAACCACACACACACAAAAAACCCCCCAAACTAGAGAGACTTTCAAGTGTGCAAACCAAGACTTTGCCTCTTCTAGTTCCTTAGATCATTATGCCACAACCACGCTCCTATTCCAGCGTAAGGAGGCCTGTCTGCGTGCTAACTACGCCCCTGGGCACTTCAGTATCACTGACCATTAAAATTCAGCAAACTGCATCGTTACCCACTCAACAAAGAATGAAGATGCCAATGCAGACACCCTGAATACTGACTTTATAAAGGGTTGACAATATACACAAACTCAAATAAAGCCAAACATTTTGTGTTTTCGCTCCATAACAAGGCTGCTCTTGTGACGGTCTGTGGCTCAGTATTTAGTTGGACGTAAGGCTGTTTCTTTTATTCAAAAATCAAAATCCTTAGTATCCGTCGCTGATGTTTCATCTGCCACTATATAAAAGGATCCTGCGTAAATTAGAGGATATATGTTCGCTCGCAAATGGAGAGACAGAAGATTAATTCATTGCATTTAAAGATTTCAGACAAGGCCAGGCTAGTAAGTTAGGTGTCTGTAATGAGGGAACTGCAGCTTATGTTTTTTTGAAGAATATGCAGAACTGGAAAACAATTTCAATGTTTCTTTCTTTCCTTCATCTTCTGTCTCGGGCAAACAAATAAAATTAATAAAATTAATAAAATAAAATTTAATAAAATTAATTCTTCCCCCTGTATTTCACTGAGGAATGGATGAAATGGATCAAACCAAATACAGAGAAAATCTGTTACAAAACAAATCACCTTGACCAGGGAGGATGCAAGCAAGAGGCTACAGTATGAGACAGTGAAACACGATCATGGGACAGTTTCACTCTTAAAGCTTACCGAAAGACATTCAGGGTCTTCACCTCTTGTTGAAAATTGAATGATTTCTTCTCAGAAAGAATAAATAGGAATGAAATCTCTCTACGG
Organism: Grus americana; assembly: GCF_028858705.1. Lineage (NCBI taxonomy): Eukaryota > Metazoa > Chordata > Aves > Gruiformes > Gruidae > Grus > Grus americana. The sequence goes on from NC_072853.1 coordinate 63,718,058, forward strand.
ATTTTTACACTTACCTTTCCACAATTCTTCAGTAATTACCATTATAACTCTAAAAGATAGGGCTTTTAGATCATAACTTGAGCTGTTCTTTTGTTGGCTGAAGAGATAATGCACCAAGCACTTATACAAGAATCTGCTGTTCGAAAATCTAAACTGTAGTACCTAAGAGCAGCAAAATTGCTGACCATTAGCCATATTGCCAGATTCACAATCACCACCCAAGATTTGGTGAGAGGCATTCACTATTACTATATCGTCAATACAACCCTTCAAATTTATCTTTCCAACCACTGAACCGGTTAGTCCTGATAAACAGCAAAGACAAGGAACAGTTTATAATCTTGTCATTTACATTATCCTCTTTTACTGAAGACCCAATTTAAAGAACTACTTATTGAGAAGCTTAAATGTATCCCTATAGCAGGAGTTACTTAAATCTCACTGAATTTCTCAGTACTGTATCTTTTTCTTCCCTAGCAAAAAATGTCCTTTAATTGTGCAAGCCTGTAAAGCCTGACTGATTTTGGCATTGGAACTGTGATTATCCTCATGGTACAGCTGTACTTTAATCCAGAGGTATCATTCCTGTTAACATGGACATATATTACCTTGGTATCTGCTTGAAAGGTCATCTTGGGTTTCACAAAGCCAGCAAAATTTGTGAAGAGGCCTTAGTCAAAAAGGCTCCCACAGACCACAATGCTCCAGAGCACTAGCAGTACAAAAATCATGTCATGTGAAGCCAGCCTGCGTATACTTATATGATCTTCAGCCATGCCTTGGAACCTGAGCAGTGATGGGTTATTTGTCCTCAGAATACCCCCCAGGATTGCCTCTATTTTGTGTCCTATTACCTTAACTTCTATAGACCATAGTTTCGGCTAGGGAGTATTTTGAAATAAGAACACAAAATAACATTTGAACAGTTCTTCATATGATCTCTGAAGCATGGACTTTACACCAAGAATTAGAGAGGTATTTCTATAAAGATCTTTAAAGAAGTATTTTGTTTCAAGTATAAGAAAGATCTAGCAAGGCAATGACCATACATCTCAAGTAATGCAAAGCATTACCATTTTTATTTTTTTAGATTAACAAACTGCTTAGCATATACTACACAGGTTCCATTACTGTTTTTCACACTCAGTCAATATTTAAAAAAAAAAAACCAAACCAAGTCCACATATTGTAAGTCTACATGTGACTAAGTAAGAAAATAGGAAGATATCTCACAACAGTTTATGAACTAGATTTTTAAAAGAGTTCATGCCAGCTTTACTCACCTTCTAACATCAGTGGTAGTAGACCTCAAGGCAGTCAAAACAGGTGTATGTTTTTATAGAATCATACTCTATACATTTATCTTTTTTTTTTTTTTTCCTAGAGTACAGCTCATAAGAAGGTCTACTAATCAATAACAGCTTGGAGCAGAATTTGCCTCCAGTGAAAACAGTAATCTGAATACTGCGGATATACAGTATGTTAGAAATTTGTTTTTATTTTTTTTCACTTAAGAAACATACTATATTTCAAAAGTTTGAAGTTCATCTCTAGAGTTTACAATTTAAAAAAAAAAAAAAAAAAACACAAAAAAACCACAAGATAACAGAGAAGAAAGAAAATCCCCTTGGGTGACCTCACACTCTGGTGCATTAACAGTGAAGGTAGCCATTCCCAATTAGCAACAGGTTTGCAAGCACCAGTTTGGAAACAAGGTGACATGCTCCACTTTGAGCAGAACTGAGGCACTAATTGGAGCAAAATATCACTTTGCTTGAAGAAAAATCATAGGTTATAGTTGCATTACTCTTTTGACTCACCAGTCAGACACACCCTAATGAAAAGGGTGTGTTTTAGACCCTGATTGATTTCTGGGTGCTATGCTGAAAAGAAAGCGTAGGAGCACAGTCCGCCCACAGTGCACTTAAAGTAATTCAGAACTGACAGGTAATAAAAGAAATATTGTTCTTCTTCTCATTTAGAAGAACAAGAATAGCTGTATGCAATTTTATTCCTGAATTTGATAAGTGAAAAATGACTCATTTTATTAGACAAAGACCATTTTAAAACATTAAAAAAGCCTGCTGCTATAATTTGCATATTTTGAAAATGAAATTGGTTCATCACAGAATGTTTAAATATAGTATTATGAGATATGTGAAAGCCTGTAGATATAAAAAATGGTCTACAAAATATTACTTTTCAGTTTTGTGTTACATTAATGGTCATAAAAAGTACAATAAACTATTATGTAGCTGTTCATATGTCATTTGACGTTTTCGGACTATCAAGGTAGGCATGATTGGAAGACTGAAATCAAATTGCTCTGCTTACACACAGCAAGGAAGCAAAAAGGAATGGACTAAAAGGGAGAACCTGTTTTGAATTGTATGCCTCTTCCCTGCGTTTATGAATGGATGTGCCCATCAAAACTGCAACTGCAAATCAGTTTATCACACATGTGACTCACAAAGTATATAAACAAATGGCCTTGGAGCTCTGTTGCATTGCTAGTTCTGTGTCCCAAATCAGGCAAGTAATGAAGATTTTACAGGTTGAGAGTCTGTCCTCAAATGCACGTACCATTATCTCTCTCACATACACACACACATTTAATTAATGTTGGTATAGCTGCCTTTCCTCCCTCTATCCTTTTCCCATCTGTGCCATCAAAAAAGAGTGCTGCAGAGGCAAGATATGGTTACACACCCAGGCAGGAAACACTGCAGCCAGGTTGCCTGGATAGAGGTTAATATATATGTAAAGTAAAATCTCAAGATAGGTTTAAAAATCACGTTGACAACATTAGAAACTCCCAATAGAATTATCACTTTGCTATGTATAGTCAAAACATAAATATTCTCTATTATGTCAGTTGCTTAATTTTAAAAATTTAATTTAAGACAAATACTGGTGGGGGGGGGGGGGAAGGGACCTCTAGGAGTCAGAGTAGGACTCAGAAAAGATGATTTAGTATTTAAGTCACTGGGCTGGAATTCAGGACACACAGTTCAACCAAGTTCACTGCAGACTTCTTTGTGTAATTTTAAAACCATCTAATTGAATCTCTCCATAAATCTCTTTTGTCTACAGTTTATTCAGGCTATGAACTCTTTGGGGAGAGAAGCAGGGGTTTATGTGTATGAACGCTGCACCCAGCTCTCAGGGCCTTGCAGTGGCCACTTACACCTGAAAAATGAACAATGAGGTTGTACGACCTGTGTGCCCCCCCCATCACTCACGGCTGAAAGGAGCCCCCAGCGAACAAAGCAAATTGATTATCCTTCTCCCATAACCTTCCTCCTTCAGACGCCTACAAATAAACTCAACCACGGCTAGAAGTGGCGTGCTCAGAAACCAGCGTTACGCCTACCAGTATCATCTTGTGTTTTGTTTTACCCTCCCTGTTTTCCCCATGCTTTTAGGAGCGGGTATTGTCTCTTTGTCCTGTGTTTTTACACCATCTACAACAAAGAGAGTCTTAATCCATGATTTGGGATTGCGGCATTCCTGTGTTACCAAAAAAACCCCCTCACTTCCAATACACCGCCCTGACGGCACCCAGGGAGCCCCCAGCCCATGCGACACCCTGACAGTGATTTTGGTGCATCATTTTTACTCATTTGAAAAATAACAGTACAGTGGGATCCTGTTTAAGCCACCTAGCTTTTATAATTTTAGATTTTATAGAAAAAGAATTTTACATTTTATGTAAAATAGGAAATAATAAGCACCGCAACCAGAAGTCTTGGGCTACAAACTATTTGATAGATTTATTTCTCTGAATTTTTCTTGGTCTGTGGTCCCTTTACTTCTGTCAAGTCGTTCACTGAAACTTAGCTTAAAGTACAGCTAGCTCCGCTTCTTATTAGGGTGTGGAAGGTCGAGGGAGAATTGTAATCAGAAGTGTTACAATGGTTTTGCATTTATTTTAATTTTCCATTTCTTTTTAAGTAAAAATCATTTCAATACTATTTAACCTAGCTGACAAAAAGTTAAAACTAGTGCAAAAGCAGAAGGGGAGAAAATGAGCACATCTAGAAAGGAGAAAAGGTGAATGTGGACAAAAACAAATTTATGAACAAGGTCTGGAATTAAATTGATTCATTTTTTCAAGCAAGCTCACTTCCTCTTTTTCACATTTTGAATCATTATCATGTAATGAATCATTTTCACAGAATATTAATATCTTACATGGCTTTTTTACTTGTTAGGTGATGCAGCACTATAAACTTTTCATTAAGGAAAAAGGAAATTAGTTTTAATAACTTTGTAATGTCAAATCCTTTATTTAAATAATGAACTTGTCACAAATGTTAATAATTTTTCTTTTTTTTTTTTTTAATTTTTATTTGGGAAATGTTGCATGTATTATACCAGGCCAATGGCCCAGATGTTTGTAAAAGTCTATGAAGAAAAGAGCAAAACTGCAATGCCCTGAGAGCCATTCCAGCATTTCCTGATGAGATCTTGCTGATCTAAGTAACTTTGGGAACATACTTGGCCTATCCAAGAAGTTGGAGAATACCTGATGAATCAATGTGAGGTCCAATTTTCAATTGGCCCAGAGTGTAATTTCACGGGTGATATCTTACATCCCTCCACTTCATGACATATAAAAGGTGCAAATTTGTACAGTGACATAGGGAGTGAGGCTGAGTGCTGTATACAACATATGCACATGTTAAGGGTTCTGTTCAGAAAAATTATCTCCTTATGACATTTCCAGAAAGTGCAGCAGATCTGAAAATAGTCGCATACAAATTTGAAGCACAAATGTTTGGTGGTTTAGGTTCTGTCAGTACAAGTGCCATTTTAAAGGCTGGAAATGGAGAGAGAGAGGTTGTGATTGGCATCAATTTTTTGGGTAGTATAACAAGTAATTCTGATTTTTAATTCCAATTCAGTAGATGGTAACAATTTGCCTTGAAACATCATGCAAAGATTGCTGGTGGTCAGCAGATAATGAAAGATCCTGCTTACAGAAGCTAAAATATTTCAGTTCTGAGGAAGTGATCATTACCTTGAGTTGAGAAGCAGTGGAATAGTCTTTTACTTTCCATGATAGTCCAGAGGACCACCTTGTGATGTTAGAGATTCGGCTTTGCTTCAGAGCAGCCCAAGAAGAAAATTGTGCTTTGAGCTACACCAAGAAGAAATCTGAATGGAGATTTCCCACTGCTCAATGTGAGGCTAGCTATCAAGGCTCCCCTTTTCTCTTCTTCATGTCAGCAAGCTCTGATTTAAGGAAAAAGTCTGAAAGGTTGGAGTAAAAAAAAAAAAACCCAAAAAACCCCCCAAAAAAGAAAAAAAAACCAAAAAACAAAGACTGCAGAGCAAAGCTTAGAGAAACTCTGAAAGTTGTTCTAGAAATGCATAGCCATATTTTATGCTCTGGGTATTTTAATTTTATCAAGGACAGCTCTAGGCACAGCTGAAGTCACTAGCTAGAGGGCAGGACGAGAGACATGAGTACTCTGTCTTGTCAGTCTGTGCCAGTTCCCCAACATGCCAGGCTTGCTGTTACAGTTGTTGCCAAACAGAGGCACAGAAGGTCTTTCTTTTTTTGGGGGGAAAAAGAAAAATTTATATATATATATGTATGTATGTATGTATGTGTTTCCACTTCTTTCTCATTCTTCACCTTGACAGTAGGTTTACATCAAAGGAAAAAGTGGAAAGACAAAATATGTGCTATTCCCAGTTAAATATCCAAACGTTTACAAATTATCAGATCCAAATTTGAATACCCAAAATAGAGTCCCAAACTATTATCCGCACTTATCAATTAGGAAGATGTTAAAATATCTGACTTTATCACAAAGAATGGCATTTATATGTCTATGGCCAAGATACAGGGCATACATACTTTTTTTTTTTTCATATGGAAAAGATGCTTTTGAACCTCTAAGATCTGTGGAAACTTCTCCATCAAATGGCACCTCATTTTGGATTAAACTTACCTTTATTAAAGCAAGTTCTGTTAAGCATAAATTGTGTGCTATTGACCTAATTATCTAACTGGTGTGTGTACTTACCTGCCCACATGTACTCTGGCAAATGCTATAATTACCCTGATGAATCACAAATAGAATTTTCATTTTACCTTGCAAGTACCGGAAAGCAGTGGCTAGAGCATGACTTGATTATATAAATGCTACCTTATTTCCAGGAATGACGACAGAGCTGGTAAAAAGTGTCATTAAATATAGCTCTAAATGAGCCACTCGGTTCAGCAGATAGAACACAAAAATCAGAAAAACACAGTGAAAGAAAATAACAAGAGGAAAGACCTGAAAAAAAAAAATCACTGATGTAAAAGCTGGAAGACAAAAAAAACACCAATAATTTAAAACTGAAAGCCTTGGAGGAAGGATTTTAAAGTGGGAAGACAGAAAACATTACATAACGTAACAGTCAAAAGGCAGAAAACACACAGCTGTGATTCTTCTCCCTCGGGTTTATAATGTAGTTAAAGCCACTCATTTCCACACAGACTGTACATATGAAGCCACTGAAAAGTCCCAGCTATTTCTCCCAGTGTTCATTGTAATTTACACTCAGCAGATTGCCTCCAGATCCCTGTTCTGAAGGGCACTGAGTTCAAATGCCCTGTGACGGGAGGATACAAACTTTTTTCTTACAGATGTGCAATGTCATGGCAAAGTCCAGCTATGTTCTGCCTTCTGACAGCTCTTCAGATCATGGAAACCAGAAGGTGAGAAGGACATAAGAACATTTGCAAAGCTATTAAGAGAACTAGACGAGACTGTCCTTGAGTTCTTGTCACGTAAAGGATATGAGTCTGACGTGTGGCTGAGGGAGGCCCTCCCGTTGAGTCACGAGGTTCAGAGAGGACCCCCTTGCTTTGTAAACCCCTCCTCAGAGGGGAGCCTAGGTGTGGCTAGGGCCAGTCTTAGTCCCAGACTTGGTCAACGGTTCATGTTTAAAGGATTATGTGTAGCCACATATCAGAGTCAACGTTTACCTGTCAGAGCCCCCAAAGGACTTTCACTGACTCAGTTTCGCAAAGTTGAAAAAATAGGTAATTTATTGAGGTGACAGATCTAAAAAGTTCAGAATTGCCATTGATAAATGCACTTACTGCAATAGCGCTAGTATATGACTATGATTATAACACTAGCAAAATACTATCCCAGGTATTCTCACCAAAAGGTGAAATCACAATGGTTACCTAGAAGGCATCCCTACCTTGGGTGGAGGAGAAGGAGCACAGCCCATCAACTGCCTCTTCGAGGTCTTCAATTTCTTCTCTCCCCTCCAGGGGTAACTTCCTCAATACCCTTTGTACCCCAATCTTAGCTGTTCGCTCCCAGGGGTGACTTTTAACATGAGTTGGGTGGAGTTGAGTACTATAGTCACATATGTTTAGCATGTACTCCTTTTAGCTCATTATCATATTTAGGGGTGTGAACTTTAATATTCATTTCATGGATAATGAAGCGAAAGGTCTCACTCTGGGCAACATGGCCTTCAAGATTCTGTGTAGAAACCATCTACATGCTTATTCCACATTCTCTAGCCAAAACAGGACCATCTTGCCTTCGTAAGACTCCCTCCTTCAGCTGCTTCTCATGCCAACCTTGAGGATCTCCATCCACAAAGTTTGCATAAGAGGTAAGCGGACACCTGTGTTTTTAACCTCTTAGGTGCAATTCCCACAGTTCTGCACACTAGGATCCAACAGATAATACTAGCTTTGGTTTAATTCAGCTTTTCTTTTTTGAAAGAAATGTTAGAAAATACTTCCTATATTTGCTTAGAAATTGATCAGTGAACTTCCAGCTACTGTAGCTACACCTCCATAGAGTGGCATCATGATTTATGAAGGCATCTTTATTTAGAAAAATGTTTAAGCAAATATTTCATGGGAGTTTTCTTGGGAGGTAAACATACGCCCTTCTGAAACAGCTACTGATGATCATGAAACTTCTAATCCACCTGAGGGTCATTAGGTTACCAATGAATTTATGGGTTTTTTTCATTTAAATTCACGTCTTCTAATTATAAACTTTAAAAATATCTAGAAAAATAATTTATATGTGGATATAGTTTAGATTCCGATGCATCAGACTGAATTTGAGGTTCTGTTTCTCTCTTTTTAAATGTTGTCTCTCTCTTTTTAAGTCTTGATTATAAGTTATTATGGGGTGGGAGGTTTTGGGGGTTTGGGTTGTTGGGTTTTTTATTTCTTTATACGTTTAGGGGAAGAAGATACCATTTTTCCTGGGACAAAGTCTGACCTCGATAAGAACACATGAGAACAAATGCAAAACGAGTTTCAAAAATTTAAAAATACTGGAGCAGCAACTAGCATGGCTTTGTCAAGAGCAAAGCTTGTTAAGCCCATCTAAATGCCTTTATGGCAGGGTCACAGGCCTTACGAACAGAGGGGATGATGTAGGTGTTATACAGCTCGACCTCTGGCACTGTTTCATGTGACATTTTCAAAGCAAGCTAGAGCAAGTAAGTCTAGCTGAAATTGCTGTTAGGTGGGTACAAAAGAAAGAAAAAAATTACTTACAGAATATCAGACGTTCACAGTAAAACCGTGATGAAGGGTTTATTAGGTTACAGTGGTCTCTCCAGGATCTGGTACTATTCAGTACTGTCAGCAGACTATGGTAAAGGTAATGGATTTAAGAGATTGGAAAAAGATATTACGTTGGAACAGACTGAAAATACACTAAAGGAAAGATTATAATTCCAAACAAATTAGAAAAATGACCTAAAAAAAAAGAGGAAAGCGAAAATCATTCAAGATACATGCTTATGGGAATAATCCAACTTGCACAAATAGAGAACAGCAAAACTGGCATTAAAATTTAGTCCATAGTGAATCATGATTTGAAAATAGTCAACATAGTGCTGTAAAAAAACTGCAAAACACCATGCAGAATGCATAAACAGGAGCATAACAGACAAGCAATGCATCTTCTTCAGTCCATACTATTAAGTCCAAATAAAGAGGTACATTACCTATTTCCATTTTGGCTGTGCTAGATTACCAGAGCAGGACATCCCCTCTAATCAGTACAGGCAAGGACCAAGTTCAGTCATTTTCATTGCATTGGACGCTCAGAGAGAAATTAAAAACAACATGGCTTTTGAAAAACTTTCTTCAATCTCTTTAAATGCTACACCTTTGGTTTATGCAATTTGGAGGTGAAAAAATTATGTTCCTAAATTAATCATTTTAGACAGTATTTCCCTATGAATGTGGCATAGGTAAAATAGGCAAACTAGTATGAACAACTCTATATTATCACAGTACTTTATTCTATATCAAGAAAATAATTTGGGCCTTAACTATAATATAAACTTGCCAAAGTCCTTACCTACTGACAATGATCTGCCTTAAAATCAATTATGCACTTTCATATCCAGGCCCGGACTCATTCAAGAAAGGACATAGTCTACTTTGGAAAACAAATATCATTATGCCTGCATATTCTAAGATATTTCCACAAATATATGAAATTGTATTCCTTTCCTTCCTTTGCTAAAAATATCTCCTAAAAACTGATATCTTCTACGCTGGGATTCTTCCCATCCTACTCTATAATTACATATTCTTCAGTTGTAGTAAGGTCAGTCTTGTGTAAGGAAAATAGTTTTGATTATATGCATTAGAAAAATCCAACACTTGCTAACTGAAAAACAGACCTAAACCCCAACAGTCTCTTGTACTTTATGAACAAGAGGAGAAAAAAACATTTTTTATGGTTGATTAAGAGCATTTATCCAAAAAAGTATAACAGAAAAGATCAGCTAAATGTTAAAAAAGGTAGTTTAATCAGATTTCTATTCAACAGTGAGAACAATACCTATAAAAATAAAAATCTGAAACTCTGATGCTAATTACATTTAAAATAAAGCCAAATGTTCTATTTTTCTTTCAAAATCTGGAGAGTTTTTCCTTAGAGTCGAAACTAAAGAAACATTTTGTCATCATCTGATGTTAATTAATGGCTTTGTATTGACCTCAGCGAGCACAGATGTTTTGTAAGGTGCATTCTGTTAAAAGCTATTGATAGTCTAAACATTTCATAGTAACTAGCTCTGTCTCCCTCCTCCTTGCATTTCTCATGCCATGAACTAATTAAAACTAGGAATGATTACTTGTAATTTAATGAAAAAGACACCCTTACTGAAATTGTTTTGACTTGGTACAACACTTATATTTTCCAAGCTAATCTGTAAACTAAACAATAAAGAGCACTAGATGTAAAGAAGGTTAAAATGGGAAATCCAGACCGAAGACAATCGGTGAAGATGCAATCATTCATGGCACTGCAGAGTGGCTGTGGGAAGTCGAGATGAACTTATTAATTAGGGAGCGCTATTAATTTAACAGCTCAGAAAAAGCAATGCTTTTTTGAATCAAGATATTACTTTATTGCTAATATGAAAGCAGATATTTGAACAGGCAGAGAGCTTCATGTCCTTCCTGGCACTTAGAAGTACATTATGAACTATTCCTGTTTGCGTACAATCTCAGCAACAGCCCCCACCCTAAACCTAGGCTGTTGTACATGAGCATGCACGGCCATCTATTTTGAGAAGTCTATGTTTTAGAAAGCCAAGAGGTTAACACCCAGTCTCAAGTTCTGTGTCTATGACAGATTAATAAGCTTCAGTGAGTTTAAATCGCTGGACTTTTAGAGCAAACCAAAAACTACACAAGATCCTCCAGCAGTCAATAGCTTCACAGCCCTGACATTGCCTGAAGAATTGGGTCTTCCACCACATGCTGTCATAAATGGTGCTGATTTGTGATGCACAACAGCCCTAGTAAAACTATCTGGGCTCCACTTTAGCAGGAATAGAACAATCAGAATCTCATTATAGTTAATCACTGCTTTCCATCAATTAAATCCATCAAATTTGACATGCTTTTATAACCCTCCAAGCTTCCAGTCCCAAAAATCTCTGTCGCTGTCCCACAGCAATTGGAATTCACTGGTACCAAGTATTCACTGCCGTGGAGAGGCAGAAATGGTTCTGTAGTCACGCTTGGAGATAAACCTGGAAGAGAAGGGCTTGTACAACCTTGTAGTGCTCCTACCAAGACCACCGACAGCTGTAATCTCACACCTCTGTGACCACCTTCCCCACCTTTCTGCCAGTTACAGGTCTGAAAGGAGTGCGCCTCTTCCAATACGAAGTTTAGCACCTTGCTTAAGACTACTTTACCAGCAGCATCGACCCACTACTGGGCTTTATCCAGAAGCAGCTGAGGTACAAATATGTTTTGGTTTTTTGACTTTGCAGTGATAGTAATAGCTTCAAGCAGGACGATGGTAACCATCCGTTGGTGAGGAAGTCTACAGCTGTTCCTTGAGGGATCGCAAGCAGAATTCTAACTCAACTTTCAGGCTATATCCAGCCTGCTAAATTAAAACTGCCAGGAACATGCCAATCCTTGAAGCCAGCTGACAGGGATCATCCTGCATTTATGCTGGTAGATCTTTTAGCCTCTGACCCAAACAGGCTACATGCTAGCAGCTGTCGAGAATGGGCCCTGATGCATTTTTAACTCTATTTATGCCCAGGTACTGTTTCAGAGGGATGCGCTCCAGTGCCTGGCAACCTTCCTAGGGAATAAATTAAAAGTACAGGTGTAAATACAGAATATTTTTTTATATTGTCAAAATCCAACTTATGGATGCCTGGATTGGTGTTCAGACTCTGCTAGGTGGGGAGTGTCATTTTCTGTTCCTCACACCATTTAGGTTTCAAGGTGCAAGAGATTTCTGCCAGTTCCTTTTGTAATAACATATCATAATTTCCTATCTTTTTGGATAGGATATTTGAATGTATCATAAGATCATATCTTTTTGGTCCTTTTCATTCCTAAACTTGTAAGACCAAACATGGGAGCCATAAAATATTAACAAATTTTCATTCAGCGTCCTAAAATGGCAAATCTTAGTTTGCTTACTCTTAAGACCGACACTTCAAAATGTCAGACTTCCCTTATATACACTTTTTTCCCCTAGCTCAAGTTTATTTATACTTTTAAGAATGCTTGGATCAAATGGCATCATATAAAGCAAACAAGTCAGATAAACAAAAAAACAGGTCAAAGGATTAATACTATTTTTCCCTCAGTGCAGCTATAGCCACCTGGTGTCACAGAACTCTTCCTGGAATCTAATCAAAGAAGGGCTGAAAATGCCACAAACACAGGCTACTCAGAAATGAGAGATACTGGAAATTTCCAGAGGGACTCATTCATGAGTTTTCTAACAGTCAAGTTAATATTACTTTTTTTCCAAATTATATTTTGATCCTCAGCTAGAGTGAATCTCTGAAGTTGTTGCGCTGTGTCCGTGCTTTTTTCACTCTTCAGCTTGTGAAGAGCTTACTGAAAACCACCTGTATTTATGCCAACATTGTTTTAAAATGACAGCCAGCTTTGGCAGTCAAGCAGCTCGACCAGATGCTCCAATGCAATTTCTGGAAACTGAAACTAAAACCACAATTCATAATCCCGATCGGGAAAGACTAGTACTAAAAAAAACCCACCTTATCTGATCTCCAGAGCACACGGCGTAAGAAGCCTCCAGGTCTGGAGTTGCTCAGGCACAGCAGCATGGAGCTGCTTCAGCACGTGCCGAGCGTGCTGGTTTTTTCTAGCTCCCAAACAAGTTTCACAAGCAGCGCTGAGCTCCTAGCTGCTGAAGCTGGAGTGCTGGCAGTCTCCCAGTTAGCTAACATAAAGCCTATCTATCTCGGGTATATATAGATTATACTGGAGCTTTGGTACTGTTTGCCACAGAATAAGCATTAGTATATTGTATCATAATCGTGCTTTTCTAAGGAAGACACAGAAATCTTCCTTCATAAAGGGTTGTGGGGTTTTTTGTAGCTGCTCTGCAGCACAATGAATTGCACTGTTGCACTCACTATGATAACATATTCCTGTGTACATTAAACAAGATGTTTAACAAGGTACAATTTATTAAAATGTTTCTGCATTTTATTTTTTACATATGCTTTCTGTACCTCAAATACAGCAACATATCCTATATTGGATAGAAGGCAACTGCTGTTGTGTGTGCTTTTTCTTTTTTTTTTTCCCCACATGGGCTTTACATTTTTCATTCCTACCAGGGCAGAAGTCATTGGTGCCCTTGCTTCTTTTGGCTACTGAAAAGGTGCTCTGAAGTTTTGTGATACTAAAGCTACTTTCCCTGCTCCAAAGATCAAGCCTGGCAAGTTAACTTCATTTTGGAGGAAAAAGTCTGGGAATAGTTCAGTGTACCTAATTTCCTTTATATGTCTATTGACTACCCACAGAACTGAAACTGTCATCCTGCTTTAGCCCACTCAGGGATCTCTACCACCAAGGAGGCTCAGGAAGACATACTTTCCAACATCCATACTGAAGCCTGATGACACAATTAATATTTCTAAATCATCTTCCCCATTAATGCCTCCACCACCACAAAGACCCAGTATCTGAGTTTCCAGCACTAAAGGGGTGGGGTTAGCTTTAACATTTTAAAAAAATTCACACAGCAATATTCAGCCAAGTATTAAACCGTTCCACTGTTGTAAAGATATGTGCCTTAGATGAAATCATCACTGACAAAATTCTTACTCTACCCATGAACCCAGGTTTTCACTTAAGCTGCAACAAATTAAATAGAACTCTTCATTATGCAGCATAAATGAGATACCTCCAGATTATGGAACAAACTCAGGATGTAGCACACAGGTTTGCCTTAGAGAGAGGTGTTTTTAAAGAGGTTTTCTTTAACCCAGGATCGTATCAGTGATCCTGTTTACTGGTGGAGTCCGCACATAGCTGCATCTGCACAGCTGGAAAGATAACAAACCACAGCAAGGGAACAAGCCTCTGGGAAAAGACAAAGATTTTACAGATGAAAACCAGCTCACCACGAGACTATGTCCTGACACTGGGCTCAGGGTTTTGCACTATTTCCTCCCATCTGCCTTAGAGACAATTTGTTAAATACATGCATACAAAAGATTTATATTTTGCAATATTCCTTCTCTAGACTTCAAAATACTTTAGTACTCACTAAACATTAAACAAGCTCCCATCCATCAGTGGAAAGTCTTTTAGTAATGCTAATGAGCTTTGTATCAAAACCAATAAAGGTTCCTGTCATTATCACCTGTTATCACCTCATATTTGGAGAGCTACATTCACACATTTATAATACAAGTATAATGAGCTGCTAGACTTGCTTATGATCAACATCACCTTTAGGGAATGATAAGAAATATGATTTGATTAGCTTGGTGGTTTTTTCATCTCTCCCTCATTTTTATTCCTTTTTTTTTTTTTTTGTCATTCATTTAATCAAAGGTATATAATTAAAAATTATATAGAAATACTAAGATTTCTACAGAGTATCATGTTTGCCATTGGCCTGCTGGAAAAGGGTGTTGATTTCACCATGTGTTGCTTCTATCCAGTCTCTCAGCAACAGGTAGTAATTTCATCCATTGCTGCCTGCACCTGAATAACCAGCTTTTCAACAGCTGAACTTCTGTTGGAGACAGAATGGAAGAATTAGCAATTCACCCGCACAACTTCAGTGCAGATGTTGTCTCTCTGGGTAATATTAAATCTATATCCTTAGCATAGCTAGACAGAAAAGTAAGAATCCAGTAGAAGACATTTTTTAAAAGGTACTGGCTACCAAAATCAGACCAAATGCTGCAGCAAACTCAGCTTAAATCATTGCCTCAGCAGTGCTGGGGAGCTCTGTTTTGGGGTTTTTTTAAATTATTTTTTAATAAAAACTTATCAATTAAAAGGTGCAGGGTGATGAACAATGCTGTCAGATACTAGATATCAAATAAGAAATTTTTTTCCCACCTCTGAGGGACCGTGGCCATGGACAACCCACCCTGGGGCAGGGACAGAAGGACCCAGGGACTGCAGCCATGGGTAAGGCACACCAGGGCAGGGGAAAACCAGTAAGAAGGGCAGAGGAGCAACAGAGAGAAAGCGCTACTCACGGTCCCCAGCCTCCTGCGCTGCCTCACCAGAGGGACTGGCAGACATTGAGCACAACAGCCAGCGAAAGGCCAAGTGAGACCACGATGGGGGAGAAGAGGTGTTGGAATGAAATTGAGCTGGGGGGGGGGGGGGGGTGTTCTTTCCCAAGGTGTTTGATTGTTTGTTTTCTGTCTCTTATAACCTGAACCAGTGATGAAAAGTTTGTGTTAATTAGCAATAATTAGCAAAATTAAGTAAAATACCAAGCTGAGCTACTTTTGCCTGCAACGATGGGTAATACAGATATCCTGCCTATACCTATCAGCTGGATACCAATCCTGTATGGCTTTTGGAGCCTGAGGCAAGTTTTTACTGCATTTCACACCCATTTCCCATGACTACCATTATCAACTGAGAGGCACCCGACTTCTGTTCACATTCCACTCCAATGAAAAAGAACCTGAAGTACCCAATTCAGATGTAAAGAGCAGGGGTTTTCCTGTCCTGGTGTGGTTAGGTTGCCAGAACAAGCTCCAGCTGATCTTCTGCCATACCATTCTCCTTGCTATTAGAGATCTCTTAAATTATGGCTTCTATTACCTGACTCTATAGGGAAAAGTCACCTCACAAATCTGAAAATGGATACAGACAATAAACTGCCGCTTTTAATGTGCTATTTTGCCAATGAATACAGAAATAAAGCAATACATATAAATTCCAAGTGGGGAAGAAGCTATCAATCTTACTTCACCAGTGTTTTGGGATAAGGACAGTTCCATACAATCCTGGAGTCACTAATGCCACAGTCCTTTGATTTTTATTTTTTTTGAATCTTACAACATGAGTTTATGTGTGAATGTTCATTTGTTTGATATATTAGAATGCCAACATACAAAGCTAATAACAGAAGCTAACTCTCAGAGAACTACATGAGACAAAATACATCATCACACCTCTCAGAAATTGCATTTTCACTTGCTTTTCTGCACTTAGATTTTTGTCATGTATTTGGATCTAGAAATATGAGATTGTAACCATAATAGGAAAACAATGAAAACAGCTGAAAGTTGAAAGCACTACAGGATTAACTGTCAGTACAAATGAAAACTTGAGTGTTTTATTTTTCTTTCATATACAATTTTGTATTCAGAAATCAACTAGCATAATTTACTAGCACAATGAACATTAGGGATTTAAGGGGACTCTGTCGCACAGTTGCACATTTGCTGTGTGTACATTTTGCCGTCAGCCTACAAGTACCGGTAACTGAAACAATACACAGCTACCAAATGCCTTTGTGGACCTAGGCGTAAACTCCTGGTAGCTCATAAGCACTGACATGAAGGAAACCCCCAATTTTAGAGGAACTTCTTCCACTTTTCATACTAAACATACCCTAACCGTATGCCTGTTAGGAAGACAGGTACTGCACATTCGTCTCATGACTCCATTCACTGAAGACTTCCACTCAGGCTGGGATTCACCTTATTCTGCCTCCTAAAAGTTCAGGATCTGGTCAAGATGTGTTTACTATGAGAAGTATAGTTGTGTGGTGACTGCTGAGACACCATGCCTTACCCTAAGCCACTGGGAACATGAACAAATTCAGCATAAAATTTTGCAACTATTTTATATTAGAGCTGCATTTGGATGAAGCCTCTATCATTCCCAAAGGTTCATTATTGGTTTTACTTTCATTTTAGAACCAGCTCCTTCCTCTCCCATGGTGGTACTTGAGATGTATTCATAAAAGAAACAGTTTGACACATCACGATAATGAAAGCTCTCTCATATATGTGAGAATATCTGATAATGAATTAATTCTACATAAAAATATTTACTGAAAGTGAGTTAAAGTCATCATCATACAAGTGGGATTTTGGCAACTTCCTTTAAAAATCCCAAATTTAATCCATTCCCTCTTCCTTCCCTTCCTCCAACCCTTTAGAAAGTATTTAAGGTTACAGCATATATAGCCTAAGAAATCTCCATTATATCAAAACCCCAAATCATATACTAGGTAAAATTCAGAAGCAAAGTTAAAATAACAGGCCAGTGCAGATGAAGAAATTGTAATGGAAGCACAGAACTGTAAAAACTGGTCTTTTCATCTTAGATGCAGAAATGATGATTCTATCCTATTTGTCATAGGCAGGAGGGGAGGGGGAGGTGAAGTACTTTGATACTAGCTAAATTTAGTGCCAGATTCAAAAGCCATGAAGATAATACTGCTGCAATTGAAAAGATGAAAACTCCAGTTTCATACCCCACAATACTGATGTTCAGTGTTACAGCTGACTTAACTTTAAATATATTTTCATCCACATCATACCTTATTATTTCCTTGCCATATCTGCTCTCTTTTTAATTAACAAAAATGAGGTTTTTCATTATAGCTTCTAAAAAAATATCAGTGATTTAAAAAATAGTCTTTAAAAATTGAATTCGCAAGATAACAGTCAGCTGAATGCTTAAAAGGACTACCCTGGCGACTTTGACTATAAAAGTAACTCTACCTATGTCATTTTATTATCAGAAGATCAGAAGATCAAATTGTAAAAAAAAAAAAAAAGCTTTAATAAAAGTGAAAATTTTAAGACAAACACTTCTAAATGTGGCCTAGAAGAAATTTTGCATCAGAGGAATGTTTTGGGGCCTTGTGGGGTTTTAAAAGAAATATTAGGAATAGGGTTACGATAGACAGCAAGAGAAAGCCAGGATCTCCAGCTGCAGCAGCCCCAGCAAGGAGCGGCCAAAACCTAGCGTGAGCTGCAAAATATTTTTTCAGCAGAAAATTTGTGGTTACTGTTAAGGTAGAGAAGAAGGAAAAGGTCAGATCTGCGGGTGCAGTGGGGCTGGGAAGCAGCTGCCCATGCAAAAAGCAGGCTGCAAAGGGACGTGTCAGGGGAGAGAGTTTGCGTCAGGGCCATGCCTCCAGGGCTCTGCAGATTTCTTAACTTTATTTTTAGAATGTGGGTTAAGGCAAAGAGAAAGTCTAGATTTTCCCCGTGAGTGGGGCTATCAAGCACCTGTCCTCTTAGGTGTATGCTTCCACTGCTTCTGAGCTTGGGGGAACTCTTCTTCACGTATTGAAACGTGGCGGGGAGGTATCTGGGTTTGTTTAAGGAAAGGTTCTTCTCATGTTTCATCAGGTCAAGCTCAGCTACATCAGCTGTATTCTCAGGATAGCCCAGTCATCACTATCTTGGTGAACCTGACCTCTTCCTCTGATGCCCTTTCATACCAGTGTTCAGCTGTCAACAAAAAAAGGCCACTGGCCATTTAACTTAACATTCATCCATCTATTTTGCATTTTTAGCAGTTTACCTCAGCGCCTTTTGTCATTTTGTTCTGTAAATTTTGTCCTAGGAAAGAAATAAAAAGGGGGTTAGAAAGCCTTATTTGTGCTCTGCAGTTAAATTCTCGTTTTACTTACAGTGGCACCAATCTGGTATGTTAAGTAAAATAGCGAAGTTATACCGTGAGTAATGGGTGAAAACTATTTCACATCTCCTGAATCATAGCAAATGACAAAGTGTTTCCAACAGTTCTTAAATCAACTGTCCTCTGTCCTGAGAGGCATCTTAAGCTTTATCATTACCACACCACTTATTAATTGGTTTAGTACCATTAAGAAACAGCACTATTGGAAGATCTCCTAAGAGCAATCATGCTTGTTACAGCCTGGCTTTTTCCGATACTGTGATTCCCTTTTTCCTTCTTCCTGGGGTTCACCTTGCTCTGAGCTGGATGCAGCACAAGCACTTCCTTCAGGGTAACCATGGGAACCGAACTCAGAGCATCATCTGGGATGTAAAGGCTTGACCAATATTTTTAACTTACAGTGATGCTTTGTTTTAAGGATCTAGGCCTATTAGTATAAAGATTTTTACAGATCAGTGATTTCCCTACCTGAAAAACACAGTGAAGGTCAGTTGTTGAAAATATTAATTCTGCATTTCAAGCAGAGAGTTATAGTTCTGTGTAGAAAACTGTCCTTTTCAGTGAATAACTGCAGCAAAAAGAAAATAAAACCATCTATCATGAACGCATGAATTCTTAGTAATCCCATGACCAATTTAAACAATGCACCCATAAAACTGGAAATCTCGAGTTCTCTTTCTGTGTAACCCACTGGCTGTTAATCTTGTTCAAGTCAGTCAAACCACCTGTGCCTCAGTCTCTGTGCATTAACCTACATCAAGTACATAAATACTTGGTTGCTGAGCCATTTCATTCACCCAAGTTTGTTAGGCTCATTTCCCAGACAGAGGTAGTACAGAAAAACCTTAATATTAAAAGTTATGATTGGTCATAGTGAGACGGCACGGCCAAGACAACTTGAACGTAAGAAAACTCTAACCTACAAAGCTCCCTGAGTAGACGCAACTGAACTGGATATCCAGGAAAACATGGTATTACCTGAGATTTCTTCTATATTCTTTGCTTTGTTTGGATCTTAAATATTCCAAGCACAGTTTCTTCCTCCATTTGAGCTTGCATTCTTGACTGGTAAAAACATTTTTATTATTTTTTCCATTCAAAAGAGGCTTTGTTTATATGCAATTTTTTGAGAAAGACTCAAAGGACTACTGACTAGGCTGCATTTTAGTGACTGACCCATTCTTAAACACAATAATTTACCCTTCTCTTTCTTTGTACCTTGGTCCTTGCCCTCTCTCCACCTCCCACACCCTTTCCTCACTAAGAAACACTGGCTCTCAGATTTGCACACAGAACAACTCAGTATGTTCTCCCAGTGATGCCAATAGTGACTAAAGTGGTAGTCTAAAGCTCAGATGGGTTGAAATATGCCTTTTTAATAATACACCAAGTGCACAGAAATTCATATTTTAACTGCAAGAGGTTTATGTTAATAGGATCAAAACAATTTATCTGCCCGCTCTGCTTTCCTGCCCTTTCAACCTTCATGCCATACAAGTTTCTGCTGTGTTCATTTTTAAACCTTACAGCTGTCCTCGGTTCGTTATCTGTAACAGCAATCCCAGATTTATTTTTGCCTCAGACAATACTGGAGTATCACACTAGGATATACCAGCCAGTTTAATGGATCCATGACTTTTCAAATCTACTGACTGGACACACAAAGCATTCACTCTCAAGTAAAACCAGCATCTGTAATGACCCAATCTAAAGGAATCTTATTTTAATTTTTACTGCCTAAGACTCCAGTAATAGTCATCTGTCACTCTTTGAACAAGCATTACATAGATGTTTTCACCAACACATGAGTAAAATATACCAACTGAAGTCTGAGGTCAATTAGCAAATTTCAAGTTTATCTGCATGATTCTTTTCCGCTTTCCCATAAATGCTGAATTTAGAAAACATGACAGGTCATGTAGACACTTTTACAGTAACATAAAGTATTCTCTTGCTTTCATCACAAACCATAAATTTATTTGGATCTGTGCTAAAATCCTGCTTCTACTCTGTAAAAAAAATAAAGCAATTTTTTTATATAGCATTAGATCACTGTATATTTATTGCATGTTTTTTTATAATTGTTGATGCTGTTACAGCGTCAAGGCTAATTTCTTATAGGCCAGTAGCTGTCAAGCCTGTATTTACTTTGATTCTAATGCTGCCTTCTAATCAAGAAGCCAAATCAAAGTTCTCAGGAAAGAGTTAAGAAATCAGGCAGCAAGTATTTCAAACTAAATTGATGTGGTAAAAATACAAGCTCTGCAATGATGGCATTTACCCTAGAGGAAGATCTATATTAGAGCCTGTTACCATCCAACAACTCAGACAGCATTTCAGACATGAAGGGTCTTTTATTTTCGTAAAATGAAAAATGCTGAATAACATCCTTATCCAAAAGCTGGGATTGGATAAATAGGAAAAACACAAATATCAAATACTCTGTTTCTGAAAGTGGACATCATCTTATTTCTACCATAACTGTAAGATGTTTGGCACATCATTGCTTTTTGGTTGTTTGAATATCTCTCCATCCCCAATTATTATCCGCCTCACCCCACACCCACTCTGGCAGAGCCAATCTTTACAAGCAGGTATAGCTGATAAAACATTCTTCCCGGTGTTGAAATAAATATTACTAAAATCATAAGAACTACTGTACAGTAAACAAATATATGGCACAAAGTGCCTAAAGATTTGCTGTGGAGTCCTTAAAGGAATGAATCCTCATTTCTTTGTACAAAACTTTCCTGCATTCATCCTTGTGTTACCTCTTCCAATGTTCCAGATCTGTGGATAAGGAACATACAAGGTAATAAATGAGATATCAGTTGTCTGCATCTTCTAGCACTAGAGAAGAGGAAAAAAAAAAGAAAAAAGAAAAAAAAAAAAAAAAAGAAGATTCCTGGACTCCTAGACTCAGATCCCAAAAGCAGAATCCACTGCAACACCCACACCTGTGCCTACATTCCAGAGAGACGTATTACAGGACGTACAATACAGGGTGATGTACCACAGCCTCCCGTGCAGTCTTTGGCTAGATACTTCAACCAACATAAAGACAACCACGTAACATGCCTTGGGTTTTTTCTCCAGAAGAAAACCAAGCAGGCAAGAAGCCATACTGCTTTTTCACCAATCCTCCCGCGCAGATGCCGGGGTACATACCTGTTTGCAGGCAGACCTGGCAGGGGTGGCTCTCAGGAAGCAATGCTGACTCATCCTGTAATGACAGAGCATCAAGATCATGAAAGCTGTTGGACTTCTTTATTTATTATTATTCAATACTGTTATTATTCCAATATGGTTACCAACCTTTTCTCCTGGCCTGACACCTGTCCTTTGTTTCATGGTTTTTCATTCATACAGACACGATCAAATATTTTTCTTTCCAGAGGGGAGTTCTCAGAGCATCATTGCTACAGATCTGATACACCGACTGAGGACATCCAAGCACGGGCTCTCACAGTCCTTGGGTCCAAAGCAGCTCATGAGAATTACAGATCATGCAATTATGAGCTACATAGTAAGTCTATGCAGAAAATACAGACAGGTTCACTTGGATTTTTTTTTTCCATACCCACCAGTAAAGAAAACAGACATTTGATTGCAACAGATTTTATATGTTTGCTGTGTGCTTCTCCTTCTTTCTCTGTCACAGAATTACTTATACTCCACACGTTTCTTCTGTTCACCGCAATTCACCTCCAAGCAAGGCACACAAAGACCCAGGAGAACAGTTTACAGACCAAATGCAAGGTCAGCAACAAAAGCTCTGATCGCAAAGCAGTGCTTTTAGGGAACAATATTTATCCCATTTGTCTTTTGTTTATTACCATCATTTAAGCCATTCTGTTTTGTGAGCTGTTCTCCAAAGGAACCGTTTTCCTCCACACAGCATCACGTATTCAACTTCTGCTGCTCTCATCGTACTGGTGCATTCTCTTTTGTATGTTAAGTGCCATCACCTGGTATCATCAGCAGTTTCAAATAACTCCCCTGTGAAAACTACAGTTTTATTATATATAGGCTCTAAATTTATTAGCTTACCATGAATGTCACTAGAAAAGAACGTTTCTAAAATGAGAGGTAAAAACAATATAAATGCAAGTAAAACAGCCTAGCTATCACTTAATCTTTATGATAAAATATTGATTTAGAATGACAATAAAATTGTTTTTTACTGTCTTATCTACAACATTTGAGTTTCATTCTAAGATTCTTCCACTGTTATGGATTCACATAATGATGCATACAGACACGTAAATCTGTCCCATGTACAAACTTGGAACATCAGGATATGCACGCTTAGCGGCACAAAACAAGTCATGCCAACATACACACTGCTGGTTGTTGGCTCGATTTGATGAACAGTGAGCTGGCATCAGGACTTTAGAACCTCAAGCAACAGAGGAGCTTACTCAGAGTCACATAATTTCCATGTTATAAATAGGAAACAAATATCAGAAATGTTACAGCAGGGTTGGTTTTTTTTTTTTTCTTTCCTATACCAAACAACTAAAAAGTCCTATAAGTGCTATCAAAAAAAAGCCCCAACAAAGCCACAGAAAACCAAAAGCTTTTTCCTTATTTGCACATACTGTTGTTTTGGGGTTTTTCTCCTAAAACATGATGCATGGTAATAATACTTGCATGGGGTTTGGCCCAGGAATCAGAAGGGAGCCAAAATGTTCACTCAAGGATCAGAATCACAGACATACCATGGATCATATCTCTTATAACATTCTGTGGTGATACAAACCCAGTCTCATATTCAAAAATTATTTACACTAAATCCTCATATTCATGTCTCTTTCCATTTATTTTCATAATAACATATGCAAACTACTCTATAGATAGCACATGCAAAGTAGCCATTTGCACAGAATTATTCTGGAAGTATGCGAAAAACAAAGTGACTATTTGCAGATGAATTATGTATTTAAAATCATTACAAGTCATTAATTTTTTCACAGGCTCGAAATTCCTTTCACCTGTGACAGGTGTGTGATGATCAACAGCCTTTCCTCAGATTTTGCATTTCAACCCCTGATTTAGCTAAAAGATTCATAAAAATTTAGTAACCCTGCTTTCAGTTGCCTTCATAACTGGTGTGTAAGGATTCGATTTTAATCTACTGCTACTTTTGACAAAAAGTCATTCAGCACTTAAACTCCAAAGTCTGAGTGTCTGATATTTAACATGTCCCCAAAATAGGGGAGAACTTTTGAAATCTGGCATGTATGACAGCATATTAATAACATTTCAGGTATATTTATTCCAAACATTATTAAATATCAGACATGTTTTTCTTCTTAAGGATACACAGCACTGACAAGACACAGAATGAACACTGAGTTTTTAAATTTAATACACTGTTCAGCCACTGTTCCAGTGTCATAGCATACCTGTTTCAACAAACGGAACAAAAGTATTCACTCCCTTCCTTCCAAACCTATAAAGACACAAAGTAAAAGGAGTTTTACAAATTAATCCACCTAAATGTTTGTTGTTTCTGCAAGGCTAGATTTGCAAGAAGAAGTAGTAGCGTGTGTGTGTTTGGTTTTTGCTTGGTTGGGTTTTGTTTGGTTTTTTGTTTGCTTGCTTTTTTTAAATTAGGTAGCATATTTGGAAGGGGCAGACAAGCTTTTTGGCACGTGAGCTCTTAAGTCTGAAACAGAAGCAGCAAAGTCCAAAACCAAATACAATTTGAGTTTATTTCCTCTTAGTTTCACCTGAGTCACAGTTAAACCACCTTAGAGAAAAGCAAGTTGGACACAGTGGATAAGAGGAATGTTAACGCAGAGTGGTCGTGCCATGGTTGGTTAACTCCTAAAAGGCACACTCTGTGGCACACGCAAAAGGCAGTAGGTGAAGAAGATTTTACTGTGGCACAAAATTGAGGGTCCAGCAGAATCACGAGTTTCAGGTCCCAGGCTTGTTTTCGGATGGTGTTCAACCTCTGAGGATGGAGAGCAAGAAACCACAGATCTGATCTGTGAAATATTTTCCCTTCAGTAACTGTTCCTATTCTTTTCTGATTGTGTGTGAGGGTTTACTCTGGTGCAAAATTGTTGTTCAGATCCATCTACATTTTTTTCAGTGATGAAAACTACCATAATTCTAGGACCAGCTAATGTTAGATTCAGTGACTGATTCAGAGTATCCTCAAGAAGACATTTTCCAGTGTTGGTGTAATAGATGTAATGTTCATCACTTCTTTTTAAGGCTGTAAAATATACTTCCAAAAATTCTAATTTTCTGCTTGATTCACATGAAAATAGCTTTGGCATTTATGAACAATAGAAATTTTTTTAATTTTTTTTTTATTATGGAGCTGTTCTAAATATTCTTTTAAGAACAAAGACCTTTCCCAGATAATCAAAACCAGCTAAACAATTTCTACTAAAGGGATAAGAGCTAAATTTTATCATTATGTTTTAGGTCCACAGCTAGAGAGTTTTGTGGTATATAGCATATGGTCTGTTGCTTCTTATTAACACTAAAATTAGCCAGAATTATTTGCAAATCAGCAGGAAATGCCATCGTGTCTTCCAACAGGACAGACAGACTCTTTCTTTTCACTTCCCCAGAAACAAATGAAAGGAAAAGGGGATTTGGACTCCATAGACAGCTTCACAAAAGAGCAGAAGGAAATGCCAAGCCTTGATTATAGAAAGGAAAGGGAGAAAAGATAGAAAGAAATAGAAAAGAAG
The DNA here is from genome assembly GCF_028858705.1 of Grus americana. Lineage (NCBI taxonomy): Eukaryota > Metazoa > Chordata > Aves > Gruiformes > Gruidae > Grus > Grus americana. The sequence goes on from NC_072853.1 coordinate 63,743,222, forward strand.
GGAAAAAACAGAAAGCTTTCCAAACTCCGTGCTCCATTCCCCTTCCTCTCAAAGGGATTTGTACCTCACTCAGATTAAAACCATGGTAGCTCGCCCCGTATCAAACTTCCCAGAAGTTCAACTTGGTAAAGGTTCATGGTGTCAGATCCATCTCTATAATGGATAAATCTTGCCCGAGCTGTATATTTAGCTCATATACTGCATAATATTTTTAATTTCCACGTAACAGTGATTCCTTTGCTCTATCCCTTCTTGCACTGACCAGTAAATTTCACAGCAAGGAAAAATATTTTTGCAATACCGATTGCAATTACGTCATTATAATCCTCTAACATGCCAGGAGATGTAGGAAGTTTTAGGCCTAAAAGAAGTCAAAGAAAATTAACAGAAAAGAAGTAGTAATTCTAAAGGAATGTCTGTTGGTCAGCATACGACTTCATTTATATTCTGGTTTTGAACTTTTCACTGCTTACCAAACAGAAATGTGGGGTCTCGTTTTCCAAACAAGAAAACGTATTTGTACGAAAATTAAACTGCAGCCTTTTAGCAGATGTCGTGTTAGTTTGATATACTCTGGTCATAAAGACAACAAAATAAATGATTGTATACAAACAGTCCTCACACTGCTAAGAGTCTGCAGAAAAATGTGCACACACAAAATGATTCAGCACATTCATTGCCAGGTTTTTAAATGGCTTTACATAATTTAATGAAATTTAAATACAGTAAAAGGGTAAAGCTTTGATGCTCAAACTCTAGTTTCAATATTTTCTTTTTCATGAAGTAAGCAGAAAACCCCAAAAGAGAGCAGCTTTAATTAGCTTTATTCTAATCAGATTTAGAAGTTAGACAAATAGATGGCTCAGAATGTATCTACTTTGTGTACAATAAAAATGATTCCCGAGAGAACTTGAGATTGCAGCATTTCCTGTAACATAAATAGTGAAGTCTGTGTGGGAGGAGGCCTTATATCAAAATAATTTGTTAAAGATTACCATAAGAGAGATGTTTAGGGTTTTAGATTTTTCTCACATCCCACGTCTTTTTTTTATCTTTTTTTTTCCTTCACATTTGAGCAAATCAAGTAATGCAGATCTCCTATCAAACAGTGCCAAACAAATCTGGTTCTCTTGAAAAACACTATTTGCATAAGCCCATTTATGCACTTGAGCTTCTCTCCCCAAGTAGCTCTTCAGCTCCGCGCTGTGTGGCCTTTTTAATGGGAAACCTGAATAATGTTAAGCAAACCTGGAGCAGGGAAACACGTTTTTACATCCAATTTAAAGCCCTAAGCAGCACACAGCTCAGAGTTACATGAGAGTAGTAAATGGCTCCATGTTTACTCCTATTTTAGGAACAGAAGGAACAGCTCTTCCGATCTAAGTACAAGGAAAAGACATGGACAACTTTGGAAAGTTTCTCAGTATAAACCGTCCACAGCTGGAAGGTGTGTGCTCCCGGCTACATTTCCACAATATATTCCCTATTCAGGTGCACCAGCACTGCAGCAAACATTTAGAAGTATACTCCCGCGGCGTCTCTCCCCAGAACTAGCTCGGGCTGAAACTGTTTGCCCCATTAACAGGGCTGTAGCTGCTGCAAGAGTTGAGTGGCAGAGCAATGCACAGCAGCGGGGAGCGTAGCCTGCCTGGGGGCTTTAGCTTGGATTTAGCATTATTGCAACAATTCAACTCACTTTAATTGCATTAGAATTATCAGCTTCAATTTTAGCTTAGGTATTTCCTTCTCCGAGCTTTTCCACCACATGGCTCTGCTCCCATCTTAGTTGCTAAGCTCTTCAAGGTCACCTAAAAGGTGGGTTTTGCAGAATTTTTACAGGGCTTTTAATTATTTTTCTGTACACTGTCAGTGTTTAACAAGACTTATCATACAAATCTTGATCCAGAAAAGCACTTAATCACATGTATAACTTCAATTTCTTGAGCTGACCATGTAATCTGACAAGACCGGGCACATGCTTAAAGTCAAAGACATGTTCCACTGCTTTGCTATTTATAAGTGAGAAAGTCTACCGCTATACAAGGAGAAACACAACTCGGTAAAAATATCCCTGCTTTGGGTAAAAAATAATGTCTTCAGATTTAATCCTTGGAGTCTGCATGAATTTACTTACAATTTTAACACTTTTCCTGAAGATGTTCTTCAGGATAGGTCTTACTCTCAACTGCACCGGGAAAAAACAAGTCAAAGATTTCTTCAGGCTTTCTTCATAGTCATTTCTGTATGTTTAACCAGCAGATTCACTTAAATCAAATGTCCTCTCTATTATCCTAAAATCCACTAACATTCTTCTGCCTCTCAATTTCAGCAGCAATTTTGTTCCACATCTCATTATGCTAATAAAGGGAAAAACTTGATTAACCTAGAAGAGTTTAGACTTATCAATCACCTCAGCTCAAAGTAAATTGGTATTGCAATGAAAATGCTTGGAAAATCTCTACCACATCAGAGACTTACCAAAGCAACATTTAGACAGAAAACTACATTTTGACGACAGAAGTAAAATACAGGTAGTTTACAAAGCATCTAACCATAAAACTGTATTTCTCTGCTTGTTACACTACTAAACCCAAACTCTTCTTGTGAAAAAGCTACTCATACAGAGCGTTTTTATGCAAGGGATATTATGTAAACAGCCAACCAATTCTTTTCAGTAAAGATTGGCATTTATTAGCAAAGCCTATTTATGAAATTCTAGAGATTAGACAGATACCCTGTGCCTGCAATTCAAAAAACTCTCAAACAAAAAAAGACCTCAAAATTTATATTACAGGCTAGAACAGAACATTGGAAAATACTGGAAAGAGGAAAGTGATAAGGACTTCCCCATGACGTGCTTGACAGCTAGGACAAGCACCGAATACCACTCGATTTCACAGATCACTAGTAACCAGATTGGTAACTTGAATCTCCACCTGAACAGGTAATTTTAAAATACCTGCAAACAACCCGACACATCTGGGAATGTTTTTGCCCATCTCCCAGTTTCTCATGCATTATAGATCCTGGTGAATAAAGGAAATATCATTTTAATAATCTTATTACAGTGAAAAAAATGGAAGTTCTAAACTGAACAGTGTCAACTCAACAAGACAAAATGTGTCTGTAGCAGTTGTGTGCTTCCTAGGAACAGCCAGCTAAGATCTCAAGCCACTATCTCAATAGAGTAGTAAATAGCATTAATGAGCGGTGTAAGCTGCATTCTGTATGACTGTACCAGCGTGTCGTAGCCCTCTTCTGTAAATATGCACCTCTTGCAACAAAGGGATCACTCAGTTCCCTGCACCGTTCCTTCTGTGGCCACTGTACTGGCCACGATAACAAAACCAGAAACATATCAAATGAAACCAATGGGTAATTTTGCATAGGTCACTGTAAAATTTGATTAAAGAATGGTCTGTCCAATATATCCATATTTCCTTCCTTATCCCACTAATAGGATACTTCCATCGAAGGTATTTGTCAATATTTTGTACAGACAGCTGGTGCAAATAGATTTAAATGGAGACGAACTTGCCACGGTGTAAACCGGGAAGAAACTGCTATCATTTGAAAAGTGAAGCTGTTTATACCCTTTTGCAGATATCTTCATGCTTACCAGCTTTAGATAAAATGTGAGAAGGCAGAAAATAGAGCAGAGGTTAGATGCAGAACTCCAAGGGTTTCCCACCGTCACCGCAGACCCGGGGAGGATCACGCCAACACCAGCCAGCACCAGCACCAGCACCAGCCTCTGCCTCTGCACGTGCCCCGCTCCCTCGCGCTGCCCGCAACGTGAGGACGGAGAACTACGGGAGGAGGAGGGAGACCAAGCGCAGCAGCCAAACTTCCACAGAAATACAGTATATCCAGTTTCACTCCTTGCACCTAGCTGCACAATCTAGAAAATTCACCAAAATGTAAGGGTTGCCAGCTTACTGGGATGTCTTTTTTTTTTTTAAGAATTAAAAAAACCTAAATATTGCTCAGGATGTTTTAAGATTATTATTGTTGCTTTTCCATTCCCCTGCCTGCCAGACTTCACCATTGTGTGAGACAGTATGCACTCAGAGAAATTACAAGGAACCTATTTTGTTTGCTTTTGGGTTTTCTGTCTAAAGTATATAAAACTCCCATGGAAAAAAACGTTATCACTTTGTCTCTCTAACATACAGCTTTTAAAGTGATTACAGGGACAGAGAAAAATCTATGGAAAAAAATGTAGAAAATTGTATACTTTGAAGTAAAAATAGAAAATACTCAGCTGTATACTTTTAAGTCATTGTACTTTAGAAGCGTCATTCTAATTACCTGTTTTTTGGGAACTGTGCCAATGCTAGCTGGAAAAAGCACTCTTATCTAGCTATCAGCTACAAAATAGAGAAAAAAATTGCAAGAATTATTGAGCTTTTGGAGTTTGGAATGATTGAGACCTAGTTAAAGGAACATATGCTACTTTGATTACATAGCAGCCTCTACTCCATGTACTCAAGGAAGAATATACTGTAATACAAGACTTTAATCAACATGCCGAAAAATTAAATACAGTGTCCCTGTATCCTGCTTTGTTTGGGGGTGCGTGTGCTGTCATAAAACAACATCTCGTACCTTCTAGAATTACGTATATTGATGTCAGTTTGCAAACTGAAGTCCCACAATAGCCAAGGAGGTAAGGATATTAGTATAAAAGTAGCAAGGTATCAAGAAGGCCACTGTATGGCAAATTACAGAAAATTTTAACTGGTTGTTTTTTGTTAGAAGTTATTAACATTAATGTGCAAGACTGCATATCCAAGTCAACAATCTACAAAAATTTGCCTAATTTCTTAGCCAGCTCAGGCCAAGGGTGTCTGTGATGACATTTGCTCCGTGCAAAGAGCATCCACAAACCCAGAAGAGCACTGCACGAGCTGGTGTATTCCAGTACTCCGGAGTATCCCAACGGTGGTTCACATCCTGAAAGCAGCCTCAGGCTCAGCCGCAGCAGCAGCAGGTCTTATAAGCAGCACAGCTTCAGCAGGGCCATGAAGTTTGAGACAAGTGCTGCTACACCAGTACGGATACAAGTCAGCCCAAATGAGCCTGGGTATCTCGGTCCCCACACTGCACAGCACAGCTTGGATCAGTCAGAAAGGTTACTTCGAAATCCTGAGCGCTGCTACCAAACTGCCATCACACCGAGAGCACTACGGAGTTCACAAAGCGTAACACACACTTTTAAATACCCAGCATGTCAGAATTCAAGTAATTTTTTTCCTATATCCCATATGCTCGAGCCAGTAAGCACTGAAATGCTACGAGAATCTCTCCAACTTCATTTTTCCTGTGCAGTTAACTCAAAACTATGTTGCAGCAAGAAAGAACAAGCTAAAAGGAACAGGACGCTGATGCCTGGTGTTGAGCTCGCTGCCTTGCGAGGGTGTCTTGTTTCTCATCCCTGCTTGCCTCAGCTGGGGAAGCCCCCGCTTCAGCTTCTCTTTGGCTGCCTTAAGCGTTCCTCCATGCAACAGGCAGGGCTTTTTACAAATTCTATTTCTACATCCATTTTGCATAACAGTCAACTGACTGAAGCTGTATCCTAGAAATTCTCTGCCCTCCTAAGCATGAAGATGCATTAGAGCTGAAATCCTATTATTATTTGCTAGCCCTTCTTGCACGTGATGTGCAAGTCAGGTATGGCGACACACAGACAGCAGTCCCGTCATCACTGACCCCAGACAGCCAAAAGTATCAATCCCATCTGGGTTTGGCACAGACATAAAACTGCCTGTCTGATATGGCTGCTATACCCCACGTTATGGTTCACGGAAGTTTTGTGCTTTCTTGTGTTATCTGTAGAAAAAATGATGGTACATCATAAAGACAGAGCAGCATGGAAAAATGATAGCAGATCTATTGTAAAGCCTTCAGTGCATAGTTGGCTTATCGAAGTTTTTTTAACAAATGTGAACCATCACAGCAAGCTTATCAGTTTTTCAGCACTTCACATCATACAGTCATGGGGTTTTTTGATCTGCTCAGAGGAGCCTTAAAGCCCAATAATACGCTTTATGGTCAAGCCACAGCCTCACCATCACCATTTTAACTCCTTGGATCCAGCCCAGACTGCTTGGCTGGAAGGAGCATTAATCACAAACGGTCTTGAAACGGGAAGGGGTATAAGGTTTTGCTATGCGTAACTTAGAAAACCTGCTCTCCTAGCAGATCCACAAAGCTCCTTTTAGTGTCATTACATGCATGCAGAGTAATTATGTTAATTCTGCTAATTAGTCAGTATGGGTAAAACTGTGGCCAAGCTCCAGTTTCCCAGCCCTTTCCCCATTATGAGCTATTAGAAACTCCAGAAAAAGACTCAACAACTCTTGGTAATATTTGTTCCTGCTGGATTTGATCCAAGCCATTCTCCACAATTCCATTAAAGCACAGCAAACAAGGCTAGGCATTAATGCATAACTGAAGTAGGCCTTATGCTGTCAACGTGGATCAGATTCAGGCTGGCTCCGTTCCAGAATTATGCTTTTAAAAGCTTATTTAGTAACAAATTGCATAGAAGATAAACAAGCAATTAACCAATCTCCCAAGAAACTAACAATCAAAATACTCTGTGCTGAAGTATTAAACATATTAGGTTGTTGCCTTCATCTGTCACTTGGTTCCGCAGTACCTATGCTATCTGACTTTCAGCCAGAGCAAAGTCATAGTTGATTGACGTAAGTGCATGCCACCATTTCTTAATTTTAAATTCCGTGTTTTAAGTACACAGCAATATGCGGAAAGTAAAATGCAATACAGATCAAGGAATGAAAACTTACAGATTCCGTATGTACTCAGAAGGTAGGTCCACAAATGTGCTGTTCGCAAGTCTGAACGCATATCCAAACCATGTGGATTTACACCTGTGTGATATGAGCGACTTCCAGAGTTACTACCTATCTCTGTCACCTTCACATTGATATTAGCTTTCATTACTTCAAAATTAATACAGGGCCAAACCCAATCACTTTGATCACATTGTTACATTAAAATCAAACGAGATGAGGCAGCTCCGAGTTCAGTCACATCTCTGCACCTTGTAAATTTTCATTAGATCAGACAGATAGGTTGGAGCCTAGTTTTTTGTTTCTGCTTAAGTTAGGAATGAAATAGAGTTTAAGATAGTCACTTCTCAGTACACTCAGGAACAGGGCTTTATAAACCCAAGGTCATTGGGAAAATCTGAAGCAATTGTTCAAAGCCCTTATTTTGCATGCTTTCAAGGTGAGCAAGACTCCAACTAGAAAAGGTAATGACAGACAAGAGTCAGAGTAAGTGACATAATTCTGTCTGTAAGACCACGTAAGAAAGATTTCACAACTTTGGGCTCAGCTGTTTCAGGTTAGGATTACCACGCAACTGCCCTAGTCAGAAAATATATTTATCACATAGTGCCTGGCCGGTGATGCATTACACATCTCTGACTTTTCCTTACAAAGTATCAGCTACCTTAGCCTACATATCCGGATCTTCAATGCATTTTGTACATCTGCCTCCTTCTATTGGACATCTCACTTCTTCCTTTCCACAGCTGTGCTATGACTGAACATGAGCTTTTTCAAAAATCCCTCATGTATCACTTTCAGGTGTGAGCTTGTCTTCTCCTCCTGTTTCAAAGTCATATGGCATTGAGCTATCTGAATTATTCCAATATATCTTTACTTGCCTCTTTGATCAAGCTGTTGTTCACAGGTACATGCTACTGTGGCTCTCGGTTGTCAATTTATCATCAAATTTCTACAGCTCTACCTATTTTTTTTAAAAAATGATGAGTCCTGAAAATTGTTATCAAGAAGGCAGAGCCGCAGGGAGAGTCTGGATACAGTGCTGTTTCTTTGGAGCTTCCCTTTTGGTGCTCCACATAGTTTCCTCCAAGTCAGCAGTTGGAGCTCTCTCCTTATCTGACAGCCACTCTGGATGGAGACATTCTTTGTCAAGGCTCTGAACCAAGGTGAACTCATCTTCCTGCCTAAATCTCTCAGTTCAGACGGAGGCAACCTGTTGTGGGGACAAGTAAGCCCCACTGAATGGCACACTGTACCTTCTGACTTCCCCGAGTCCTGAGCGGGAGCCTAACCCCACACGCTTTCAAACATACACCAACTCCAAGATGAGTTCATACTCACTCCCCGGCACCTCGTGCTGTGTAACTAGCAACTAGTGATCTTTGTCAAGAAGTCTCGAAGCTCTCTTCATAAAGCAGGAATGCAGGCTGTCATCTTAAAGGAGTGCTGGGATGGGGGCGACCAGGCAGTGATAATAGTACGCTTTAGCCCTGGGTGTTGGAAAAGGGGCATCCTGCTCTGCACAAGCATTCAGCTGAACCAAGGAGCTGTGAACAAGTACTGACCAGCATGATCTATTTGAGTTGTCAAGTTTGACAGCAAATACAGGCTCTTGGGAAGCATGATGAAGGCTGCCAGCTGACACCTTTGGGCTGTCTCAGGGACAGCTTTCTGCTAAACGGTGCTGGTATAAAATAATAGAAATCCTGCAGCACAAGAAACAGTGGCGGGTAGGTCACAGCATGCCCATGGTACAAAACTCAGAAGCAGGACAAGTGCTGAAGGGCCTTGTAAGAGTGTTGTGAAAGGCCGCGATACAGGTGTTGGGTCTGACCACATCTGAGGCAGTTGGCAGAACCAGTCATGCACACATTATCCATTTTTGTTACTATTCTTTCCTGTCTGCAAAATCCTTAGAAAGCAAACAGTAGCACCGTGAATACACTATAGTTATTAGGAATATTCCAGCTATTTATCTTATATACTAGAATGGCTGAGGTACAAATGTGCATCACTCAGGTGGGATGCAGGTAGCATATCCCCATTCAGCCACGGACTTCATACATGCCCTAGACCAACACAGTCATTCTGGAAAGTGGGACTACATCGATCTGCAAAGTCAGAATAGTAATGCTTCTGCAGGGTTACTACAACCATAATGGTCTGATGTATATGCAGAACAACTGAAGCTCTGTGATAAGGGGATCATACCTGAAAGCAAATGGGAAGGCAGCGCATCTATGTGTTCATACACATCCAAGTGAATGACAGCACAATTCGTTCAGCAGCTCTTCAGCAGTGTCATTTGCCCATGTTTTCCTCACATATATCTTTGCCCTATATTATTCACTGACAAGCATGCAGCTGAAGAAACAGTCTAGGTGCAGCAAATGCAAGAGAACATCTCTGAGAAGGGCTACAACACAGCAACACCACAGAAGCTGTTCAAATATCTGTTACACTCGCTCTTCCGTATTTTTTCTGCCAAGTAGTAGCAGGAGCACAATTAAGCAAATCTTTCAATATGTCATTGTCATGTCCACTTGAAGCCAACACGCACAAAATGTTGTTCTTGTCGTCCTGCTAAGTATTGCTGAGCCTTTCAATGCACCATGCCTGCACATCAGAATTCAGTGGGATAACATAGACAAGAACAGACAATGAACACTCTGAAACTTTACAACTGTATGAAGATTTTCCACGTGCTAATGTTGGCCTCAGCAACAGTAAGGGAGCAATTTTTACACGGTAATGAACTGTTCCTCTGATACAAAAGCACAAAGCACTCTTCTTCTAAATCAGGCACGTAAGTCCTACCTTCATCCCGCTAACCTTTTCCTCAGGAAAATGTGCACTGTTGTCTATAACTGCATAATTAACAAATTCTGAATTTAGGACAAAATTATTTTTTATCACTTACTTTCTAACCCAGCACAGCACCACACTGCCTTATACAAATGTGTTTCTCTCCTCTTATTGAGTGGCACAGAACACTTTGTCGAGTTGCAATGCATAAAAGTGAGACCTGCTGAACATACTCACAAGAAGCAGTGGCATGTCAGCTTCCCATCTTCAGAGCAGAAGACAGATATGGGCATGCAGGCTGCAGGAAAGCACAGTTTACCAGAATCATCAGCAAATTCTTGGCTATACATAGGGCTTGAATTTCCACATTGCAGAGGAACCGTTTCTGTAAACAGGTGTTCTGACATCAGTCTAACTTACTAACGGGGGGTTGTTCTTGTCATTACCAAGTACACAACAGAATAACACTATCTATTTTTGCAGAACAGTTGCAAAGATGAAAAGCCTGCTATTGTATCCTTGCAGTTGTATATCATTAGATTCTGCAATATGGTGGTCGTATTTCTACAGCTCCCAAATTGGAGTGAAAGTTTTCAAAAATATGTCAAAATATTTTTTCTTAATGTTTTTTCATGCATCTGTTTGGCCATCTTTCAAACAGCTCTACCACATTACACTGTACAAACAGAACTAAAATACGGATCCAATCCTGCAATTCTTTCTTGCTTGCTTAAATTCTCAGATTACCCCACTATAGGAACTGAACTTCTCCCAACCGCATCTGCTCTCCTAGATTCCCTATGCTGCTCATGTCCTCACACATTGCCCCAGTCATTGCTCACTCCTTTGTTCCTTAGGTGTCCTTCTAATAGGAAAAAAATACATGTTTACATAATGAACATGTGTAAATGAGCAAGTATACATATGTTAATATTTGCACCATGTTCTGTACACGCTCTTACCAATATCAAGAACTGAATCCTTGCAGCTAACTGCTTTACATCTTAAATATCTTCAGTATACATTACTTGTCAATTATCCTGATACTTAATCTCCTCTAAAGACAAAGGAATGCATTTTGTTTCTGTGTTTAGTTTCACAGGAGAGAAATAATATGTCGGGCCCTCTTTCCATTAGAAGTTATTACCATCCCATGTTGTGAGAGCATAGCTACCTTTAAAAGTGCACTTGCCACAGCAGTTGTGTAAAACTGCCTTTTGCTGATTAGGGAAGGGTCTGAGTTCATTGCATAGTCAGAGTTAACTCTTACACACAGGTTCACCCACATAACCAATACCTACTTATCTTGGACTTTGCTTTTTCATAAAATTGCAAACAAAATTTCTAAAGTTTTAGATAGTACTTTCACCAAAACAGGAATTCTACAAAAATAAGTTTATATGCAAATGGTTTGAATAAACAAGTCTGTATAAAACCAGTAGAAGAAAAGCATTTTATAGGAGAGAAATATCAGTCAGTCACAGAACATGGGAACAGAGATCTAGATTCACCTAGTTTTTGCCAATTGTATACACAAATTTCTATAAAATTATTGTGTCTTTTCACACAAAAGAGTTTTTATATGGAAATGACACTGTTTCTTAAACACCTGAATTTTACGTTCAGATACCCATTTGCATAGTTAGAGGTCACAACACATGAGCTTAGCCAAGCAACAATATTACTCCAGCTTGACTTTTACTACCTTTCAACTGGCAAACAGCTGAGCAGTCTTTCACCTTCTACTAATTTACTGTAGCAAGTACTTTCCTTCTCCTGCTCTGCTACACTTACGCTCAGAAGGTGCTCTCAGTTGCTAACAACTTTTTTTTTTAAAAAAGGAGCAATAAAATAAGTTTTTTATACTTGAAAATCCCCCATATTTCAAAAAACCATATTTCTAAAACATATGGTGTACACACAGTAAGAAGAAACAAATAATGCTGACAAACACATCTTGAATTCCAGAACATTAAAATGAGATTTAATGCAGTGTCACACCATTGTAATAGAATGTAGAAGAAAATAAATCATGACAGCCTTTTAAAATATTTTAAATTTATGTTTTGTATTGCATGTTCAAACCTTACCGGCATTCAAAATCTAAGGATTTTCAGCATGCTAGGGATCTGCAGAGAAAATGCTCAAGTGGCAGGCCAGTTTCTTTGGAAAGGCTCTTTCCTCAGTACACAAGTCAAAAAGCTGCTATTGCTGATAAGAAGTAGCCTGATCTATCAAACCTCCTAGCAAGCAAAGCCAAGCCTTTCCCTTCCTCCTCTCATCCAGAAGTCTAACAACCTTTGATCTCAAAGCTGGGAAGATGTTTACTCCTTTTCCCAGGCGACCTATTTCTCCCCCCACTCTTTCCTAGGCTATAAGTGAAGTGGTGCCTATGGCCAACTACGGCCCGAGAAGTTGACCAGCGAGGCTGAGATCCGGGACCTTAGCCACCTTCTGAAGCTCTCCTGCTCCCAACTGCACTTGGTCTCCTAGAGTCCCCACGCTCCTCATGTCCTCACGCGTTGCCCCAGTTCTTACTCGCTCCTGTTGTTCCTTAACTGTCATTACCTCCTTTCCGCTTCTTTATCACCACAACTCCCAGGCTCCGAGACCCCAATTTTACAGGTGACTTCTGAGGACGTGAGGAGACGACAGTGGGATATTCTTATCTCCATTCCCTCTATCGCACTCTCTCCCTTATCTCGTGCCTGGCTGATGGGAATGTTCCTCTGCAGATTCTCCTGCACTAGTACCTCACCTGCTGATAGGAAAAAAATGAGTTTAAGTACAGGTTTCGGTATGAGTGAGGTCAATGTTTAATAGGGATATTTTTCCTAGTTTTAGTAACATTGCCAATGTCAAAGACAAAAATTTAATAAGTGATAAATACCTACTGATTTTGAGACAAGTTTTCCTTCTCTTCACGCACACACACACTTTTGCCTTTTTTCATAGGCTGAAACAAGAAGTTTTGAAATAGGCTTTTGTGGGTCATGGGAGAAAGTATCTACTGACTCCATTGCAACTATAGAAAAAGTTTATATATACATGGACTGATAAAAATCAACACCACTGCAATTAGCAAAAGAAATGTAGACGTTCCTTATGGCAATAAAGTTAGCTATTTGGATATCATTAGAATTAACATCAAGTGAAACCACCCTGCTGGGACCATGGTTAAAGAAATACTACCTACTCAGCACGTTTCATCCTGAGAAATGCCAATGCTTTAATACTATCAACAGAAACTAAAATATAATGCCAAGACTATAACACTCGCCACTGTAGGATGATGCTCTGTGGAAAGAAAGAGAATCGAACATTTAACAATGCATGGTAACTTCATTGCTGTGCTTTAGGTAAAGAATAATTCAGTAAAGAATAACCTAACAAAACAGCAACATAACTCCTCACACTGGAAATGAAGTAACACACAAGGACTGGCACCTTATTTTCAGCAGGTTTTCAATACACTCTGACATGCTTTGAAGTATTACAAATACGGTTTTCTTGACTGAAAATGAAGCCTTCTGAACTTCTTGCTATCTCATCTCTTATCATTATGAAAAGGAACCGGGTGCTTCAGATGTGATTGCTCAAAGATAGCTGCCTGTGACTGTATTTAGAACTGTGAAAATCAAATTGTCTAAATCCCATGAAAAGTGGTTTGGTTGTTTTTTAATCTAGTAATCTAGCAATTGGGACAAAAGTGTCTTTCAGTTTAGAACTCTAAATATGAAGATTAGGTTCTCAGAATTATTAAAAATATACAACTGTCACTGAAGTAAACTGTCACAGGGTCACGGGGCGGGGAGTGTTGTGTCCCATTATAGTAAGTTATCAAACTTGGCTGCTTCTCATTTTAGAGTGAACTAAACACATCATTCATCTTTAAACCAAAGTAAATTCAGAGAAGCAGGGGAAAAGAAACCCCAAGATCTACAGTTCTTTTCTCATGGCATCTCTTGAAAGAGTGTTTTGATTTCAGCACAGAAGATGGTTTTATTCTCTGAAAGATGACTTCCAACTCCTGCATTACTAATACTGTCAATACACAGCACTCATTGGGTAACATCAACTCAAGAAGAAACCATTTTTTTAGTTTATCATTTGCTACATTCCTGAAGATTTGTTAGAAGATCATGCCTTTTCTATACAAACTTGCATTACATATGAATAACATGATATTTAAATGAAATTTTAATACAACAAAAAATAATCTGACTGCTGCCCTTCAGAACACCTTTGAGATCTGTCTCTCTCAAAATGCTGGTAAAGCCTTAAGGGTATTCTAAATCATTTAATTTAATGTAATCCCTTTTACATGGTTCTGCTCTGTTCTATTACAATCTTAACAGTTTTCACGGGAGCAGCCAGGGGACAGGATTGCCTTGGGCGTACCACGACTTGTTTCTCCATCAGTGCCACAGAGGACGGTCACTTGCTACTGCTATTATGTGTTTCTTTGCTAAGTTATAACAATAATCAGTATGGAATTGCTGAGATTAAGACAGGAGAGTTATCACAAAGGAGTTCAACTTCCTAGAAAGTTGTCTAGAAGGGTCTTACTGGTTCCACTGAAGTAAGTATTACTGATTTTTAGAGGTGCATTAATTCAGAAAAATAACTAGGCAGAACATCCCGTTCTAACCCAAAGCCACAAATAAAACTCCTCTTTAAAAGTAATGGACTTTATTTCACTGACTAGTGAAATAAATATACCTGACAGTATATTCACAGAAAGATTCTGCAAGTCATCTGCTTGACTCCCAGCAACTATCACAATAATTATTGCAAAAGAAAGCCTTATTGGTAGGTATTAATAAAACAAAGCATGTACACAGTATGTATGCAGAATCATAAAGCCTACATCTTTGTAGCTGAGAGGTTTATGTTTTATTTCAAGCAATGGTGTAATATTCCTGTTCCAACACCCTTTCTGTCTACGCGAGTTTAAGTTATTTGATATAGATTTTTACAGTAAAATACAAACTGAACAACAGACTGCCCAAAAGCTTAATATGCAAGGCTCAGTTTGTGCATGTGTTCTTTCTGAAAAAATAAGAGAATGACGTATGCACATCCACTAATGAGAATCTTATCAAGAAGCTACTGTAAAAACTTTTATTCCAAGGTTTACCTACAAAGCACAGTATAGATCAGCTTTTCTCAAACCGGAGCTCCAAATAGGCTGCAATCACACAATCATTCTCTGATTTACTACTTTTGGTATCACACAGTTGGATTCTTTGGAGATCTCACTACAGAAACAGAATCACATGTGCGAATTAAACACAAAGAGTTTCATTGTTCAGTTAAAAAAAAAAAAGTTTTAAAAATCTAAAACTCAGAGCTAACTATGCAGTTGTATGTTTAAATGTATTAAAAAACTCAGATAAAATTCTGACATCAATAATGGCCACATCCATGCTATATTTTCAGATCTACTTGAGACTAGACTCCAGCCAGTATATTTATATCATTCAGAACTAGTTGTAGGAACTTAGTTCCATGCAAACACATCCAGTTGAAAACTCACCATTGAAAATATGCCAGAAAGTCTAGTGCTAAAGGGATGAGTAGAATTAAAAGACCTAATAAAAACCAAAAAGGAAGGAAAATTTTAATGTTAGATTTTTTTAGATGCTAGTTAGATGCATTTTTTTAGATGCATTTGTCAGATGCTAGTTCAATATTTGCAGCAGAACAATCTTTACTTGCAAGTCAAGCAAACTGCAGAGGGGATGAAGTATATTCTCAGCCTTTACTGATTAGTTATTTCAAATTTGAAGGTAATGCTGTGTGCCAGCTCGGCCCAAAAACTGTTCCTAGCTGTGCAACCTCAGAGGTAGTTTTCTGAACTTTCATTTTAGTGATGGTTTATGACCTTGGCCAGTTCAAAAGTTGCAGTTTATGGGAGAAGTCAGCCACCGCTAAAAATGGTAACGATTCACGTCTCAGAGCAAATACTAATTTAACAAGGAACAAACTTCATGAACAGCGTTGTAGTCTGAGCCCAAACTTTGGTTACGCTGTCCATCTCGCTGGTTTTAGTCTTATCAGAACTCAGTTTGTGGGGCCTGGCACGTATGCGTTACTGTATATTGGCACTGGAAGTGTTTTTTGATTGAGATGGGGATACGTGAGGATATGGGAAAAAGGGTTAATGACAGCTGAGAATCAAGAGTCTTAAAAAATCAGATAAGAAAATTTTTATAAAATTTGCTTTGGATATTTTTATAAAGTCATCTTCAATTCAAGTTTAAAAACAAAAAATATAGTTCAAAGCAACAAAACTTTTAAAATCTGAAAAAGTCTTAGTCATTCTACATTATCTTTCTTGCATGCAATTTTTTTCAGTGTTTATATAAAAAAAGATGTAAAGAAAGATTTTTACTTTACCAATTAAGTCCAAGAAGTTTTTTAAAAGGCTTCTAGAGAAAATCTTGTAACACAGAAAGGTTATTGCTACACTACTAAACATAACAGCCCAGGGACTCCTCTTGCCTTAGGAGCCAAGCAGCGCAGCACGGCTCAGTTTGTACCTACACGGCTGCACTGTCCTCCACTCAAAATATCCCACAGCAGCCACAGCCCAGCTTCCCGCTGGAAATAACCCTCACAAGAACCGTGCCCAGGCGGCAGCTGGAAGAGCCCTAGTTGGCAGGAACCAAACAACATGCTGATGAACAGTATAAATGCTGGTCCTCAGAGGCCATTCTTTTCCTTAGCAGTGAAGGCATAATTAAAGATTCTTCGCACCATTCAGTGTTAATGCAAGACCCCAAATAACACTAATACAATCAATGCAATGAGTTAAGGATAATGTCCGTTACCAGCTTATTCATCTACTTATTTTCTTGAAGCTACTTGATGTTTAAAAAAAAAAAAACCCACCAAATTACATTTTACTAGTTTTATTAGATGTTCTTTTGGCACAGCAAAAATCCAGATGATGTTATATTTTAATTTTTAAATGTCCTCATTTCATGGAGAGTCTTTGAATCTTTTTCACTTTTAATCAGTCATTCTATATTATCGTCTCCAGCTTCAATTTTTTTGATTCATAATTAGCAGAAAATATAAACTCCCTATAACTGAACAGAATTTCAATGAAAATGAAGATTTCCTTCATTGGGAGAGATTTTAAGAAAGAGCAGTGAACTCAGATGATCAGCAGTGCATTATTTCTGTCAGTCTCCTGTACTGACCCTAGAACACTGTCATAAGTGAAGCGTTCACCTAATTTTGGAATTAAGCAGAGGGGGGAAAAAGCGGGAAGAGGAGAGGTGACAAACCAAAAGCTACCAAATTCTTCATAATAGCAAAATTTTGGCCAACAACATGCTTTTGTCATCTTCTTTTAAGATGACTTCAATGCCTTATTACTGAGTATTCACATTTAAATCGGTGGGGGGAGGAAATGAATAAAAAGTAAACCAGTGGTGGACAAGCTAAATATTTTCTATTTTCTTTTTCCCATGAAGAGCAGCCATTTGAAAATACTAAGCAGCACCAGTGTCAGTAATTTTTAGCATGTCACAACAAGGTCAATATGTTACTAACTTTACAATTCTTTGGGTAATAGATTAGACATGTTGATGCAGCTTTTGGTTCATTTGGTATCACCCTCATTATGGCTTTAGATGGCACAGGGGATCAATATTTCTGAACATTACACTACTCCTGAACAGACAGAAGGGCATATTGTTTATTTGGCTGCCTGGTGATTTCTGACACAGGAGCCTATCAATTATATTACGGGATGAAAACCAGTGCCAACTAAAAGGACTCCTAACAGAACACCACAATATGGTTACTCAAGAGCTGATCATTCCAGAGCAATCAAAATATTAAACCTAGCAAATAATATTTAATCTGAGGCTGGATCTATAGCAATCTCTGCTTTTTTTAACCTTGCAAGAATACTTGTCACTGACTTTAAATATTCATGTTATGAGGTGGTACAGGATTTCCCAGTATCTACATGATTTCAGTTGCCAACAGTTAAAGCCTTTGGCAAAAATTATCCATTTAAGCAAATACAGCATCTAGGCAGGAGATGGAATTACATTACTTTCCTACAGCTAGCTATGTTCTTGCCCAGTGTGTCCATTACTGTCCAGAAGCTTTTACAAGCACCATTACCCTAGACCCTTTAAAAACTGTCTGTAATGCAAGGTTAAATCTCTCAACTGCATTAAATCTCAATTCAAACCACCTCATTGTTATTACACATGCATCACTATTACAGATACTCGTTTGTGCATCTATAGTTAAAACTAAATTGTGGTTTTATAGCAAATACTGGTGAAGAAATTTGATCTGAGTCCAAAAATGTCTGCTGGGATCATTTGGATTCCTCTGTCCAGTCAGGAGCAGCCATAACAATTTATTAACATGAAAGGACGTTTTGCAAATAGATGCTTTTCCCTACTGCCCTATCCCTTACAATCAAAACCATGTTCACCCACCAGCTCAGACAGGGAGAATATTCTGAAGCCAGTTGAAAAAGAAACCTTAGATGTACATAGGGTAGAAGAGAAGAGATGGGATGAAACAGCCTAATCCATGTCCTATACTTCTAGGAGTGAGGTCATCTGTATGGCAATACTTAATATCAAGGCTTTCCTCTGCATCTCTTGTGACATTTGAAGATCTTTTAATACACCTAGAATATATAATAAGCTGCATCTTGTGCATTCTAACAAATGCTATAAAGGCCAATTAAGGCTTTCTACATATGGAAAAAGTGTAAAATTTAATTAAGACATCTGTCTTTAGAGTATAGAAACACCAGTGAGGAATCAATACAAGGGACAGTATCTGTTTTATTTCTCAGCTTGAAACTAATATCTGCTCAAAATGGGACTGATTGATAGGATCACAGAGAATCCTCTGGAAGGAGGAGCTGATTACTTCTGCTCCAGAGAGTATGCTGAGGGATAAGAGCTTTTTAGATTGGGATGAGGCACACGGAGTTTGAGATGGGAAGAGGCAGAGAAAGAGACTGAGGATGGGAAAAGCCATCAGCATAGTAGAGACTAAGACATTTCTGAGGGGAACAGGAAAGAAACACACAACCAGGTTCTTCCTGGTGGGCAACACGTAAGAGGAACACACAGGCTTTGCTGCAACACAAAAGACCTTAAAAATAGGTCCAAACACAGGAGACAGGACAGAGGGAAAATTATTTATAAACATTTTTGTTTTTCTTACCTATTCCTTTATTTTGAAGTTAACTATTAAATTTTTCCTCCTAATAAAACCTTTTCTAAAAGCTATTTTTACAGTCATACAATTCAGGTTGGAAGAGCCACAGGTATTTTTTGAGAATTCTTACTGTAAGGCAAAATAGACCCACCTCAGATCAATGGCTAAATGTGGATTCTCAGTCAGAAAAAAAAAATCCAAAACATATTTTCAACAATATGAGCATAAGATTCATATGCTCTAACTTGATGCTTGATTCAGATGCACTAACTTGAACTCTCTAACTTTGTTTACTAGCTAGTTTGAAGGAAAACTCTTATTAAAGAAATATCATAATCATTAATTAGGTCCTGGACTTAATGCAATGAAATCAGTTTTCTTGTAAAAGCAAGAAATACAGTTGTTAGGTAAGGTTTCTTTATTCTTGGGATAGGCTTATTTTCCTCCTCTCATTGCACCATACTGGAAATTTTTTATCGCCTATTACCTATTGTGTCAGTCACACATAATTTAACTCAAACCTTCCTGTTTCTGTCTGAGAACTCTCCATTTGGTCACGATTCTTACCAAACTGACCAGAAGAGTCTGGGCAAGGGGCAAATGTTGTTTCACTACAATTTTACAGTGTAGAAGCAGAAGCATCAATATACTTTACAACTGCTTTCTTTTACAGAACCTTTTGTTGGAACATGTTTACAACTTTGGCCAAAACTGTCAGATTTATTCTTTCAACAGTAAAAGCGTGCTTTTGGAAAGGTTAAAGGAAACTGGTCAAGGGGTCTTCAAATTAAAAGCTCTGACTTAAAATGGTTTGCAAGTTTACCCTTTTTAGCTGTACCTAAAAATCAAGTGTTATGAAATTAAATGTTCGTCAAATGTTTGAATGGATCTTTAAAGCAGACATCAAGGGATGCAGAAGCATTTTACGATAAAGGGCATTACTTCTCAACACACAGCAGCAGTCAACATTGCATGTTAGAAAAAGAGGACAATCTTTCTAAATAAGTTGTGGGGGCAAGTTTTCTACAGATGTGCGTTATGCTACAATCACATTCATCAATGTTCATCTACTATTAAGAAATAATATTTATCAGGGCTTGTTTGCTGTTCGCCATTATGTGGTAAGAATAGAAAAAAATAAGCAGCGACAGAAATGCATAGGAGCAGCCTTCACTCCCATTCTTTTATCAACACGGTGACAGCTAACCAGGTGCAAAAATCTCCTTGAAAATTATTGCATCTGCATGTCCTGGAATCACAGCGGGAGTTTTTGTTAAGGTGATAGCCTTTCAAAACAAAGATTCCAGGCAATTGGTCTGTCATGTTGTTTGCTTTAGACAGCAAGTAACAGAGCTGCCAAGCAAGCTAGAATATGCAGCCCTTAGGGGACCGAGTGCAAGCTCTGGGGTTTGTTAGTTTCTATATAGGGTTATTACAAACAACAACAACAAAAAAACCCCAGCAACAAAAAAACCCCACTTTTTAGTTCCTCGACAACTTATTTTGGTTAGCTTGGGAACCATCAGGAGCGCTCAGAACTACATAGAGACAAATTTTGTTGTCTTATTTTCTCGTGTAGTACTTCACTGAACAAATGCCCTCTCTCGGTTGGGGTATTTATGGAGTAAGACAAAACACATGGTAAGGGTAGAAAAAGGTGTTTGTTGGTGACCAAAATACACAAGGACTCTCCTAAGTGCAGGAATACCTTGCCTGTTTCTGAAGAGATCAGCCAGGTTTTACAGATTTGCTAACTGTTTCTACGAGGCCTTCACTTCTGGTTCCCACAACCTTCTGTTCCTTTCCATTGCCAGGAAGCTCATTCTGTGAATTCCTAGGGTTAGTCCCTTTTTCCCCGTCACATATCTTAAGGACGGCAGAAGCAGAGCAGCTGGGATATTAATGGAGCGCTAAGTAGAACAGCGGGAAGGTAAATGGAGCAGCAGCCAGCAAACAACCGAAAGTCGAGGGAAAAACCTTGCTGAATCACTTCTTTCCCTCCTTAGCACAGGACTACATGAAAGTGAACTGCAAAAGTACTTATTTATTAAAACCCGCATGGCATAATGGATGTAGGAGCTGAAGGAGAGCAGGCTCTTCAGATTTGTTAAAGGCGTACTGTTTAAACCGTGGGCATCAATATATTCTAACTATACCTTAAAATTTACTGTGCGATAGTCAGGAATCAGAGAAAAAAAATCACCCACATCTTTATTTCACAGAGTCTCTATCACAATATGTAAAGTCTCTCCTGTTTATCTTTTCCCGAAGTATGAACTAATGATTATTTCAAGGGACAGAAACCTCACCAAACAGCAGAGCCAAATAAATAACTTGCAACACATGTGTCTAATTCTCTTGCCATGAAGACTTCATTACTTATAGGTTTGAAGTAATTTTTAACAGAAACAACAGCAGCATCAAAATTAAGCAGTTGTAGGTGGATGTTTCCCCTCTTTCAGCTGTAAAAATAGATTCTGGCTTTTTTATATTGTCAGAATTTTTGAAACTGAGAGGCGGGTCTGATATATTTTTATAATTGCTTCTGGACATTATGCTAAAGTTTAGGGTTTTAAAAATAAACAAAAGGCTTACAACTAACACTTTTCAGTTCCTACATACAGTTGCTACTGTATTCTTTTTACACATCATTACGTATCTGAGCCTCTTTCGGCATTGCACCAGCAGAGACAACTGCTACCTGTCCAGCGAATACCTTTCTTCCCCCTCTCTTCCACTTTCAAAGAGAAAAATGCATGTAAAGTTTTCCTGGTGCTACCATTGTTAGCTTTTGCTTTATCTTTAAGTGTGCAGTGACTAGCATTGAAATCTGTAAAGTTCAACTTTAACATGTCACTGTTCAATGCAAGACCATACAAGATGAGAAGATGTTTTAATTTTAAGAAATAATTTACTCACACACTCATTTTTTCATAGTCAAATGCTCACAAGGATGAAGATGAACATATCCAAGTAGTCTGTGCAAGATGACTTGTAGCGAGCATGGAGATCAAGGAACATCAACAGTCACCAAATTCTTAGTGCGTCTTCTGGGTCCCTTATAGGCTGGCAACATGTGGGCTTTTGGTTGTAACTTTTGTACAGTTTATGACTTGACACTGACTGCAAACTTTTAATCCTGTGCCACCTCTATGATTCATTAAACAACATGTCTTCACCCTTTGTAACTTCTTTTCTACCTATAGCCTGTCCTTTGCTTTAGACTTTCGTTTCCCTAAACTGAATATTACTGAGAAAATGCATGAGATGTGCTATGATTTTGTTAAAATACTGACCTAGATGCCATCAACACATGTAATGTTTTTATCTCTCCTTTCACCATTTCCTCTGGTGCTTTCACACCCAAACATTCCCATTCGTACTTTCTTTATACCAACAGTAACATTTCTATTGCATATTTCTATAATCCTTTCACCTGAACCTTAGTCTAATCACATCCTGTAACTTCTGCTTCACTCATATGACTCTACTGAGAATTGATGTCATTCTTTCCAGACTGAAGCCTTGAAGCAAAGATTAAAGTCTGTCACACCTAGAGCAAATATGAGGTACCTAGAGACTTTCGCTTTCTCAGAATGATACAAAACCTAACTGTAGTTCTTAACAAAATCACCTCTCTCAAGATCAAGTTTGAGAATGATACTAAATGGAGGGGAACAGTCGACATACTGGAAGGCAGGGCTGCCTTCCGGAGACCCTGAATATCCCCGCGAGCTGAAAAATATGACTCTACAGAAACATCAGGAAGGCAAATGCAAAATCCTGCATCAGGAAGCAACAGAAAAGGCTGAGGATATCTGGCTGGGGAGCAGCTTTGCAGAAAAGCACCTAGGTGTCTTGCTGAACAAAAAGTTGAGCGTGAGTCTATAGCATGACTTTACAGCAAAGAGGGCTAACCACATACTGAACTGCCTTAGCAAGATCATAGCCAGCAGGTCATGGGAATTTCCCCCCAATTCAGAAGCTGTGAGACTGCATCTGGAGCACTGTGTCCACTTTTGGGCTTCCCAGTCAAGAAAGGTATTGGCATACTGTAGCAGGTCCAGCAGAGGACAGCCAACATGATTAGGAGGCTGCACCGTACTATTCGTGAGAAGGGGCTGACAGAGCTGGTGTTGTCCAGTCTGAACTATGGGTATGGGTGTGAGGTATGTGTGTAAATGTGACAATTGCACCTAAGAGGTTAAAAACACAGGTGTCTGCTTATCTCTTATGCAAACATTGTGGATGGAGATCCTCAAGGTTGGCATGAGAAGCAGCTGAAGGAGGGAGTCTTGAGGCAGCAGGATGGCCCTGTTTTGGCTAGAGAATGCAGGATAAACAGACAGATGGTTTCTACACAGAATCTTGAAGGCCACGGTGCCTGGAGTGAGACCTTTTGCTTCATTATCTGTGAAATGAATATTAAAGCTGACACCTGTAAATATGTTAATGAGCTAAAAGAAGTACATGTTTAACACACATGACTATAGTACTCGACTCTCCACCCAAATTGTGTCACCCCTGAGAGGGAACAGTTAAGGCTGGGGTACAAAGGGTATTGAGGAAGTTACCCCCGGAGGGGAGACAAGAAATTGAAGATCTCAAAGAGGCAGTTGACGGGCTGTGCTCCTTCTCCACCCAATGTACGGATGCCTTCTAAGTAAGCATTGTGATTTCACCTTTTTGGTGAAGAATACCCAGGGTGGCATTTTGCTGGCATTATAATCATCTATTAGCGCTACTGCAGTCAATGTCTTTATCAACAGCAATTCTGAACTCTTTATATCTGTCATTTTAATAAACTTTCTATCTGTTTCAACTTTGTGAAACTGTCTCGTTGAAACTCCTTTAGGGGCCTCTGACAGGCAAACATTTACTCTGGTACATGGCTACACGTAATCCTTTAGACATAAAACGTTGACCAAGTCTGGGACTAAGACTGGACCTAGCTGCACCTAGACTCCCCTCTGAGAAGGGGTTTAGAAAGATCCTTTCTGAACCTCATGACTTAACAGGAGAGCCTCCCTCAGCCACACGTCAGACTCATATCCTTTACACGACAGTGTTTCTTACTTCCCTCTTCAAATACATCCTAATGGAAAGTATAGATGAAGATGGATGGAGCCAGACTCCTCTCAGAAGTGCATAGTGACAGAATGAGAGGCAACACATACAAGTTGCAGCATGGAAAATTCCAATCTAGTTTCAGGTAAAAACTTTTAACTGTGATCGTGCTCAAACACTGAACAGGAGCCCAGAGCAGTGGTGTTATTCCCATTCTTGGAGATATTCAGCATTCAACTGGACAGAGCATCAAGCAACCTGATATAACTTGACCCTGTTTTGTCCCTTCCAAAATAAATTATCCTATGAATACTAAAGAAGTCTCTGCAATCAAATCGCTCCCTGTAGTCTTATTCATATGAATGATAATCTGGCAGAAGAATACAGGTGGAAAGCTTTGGTTGAAAACAGTAATCATTTGGTAATGGGAAAAAAAAAAGAAGTTACCTAATTTGTGTCAAACACATATAGATTCATGGCCACACTACTTTTGAAGTCGATTAGCACTTTTTCAGATATTTTCCAAAGTCTGCATTTCAATCTCTACTGTCTATCTTCTGTCACACACCTACAAGATGCTTTCCTTTTAATGAAAAAGTTACAGAGGAAAAAATGTCTTGTTTAATGAAGACTTCAAACTTAAATTGAGTTTCCAGGGGAAAAAAGTTGACAGTTCTCCACCTATATCCAGCCCACTTTTACTTCCAGGGATGTATATGAGTGTCCCCATGCACCTGTAACAGGTTCCAGGAAGGGGAACTACAGAATTATTATCCTGTTGCTTTAGTCTCAAATGTGGCTTCTAAACATCCTCTTATTCCTAGATTAGTATTTTCTGTGAATGCTGACTAGTTGCCTATTTGACTAAAATGGCAAAAACCTTCATTACAAGAATCTAAAAGTGTGTATTTTCCCAGTAGGGCAACAGTTACTCATAGAAAATAGATTTCAAACTCTAATAACCTTGGTTTTATCAGACAGTATTAGGAAACAACCAGCTCTGACTTCTCCGCTGTGTTTTGGACTTGTAATACTCTTAACTCTGGTTTAAGACAGAATAGCTTCAGGGGCTATTTTAAATTTATGCAACTCATACTAATTATAATAGTAAAATTATTTTTCCCTATTTTTAAGCAACCAAATCAAGAGTGTAAGTCAGTCCATCAATTAGTATCTTTTCCTAGTCAATGGGGGAAGATTATCATCCCAGAAGATGATTCATCCTCTTATCTAGACGCACTTATATAAGAGTTGCCAGACGTTGTTACAGAGGAAACCTAGATGACTAGATCTCAGATGGATAACATTAAATGATCACATGTTCTCTGGGCCTACCTGGAGTGAGAACATGCAAGATAGCACTTGCCTGAATTGGTGTTGGCGCAGAATTGGATACGATCTCTCTCACCGACAAAGAGCTCTCCTATACCATACCACAGTCTCAGCAGAACCTGTTATTGAGAATGTTCCATGTGGTTTTTGATGTAGATTAGTTTTTCCTTATGTTTTGAGGAGTTAAATCTCACTTCAAACATCTGATATTCATCTAAGTCACTTCATACTAATTTTCAAAGTCATAATAGTTGCATACTACTCTTCCTCTAAGCCAATGTTATTAAATACAAGCAAGAGTTAAAATCACTAAAAGTTATTTTTTTAAGAAAAAGTGCTTTAACTCATAGATCAAAGTCTTAACTACAGTATGTTTCAACATCCATCTATGTCCACCTACTTAACAACACAGATTTGTAAATGCAGAAGCTGTCTATCAATGTAACAAATACATCTAGCTTCTTAGCATTCATATGCACATATATGTCTATAGACAATGGATATTTTTTGTATGCGTTCCTTAACTGAATTATCCCAAAAAGCTTATCTAAGACTTCGTGAATTACATCCACAACAAGATACTATACTGAGAAGTGGATACCAGCAACACTGATACGAGCAGTGTCAAATGTATTTTTTCCTTGCTTTTCAGTTTTGTGGTTGCAAATATTGAAATGTTAAACAAACTGAATACAAAATGTGATATATCATCAACAAAAGCCAACATATACTTACCACTGCCCCTATTTTGCTGGTTCTATACAGCAAGACTCATTCCTTATGAGATACCTATGCTGGGACTATTCAATTAGTTGTGAAAGTTTTGCTTGAATAACCACATAAAATTGTATGAAAAAGTATTTCTAAAGACTTCTAAAAGTTAAGACCAAGAAATAAAGCTGAAATGCTTTAAGTTGAAGACTTAAGAATTTAAAAAATAGTAAAGTAAATTAAATGCCTACTTGTCACTGAAATTCACTGAAGTTGTGAACCTCTTTCCCAGCCTTTGAAAAAAACAAATGTATAGTCCTCTATGGAGGCATTCAGTTTTCAGAAAAACTGAGGAACATGGAAGAGAAAACAACTGCTGTCTACTTTTGAAATCGAGATTCTTAAGTTAAAAGAATTGACAAAGTCAAGCCCTAAATCAGGATTCTTTCTAATGTTAGGACTAACCCAAATGTCACTACCTCTATGCTACCCATATGTACTTGACACAGATTTACAGAATAGTGAGAAAAGTCTATCTGAAAAGATACCAAGACCAGATTTGGTTTTAAAAATCTTTAATAATTTTAAAAATTAGGTCCATGTTTTCTGCATGTATATTTTAACACACCTAAAACTCATTTTCAAGTTGACACCTGAAAGCAGACAAAAGGGGAGGAGAAAACAGGAAATATTTTTTTTCTTCTCCCTCATCCTCCCCCTTTTTATTTTGTCTGATATATGGGTGATTTTTCAGCTGTTGTTACTGTGTTCTGACTGTAAGGCTCCAACAAGGGCTGCCATCCAACTCTCTAAGCAAAGGTCACTCAGTGGCGGGGATTGGGAAGTATTAGAGAGCTTACAAGGAGGAAGAGATAATGACAAAATCCAGTGTTTTAAGCCCCCTGCCATACCCCTCCCACAAAATCCTCATAATGAACTTTCTATGCTATGAGATTTGGGGTTTTTTTAATCAACACTATGTTGTAAGTTTCACTGAAAATAAATTATATATTTTGCTACATCTCTTCATAACCCTGTTCAACCTTTTGGATTTCAGCTACCAATGTACAGAACAGATTAAAAAATAAGCCATCGCCAGTCTCTAAAATAATCTCTATACAGGCCACCTGATTCACAAACATCTCTTATCCTCAGAATTCAAAATCGGGTCAACAGTGAATTATGTTTTAACCTATTAGCATCCAACACACCTAATAACCAATAGAGTATCAAATGAGCCTACAATCGTATGTGTAGATCAGAAGTAAAAACAGCCTCTCACAGTGCTTTGCCACAAGCATGCTTAGTGGCTCCCCAGTAGTAACAAAGGTGAGGCAAAAGCAACCAGAGGCAAATGCCAAGTTACAAGCTTGAAACCTCCAGAATTCGATGTGTTAGAAATGAAGTCACAGCAGAACTCAGTAAGTTACTTGGTTAAATCAACAGATTAAATATTTTGGAAAATTTTCAGGTCACGTGCAGATAATTTGACATGCTTCCCATCTATAATGTACTAGTTTTCTGATGTAGCGCTCTGTATATACTAGTTATGCTAGTGACAAATAATACAGTTATTATATTAGTGACAAATAATTATTGCATATGGCTAGTTATACAGGGTATTACAGAGTTCAAGTAAAAAACCAAACACCTGCATCTTGGCAATTTTCTTGGGAAAAACTGCTGAGTCATTTTGGTAATAAGCTAATAATGATGAGCAGTAACACAGAGTGCAGAGCTGGAGTCTCCAAAATTCCAGATGAGAGTCTGCATCATCAACTGAAAAGATGCCCTGGAGCATCAGGATGGGTCAAAGGGCCAGTCCACATTCCACATCCAGCCACTGGCAAGAAAATAACACACTTTTAGAAAAGCAAAGTGTGAATACGGACCAGGCTTGCTTGTTTCTGGGATTTTCCTGAAAGATATTCTCAATCTCAGCCACTTCCTCACCAGAGTATGTGCCAGGTAGAATTAGCAGGCAAGGAAAACACTTCTCCACCCATCTTGCATCAAGTGTTATTAAAAAAAGGAAGCCAATTAATTATAGAAACCATCTTAACCTAATCTCAGATTACTTATATCAAAATGCCTTAATTGAAACAATATTGTTATTATAGGGCAAAATTAAACACATGTGAATGTTTTATTTATCAAAAACTCAGACCTTTAACACTTCAATTATTCTTTTGCCATTTTAGAGTTAATTGTATGTTTTCTGCACTTGTCATTGATTTCCTTAAGGTAATCATAGATCCTGAAACCATTTTTACTTTCAAAATATTGAAATGTGCTTTCATCTACAGCTATTCTGCCATATGTCTGCAGTATGAGATCTCATGCTAGGTTATAATCACTTAGAAGAAAAGCAAAATTCTGGTATTATTAAAGCTATAGATGTTCCTTCATACCTTACTAGGTAGAAGTTAGCACTGGAACCTTTTTCTCCTAATCTTCTATCTATCTCCCTCTCTTCAAAAGAGGCTTCACTGAGAAAAACCAAAAGCATAATTGAAAACTTTTACCTTGGTCAGAATTTTCAGTTTCTCCTTAAATTGTAGTGCGACTGCATGCCAAGCACTTTGGGGTATACTTGATCTATGGTCTCTGCAGTAGTATTCAAATTAAGGACTCTGCATAGAGTAGGGAAATATTTCCTGAATATTCAGCCACATATTTTAGTTATACTCTTTGTAACTTTCATATTTTGTTTCCATCAATAAATTAGCACTGACTTTGCTGATATAAATGTTCATAAAAGCAGTATTTCTTTGTTTACAAAGACCAATATTTCAAGAAAGTGCTTCCCCAAATCTTTCTTAAGTATTGTTTGTAAAATTCAGCATCTACAGCATGCCCTGCATCAGTTCCGTTCCACTCATCCTCACTGGGCAAGTTCTAAAATGACTTCATGCAGTATGAACGGCAAATACTGCCAGCTAACCACCAGGCTATGTTAATTTAGTTATTTCGATTATAAGCTACCCTTAGACAACGCACTGGGTGTTACTTAATCTGCTGTCCCGCACGAGATCCTCAGTGTGCTTCTGCCTACAGCGGTCAGAGCCTCAACACCACGTTCCAAAAACTCCGTCAAAGCAGAACTCTACAGCTGACTCAGGAGAAAAAGGAGGAAGATGAAAGGAAATGTGGCAAGGTCAGCTGAAAAATGCAGGAAAAGAAAGAGGAGAAAATGGGATTGTTAAGTTGAAAAGACAAAGGAGAGCAGTGAGAACATCCTCAGGTCTGGTCATTTTAGATGTTACTGGACCTCAGCAGTCACGCTGGGAATAGAGCTGAAGTGTTTGTGTTCCAAGAGACAGTGAAACTAAAGAAGGATCACAAGCAAGACGGTGCCTCTTTGGGCAGTTCTAAATCAGCTTAGTGAGTGACAGCAGTAGCTACCCAGGCTCTCCAATGTGTTACTGGATTATTAAAAGCTAAGAAAAATTCTATGTTAGAGATAAATCATCTTGCTCTAGATGAACGCAAATGATTTAACCAATGATCATTTAAATGACATGCAGATTTTAATTCAAAACATTTTGATTAATTTTATCCAATAAATATTTCAATTTGCACAGTTACATAAATCACCATAACATAACATTAAAACTTTGTCTTAATGTCAGCGTGTAATACATTCTCATCAAAAAAATCTGTAAAACCTTGAGTACTGAAATAGGTTTTTCTAGATCAAAGCAACAGACAGTTTAATATTTTAATAAAATGTAAAATAATAAGATTATTAAGAAACACCTGTGAACTGAAGGAGCCTCTTTATGGATGCTGCTAATCTAATCTATTATTCTACCAGCTCTACCTCATTATTTACTCCAATAAAGGGGTGGAAGGTTTTAGACATACCAACTGCCACCTCTTCTTTTCATACCCAATGTGCAATACTCAGCTCTCTGCCAAAATGGGCCTGCTCATACAGGCGCTTGTTTCAATAAAACCGAGAGATACTTGAAGATACTTTCAAAGCATTTACCCAGTGGTTAGCCACTGCCTATCTCAGAAGGTACAAGTGCAGTGTAATTCTCAGAGGAACACACAAAAGGGACTATCACATTATGCTGAAGAGAAACTTATTTTCATCATGAGACATTTCTTCCCTTTCACAGTGCTCTCTCACTTACATGGAAGTGTATATTTTAAAATTAACAGAGAATGTATTTTTGCATTAACCATCTCTTCTTGTCTCCAAATTAAAAACATGGAGTCTTTTTTTCCTGCTCTTAAGATCAATTACCTTTCATGCTTCAGCCAGCTCTTCCATTTATTATTTACATACCATTCTCACAGTCATTTTGCTAGAAGAAAACAAATAAATTCATGCCAACTACTTCAATCTTAGAGCTAACAGTTGTATACAGATTATGTTAGGCTAAAATTATTTACATTGATATTTTAAATTGGCTGTTAAGGGGAAAAAGAACTTTAGATAGACGATCTGTTCTTGGCTTCCAGAGACTTGCTATAGAACGAGTCAAATTTACTCCTTTATGGCTAGAAAAATCTATAGTTAATTGTTGCAAGTCAAGAAAGACCATAGTTACTGATTCTTGGGCATTTACTTTAACCCCAAAGCCCAAGAGAAAAATACACATTTATTTACAGATGTATGCCTAAAATTCACATAACACCTGCAAACAGCAAAGCAGATGCCTTATTTTATGCATCAAGTCTGGTGACAGATTAATATGAAAAGATATAATATTTTTTAAATATTAAAAATAAGTTGGTACTGTCAAAACTGTGATTGTATTCTCAAGTGTATTTTCACTTCCAGAAAGGTACTATACACATATTAGCATGCTGCAAAATATTTTGCATATACAGAGCCAGAAAGATGTTAACACCTAATGCTCAATGCTCACAAAGGTGAAAATTTGCTCTTTACAGTAGATATCAAAATGCCTAAAAATTACATCAAAGAATAAGTAACATGGGAATCATTTGAAAACTTGTAGATGGCTGGCTGTTGGGCTGGGGGAGGCTTGCAACACTGAAATAAATATCAGATTGTGCTAAACGTACCATTCTCTCTTTGCATGCACTGGCACTACACAAACGGTGGCACCAAACAAGGTTCTTCAGGGTGTATTCCACCCACGCACACCTCCATCTACCAAAGCATCCACACATGCGCGAATAGTGGAAGACAAAGGCTAGTCTTGAATACTTTTGGTTTAACTTGGTCATTTAACACTTGATCCACAGCCCTGTGAAGAATGCCTCCTTTGAGCTCTGAAGGCTTTACATTAATCCATCACATAACTAGCACATGGTTTACATTAAATTTTTCACACACCTTCTACGGATGTACTAAAAATTGCCAAAACAGACCTACACGCACTATTGCAACCGTGGATCTAAATACACCTCCAAATCAAAACTGTGTTATAGTTGATATTAACTGGACACATTAAATGGCAATAAGGTATATTTTAGAGATTTGATTACATCTCTGTAAACAAGTGCTAAGTTTGCTGGGTTCTAGACGTTAGTTGTGAAAATGTGTTGTTAATGTGCCTCTACAATGTTATGTTATCTACCTCGGAAATTCTCCATGGAGGAGTACTCTCTTCCTCTATCAAGGCCAATTCATGAGTTACGGAGAATAATTTTAAAAGGATAGCATTTTTCCTATATAAAAAATAATCATCTGCAAATGAAGCTGAACAAAGACCTAGCAAGTTTTAAGAGTTTCTGATACTCCATTAAGATCACTAGGGACATAAAAACAGTCTGACAAATACTAATGTTCTAAAAGGGACTGCATTTAAATTGATTTTAAGTCAAAATAATAAATGGCTTTTCTTGTACATTCTAGGAAAGCTCCTTGTGCATCTAAGAGTGCATTATGTGATCTTGGGTAGGAAATAGTACATTCTTTGAATGTGAAAAAAACAAATCCCTGCTTAAGAGAGGTTGGAGTACACTATACAACACTATGAAAAAAAATATTTATTTTTGGTTTATGTGCTTTTCTCCTCGATATTATGTACTGCCAGATTCTGTTTTGAAATTACAGCATTTATCTAGACAATAGAGAATTACAAAAACAAAAGCGGAAGAGAGGAAAGAAAGAACGAAATCTTGTAACTTTCCAATTTCCTTCATCTAGAAAAGTTTTTGCTATTTATGATTCTTGTCAATGCTTTTTCTGAGATTCTTACATATATTAATGGATTTGTTCCCCCAAATAGCTCTGAGACAGAAATATAAACTGCCGCTTTGCAGAGAATACAAATAATGCTTCCTTCACCCAAAATCACTTTGGGCAGCACTGGAAACTGAACCCATATTCAGATGTACAAGTCTCATTTATGAAGTCAGTTTTCCTTCCTGGTAAGGATGGATGTGACAACAGTTGATGTAATAACAAATACTTTGCACACATTAAGTCTCAGCAATAGCAAAGAAATAGCCCCAAAAGGGATCTAATCCACACCCAGACACGCACTTACATCACCAGTAGAACTGGAAACGAACTCACTGAACTTGCATCTATGATATCAGAAAAGCATTTACAAAATGACTACATTTATGCATTTTGCAGTATAATTTGACCAGAAAATACCTAAGGGATATATACAACAAGAAAGATATTTCACTTCCATTTGAAATAGATTAGCCCAAAAGAAGGAAAGTAGATGGAAGGGGCAGTCATGTTTGCATGTACCATCAAATACAGCTTTCTGCTGTTGAAAACTCAGGAATTTAAGAGAAGATGAACCCAGAAGACGATGTATCCTGCAACTACGCCACTTATTTCTTCTGCTGGCTAGCACGCTTGAAATGCTTATCCTCCTGAATTTAAGAAGCTCTAACAGCAACAAAACTGTTCAAGAATGAAAACCTGTTTGTATCATTGCCTTTGTGAACTGCAGCAATGCCTGCTTTTGAGAAATATCCTTTTAACCTTGAAAAGGATTGATGTCTTCATGCAGTGATGTATGGGGATATCTGCTCAGTAGTTATGAGCAATCACCTCACTTTGCAGGTTATAGCTATCAGTAGAGATCTATGCAGTTGCAGGAACTAGTTAATCACTGCATAGTATGGGCATTGGCTGGATTTATAACCACAGCTCTAATAGTGCAGTTGAATCCAGTTTTAATGTTTGAGGAAATTGTCTCACAACTGTGACAAAATTAGAAGTTTCAAGAAAAAGAAAAAAAAAACCAAAAACCAAAGATGAGGTTAGTTTATGGAATTCTGATGCCATATCAAACTTTGTTGCATGCAATTTTAATCCAAATAATACTTAAAACCCACGACTGTGAGAATAAAAGATAAACACCTGACAAACCCCATTATATCCTTGACTCAGACATAAAACATCAGACTAACTTTCCATCCAGCAAAGTCCCAAATTACTCAAGATATCATTTTATCTCCTTTTTAGCAGCTTCTTACTTTTGTATGCAACCTAATAATCAGCTATTCAGGACCGCAAGGAGATAGCTCAAGGAGTGGGTTGCAGTAAGAATATGGACGTCACTAGCAATGAAAAAAGCAATGGAAATTATATTAGTGTTCTAAGATGTCACAGAGTAACATATTTTAGCCTTTATTCAGAACATGAAATGTGTAAGTCCTCAAGTCTTTCAGCTAACAATCTGGGAAACGTCCTTATAAAATGAAAACTATTAAGAACAACAAAACCCCAAAACAAAACAAAACACAAAATAACACTCCAACACCCACCTTACATTTTCTGTAATACTGACAGGGTTAAGCCAGTCCATGTTCTGTTCCTCAGATACTGATGTAGTAATTCCCTCCTCCTCTACCTACCCAGTACAAAATGAAGATATGGGTTGAGTTGCCTTTGCCCTCTATTTTGTACTGATTTATTCAGCAGCCCTAAAGCCTCCTGTCACATTTCAGGAGGGGCTGTCACATATTTAGACTTTCCTGGGCATATCTTCTTTTCCCACTTGGACATTTCTACTTCATACACTAAATGCACACAACGTGTCTGGTGTATCTAAGACATGACAGCATCACTGTAGATCATAAAAATAAGCACGCGTGTACATTTCCAACCAAGAAATCTTGAAGAACAAGATGCCATCATAGGGAATTAGGAATGGCCCAAGAATTTTCCTGCTACAAGGCACCATATTTACAGAGCAGCATATTACATTTGATCTCAAAATAACAGCAGCAGAGAATTGAGCCATTCTTATCAAACAATGCTCCGACTGAGTGAAGTTTGAGATAGCGAAGACTGTCGTGCAACCCTCTACCTAGACTGCCTTTGCAGAGGAGCACAGGGATCGATTGCACTGAATGTTAAGGCTCCAAGTAACAGGCACAACAGGGTAAGTGGAAGGGACAGGATAGAAAGAAAGGATGCAACAAAGCCAATTCAGTAATGCTCAAGAGTAGTTTGTGTCCATATGCATGCATTTGTCTGTCTCTACATTGCGTATGATCCTGTGAAAGAAGTAATAACTCCGCAAGCCTAAGGAAGATCAGTCAAACAATAAAGGAAAGACAATTGCTTTTCCCCACTACAGATGGCACCACCAGCTTTAAGGAAAGCAATATTTTTGTCATTACCTCTGCAGAATCCCAGCTTTCCTCTGACTCACTGTGTGGTCAGCAATTCCCTTAATGTCAGGGCTCAAAGAGTAAAAGAGAAGCTGTGGAGCTGTTGAAAATACATGAGCCAGAGACAGGGACCAAATGAATGAGTCCTATGTATAACGCATGAGATTTGACAGATCTCTAGTAGCTGCTGCTAAATGATTCACAGCCCTATGAGAACCAAGCTGACAACTTCAGGAATCTTTCAGAGAAATACTACTTTTGTCAGCCAAATCACAAGAATTTCTAAAGTCTTCCAAAAGAAAATGAGTTGAGTTCCTCAAGACCAAGCAATAGTAAGAACAATATGAGTGGCACTTCAGGATCAGAGAGGTAAAAAAGAAATTAAGAGGTAAAACTTTGAACATGATAGCTTTGAATCAAATTCTCAGCAGTTAAATAGAGGGCAATCATAAACATAAACAGAAAAATATAAATTAAAAAAGCCTCCATCCTTATGGCTTTTTGGGTAAAAGCATAATAAAACTGAGATGACAGCAGAACCAGAGATGTTACTCTGTGCTGATGAGAAACACAAAGTTATGTATGTTAAAATAACAGTCAAAATGCCATCACCTAAAAATGTGTCACAGACAAGGTTCCTCAGCAAACAGTTTTCTAATCCACTCTACTGAAAGAAGCTTCCCTGAGTGCAGCAATGCATAAGACATCTAAATTCCTGGTTAAGGTGACAGCTTTGTTATCATAGGCAGTACTTGCTTAGACATAAGGGTAAGGGTTGTACCCCTAGTGCTAGTGAAAGCACTTGCTTCTTCAGATATCTGCTCTTGAAGGGTTCTTGCAATCACTTGTCATCTCAGGGCAGAAAGGATCAATAATAGATTTGCTAGCTAAAAAAACCAAAAACAACAACAACAAAAAAAACACCCCAAAAAACCAAACCCCAAAACAAAACAGTCTTTCACTTCAGGTATAAATACTGTTAACTTACCCTAAAACAGAATATAAACATACAAAAGTCCCAGCTCATCTTGTGTTTAGAAATACACATGGAAATACGCATGCCTTTGAAATCCAGATTACCTCTCCTTCCTGCAACATCACAAGCAGAAACCAAACCTTAATTCAGCATTGGATTCGACGCATTTATATGCATCATTTACATTCCCTATTCCCAGGAATCGATATCTCACTGCTCCAGCCAGCCAGCCAAACATCCAAGCCACTTCTCAGTGTAACCTTCCTGCCACAATTCAACTGACAACTACACACACAGCTGCATCCAAATTTAAAAGGACTTCCTAGATAAACACTTGCTTGAAGACCTGTGCAGAGACCTGGGGAAATTACACTAATTATACTCAAAGCAACCACTTCTGCCCATCTACAAATTTAAGTAAAGCAGTTTAACATTTTCATTTAAAAAGAGAAAATGAGGTAAGCAAACAGAATAACAAGAATTAATTCCTAAAGTATAACTAAAGCCATAAAATTTCAGTGTCTTTCCCTCTGGGGAAGCAACTGTTCAGCCAGCTGGTTGCTTTCCCCTCACTCCAGTAGCCACCATTCACGGTTTGAGGCTTAAGCCTTCTAGATAGCAAGGCCTGATTTAGGCTGCACCCATCTGGTGGTGCGAATCGTCTCAGGCAGGTGCCCATCAGTCTGCACGCCATGCCTCATGCTGCCGCCCTCATCAGCAACTTCCACCAGCCATGCCTTACATCCAAAGCTCCTCTAATTTTTTTTATTTACCAACAATTATTTTGCTATTTGGGATCTTAGAAACACGTTCACTGTGTTGAGAAAGAAACAGTCTCTCAGCTCACTGGAAACCTCAGCAACATCTTGTGTCTCACGCGGTCCAGAAGAGACAGACAGTCCCCTCTGCCTTTCTTCTCTCTTTTAGAAACTGTTTCCTTTCCATGTTTAGATGAGTGGCCTACAATTTTTATTTTTCTTTTTATCAGAAATGCATTTTAAACTTACCACCGCATCTGGAGCAACACAACCATGTTTCAGGTCTGTTTGTTAATCCTTTCTTTGTGTTTCCTCCTCTCCACCAGCTACATACCAACAAACTGTATCTTCCAGCACCGCTCCCCTTCCAGTTCCGGGGGAGGGTCAAGGACAGGGATTTTGCTTTTTACTTCATCAGCTTGGCTCCAAGGCTTTCAGCTGTTGCTCTTAAAACATTTATCCTTCCTTTTCTTGCCTGGGGCTTTCACATGAAGGAGACCAACACACTGCAGAGCAAGCATCTGGTTCAACAATCCATACGCATTTGCACGTGCACCGAGGTTCTTCAGTAAATTTTCTAAAACAAAAATAATATTTTCACTAGCTATGGACAGACTAATCCCTGCCTGGCCGTACTGCCTTTGGAATTATCCTCTTTCACCCAGTAAGTCTGTGTGTTTCAGATTTGTCAAAATAAAAAAGTTAAAGAAAAGTGTTCAAGGCTTCAGATGACTAGTTTGGTCTGATAACTGGTTTGGTCTGACGATGGGTTTAAAACACTAACATCTCTTTCTGTCACTATTGTGCTCGTTCCTGCTTTACAGGGGCAGAGGAAACAGAAACACGTTTCTCTAAAGTCCTATTGCAAAAGGCAATTGAGAAAAGTTGTGAAAGATAAAGCAGCAGTACTGCCACAACAGGAAAAATATTTGTTATAAGGTGTTGGCTTGAAGAATAAAATTCCTGCTCGGCATTAGGAAAAATTAACTATTTCTGTGATCTCTTAAATTTGGCATACAGCAGTATGTCCCAGGTACCATGTGAACAGGCTAGCAAGATCTCTAATTGACAAAACTGCGTATTAACTAACAACATGCTTGCAACACAAAAGTTAATATATTAAGGTATTTTAAGTTGCTGAAGCAGGACAATGGCATGGAGTAAAGAACAAAGGAACAGAAGCCAAAAGCAGAGACTTAAGCCCAAAAGGAGGGTTTGAGGGGGCAAAAAAGGGTAAGATCATTTTTTACGTGCGCTGCTGTGAGAAAGCAAGCCAGCTCTGGTAGTGCTGCACCTGTGATGATACGGAACAGCCTGTTTGGTAAACAGTATTTGATATTTACCAGCACTCTCAAAGCGAAAATCTCTACGGGTATTTGAATCTCCTTTTGCTTTTCCTAAACTTGTCAGTGAAGAAAGATATCTCATGCTTTTAGCTACCATCAACACAAAAAGATAAAATTGAATCCATCTAACTCATTCCTTATGAATGCAATCTTGAGAACGAATGTTCCTTCTCTCTCGCTCTTTCTCACACACACACACACACATATATATATATCCCCGGTGACAGCCATACCAAAAATGTGAGCATACTTAGGTGAGCAAGAAGAACAAATTGTTTAGTAAGCAAAGGTAAAAGTCATCTAATGTGCAAAATTACCTTGCCTGAATCACATACAAAAGTCAGCCCTTCTTGATGAGCCTATGAAACATTAAAAAGAGTTACCCAGGTAAAAAAAAGCGTCCACATTTAGGTATGCACAGGAGTTCTAGTTAATTGTATATGTATGTATATATCTTTGCATTTGGAAGTTTTTTCAGAGCTTTCTTTTTCTGCAACTGATTTAAACATGTCACACTACATTCAGCCATGGCATACTTGATAACAAGGACTACTGTACACTGAAGTTATGACTAATACAAGATATCAATTCAGCAAGCTGAAAAAGACATAACAAGCCTATTTTTATTCTATAACGTTTCTATATTTGTTACAGATAAAGGTATATAAAGGAATAAGTTAATATATTTATTTGCTAATACTGCTGGGGGAAAAGAGTGCCGACTTAAAGAATAAAGTCACTAATAGTTGTCATTCCTTTTTCATAGACAATACCAATATTTCAAACCCTTAATACTGCACAAAGTCCAGGAAGCAAACCTGTTCCTAAAGCCATTTATTCCAAATAAAAAAGTGTTTCAATACAGCCAAATCTCATAAAAATGGACAATTTAAAATTAAAAATTTGATATGTACATTTTGTCAAGAAAAAAATCTGACATGTTAAAAGATTTTTTTTTTAATGTATTGATATAAACTTTCATATTGATGCAAAAATGCAAGACAAAACAAGGTTTCCTTCATGTTTCCCCAGCTGGAAAATTACAAGCAAAATATAAGCACATATCTGTGAAAGATTGATTTTGAAGTTTCACATTTTCTAGTTTGGTTTAAGACAAAATTCTGTGCACAAAGCTCACTCTCCCAGCTTATGCTTTTATTTTTTTAAACCCTATTTAAACCAATTTCCTTGGTCTTACTGGTTAAGTCCCGTCCAGTTTCCTAAGCCAGTTATCTGGAACTGGGGAGCTGGATCCTTACTTTTGTGCAAACTTCCTAACCAGTAGCTGAAGCAAGAATCAAGTAGTAGTAACTCATTAGGTGAGTTACTCCCACATCTTATAGAAATGTATTAGAAGAACCTTAGAAACTATCTTCCCATGTAAATCAATGCCTATCATCGTGGTTTTAGTACTGCTCAGCACCAAGAAACACAAACACGGTCCCTGGAGTTTGGAGCAGATTTCAACGCAGTTCCAGCGTTCATTTCTGGTTAGAATTCAACCAGGACTAAATGTTCTTCATAGCTCCCTAGAAGGATTTAATCTAAGAAAGAGGTGTGCATATGCCCACACACTTCTAGAATTAGGCATTTTAAAACATTACAGCCACAAATATGTCTGCTTCGCAGTGGCTGGAGTACTTCTTTTATCCAATAGTGCAGTGGTTGAATCACTTATTCAGGAAAGCACTATGCAATCTAGCCTCTTCAGCCTGAGGAGGCTGAAATCTGTGAATTTCCCCACAGAAAGAACATCCTCCGCATACACAGGCTGTCTGGTCTGAGATAATTTACCTTCCCGTTGAAGCTATGCCACTTACTGAACTGTGATTCACGACTTACGGGACCAGAAAGAGGGCTGACTCATTGTGTGAGTATGACCCTCTCCTCTGGGGATAAAGACATTCCCTTGGGAGAATACCTCAACCCCTTCACCCAGACCATCTGCAGAATCTCATTCAATTGAATAAACATATGATGGTCTGCTGTCAACAAATACTTGACCTTACTGAGGCCTGTATGAGGCCAAGGCTAGCTAAGCTTGACTTTACCAGCCAAAACATAAGCTGAGCCTGTGACACTACAGCTAATAATACAGTTATGAGAAAGAAAAAAAGCAGGAAATGATTCATAAGGTGATACTGCCCCCTAAGCACTAAATGTAAAAGAATCCTCACTAGGCTCATTCTCATTCAAAACCCACAGTGCTCGTGGTAGGCTGACCCCAGCTGAGGGTCACCCCAGCAGGATGGGGAGAGAATTCAAAGGGCAAAAAGTGAGTAAACTCATGGGTTGAGATAAAGACAGTTTAATAAGTGATGAAAAAGAAAGATAAAGCAATTGCTCACCACCAGCGGACCAATGCCCAGCCAGTCCCCAAGCACCAGCTACCTTGGAAAAAACTCCCCTCAGTTTTTATTGCTGAGCATGACATTATATGGTATGGGATGTTGGGGTCAGCTGTCCCGGCTGCGTCCCCTCCCAGCCTCTTGCCTACCCCAGCCTACTCACCGAGGGGGCAAAGTGAAAAACAGAGAAAGCCCTGATGCTGTGCAAGGACTGTTCAGCAATAGCTAAAACATCAGCGGGTTACCAACACTGTTTTGGTCACCAGTCTAAAAACACAGCACCATATAGGCTGCTATGAGGAAAATTAGCCAAATTTTCTACCCCCAGTCAAACCCAGTACATGCTGAATCAGCTCAGACCACTTTCACACTCCTGTTGATTTCCATGCCCCTATAGTTGCCTTCTTTCACAGAACTAGATGCATAAACAAGCAGAACAACCTCAGGACTTTCAGCCCATGAAAGTGACTTTTCTCTCCCATTTGTGAAGACTTGGACGTTCAGGCGCTTGCTTGAGATATGGCATCGAGCTGCTATAAATCAGGATTTCCTTTCAGTAAAACCATTGTCATTCAGCTAGTACCCATGGGAGCACAGGAATGTTATGAGAAATATTAACATATGGAATGGCTGAGGGCATATTAGCACACCCGGGTTATTCTGCTATCACTGCAGCCCACAGGGGGGCAAGTGAACTTAATTCTTCACTTTCTCTATGCCTACAAAGAGTTCATTTTTAAAAAGATGCACTACATCTAAACAATAGATGAATATGTTACAAGGAGACTACACATTATGGTAGGAACAACAAGGAAAGATCCCATTCTGAACCAAATGAATACCTACATCAAAAATCGCTCCTGATCTCCAGACTTTGAGAGAATTTACAACTGGAGGCAAACACTGCACCTTCCAACATATGACTTATTTGTAACATGCACCGAGATCTTGGTAACTGGAGATCTACAGCTGCAACATATTACATGATCATTACATGATTACGAAATGATCAAAAACAGTTGCAGCTTCAACAACAGCAAAACAAAGATGTCAGTGCAGGCTGTGGACCAAATGGTCACCCCGGTTCGGGTCCTTTAGTAGCATTTTGGCACTGCAGCCAGACCGACATCTAGCCTGGCTGGTGCTTTGTTGCACATAAGGAAGCCTCGAGTGGGACCAGCCCAACATGAGCAGGGACAACCCTTCTCCCTAGAGGAAGGAGGAGAGCATGTTGTTGCACTTCTGTCCTTCAGCTGACCTCTGCTTGCTCTACCAGCTCTCAGGAGGTCACCTGAGAGGAAGGCACCCCAGCCCATGGCACGCGGTTATTTACAGTGGTAGCCTACCGTGGCTGCAGCCAGCCATTGGCAAGCATGGCATAGATCCCTTGTTTGCTTGCTGGCCCTGGGCAGGTTGGGGTCCGGATCAGGCCTACAAGTCTTCTCTGACGCCATAAATAATAAACTCATTTTCAGCTCTTGCCAAACAAAAAAAACAGGAAGACTGAAGTTAACATTAATTCTGGCACACATCTGCAGAAGGGACTTGTTTCAAACTTAGCAACCTTGCCTGTATTCCAGTATCTTTTTATAGAATACATTACAGAACCTACATCCCATGTGATGCTACACTGCTAGTCAAGCCAATTTTTAAAGTGGGATTTCCTGAGACACACTATCATCTATTTCAAGATATATTGAGGATGTTCCCATCATTCATTGCATAATGTCATCAGTAAACCCAAATCTTTCTAGGCAAACCATTTCTGTCTATATTATGGTGCATATCGATTAAATACATGATTTAGAAAGTTAAATGAGCAATGAAAAAATAAATAATTCTTTTCTAGGATGAGATATTTTCAACAGGCAAGATTATTCTATCATGATTTAACTTAGTTACAAATCTCCAAGACAAAAATTTGCAATTTTACTTGATTAGTATGTCTTGTGATATGTTAATTAAGACATTTTTTCTTCCTTACTTATGGGATGCAACTATGGACATACAGTATGATGCAGAAACCCTTTGCGACATGATATGCTCCTAGCTGAGTGAAGTTTGATTAAAGAATATTGCTTTTTTCAGACCATAGGAGCTAGCTTGAGATGGCTTTCCTGAGCACAGGAAAGCTACACGCTACTGTCTAGATCCACCCCCCCTGCTCCTCTTTGGTTGCTTTTGCATAGCCGGTGCCCAATTCTCTCCTATACGGTACCCTTTACAAAGCGAATACCAGATGCCTGTATGTGGCATACAGGAGGAGAGGACAGGAGGACATCCAGTCGTGACAGTGCCCGGCTTGCAGAGGTGTTTGTGAGGAGAGCACGTAGTTCCTTGTACACTTCTCGCCCCCAAGCACGACACAGAGCTGGCTGTGCAGCCGCCGTGCCTAGGGCCTGACTCTCCACTCCATTTCAGGTGTCACGATTGTGCAATGGAAATCAATGAAGTTACACAGCCAGAAAATTGGTGAAACAGAGACTGGTCCTCACTCCCTGAAGGGGCTTCAGTTCACTGGTGGGAGAAACAATCCTTCTAAATACATTTGTCAATCTGGTTCCATTTATGTCAATTAAAAGTATTGCTTTTGACTTCAAGGGAGCCTAGTCACTTTTGTGTTCTGTTCGGAAAGTGCTCTGGAAACTCTTCAAGAGAAACATCTTTTAATCAGTGTCCTGGTTTCAGCTGCGATAGAGTTAATTTTCTTCCTAGCAGCTGGTATAGTGCTGTGGTTTGGATTTAGGATGAGAATAATGTTGATAACACGCTGATGTTTTAGTTGTTGCTGAGCAGTATGTTCAGCTTCTCATACTGCCCTGCCAACGAGAAGGTGCGGGGTGCCCAAGCAGCTGGGAGGGGACACAGCCAGGGCAGCTGACCCAAACTGACCAAAGGGGTATTCCATACCATATGACATCATGCTCAATATATAACTGGGGGAGTGGGCTGGGAGGCAGGGTGGCTCAGGAACGAGCACTCTATGTCCCCGGTGACCTGGACAACATGCAGTTACCCACAGACCCAGATGACGTCCAATGCACACAACTCGTGTGGCAGGAGTTTTTAACTAGCTGAGCATTGGTCCTGGGTGAGCAGTTGTGCTGTGCATCACTTGTTTTGTGTATTCTTTTATCATCATCATCATCGTTATTATTATTGTCTTCCTTTTCTGTCCTATTAAACTGTCTCTCAATCCACGAGTTTTACCTTTTTCTTTCCAATTCTCTCCTG
Organism: Grus americana; assembly: GCF_028858705.1. Classification (NCBI taxonomy): domain Eukaryota; kingdom Metazoa; phylum Chordata; class Aves; order Gruiformes; family Gruidae; genus Grus; species Grus americana. Next base: position 63,786,401 of record NC_072853.1, read on the forward strand.
CATCCCACTGTGGAGGCGGAGGGAGTGAGCAAACGGCTGTGTGGTTGTTTTAGCTGCCTGCCAGATTAAACCATGACAATCAGATAGAGGTTAAAAACCTGGACACACTAATGATGTGTGTTTTTTAAACAAAATTAGTGATATTCTTTAAATTTGAAAACAAAAGGTATTCAAATGTTCTAATGTAAAACAGCAGGTTTCTGGTCAGGTTTTTTTGCCTTCTGAAAAAACCACGTTACAATAGTATTGTAACTCCTTTAAGTATGGAAATATGCTAATTAGGATGTGTACTAACTATGCCAAAAAGCTTTCTGTGATTTCCAAAAATAATTTCACTAACACAGAGAGTTTTTAAAAGAATCTGGGTACTACAGCATTCTGGTTTTGAAGTAATAGGAATCCTTCTATGTCAAAACATAAAGCTTTGATTATGCCCCATTCTACCTTTAGAAAGTATTACTGTATACTTTTTCAGTGTATTAAACAAGATTTTAAAGTTATGAGTATACAGAACATTGTATGGTGTTTTTACACTCACCTCATTTAAAGATGTTATCTAGAAAGATCTCTCCTGGCTGAAATCATCAGAATGTCATTTTTCAAAGGTGCCTAAGGTTGGGAAGATTCTTTCAATAGAAACTGACTGTTCAGACACCTGCCTGCCAAAGTTTTATCCCCTATTAGCCACATCCAGCCTAAAGCAAAGTTAGACCTACGATAAAAATCTTGACAAATTAAAATGGCTTTTGAATGGGAAGAGAATTTTTTAAGTGTGTATATATATTTTGCAAGAGCCCAACACATTGCAGAAATTACCAGAAACAAACATTTAACAGCTATAATCATTAACCACAGCAATTTGTTTACACTTTTCAGGAGGACAGAGCATCTGCTGAGCCGTAGTTTACAGCGCTGGAAATACATCAGAGTGCAATACACTCGAAGAGAATCCACGTACGCTTATGCAAATCAGCATTTTTTTTTTTTTTTTTTTGGTGGGATGTCAGTCTGCATAGCAGCATATATTCGTTGGGGTACCAAATGCCCTCTGCTTCCCCTCACTGGAACAGCAGCGGCACACAGCCCGCGTCCTGAAGGAGGGTTCAGTGCAGGTCTGAGTGCCCAGTGAGTTACTGGCTTCATCTAACAAAGCGCAGCCGCTTCACATTCTGTTTATAGACGCATCATGGTGATGCATAGACCTTGCCAAAGGGGGAATTATATAGCAACACTCTTTACAGTTAAAGAAACTTAGCTGAAAATACAGGTCTTATAGAAAAATTGGTCTCCTATTTCCTTGTGATTCTTCCATTAACTGCATTTACTAAAAATAAGGTGTTATTAAATCAGATATAGTGTGGCTCTTTAAATACATCTTTACGCATCTCTATTCAGCTTCACAAATGAAAGAATAGATTTTGTTTGATTTTAAGAAATGCAGTTACAAGAGACAGCTTTTCACCTCTGTCACACAGGAAGGATTACAAACAGGTTGCGGCTGAACTTGCACTGTAACCTCTCGCCCTCGTGCACCACCCCAGGGAACCGTTCATCATTACAACCACTGCCCTCCTGTGAGTACGAAGGCAGATCAGGGCTAGCACACCACAGGGAGTCTTCTCCTATGATCGTTAAACTCGAAATGTTTTGGTCAGACATGAAAGAGGGGAAATGGATGAAAACCAGCCTGATCTCCTCAGTATCCATAGGGAGACCAAGAAGGTGCACATCATCAGTGCACAGGCAAGACTACAGTATGGATGTTGTCAGGAAACCGCACAGTTGTTGGCACAGTTTCAACCTGATTTTTGATGCAGTCCATCAACAGTGTCTGGAAAAGAGAAAGCAGAGATGAGCTGAGCTGGTTATGTTATATTTCCTTTCGCATTTTGTCAGGGCAAAGAGTACAGTCCACTTTCACTCTCAATGCTCTCCTAATAACTGAAAGGATAACAGGTTGCATAGGATTCAGTGCCAGTTTTGACAGGGCAAAAGGATTCAAATTTCTCTTCACTGTAATTGAGCACAAGTTGGCTTGTTAGGAATGCTGAAAAAGTACCAGACCTGATGAAGTCCGTTGTTCGTGCTAGGAAATACACCCTTGTCCAAGTTGGGACTTTTTCACTGGCACACCAATTCCAATCAAGTTTATGGGAAGGGAATTGCTGTGCACTGGCTCTGTGCTCACATGAAAGAAAACCACATTAAAAACTAAACTTTCCAATACAATTCACAGAACTTTTTAAAGCACTTTCTAACTCCACTGTGGAAAAAAACAAATTTAAAACCTATGAAAGTGTTCAGAACATGGAGTATTGCCAATCTGCCCAACACTTTAAACTCTGTGCGGTGGTTCCAGCTTTTGGAAACTTATATGCATCCCAGCTTCCTTTCACTATGGTAAGTAATTGTTTTGTTTCAAAGATTTTCACAGAACATCCCTCTTTATTTCCTTCTAAACAAAGCATTTCTATTCAAAACACTGATCAACACTCTCCTTTTAAAGAGTAAAACACCACTCTAGCATAAAGGGATCCAGTGTTTTATCCTGCAGACCTATCGCTCACCTATTCTTTGAGCTTCTTTGCTCTGAGGCAGTTTCCGACTGAAGTACTTAGATGAAAGACTGCCTGAGTATAATGAAGCTACCACAGTAAATGGTAGGCAGGTACTATCATCACTGCCGCACCAGCGCTGCACCAAGCGCCGTGCTACACTGCAGTGAGGAGACTGGGTTGCAGAAGATGATTTCATGAACTGAAGGTTTGAATGCTTACTGGATTGGAAATCCTACAGCAACGTTTCCAAGAGCAGACACACTTTACTAATGTGCTGTTTCAAGCATTTTTATACTGTCTCTCTCCCCGTGCATCTTCACAATCAGTTATCACTTGCACCGTCCTTGGGGCATGGCCTAGTGCTGACTCAGTGGGAATTAGTTTTGATTGCCCCACTGTACATCACTTATGTTAGCTTTTCCCTAAAAGGCTTCCACTTAGATCCTGCTGGTTTATAGTTCAACTTAGATCCTGCTGTTTTATAATTCAGATATAGCACACAGAAGGGTTTGGTTTTACTTCGAGATACGTTTTAACAGAACCATACTTAAAACCAGCATTCACTTTTATTGAAGTCATTCAAGTTGTAAGTTTCAGTCTGAGTGAAAAAGAACATAACATTTCTACAGTGCTGAAATACAGGATTTTTTTCTATGCAGAAAAAAAAAAAAGCGGTGCTGTTCCAACAATAAAGAACTAGTATTTAAATGTTTGTTTACTTTTTTCCTCAGTGTAAGTGTAGAGTACATCACTTTCCTGAGGTTCAGTATACTGTGGGGTATTTTGTAAAACTTAAGCTTCATTCAAGCCCTCTGCACACAAATGAATGTTACCCAACAATAATGAGTAAGAATCCTTCACTTGGAAAGTGGAGGACTTTGCTCAATTTCTTTTTACAGGTACTAGACACTGATACTTAGTTTCAAGAATAGCCTTCACTAAAGGGAGTTAGGAGCTGTGAAAAAAATCAGTGGGCTATTATCACATTTCAGCTTGTGTTCTTCACAGCACTTCAGCCAACCCATTTTAGATCCTAAACATTTTGATCCACAGCCTAACGCAGGTCAGCTCAACATTTACCAAGGTCTGCAAAAGAAAGGTACTGGCTCCGTCTCTGCTGGTCCATCCAGGCACAGCTGGGCCACGAAGCTGCGCTACAGCTGGCCCCGGGAACCCCGCGCTGCATCTCTCTCTGCTCCTCGTGCCATCTAATTCTCTGCCAAGAAAAAGCCAGTTGAGGGAAATCTAAATGCCTTCTGCTATTTCTGGCACAGGGAAGGACTGCAAGGCATTGTTGCATCCATCTGCATTTTCAGCACTGAACAGCATGTTGTTTATTCCATGTCAAGCATCGCATTTCCCCATATGAAAAGCGGAAATACATGCGTAGCCACAGACACTCTTTTAGATTAGGGAAAGTAAAATAAAATTGCAATAAGAATTCCAAGAGGAATCGTGCTGGGTCATGTCTCTTACAGTTGTCTACAATGAGCTGATCAGAGTGGCTGAATGTCTGCTGACAGCAGGAGAGCTACCATGGAAAATTTTATAAAAATAAAGATACAAAACAACAATTACAGTAACACTGATAAGTCCATTAGCCCTTTACCTAAATGTTATACCTGTGGAGCACTGAGGTACTTGATGAAGGCACCGCTACTGCCGGAAAGATTTTCTACCTGAAATAAAGCATGAATTAATAGAATTCATGAGACGTGATACAAATATCAAGGTGCGTCTAGCACTGATATTGCTTTTGCTAATTTGAGTAACTTCATCAAATTTATGCCTGCATTTCAGCTCTCAGTAATTTCTGAGTGACTGGGTGGGTATCTGCTTCTCAGTTTTATAGCATTAACATATTCTGCAAAAGCTTATTTTTCCAAATTCTGAACTTCCACCCAAAGCATCAATATAGGGGCACTTACATTACATTAGTCTTCCTAGTCTCCTGTTAGTAGACCCTACTCTACAGGTTCAAAATTAAACATTCAATATCCATTCTAGTTTCCTGCCTAGGAAACCAGAAAGAAATCCTTGGAGACTTTCAGTACCCAATATCCTACTTGAATCCAAAGGAGCTGATATTTAACATCTGTACACATCTAGGTAACATACACATGCAATGCAAGTTTTGTGCATATGCGTGTGAGCATATATACACATAGAACATATGTATGCAGTAAATAGAGGAGTCAGCTTGATGCACAAACTACTCATATACAGAAATATATTTTATTTCTACTTTCCATTTTTTAAGCCGTATTCACGAAACTCCAGAGCCTAAGAAGAGCTAGTCTGGTGCTCATGTTGAGATGGCTGAGCCAAAATCCATTCAACCACTTCACCCCTCTGTCACTTCTCTCTTCATCGGCATTCAGTGACACGTAAACAGGGATGATGTATCCAAGCAAAGTGGCTTATTACTAATTGCACCATCTTCATTAATATTGCATTATGTGTCTCTCGGCTATAGAGAACTGACAATGCAAAAGATGTCAAGAGCTTATCAAAATGTGCATATAAATACTTGGTCCAATATTCAACATGAATACACTAGCAGCCTCTGCTTCAACAGCCCAAACTGGAGAAAGGGTCGTTTATCAGCTGCTAACCAGGAACAAAAGGGAAATAGCCTTAATTTCCCAAACACTCAAAGCTATTTACATCATTCCCGTGCCCTTTCGGTAATTAGGTATCACTTCAGAATGAGAAATTCTCACTATGGTACAAAGGTATCTGGCTGTAAACAGAGCCATCTATGGCACTTCCATTTGTAGAAGAGTCCTAACAACGAAAAGATAGATAAGGAGAGGTGTTTATCAGAGGCATCCAGAGCTTAAGGGAAATCACTCCTTAAGGACCACAGGTACATCAAACTCATGAGAAAGACTTCTAGACAAGAAATTCCAAAATAAATAGGAAGACATCTTTTTGCTCAAGTGTAAGAGGAGGACTGCATCTTACATTTGCTTCACTTGTAACCGTTTACAAATGTCTAAATAAAAATCTGACCTCAGTCAGAGTGACGTGGTGAGGGCATGACATTAAAGCATGATCACAATCCAACGTGGATATAAATGAAACCAGCGGCTGTGGACTGTTTTCACAAGGGCATCAGATCAGAATAAAGCAAGGAGGTATTCCAGTGACCGACGGGGCACACCACCTCTGAGATGTGTTCCCATGCAGCCACTGATATGCACCGAGAGCACTTCAGAGTCTGCACAGGATGACTTTTCGGGGTGGGTCACTGGCTGTGAGGTAGGACTCGTTTCAGCAAGTGCAAACTGGCAAGCTCCTTGCCCATGTGCTGATCAAGGGGCTAACACTCTCCATCTCTGAGCAAAGCCTTATGTTTTTAGCAATGGATGTGTGCAAACAGGACATGGAGAACATGCAGAATCTCTTTTGTACATTCGACCTTTCTCTGCTTCTCCAGCAGCCCTAGGGAGCCAGCACTGGAGCTCTGGCAGAACATACATTATTACAAGTAGCATGTACAACTGTGACCAGCCACAATGAACCAAGTGAGTAAACATCCAACTAAATACACTCTATTCTTCATCCAATTTTAATTCTACAACTGTATCAAAACAGAATCAGCTGCTCCTGAAAGAGAAATGAAAGGCTTCCCAGAGTCATGAACAGATTTTTGGATTTCAGACCTTTCTTCCACTTTTTCTTTGCTGAATAATATATTTTAATGCCACTGAGTGAGAGGCCTCACTGAGTGCTTCTTACATGGAACTGAAATCCCAATTGGTATCCTACTGGACTTTGGGTAATACTTTTGTCTGAGCTACAGTCAGTAATAATTAGAAATTAATAGCTCAAGGCACATATTATCCTGAGAAACCTATCTATCTATTTTTTAATCTTGAAATTAAAGTTCAAACACTTTCCATCATACAAAAGAGGCTATGCATTCTAGGAAATATTATAGTCATTAATGTAGCCTTTCATTTACTTATGGCCAGCAGTATACTAACTAAAGTCAGCATGGAATTTGGAGATGACCTAGTAGATTTCTTTCTTCTTTTTCACTTATTCAGTCTCTGATGGTTATCTTTTATACTGTTAAGATGCAAATATAGATACAGGCAGTTAAAAAAAACGTTTCCTAAAATCTATTTGTTTTTACTGGGTCTGCCTGGGATGGAGTTAACTTTCTTCATAGCAGCCTGTGTAGTGCTGCGCTTTGCATTTGGGGCTAAAGCAGCGTCGGTAACACACCAATGTTTTGGGTGTTGCTAAATAGTGCTCACACAGCATCGTGGCTTGCTTTCCAACCTCAGACACACACAGAGGCCAGTAGGCTGGGGGTGGGCAAGAGGCTGGGAGGGGACACAGCTGGGACAGCTGACCTCAACAGACCAAAGGGATATTCCATACCATACGACATTGTGCTCAGCAATAAAAGCTCATGGAAATGGGCATGATGGAGGAACATTCGTTATGGCATTTGTCTTCCCAAGAAATCATTACGCATGTTTGAGAGGGGAGTGAGAGCGAGGTAGGGTGGGTGTTTTGCTGCTCGCTGGGGTCAGCTCACCACATTGCTCATTCTGAATATCTTCTGTAGTTGACTATCTATCATCTCCCTTGTCTCCTGTGCATTTCATTCACTCCATCCAAACCACCACTTCAGTGTTCTAGCAAGAGGGATTCCCTGCATAGCTTCTCCAGTTGAAACCAGGCCACCTCTGATTTCAAGGTCATCTTGGTAACACAGTCATCAAAAATCTCAGAACAAAAACTGAACACATAATCTGAAACAAGGAGTTAATTTTATTTTACACACACATATAGATAAAATATTTTCTGAATATTGAGCTTTGAGGGTTGTTATTTTTAAACAAATAATACATGAGAAAAATCATGTGTTTGTATTGAGGGCACCAATATCACCCTCCAATTTTGGTGCAAGCTGATTAACTTCTCCTGCTGATTGCCAGTTGATCAATATTTACTAGAATAGTATGAAGAACTACTGAACAATTTCAGGAAACTGTTCTTTTACATAGACAAGGTTTTTGCAGTACAACTGTTTAATATTCCAGAAATACCCATGCAGTGATAATTCTGTTTAAACATTTGCATAAGTGAGACCCCAGCTCCATCAGGGCCCACTACGTTGGGAAACAAAGCTTCTCAGGTGATAGTAGTCTGCTTCTGCCCTACATCCCTGTGGCACAGGGAGACCACAGTTCTTTACTGATAAGGCACCAAGGCAGCTAGGCAAGACCTTGAGTCCCAGTGCCCAGCTTACTCTTCTGACCTTGCAAATTTGATAGGCAGCAACCAACTTCCATGTGTCTACAAGCAAACATGGGGGGGGAGAGAACAGTCTGCCCATATCTAAGCAGAATCCACCAAATATTAACACTAATTGAAGGCTAGTCTTAAAATGCTTTGAAATCCCAAGCCTTCCACCTTAACACCTGCAGGTAACCTATTATTTCCTAGTTCCACACCAACCCTAATACCAGTGAAAAAACAATACTTATGTTTCAACAGCCAAAGTTACAAATCCTCCCAGAAAGATGTGGGCATTATTACAAAGTTCTCATGGAAAGGAAATAAGCAGGTTTGAAACTATTTAAAGACCAAACATGTAACTATTATTTAGGAAAACTAACAACATGAGAAATGTTCCTTTGAAAGTGGAGGTAATGGAAAAAGAGTTGTGCAAAATGAAGGAAGGCAAGATCATTCTGATTTAGTCAGTCTTTGCCATCGTGTCTCAGTGTTCCTGCTTTATCCTTCAAGTCTCAAGGCCTAAGCAAAGATTAAGGAAACCTATTTAATGTGTCCCCATCAGAGAAAGACTGTAGAACAGCTACAGAAATACTTGTGAATAACACTGCACTTTATTGTTGCCTATCTGTAGGTACTGCGCCATGCTAAATCCAATACATATGAACAATAAAGTGAATTCAATTTAAAAAAAAAAAGGCAATTCGTTATGCTGACTATAAACTGTAAGGGGGGGGGGGTGGCGAATCAATGAAAAGCATGGTTATGTGATTATATGCACAGGTTTAACTGCTGACACAAACAACTGTACTCGTCAAAGTCAGGAGTACAAAAGGCTTCCATGAATCCTTTGAATCCTTTCTTTTAGTGGCTAATAATAATGAAAGCAACACTAACTGCCTGGCTACATATACAATATAAAGTAACAACCTACAAACATTAACATTTCAAGAGCAAAGAAAATGTTTTCAGTGTCTCTTTACTAGCAAAGAACACATAAAATTAAAATGACAAATATCTTCACATAACTGGACTGTATTACATTTGATGGCAACAACTTCCACCTTTACCATATTTTCAACAATTCTCAGAAGCAAAGAGGATAGTAGTGGCCTAACATACTATATATGGAAACAGAGACAAATAATGCACACTTGTCTTTTACATCCATTTATTGCTGCAATAATGTAAGAGAGGACACCACACAAAAATAATACTGCAAGATCTCCTCCAGGAAAAAATGAATAATTCCACAGGAAAGCTCATTCACAGTATATCATTCACAGCACAGTTATTCTTAGAGCCTCCAAACACCACCCGTTCAGGCATTGCAGAAATGCATAGCTGGAGTCTGATTCAGCTGGTGAATGGTGGAAACAGGATATTAACACCTATATGGCTTTTCCCAGTGAAAAAAATTCTTCATCCTATAAATAGTCCACTCTCTCCCAGCATATCTATTCCCGCTTAGAGAAAAGGGTTTCAAAACAAAATGTCTGCAGTCTAAATAGCATCTCTTGTCTTCTGTCTTAGTCTAACAAGGACAACTGCAGCGGAGAGATGAAAACAACAGACCAGGAGAATGTAGTAAAAAAACCCCAAATTGTGCTTTTATCAAATATCACCACTCCACTTCCCTCATCTTTCAAGTGGAGAATACTTGAAAGCTCACACTAATAAAAGAATAAGTATTTTCTTGAAAGTCAGGGGCTTAGGGGACAAATATGGCTTCACTTTCTTCCTAACTTCTGCTTTCAGAACAGCAATAGGGACTCCTTACTAAGGAGCAGTTACCATTTTGCAAGCAGAGACAACCAAAGACATTGAAAAGATTACTTTGGAGGCTGGTCCCTTTTGGAAGAAGAAAACCATTATCTGACAAGAAAACTCAGCATCTCATTCACATTCCCTAATGCTTCGTACCTAATACTGAAATAGCTTCCCTTCCATTTGCTGTGGTTTAACCCCAGCTGGCAGCTCAGCCCCACACAGCTGCTCGCTCGCTCCCCCCTACAGGGAGATGGGGGAGAGAATTGGAAGAGGAAAAGTGAGAAAACTCCTGGGCTGAGATAAAGACAGTTGAATAGGTAAAGCAAAAGCCACGCGCACAAGCGAAGCAAACCAAGGAATTCATTCACCACTTCCCATGGGCAGGCAGGAGTTCAGCCATCTCCAGGAAAGCAGGGCTCCATCATGTGTAACGGCGACTTGGGAAGACAAATGCCATCACTCCGAATGTCCCCCCTCTTCCTTCCTGTATATGCTGAGCATGATGTCACATGGTATGGAATATCCCTTTGGTCAGTTTGGGTGAGCTGTCCCGGCTGTGTCCCCTCCCAACTCCTTGTGCACCCCCAGCTTGCTCGCTGGTGGGGTGGGGTGAGAAGCAGCAAAGCCCTTGGCTCTGTGTAAGCACTGCTCAGCAGTAACGAAAACATCCCTGTGTCATCAACACTGTTTTCAGCACAAATCCAAAACACAGCCCTGTACTAGCTACTGTGAAGAAAATTAACTCTATCCCAGTCAAAATCAGCACATTCTCCACCCCAATGATGATGATGTTGATTGCTACATAAAATTGCATGTCATCACTACTATGATTGGTATATGCCATAACAACAGCATTAGAGTAAGAATCACCTGGACTAATGAAGAATGAACTTTGATGAAAATAAGCAAGGTGCAGAAGTGATGAAACCAGAACTAGCTTCAGCAACGAGTGCCCAGAAATTTCCTCAAGAATGTCATCTTCAGCCTGCAGATCGTGAGCATGGACCACACCAGATACATCAGTTAGGAGCCCCAGATGCAGCATATTACAATCTGACATCACACACCTTCCTGCTCTGAGAGGCTGTTATGACAGATGGAGGCCAAATGTCATGGACTAAATGAACTCAACAGACATTTTAGAGGGATAGCCCATAGACTAAGGGAATGATATGTGTGTGTACATATCAAAAGACAGGAAAAGTGATGACGATTAATTGGAATTTTTTGGGAACTATAGGACCTGGGCATGATGTAGATAGTATGGAATAAGGGGTGGATACTGTCCTAGTTTTGGCTGAGACAGAGTTAATTTACTTTCTAGTAGCTGTTATAGTGCTGTGGTTTGAATTTAGTATGAGAATGATGTTGATAACACACTGATGGTTTTAGTTGTTGCTGGGTAGGTGCAGTGCCTACACTAAGCCAAGGACTTTTCAGCTTCTCACGCCCTGCCAGGTGCAGAAGAAGCTGGGAGAGCACAGCCAGGACAGCTGGCCCAGGCTGGCCAAAGGGACATTCCCTGCCATAGAACATCATGTTTCCTACATACCTGGGGAAGCTAGCTGGGAGGTGGGATCAGTGCTTGGAAACAGACTGGGCATGGGATTGTTTTATTTTCTTTTTGCATGCAGTGAGCAATTGCACTTGTGCCTCACTTGTACTATTGTTATTGCTGTTATTATTGTTCTCTTCCTTTGTTATCCTATGAAACTGTCTTTATCTCAATCCACAAGGTTTTTTTCCATTCTCCTCCCCATCGCCTTTGGGGGGGGTGGTGGTGTGTGAGTGAGCAGTTGTGTGATGCTAAGTTACCAGCTGAAGTTAAACCACGACACCAAAGTCTGCATAAAAACACATTAAGCTGTGGAAATATTTTCACACTGGCTTCAGGTCAGCAGAAAAACTTAGAAAGTAAAAAAGCCATGCAGAATAGCTATAGATAGAGAAGTTTCTGTTAATAAATAATACTGGAGTGTTTTGAGTTTGTGGAATTGGAGGTGTTCCTAGACGGGTAACTGAGAACTGACAAATGCCTTGGTCAAACAAACAGGACTTCTAAGCTAAGCTGGTTCTGGTCTAAAACCCTGACTATGCTCTTGCTTCTTAGGGTCCTTGGGTTTAATTCTTTGCACAACTGTGCCTTTATTGGCTCAGATTTGCTAACAGTTTGCTGGCTTGTTCTGGTTTTAAAAGATGCTGCAATTGAAACAAGAACTAATTAGAACATTTCCAGTGAAACAGTTCAAAGTTTTCACCTGGAATATATCCAAGATGCAGTGGGATCAGGTTCCAGCTAAAGAAATCAAATTTAAAATCTTGGCCTTTCAAAATTGAAAATGAGGAACTTCTGTGCAATTTTCTTGCACAGTATCATTAAAATATTCCAGTTTTGTTCTAATGGCGGGGGGGGAGGAGAACCCAGAAAAAAACCCTAACAAACAACCCCCAAAACCTGTCAAAGCCTGAAATCTCAAAAAAAATGTGAGAAACAGAACTGTTCTCTCTGGTCACTGTAAGTAAAATACTCAAGACACTGAACACCCTGCAGTGTATGACATTGAACTACTTTGTTATCATAACTTTGAGGAAAAAATGAAGGAACCTACTAAATCATTACTTTGCCACCATTTTTCACTACCAGTATACAAATTTAAAGTTACTTTCAATACCTCTTAACTTCTCAGAGCTTAGACAGTATTTTTAAGTAGAACCTCCAGGCCTGCATTACATGATCTCATTTGAAAGAATGACACCAGCATGTTCTGCGGATGTAGAAGTAGAAATGGGGTCACACTAGCACACAGATACTGTTATGCCAGAGATATCACTGGACTCGTGTCCTGTAGCAAAATAAGGATGAAAGGAAGTATTAACTTAGGATCTTCCTTTGTTTCTTCCCACTTTACCAAGATATCTTCCTTTATAATGTGCATAAAACTCATTATGGGCTTTTTGAAGAAAAGATTTTGAATTAGGTTTTATGGGCTTTGTCATTTATATATTTCTTCAGACTCTAAACCTAACTCCATATTAGCTCAGCCACCACTTAAACATAAGTACCTAATGATCTTGAAGAGTATCAACTACATGCAATAAAAGCACAATCATAAGAAATACTGCGTCATTCTAAACAAAAATCAAATGCCAGTGATAATTCCCCATAGTGCTGGAACTGTATGTGTAAGAGAAGAACGATATATTCCTTAAAAAAATGCTGTCCTAATTTATTCAATCCTCCAGATGTATTTCACAGACCTTGTCTGTCCTTAATGACCCTTTTTTACGTTCCTTAATGTAACATTGCCAGCTAGTCAAAGCCTCCTTCACAGCTTACGACGGGGACACTGGAACACTTTTGCAGCTAACTTAACAAACCACATTCTCATCAGAGATTTCCAAATCCTATGTTGGCTCCTACAATCCAACACATTGTACATTTTGTTGTACATTACAGTTTCTCCATGGTCTCTGCCAGACCTGACAAATAGAACAGGGAAGGAAAAAGGATTTTCCCTCCTGACCCCCAGATCTGGAACAAGAGGTTTACACACCAATGTACACCATCCAGCCCCCACAAGCAAACTCATCTCTACTAATAGACAAGTTCAAAGGTTCGGAAAAAAAAATAGCATCCTCATCATCAGTATGCCTGAAGGCGAGGGACCCTCGCTCCAGCTGGATATAGACATTAGGACCCATACCATGACACCTTTATTCCATTATTGCCCTGTTATGAGATGAACACGGCATCTTGCATGAGGGGAGGTTTCTATTAGATATTAGGAAAAATTTCTTCACCAAAAGAGTGGTCAGGCATTGGAACAGGCTGCCCAGAGAGGTGGTGGAGTCACCATCCCTGGAGGTGTTCAAAAAATGTGTAGATGTGGCACTTCGGGACATGGTTTAATAGATATGGTTGGACTTGATGATCTTAGAGGTTTTTTCCAACCTTAAGATTCTATGATTCAACATGCAGACACATCACAGCTGAGGTAAGGATTTCACTGCTTTTCACCTCTCATTTCCCCTCATTCCCTCACCTTCTCAGAATATTACCACTGCTGGCAAGACCCTCTTGTTTTGCAGTTTCTACTACACATACATATTTCATTAAATGTTTGTATATTCTCAGACCTTTATTCTTCTGTTTGCACTTATTGATTTCAACCTCTCTCTGCTATTATTGTCTTCTCACAACTGAGTTATTGGTGTGAAGTATTTTAAACTCATCTGTGTGAAAGATAGCCACAGACAAAGCAAACTGCATTGCTTTAAAGGTTTCTTTTAATAGTTCAATATAGTCACAAATTAATTTTCTGCAAAATAAAATATGAAAATCCTCCACTATAAATAAAGTTCCTGTGAAAAGTCATCTTATTCCACTGAAAATACCATATTCAAAGTTAAAAATAGAGAGTCTTTCAGGAAAAATAGTCACGTGGGGGTAAAACTTCCCCCTCTCAATTGTATTTGTGAAGTTTAAACTTTTTCTGTAGGTTTAAATTTCTTCCCACCTCCTCTTTTCTTTTTCAGCCAGAAAACCAACAGCACTGGGGTCCCAGTGATGAGGAATGACTCACTCACAAGTGCTGAGTCACAATCACACTGAATACACTCTTACATCTTGATGGAGCATCAAATTCAATAGCTTTGCTTAGTCATTTGAGTTTGCCGCAATTCCTATGATTCACTCAATTCCAAAACTTTGATTTCTGATTTCTTAGTTTTGCTAGCAACATATATTCAGTTGTATAACTCTTATACAACTCTTAAAGCTGAATTTTTGCAAGCCACCACTAATCCTAAGTTAGATCCCAAGCTTCAGACACAAAGTGTGCCACTTATCAAATCCGAGAGGCCAATACGCCAGAGCGCACATTGGTTTCATTTGGAACTGCTCATCTCCCACTCCTCGGACACCTACAGAGAATGCCAGCTGACACCTGAAGATACATGCATTAGGACTTCATCCTGCCCTGACTCATGTCAGCAACAACCTACCATCGGCTTCAAAGCCTGACTTTTCTTTAGGAGGGCTCCTCAGCCTGACAAGGTCAGACACAAGAAGCGAGTATTCAGCAGTTTGCGCAGAGGATAAAGTATTTGACTGTGATTAAACAAGTCAATGTTGGAGTGACAGATTTCCGATTCCTTAGTCATTTCAGTTTGTTACCTTTTGTCCTATCTGGAAGTAGATAAAGCAAAATTACTTTGCCCAACTGTTTATCTGCTCACCCAATTATTTATATACAGAAGAAGCTACGTTTGGCCAGAACTCAACTAAAGTAATTAATAAATGTATTTCTTTCCACAGGAATTTACAGCACCGTTTTATCTAATTACTCCTAATATTTCAGCCATAATCCTGAGAACTTCTCTAAAAGGTTGCAGGCAGGCTAGCATGGGGGGGATGAAGGAAACTCATCACTGACAGAGGGAAAGGCAGACATAGTAAATAAGTTTCTGATGACTACCACAATGCGATACCTACAGGAGGTAATTATCACCATACTGTTATTTATTCTTCTGTCTTCGGGCACAGTTTTTGTGTTTCCTCACTGTCCATTTCTGCAGCAGCTGCACTTGTAAGTTTTATGCTGGCTTAGTGGTTAATAAGTCTGTTGTGCTGAAGGCACCCGGTCAGTTAAGTACATCTGGAAAATTTTCCCTTACGAAAAGATACTGTGAGGAAGGCAGGGGTCAGCTCTGTGGATCTCTAGGCATAAAACGGACTGCACACACTCAGATATAGTTCACAGAAATCCTACAATAAAAGTTGGATGTCTTTACCCTTGCCGAGGGATAACTACAGCTTTGAAGCTTCTTTGGCCAGCTATTCTGACCTTAGCAGTATTCAATAATAGCATGAAAAAAAACCCAAAAAGCCAACTGAGAAAGTAAACATTTGGCCTTTGGTCATAAGAAATTAAGTTGCTGGCCATATGTTCTCCACAGGCTGCAGGTTCCCAAGTCCTCCTCCAGGCATTTACACAATGATATTACTTTTTTAAAAAAAATCCTAGCCAACCTTAGTTACAAGCCATTTTCTATAAAGCGCTGTCCTTTTCCATTTTGCATATGGAGTGTAAGTAAATTAAAGACATATCCTGATCCCAGCGAACAGCCTGAAGATCTCTGCAAGAAGTGCCTTTCCTACAGGCGCCTGAGATCCAGCAAGCTATCCTGACACTATTGCTCTAGGCATCCAAGACCTACTCCTAAAAGATGAAGCAAGCACAGCCACGAGGCAATTAATTCTACCTCTTCCTCCCTGCCTCCACCCAGGTTCAATTACTGAATGTGTGCATCTGCATGAGCATGAAGTAAAATGCTTCAAGAGAAAGAATAAGAGATCCACCTCAAAACAATTCGTATCTTAGTGTCTTAACACTCACCTTGTTCAGGTCTGATGCAGGTAGAAGGATAAGCTTGAATCCAGGCCTCGGACTCTGGTGGAGAGAGTACTGTGGTGGGCATAGTAAAAGCCACGTTGGCATCTGCACCTCCTTTTGAACCCAGAAATGCCAGTTTACTCAAGAGCTGAAAAAGCTCAGTACAACACATAACTAGCACAAAGCTTTAGTGAGGAGTCAATTTTTGACATGCTGATTTTGTTTCTGGGGAGAACAATACTTCAGAAGGAAAATACCAACCACCTTTATCCAAAACTACAACCTCCTTTGTATATAAAGACGAAACACCAACCTGCGTGCAAGATACACGCTTGTATTTCTAATTACCCGTGACAGAAACTGTGGGGCAACCAGTATCTTCCTTCTTTTCAGAGCTTTGACATGACAAATGTTGGAAAGCTGCTACTGATATCAAAACTGACCAGCACGACTGAGGCTGGAGATAAAAAAAAGGCAGAAGATCAGGTCAAAAGTAGCAAATACTATACCTATAGCATATTTTTATAAGGCTCCTGCTTATTTATTCAAACTGTAAAAAGACACCTTTTAAAATACTCAGATTCTGTTTTTAACAGGGCTGTCCGCTCATGCGGCTCAGTGACCTTGGTACACAGTAAAAGCCAATACAGTTACTGAAGACTGATTTCAATAACTTTCTGGAAAGGGTCCAAAGCAGCTTTTCATTCTGCAGTCTCTGCATCAAAGACAACATCCTAACATAGAAAAAGGAAGACAGACTGTAGCTGGTCTTGAAGCTGGTGTAAGAGACGTGCGGTTTTCTCCTACCACCACAAACTTCATTACAACATATTTTCTAAGGGAAGTGTCAGATGATAACATCCTATCTACCACTTACCACAGCTACATACCGGGGCTAGAAATGAACTACCACATTTCTATTCCTGCATCAAATAGTGCAATGCATGCTTAAGTACAATTTATATTTTTTTAGCAGTGGAAGAATTTTATTTAAGAACTGTGGGGGGTTTGTCCATTATAGGCAAGGGAAAGTGCTGCAATGCTGCTGTGTTGCTTTTTAACTCATTTCATTACTAATACTAAATATCCACTAGTTTAAATATACTCAACCAGGCAGCTAACAACATATATTATTCTACCACTTGGCCCATCAAAACAAAACACAAAAAAACCCCACAAAACCCCCCACAACACTGATAATCTCTGCAGTAGCTAAGTGTACCGTGATATTAGTCTATACACACAAATGAGGATGATCTTATTCTGAATACAAATCTCTCCAAGCCTTAAGTGCTCCATCAGGAGTCTTGGACTGCACCTCTCTGCACACAATTTAAGCTGCTTTCTACAGGATGCCAAACAAATATATTCACAGGGACAGAGCATTACTAGAACAAATATCAAGACACGAACAAAACCAGACTTTAACCAATAATTGAATGGAGCCAGTTCAGTCTCTCTTCAGGGATAGCGCTGCTCTTGACTTATTTTCACATCTCATTGGAAACTATTTAGACAATGGACTTTTCATATATTTGTTCACACAGGACTATATTGTTTATTCATGATTGGTCAAGTAGTACTTTTTTGTTCACTGGATGTGCAATGCTTGCAATGAAGCTTGAAGTAAGGAAGCTTGCCAAAACTCTAGAGAATAAAGCCTAGAAAGACCAAGGTTCACCTGTCTGTTAGCGAGAAAAAAAGAAAAAAAAATTTAAAAAAAAATCACATCCTTTTAAGGTTTCAGAGCAAACTCCTTCAGGAAGGTGCCTAAGTGCACCCTCAGGTCCCTTAAGTGACCCAGCAAGACTTAAAAACAGGCCTAAGAGACGTGATGAACCAAGAACTCATTATGATGCTGCGATCAGGCCCCTCATCAGATGTGTCCATCTGAGAAGAAAAGCCACCTACATGGTTACAGATAAGGTCTAAAATCTATAGTGAAGTCCCTTAAAAACTGCCAGAATTGCAAGAACCTATCATTACTCCTGAGGGTTTTTTTAATTGCATTTATTAAAAGAAAACCAAAAAACAAAAAAACAAAAAAACCCCACAATAAAACAAACATCACAAACAAAACCCCCGCAAAAACAAACCAAAGAAACTAGTTTAAGGGGTAACTTGTATTTCTGAATAAAAGCACAAGTTTAAAGGCTGTATAAAGGCACCCATGTCTATCTTCATGACCTCTTTATAAGTTATTAAGTTCAGCCTTTCTGTCATCACATTTCCTTTTCAAGCACGGGGAAACAGACATTTCTCAAGCAGAGACAGAACAACATCTAACCATGTCAACTGATCGGCAGAACTCTGACAGACATCACATACAGATTAGCAGGTATGACATCAAAATTAGAAAAAAAAATAGTCAAGACATTCTTGTTCAAGTAATTACCAAGCATATTGCAGCCAAAGCTAACATTTCCTTACCTGTCAGTATTTCACCTCCCTTAAGTTTCCTGTCAAGAGAGACTTTGCTGCACACTGTGTACATTTGCAGTTTGGCCTACTTTAGCTTACATGAGGAACAAGTGCCACACTTGAGGGATATCATGGAAAAATAGTTAGACAAGATGTCTCTACTCTCTTATTCTTGAAGTTGTATCTTGACTATCTCCTATCTCTTGACCTGTTAATGAGACAGAGGAGAGTAATCTGTGACGTAAGTAAGCTTGTCCCCAAAAATCAGGTCTTCTCAGAAAAGTTAGTGTAACTGCATTGTTGATTAGACAAGTGTTTTTATCAATTCCAAGTCCATAGCTTCTCTTCCACCCACCACCTTTTTCAAATAATAATGAATACTAGTTAACTATAAATTGTTACAAATCTTGCAAAATCACAGAAGCAGACAAAATATATAAAAGTCTTAAAGATATGCTTAATGACATGCTGTAAGCACAAGCAGCCAAAGCCAGTACTTTCTTAATGATTCTGTTTTGCAAGTATAATATCACATATATCCTTCATCACATTTGTTCATGCATACTCATCTTTCCCAACATAAGCTTCTTTGAGATCAGCATTTAACTCCTCAAACATTACTACATCTTTCATCAAGGACTCCATTGTTTTATCTTCTAATAATGTTAAAACAACATCCTGCCATGCCTCTTTAGGATCAAAAATAAGGTAGTATTGCTCCTATTTTCTCTACAATGATCAAATCTTACTCTGGTTCTGTGCTTGTTCCCTTTTATGCCTCAGATAACTCATTAGAACTTAACATGTTCTGCCCCTCATAAGAAACCTAATAGTCCAACTTTTCTTCCTTTCCTACCTTCATTGTAGATTTAAATATTACACGGTTAAACTCTTGAATACACTCAAGGCACCACCTAACTCATTTTTACAACAGTGTCAATGAATCCTCCAAGTGCAACCACACTACAAGTTCAGAATTGTTCAAATCCAGCACATAAAAGGGGTGACTTTCCTCAAACAGTTCTAGACAGGGGGCAAAGGAGCCCAAAACTTGCATCTTCACCATCATGAAATAACTTTTTTTCAGCACCAGCTTCAAGATCCTCAAGCAATATCTAGTGGGGACTCCAGATTAAAAATATTAAAATTGTTTATAAATAATTAAAATTATCTGCTGAGGGGGAAAGAAGAAAATCAAGTCCTCTAGGACTAAAAAAAACCCAAACAGCAAAAGTATCTTTTGCGGTGGAAGAAGTCCCAGACGGATTCAAGCAGTACTCCAGTACTTTTCCCAGTACTGAAGACTCAACAACAACAAAAACACAATAAAACCCAACAAACACAAAAAAAAAAAAAAAAGGAAAAGAAAAAGGAAAATAGAAACCAAACATTTTACAGGACTTCTAAAATTTTGATGTTATAGAGGCAGAAGACTGTTCATATTTCCAGCCAAACTGTAAGCAAGAAGCACAAAAAAGGAAGTTGAGGTAGTTTGTTTGCATGAAACATCCACCTCAGTTTTGTACATCCTAAAGAACTAGATATTTATGTAAATAATGAAAATAAATTTGATAAATATGTTTATGGACTAATTTCAGTTTTCCTAACATTCTAGAAGCAGTCATTGCTGTTTATGTCACCACATCACTGTTTGCAGCCCAAACAACAAGCAACTCTTCCAGCAACCACCTAAAGCTGTGGTGAATACATTTCATAAGCAAACAGGAAAAATCCTGATGTATAGTGTAAAAGTGCTAACATGTCACAGAACACATTTGTACAGTCTTATTTTCAGAGCCATCACAATATGCAGAGTCTTTGCCATCAGAAAACTTGAGTCAACCAGTATTGTACCACCACGACAATGGGGCCAATCAGCTATTCTCACAGCTGCTTTGCAACCTGAAAGAAGAGGATTAATGATGACAATTCTGCTGACAAGGAGACACCGCTGGCTGGAAGAAAATGTGCCATCATGTTACTTTCCAGCTGGGCTCCACAGACAGTGATGCTCCTGTACTTTGTCGTGTGTACAAGGTGTCATTGACTTCTCTGATCCAATTGCTCAACCTGAGTAACAAAGCTGATGGACAATTTCAGCTTTTCTGTTATCCAGTTTGTTACTGAAGCATCTTTTGTGCTATTTCTGTTTCTTGTTTCCCCTGATAGATATAACTGTGAGTCTGATAAATCTGTGCTGTAATTACTAACAAACGGCCCAGTTAAGAAAGCTCTCACCTTACTGTAGTCAGATAGAGGTAAATTACGGCATCTTTATATAGATAGTGCTGTAAACACAGCAGTACTGCACACAAGAAATTCATATATATTTGAGACCTTTTTTGATAAAGATATACATTGTCCTCACAGTACTTTCACCTCCATTTTTCCCACTGGATTTTCAGTTTTTTCTGCACATCGTTCCTCAGTCAGTTACAGCAGGTAGCAAAAGTCTTTCATCTTTCACGGACAAGATAAGGTAGCAGGAGCAAGAAAGTTTGGGGCAGAACTGTTGTCAAAAACAAGCTTTCTTTTTTTTTCAAAGGGAAAACATATCAATCACATTGAGTAAACAAAAACCTGTCAGTGTCTCATCATGCCCATAACAGAATCAAAGTGCTGGAAAAGTTTCCAGAGATCATCTAGTCTATCCTCAAGCTGGATTATTTATATCAAAAGCAGTATGTATTGCATGGCTAATTCAACCCATTTATAATAAGTAATCATCACACAATTCAGAATTTAGTTATACAGTATAAGTGATACGGAGAGGAAGGCAGGAAAGCCCCAGTAGAAATAGGAGCTTGATAATCTAACTCTGGGACAGGATTAATGCTTGCATTTCTGAAGGCTGGAGAAAAGAGAGGTGAGCGGTATTCTTCATTCCAAAATAGCTCTGTCTTCCTTTTTTTCCCCCCCTCTGGTGCAGCTCCTTTTTTCTCTAACCTACTCCTTGAAAACCAGAACTTGCTTTTCTGAGGTGATTAAGAGTTGCAGTCTGACCACCAAGGACATTTCTGGCACTCCAACCGCCTCTTAAGGTTTTATCTGGAGTGTGGGGAGCAGCTTGGGATGGTGATAAGGAAGACAACCAGGGGTAGCTATTTGGGTATAAAAAAAATAAAAGTTCTGTTAAAATACAGAAGTCTTTGTACAAAACTAGCTTTATTTTTGTAGAAATTAAAATCCTCAAGGAAAAACAGAAAATAAATTTACTCTAGACTGACCCCAAATTCCTTTTTTTTTTTTTTTCCCATTTACAAGTAACAACCTACTATATATAGAATGCAATAATTTTTGGAAAACATACAGACCTGAAAGCTACAAGTTTTCTTTCATAAAGATGGTAAGGAAAGAGAAAGAGAGATGCAGAAGGGAAAGGATTTTCCCTCCTCACAACATTTTCCCTCATTTTTCCCCATCCCAGTCGAAAACTCTACAGCCAGGAAAGCCACCTGGATTTAGATCAGCTCTAACACTGCCACGTGCAACCACGTAAGAGGCTTGGATCGCACTAACTTAGAGCTAGCCATTAAGCCACTGCAGGGCTCCTCGGTAGTGTCCAGCTATCACGCCATTCATCGTGACACGAACAGAAAGCGGGACTGGCTTTGAAGAAGAACCAAACCAGCGGAAACAGTCCCACGTTAACAGAGTTCTGTAGATTAACTCAATTTTGTCAGCACCACGAAAGAGGCATTCTCATAGCTGCTAAAGAAGATGGATTCCTCCTCATTTTGTGTTACAGAAGAACCAGCTGTTGAAACTCAATCTCTGCCAGTCCAGCACATCTGCTCAACGCTTGCTGCAGAAGGGCACACACAGTGAAATAGAGTGGGAAAACAGGGATCAACACAGACCATCCTTTGGAAAACAGAGAGTAAGATAAAGATTTTTGTATGTCTCTTGGCCACAAAGCAAGTCAGACTTCGCTTCTGATCCTTTACTTATCAGTATTGTCATACAGGTTATCACGTTCTTTGAGAGATTTTTGCTATCCATGCATTCCTGGACTAAAGCAAATCCTGAACAAATGGCATTTATTATCCGAGGTCCAGACAGCATCTAAACTCGGAAGAGAGCACAGCAAATGTAAACAGGCTTGTCTGCATTCGCTTTCCCAAGACTATCCGTACCTTTCACCAGGATCAGCATGGTCTCCTTCATTTGCGGTAAGTACTATTTATGGAAATCCACGCGGAGCTCTGGGTTCTGAACGGCCTCTGCCCAGGCTCCTCCTTCGGGCTTTGGCCACCATCCAGCATCTCCCCTGAGGTCTGCAGCAAACATAGCCGCAGAGGTGACCATGTTCTCAGGAGACTCCCAGGAGCCAGCTGGATCCATAGGATGACAGTCCAACCTTTCCCCTAGAAAGGTGACACCAAGTACACTTCCCCAGTAAGACAAACCCAGATGGCTTTCCCTGGAGATGATGTTTCTGAAGACACCATCTCAAGCAACACTGAATGACTTTGCACAAGGTGTCATGCAGGGGGTCTGGAGGCTTAATTTGCTGATGAATGCATTACTGTAAAAGCATAATCAGGTCTCCTGTATGCACACATTGAATTAACTTTTCCCATTGCCAGGCAGCTTGGTCTAATAGCTCCTAAACAAGAAACAGGATTTACTTCCTCTTCTCCTGTAGCTTGTCTTTGAAGCTACAAACTAGCTGAGCTGCCTTGCAAGTATTTGTGGAAACAACACATCACTTGCTGTAACCAAGTGCTTTAAAGTTCATTTAAAATTTGTCTGGGTCTTTGCAAAACTATGCATAGTGCCAGTACCAAAGATTCCTTTCTTTTTCTCTCATGTCTCTCTTCTCTCAGAAATGCTGGGTTTTTTTTAAATTTTAATTCTAAATTATACAAACCATTTTGTAAGCCAAACCCAATGTATTTTCCTCTCCCCACCCGGAATGAATTTAGCCTCTATCAGATAAAGGAGGCTCTCTGAAAAGAGTCCTATCTTCTTGCCTGAGCAATTAATCATTTTAGTAACAGCAGACTGTGGAAAAAAGTCAAAGAATAAACCTCATAAAAGAAAATCCTATATTTTACTGTTTCTCTCTTTAGAAAATAAAGAAAAGCTAAACATGCCCCCCCCACACACCCCCAGCCCCACAAACCAAACTGATGAACTCTAAAACAATGCATCTTTGCAGCTTTTCTCAACTGGCAAAACATACTGGGTGATTAAAAATGTGTTCTGTAAGTAGAAGGATGACCTCCTAATGGTAGGTCACAGTTTGTGCACCAATTTCTTAAAAACCCATGTTAAGTAAGGACGTGCTTTTGACCCAATACATTTGCATAAAGATATCATTATTGCTTGAATTGATACTGAATACTGAAAAGCATTTTTGAAAAATAAAAATAATCAAGAACTCCAACCAGCAACCAAAAAACCCCTCATCGTGCGATATTACAGTTGCAGTATGCAAGCTAACTGAAATAAGCTGTTTGCTAAAAGGCTATTCAGAGAAGTCCATCGTCAGTACTTAATAGCTGACATGGACCATTGAGTAGGCAAAGCATCTATGTTCTGCAGAGTGAAAACTGCTTACCTGGGACAGATCTATTAGGCTGTGCAGCTTCATTGATAGGAACAGAATTATGGACATGACAGTACCACCAAGGATATTAGATCATAAAGGAATGAGACTAAGAGATTACTGTAGTAACTGATGGACTGTTAAAGCCTGGCAAGTCTATTATTTTTTCCACTCCTGATTTCTTAGCATTGTCATTCCAATGCTAATTACCTAATTAAAGGAGCTGTGTGATATTAACAGCACATCTACTTCTTGTGGAGAGCTGAGAAGTCTGAAGATTAAGAATGCATGGTCTCTTGCCACCTTTGGAACAATGACAGAAGAAACATTAGCAGAAGAATTAACATGCTTTTTGTTAAAAAGTCCCTAAATTCTCCAAGAACACCAAGTCCATAACCTGCTGACAAACAGAGCACCTGCGAGTTACCCCCAGCCTCAGAACACCGAGCAAACCGTGAAACACAAAGTTTACAATCCCAGTGTAAGATGAAAGGAGCTAACACTTCACGGGGAAACAGGCAATTCATCTGTCATTTTAGGTATTGCATACCATGGGGTCATGGTGTCAGAATACAGATGCAAGCTTTTATTTAGCAGCTTGCAGTCAACTGTCAGGAAATTCTGGGGGTGGCTTGATTTGCTGATAGACTTGGGGTGCAGGCAGCGCTCTCAATGGGCAGCAGGGGCCAAGAATCCTGGAAGCGAGATGAGGTCACAAATATAAAATGGCAGCAGAACTTGGTGCACTGCTTGGACTTTAAACACAGCGTTTATTAACTGCAGAGCTATGATGTAAGGCAATGCCATGCAGAGGAAGCATGAAAAGCTTTCTGGTTTGAACCTCTTCTCTCTAGCGGTGGGGGGGTGGTGTCAAAAAGTGGGCTGATCCTTCTAAAGTAGCTCAACTTTCTAAAAAAACCCATGGATCAGTAGTTTTACAAGTACTCTATTCCAATCCACTTTGTGCCAAATTGATCAATATCAGCTTATTCCTGAAGCTTGGCCTAATTCACCATATTCTACAAGTGATACTGAGTGGCTTAATTTTTAGATGTTCAATTAGCAGCATCTTAAAAGAACAGATCTCCTTTTGAAAGGCAAAGCAGTAATTCACCGTTTCTAGAGAGCAAAGTGTGCAATACAGGTGCCTCGGTGCATAAAATTGATGCATGCCACTGTTGTAATTGGTTTTGAAAATGCTGGCCTTAGTGTCGAGCAAAATAAGCAACCCACCAGGACAGTTGCACGTGTTCTTTTAGCCAAATTTACAAAAATTCCCCTCATTTTACCTCCTACCATTCCCTTATATTCCCAATTTCTTCTCTTGCCTTGTCTGCAGCCCTTCCAAAACATATAGTCAGCACTACCCACAGAACTGTTCAAACAAACAAAACCACAGTACTGGGACAGCTATTGATCCCATCTTTATAATTTTTAGATTGTGCTTGAGAACCGAAAAATGCTTTTTACTTTGATTTCTCCATGGCCAGTAGCATGCTACACAGGCTAAAGGACTGATGTAGGTCATCGTAAAAGGTTTCCTTGAATTTCTTAAATACTGTGAAATTTTTCATTGTGTTATCACAAAGTCATTAATTTGAGTACATATCCATTTGAATAAATGGTCATTTCATACCTGAGAACTGTACTTTCAGTTTTATACAGACTCAGAAGTATACATCCTACCTTTACTTCTGTCAAAACTTTAAAATCCTTCCAACAACTTCAGTTTAATGATGTTCATCATTCCCATCGGTAACAAGCTCAGATTCTGGAATGCTGACAAAGTTTTAACACTTCATAGTGCCCCCTAATATTTTTTAAATACATTGCAGAAACTGATGCTTTACACAAAATGTTTCCAAGCATAGCTTCTAGAAGCCACATTAAAAAATCTGTAGCTTATCAATTTAGCCATGCTGAAGAATGTTTTTACAGCAATTTTTCACAGTATCTCCAAGGAACATAGCATTTCTCAGAAAATGTTCAAATTAACCATAGTCTCTTAGTCCTTAGAGTATGGGAACCTCCAATTTGAAAGACAAGCAAGTTGCACATGCTGCTGTCTCTAAAAGGTCCAGCGGCAGGTGACCTTAGAAAGCTCCAAAATGTTTTGTCCAGGCATGAAGGACTAGATTTGTCATAGCATTAGTCTGCACTATACAGGATGGAGAGGATTTAACCTAACAGCATACTCAACCATCGAGCAGAATAACTGCAAATTTACTTCCAAACTCATCATTCTGAGTACTATAGCAGTTATAGTTTCCTCTAAATTCTATGGTTGAGATTACCAGGTTGCAACATTTACTGTAACAGCACAAAATATTAAATCAAACCAACCAGTTCATTTGTCTCACGAGCCAAAGACCTTGTCAGAAGTCACAAAACTCCAAGTTTGTTCATTCATGCGGACATCTCCACAGTATATTTTTACTAACTGCACCATCTACTGGCAGAATGTTACAACTGTTTTCAATCGATTCCCCCTACATACAAATTTTGATACTTCGGTGGTTCTCAATCATCTAACAGCCCTTGAAAGATCACAGGCAATTTCTGTGAAGTTCATAAAAGGCAAAAAGAAAAGCAAATCCATTTTCAGACTTAAATTAGCTATTAGCATGCCTTCACCTCAACTGGAAAAGGGTACCTAAATCAAAGAAAACTGAAATCACTGTCTTAGTTCAACTATTAAAACAGTTTTAGTAGTGCTTCATCCCCCCTAACTCTTCAAAAAAAAAAATTAAAAGAAAAAAGATCCATAATATCCAGAAGACATCTAAATATTTCCACAGATCTGGTTAGTGCAATATGCTGGGTGGACACATGACACAGGCCAAAAAAGCAGGACCACAGTAACTAAATTTCAAAAAAGAACTGCATGAGAAAACAAATCTGGATGGTATGCACAGTAACTGGGATAGCCAAGGAAAATATTATCATTCTTATTTTTACTTTTTTATGCATTTAAAGCTTACAACTCATACTTATGCCAAAGCAGGCAAAATGAAAACAAGCAAATAAGTCATCTGTGTACCATCTAGCCTATAAACATCAACCGGTGCATATGTCACATCAGTGGCTGATTACTGGAGCATCACAGCAGTGGCAGATCACTGGTTGGCTTTCCCCAAACAAAACCCTATTTCCCAGTATTTTGCAGTTTTTAGAAAAGTTTCGTAATGCAGACTTGATCTGTCTTAAGCTGTATAGCAACAGGAACAGCAAAAAATTCACGGTTCATCTTCAGAAACAGTCACTGAACACAGCAAGCTTCTCCTTTCATTTTTATCAGGTCATTTATATCCACTTCTGTCCTTGCCTATGTTTTACTGGGCTCGAAGTCTCTCCCTACTCTTGCCTGCTGTGCCCCTCCCATTCTTCACTGGAAAGAAAGAAACCAAAACACTGAACCCGTTCTCTGCCTGCTTCTCTCTGACACATCACAAGATGTCATCACTTCTACTTGGAAGGGACATCTGTCCAGGAGGGACACCTTTGGAAACAGAAGTTGAAGCTTACAAAAATAAAAATTAAAAACCCCTCAGTATACAAGTTAAGTTACATTATTAGAAAGCAATCATGCATCTCTTTTGCACATATCTAAGAGTTTGTTTTCTAATTTCAAGAGAGCAAAAGGCATGGTTCAACTGGATAGTGCCATGAGAAGTATTAATTTTTTTACATATTAGAAGAAACACATGGTCATATTCAATACCTTTGGTAGTCTTCATGAACTCCCTAACTAGAAGCACCTTTGGGCAGTATAAATTAAGATAAAATGGCTTTATCAAGTACATAAAGCTACTGAGGGGCCTAGAAACACTTGTCAGCTTCCAGTAGAGATGCACACCATAACTGCCTAAGTCTGTAAGAGAGCAAGACCTGGCGGGGGGGTTCACTGCTCCCTCACCTTTGAGCCTTGTTTTCCTTATGACAAGAAGCAGGAATGAGAGCTACCATATGCTGCTTGATCTGGAGGAGTCTAGGTCAGAGATCGCAGGGCACACCACAGGACAAGGGCCTTGTGCTGCTGCATTGTAGCACGAGGATGCGCAGGGAGGAGAATGGAGAACGTGGTTATGCCACCCAGAAAGAGCACCCAGTTATTTGCTGACATACAAGAAATGTTGGCTTCTGAAGGTCAGTGTGCTGCATCGCACCCTTGCTAGGTACCTAGAGCAAGCTCTGTGAATACTTTCCTCACTCTTCTACAAAGCATCCATACCAGGGGTCAATCAGAGGGACCATACCTTTGCTCATGTTAAAGGGCCAAAAGATAACCATCATATGCAGATGTAAAGAGAAATTATTCCAGGTCATACATAACAGCTCCAATTCAAAAATTTTATCTTCCTCTGAAGTTTCAGTCATTGATCTAAGCAAAATACAAGGCTAGATAAATTACCGGCCCTATTCAGAAGGGAAGCATCTATATTCCTCAAGATCTACATTACCACTGAACTGTTCGTACCTCAGAACAAGGGACTAAATAGTCTTCCTACACACACCAATTGCCACTAAATTACCATGAGATCTACTCCAGCCCACACAAGAATCTATTTGTATCCTCACTGCAGTTTTGGCAGTACATCAATTACTTTGACAACCCTCACAACTGTACGAATACGTATAAACCTTGATCCAAAGATGAAATACTGCTTTCATTAGCTTAAAATAGCATTAGATAAGCAAACCTGCCAGCTATATTAGAACACTTTGCTTTTCTATTATGTTCCAGGGGAACCATCTCCTCCCTTTTACCTCCGTCTTTCTGGTAGTTTGCAGCAGCACACCAGGGAATACAAAGAGCTCAAAACCTGCAGCAGACTCCCTGTGTCAGCCATGCTAACTATTTAAATGGCTTTTATTCAAATTTAGTGGCTTGCAAACACTGTCCATTTGTTAGGTGAAGGTAAAGTAGTGATATTTTGTTCTGCACAGTTTTAAAAGGCTGAAAACTGCAGACAGATAATCATGGGTATAGCCTGTAGCCTCCCATCGCTCCAGAAGGACACCCTGCTGACCTGTAAAGAGACAGGAATCAGTGTCAGAAAGATGCTGCCCTATGAATTTAAAAGGGTCCAGGGGAGACGGAAAGGAGGCACTACATACCTCTCAATTTTTACTCCTTCCTATTAGACATTATTTGTGATGCTTCTCCGGTTTGAAAGACTCAGTGACTGAAAAAAATCAATTGTTTGTGCTACATGTCCTTGCCCCTCCTATCTGTACAGCTCAGTAGTTTGTTTTGCTGCAAAATGTAATGCTGTCTTAAGGATTCTTGAAGTTATACGTGACCAACTACACATCCACTACATGACTCCAGGTGGCCCATCAGTGCATCTCAGAACTTGGACTCATAGCTTCTGCCCACTGCCACTTTTCCCAAACTTTCCAAAGCTATCCATACTATGATCAAAGAGGCTGCTCTACCCTGGTCTCAGCCCTGCAGTTCCCACTACCCAGGAAAGGCTCTCCTTGTTGTAAGGAGTACCAAACCTTCAGAGCAGAGTGACGCTCAGCTCTTCCACACTACCGGTCTGGGAACCATTATCTTAAAGGCTGAAGTATGAGTCCTTTTCTGTTGTCAGCTCTACATCTGAACCACCAACAACCGGTCTTTCTTTCACCTGGGGTCTGCAACTGCCTCCCTGCCTCTCCGGCCTTTTATACTGCCAGAGCTCTTCCCCCCGCCACAAAGTACACCTGCCTAGAGTATATCAGAGCTAACCGGAATGGGAAAAAAAATCAGATGGTCAACCAGAAGTCGAGGATTACGGAAAGTGGAAATTTTCTCTTGCTGACATATTCAAACAGTCTAATTTGGAAGGCAGGTAAATATAGTACCTGCGAAACATCATTTAAAAAGTAGTTAATATCTCCTTGATTTTCAAGGAATTGCAGAGGATTTTGACAACAAACATTAAAAAGGCTTATATCCCTCTTTCTATTGATATTGCACCTTGAATACTGTAAAAAAAGGTAATTATGTTGCTGATCTTGCAGTAAGATTGTTAAAGAAAATATACCACCCAGCAAACACTGTGCAGCAAGTAAATAATCAAATATTATTTAAGAATAAAAGATAAGTGGAATGAAAGAGAGAATGGAAGACAAGAAGAAAAAAATATTTATGACAATTTCTGTGATGCAGGAGTACTTCATTATACTGTTAAAATAAAATAGCGTTTTCACAATTTAATTATGCCACAGAGTAGGAATGATTTCACTAGAAATTTACAGGCTTTGCTTGCTGGGCTTGAGCAGGCAGAAAGAACTTTTATCTCAACAGTCCCTGACACAATATTGCTACACTAAGATAACACCTTCTAACTTTTTTAATTAGTTCCACATGCAACTCCATACACATTTGGAAATTAGGAACTAGAAGAATGTATTTTTCCCTGAAGTCTTGAAAGAAGAAAACATCATTTTGTAAAGCTCATCTTCAAGTACAAGAGACATTAACATCTGCATTCTCTCACCTAACCTCCACTGGTCTCAGGAAGCAGATACTCAATCTTCCTCCACATAAAAATCAAGAAATAAGGAAAATGAAAATTATAGAAAAGAAAAGAAAAAGCCTATCTAGACTTAAGTTACACTAAAACATTAGCAGCCACTTGTTATTCCCTATAGATGTGTAGGTTATTACAGCATAACAAGCCTTTTGCCAGTTTCTCTGCCATTATGGTTTCATTAGGATGCAACATTCATCCTGGATGCGCTCCCATTCCCTCTCTGCTGAAAAGGGCTTAGAAAGCTCTAGTTCGCTCAGCAACACAGAGGAAGGACTGAACGTAGGTGTCAGGGAGCAGGGGCCTGCTCCGCGAGGGAAGCCGGGCTGCGGCCATGACCCAGGCAGGGCATTGCCCCACCAGGCAGGGGCAGCCCCACAGAACCTGAGCAGAGCCAGGGTGGGTACAGTGACACGGCTGGGGACCATCACACAAGGTGAGGTAGCGTCAGGTCCAGGGTCAGTCTGGCATGCCAAGCCAGGACTGCTGGAGACAGGACTACCTGTCTGGGCTGAGCTCTGACCAGAGCTCCTTGGTACAGATGGAGGTCCCAGGAGAGGCTGTCAGGGTCATTAAGGCTCTCAGCCAATTAAGGCTCCCAGTGTTCTCTGGGCCCTGATAACAGGTACTCATTGCAATGGTAAGATGCCATGACATCAACCAAACCTTATGGCTTTTGTTCATTTGTTTTCTGAGGTTCTACTATGCCTTTCTTAGTAAAAAAATGCCTGTTAGCCTTGTCTCTGTACTCTGAGATACACATGTTAGCTATTATTTACTCCAAACTGTTTTGCATTTTCCTGCAAGACAGGAACACTCCTCACAAGACCGGCTGCTTGCCCCTCCTGATACCTTGTGCTCTTCACAAGATGTGGAAAAATAAGGACACTGAACACCTTCAACCTTAATTGCAGGACTCCCTTTTCTTCCTTAGTTATAGTCATCGCCTTATCTCTGATCAAAATATTCAAGCTGTAACAATTAGAGATGGTCCTCTGTGATCCAGTTTCTTCTCTGCCCTGTGATTGCACTGACACCCTCTGCTCTGACCAAGCTGCAGAGCTATGGGACAGTAGCCAGACAGCTATTTCAGCTGGGATAGCTGTCCTCCCATATTCCAGAAAGACAGCCCCAAAACTGCCTTGACCCTTACCAACATCAAGGGGAATGATGAAATCCTCCATTCTACAGTACAGGAAGAACACAGGGAAGGTATGGTTTTTGCTTAAAATTCATATATGTACATATTTAGAGCAAGAAATAATGTATGCTCCAGAGTACCTAACACAGAATCATATTTAAATAATGCCATATAGATTGAATCCAGAAACACAAAGGATAAATAAGAGACATTTGGAAGGAAAACACGTCTTCCAGAGGGCTAGTTAAAAATACCTCTACCTTGCCAAATTTTATTGTGGTTTGGTTTTTTCTTTTTTTTAAATACCTCACCTATCTGTCATAATGGCAGTTTCAAAAAGTACTTTGTAAAGGAGAAATGTACTTCTATCAGGCACAACTATCTTCCTTTTGTTAAAGTGGAATCTATAGGTGATGAAGGTGAGCAGAGGTGTTTGTGGCTGCCTTAGATACTTCCCAGCTCAACTGAGGAGTTTCTAAATGAGAGAACCAGTAGGCAAGTACTGTGCCATCACACAAACTCATGAATGTGTCTGCATATGCTTTGTATGCAATGCCAGTACAGTCTGGCAAATACAGCAAAACATTTTAAACATATCAGGAGGAAGAATAAAGGAGTTCTTTGGGTTTTGAACTGGTATTTGAGTTCCTGATGTCCAAGAAATTTGAATAAAAGCCTGTTTAAACAACACCTACCCAATATTCATCTCATTGACCAAGTGGGAGACCAAGTGGTATGAGGATCTAAAAGCAAAAGTTAACTGCAAATTCAAGGGCATAAAGAGCAACTTCTTCACCTACACATGATTTTGCTTGCTGAATTCAAACCCACAGCCATCATTTAGACCAAGCGCCTTCTAACAAATATATGGAAACAGGACTGCCCAGAATTGTTATTTTACAACACTCAAAAGCATTTTACGGACTCTTATTTCATGGTGTGGAATAATTACTTGATGTATGTCAAAATGAGCTGATATTCAGGGAGATTAACGCAGCCCTGCCAACTGTATGAATTACATGCTTCTTTGTCTTATTCATCATCTGCGCCTTATTTTGAATACAACTCTAACTGTAACAGCCATGTAAATCTGGAATAAATCTAGTAAAGTTAATGAACACGATTCAGATTTTTACCAGTTTGAGAGTAGTTTGGGCCTTCAGTAGACAAATGGACCACAGGCTGTGAAACAAGCATATTGAGAATGAGAAAGTCCATTTGTTTAAGGACAAGGATGAAAATAAACATGAACAGCTGCCTCTATCGCTCGCCAGTCCATCTAAATGAGGCAAAGTTCCAACTGGAAAGAGTTGCACAAATATATTACAGAGCATATGAAGCACTAAAGGCTGCAGAGACAGCTTTACTTTAGAAGTTTCCTGAACTGTAGAGACTACTTTGCAAAACTGGAGCCTGTTCACAAATTAAAATCCTTAACTTTATAGTTATTTGAATGAGTACTTAAGTTTTGAGAACTTTCTCCTTGGCTCTTTTTTCTCTCCCTACTTAAGTAAATCAAAAGAAATTAACTTAAACACAGCATACCTAGTTGGGGCGCGGGATGGCAAAAATTCTATTGTCATTTGCATTCAGCTCTAATTTTCTTTGAATACATATATATATATATAAAAGTGTGTATTATCCCATACAGGTGTAAGGATCCATTTTTTGTTAGCACTTCAGAGAAGACTCAATGTTATTTAGCACATATCACCCACAGAAATCCTGGTAGCCAGCTAGAGTTCCTCAACAAGTGGATAGTATAATTATAAAAATAATACTTCTATCCAAGAAGTTTTCAAAGTTAGCAATCTAATTTAACATTATTCCTATCATATTCAGTGCTGTCCATATATTTCTACCACCTTCTTCAGTTAGGTGAACACACCAGCAGAAAAGCACTTTCCAGTGGGACTATCATAGTAACAGCTGCTTCAATTTTCAGTTTGTACAGAAATTTCAGACAGCCATAGCCGATATATGTTTTCAGTGATAACCAGTGAAAAGCCTTGAGTTCAAAAATCTCCAGAGGAAAAAATCTTCTGTGCCCTGTTAAGTAATTTTACAGCAGAAACAGAATTACTCACATGAAGCGCAAGCGTTGCCACTTCTAACGTAGTCATAGGTCCTCATCCTCCCATCCCTAAGCCTGCTTGCTCTCTGCCATCTTAGCCTATTTTAAATCCAGAGGAATAAAGCAGTAACTCACTTCAGTTATGATCCACAAATGTTGTAACACAAGTGATCCATATCCAGCCTGTAAAACCAGACTGGAACAACAGTTAGCAGTAATTTTAACAGTCTCTCAAAAATTCACATTACAGGCTAAGAAGCTTATTTAGCACAGTAGTTTCCCTTTCAAGTTGAAGTATTCTGTCTGCAGGAAGTAACTGTCCTGTCTGAGCATCTCAGCAGCTTAAAACACCCTGAATCTGTGTCTGTACATTGCAACTAAAAAAAAAAAAAAAAGAAAAAAGAAAATTTCTGGGAACTTTCTACTACTTGCGCACCACTAGTCAAGTGTCAAACCTTTGTAAAAACAGCTCACAGCTCTATTTGCAGTAAAGTAGAGGGAGATGATCTACTAACCAGCATCAATCATGGGTGCCAGGACAAACTGCTACCATTAGCAGTCAGTACAGTGGTCACTGTGCTCTTGGTGTGACCCCAAGACATTCATGCTGGGGCACAATACAGAACTGCAGCAGTCTATCACAGCAGATCTGACTGTGGATTATGTTTTGAAGCGATCTCATTGTCCTGCAGGTATCTTTTCACATCATGCCAGGAAAAGGTGAATATGATGCAGCAGTGGATGCATGAACTCTTCTACAGCAGGAGAAAAAGCAGACGGGGAGCCGCTTTCCTGATAAAAATAAATCTGCTTTGGTAAGGATGACACAGTCCGTGCAGTTTGGTGGCTATGCCACAGGTGGCTGTCCTCTCTCAGCTAATCCTGGAACACTATATACTAAGCAATGTAAATTCTCCTGAAATTTAGGAAGATGAGAAGTAGCAAAGCGAGCATAGGGGCATACTGCAGTAACTAGGCATGGTGAGCAGTATCATTTCCTCTTTACTCATAAATTATTAATCCAGGTATCTTCAGCATGCATGAGCAATACCCAAGGAGCAGAAGCAGAGTACAAGCAACACACAAAGCTCTCTTTTGCTAAAAGTTGTCTCATTTCAAATCATATATCTGAAATATCAGTGATCTTAGGGGAATGCAGCTCATTGAACTAGCTGTTCAATGACCTGCATCTGAATGCAAGAAAGCAAGGGACTGTCCCACTAATTCAATAAGCTTTGCAACAAGTCCCCAAATCATTAATATTTGGGAAATTTACCTATGCTTAGTCATTCCTATTCAATTACTCAGAATTCAGAACTGCATCAAGAAAAAACCTCTGTCCAGCAGCAAAACTCAATGTATTGTTTTGCTCTGCAGTCCGTGCTATGCTTGTTTAGTTTGCTGAGTAACAAGTGCAGCATTTTGGGTCAGTCAGTACAGCAAGTTCTCTAAGTCAGAGTGATGCTCATTGAAGTTTTTCAGTAAAAACTATGAGTTCCTTAAAAAAACAAATGCAGATAGACAGTAATGCCTCCCACCAAGAAAGCATCAAGGTTTTGCAGTCAAGGAAAAATGGCTACATAACGAAAGATTAATTTTGTATACTTGCAGTGCCTTCTGCAGGTATTGTAGATTTGAAACATCAATACCCTGCTGGAAGCAATTTGACAAGTCATAAGAAGACAAAAAAGGAGCTATATACCAAGCACTGTAATCTGTTGACAAAACGGATAATAGCTGCTCTGCTGGATAATAATAAACTTACCAGCACATTAGCAGATCATCTTTCATTCAGAGGATGTTCAGTCAGCCACAGGCAAACTATAACCCACACCTCTGCATCAAACTGTACACACAAACTATACACCTGTACACCATGTGCGTATGCACACACACGCTCCCTTTCATTAAATTGCAACTGCTGAAACAGTCACCAATACAGCACGCTCTCTTCTTGCATATGGAATCCACTGACTTTCTTCAACAGCTGCCAGATTCACCCCACGTTCACTCAGCAGGATGTGAACTTTGCTGTTTAAATGGGTTCGAGTGAGTCAGAAAAGCATCTGTCCAGTTACAGTTCTGCTCCAAAAATAGCACTCTGCTCATTTCCAAAAATTTCAGCAAGAGATGGGCCAGGTATCTTCCAAACCTTAGCCACAAAATTGTCTGCATCAAGAAGCCGTACTAATTGGTATTTGCCATATTCAATTCATTCCAGCGGCAGGGAGATACCGACCAAACCAAGAAGAGACATTTCCACTGAGTAGCACCATTCTCTCTGACTCTGGGAGAGCCCCAGTACCTTAATAGCTGCAGGTGGCTATGAAAGTCAGCAAAATAAGGCATATAATTACCGTATTAGTTCAGCCTTAAAGGTCTAATTTAATCTTACCTGTCTAGAACATGGCTACATGCAAGTCTGCTCAGTTCTTTCTACTATATTAGACACAGTTCCATTCTTTACCCATAAAAGTATCACAAATGCAGTGTTTTAACACTTCAAAAGTCTCCCACATGGCTTTGAACAAGTCAGATAAGGTCAAGTTTCAGAGAATTTAACAATTTTTATACTCTAAATTATTTAATTCAGTCTTTAAAAGCTTGTGAGTATATTTAGCTATTTGGTCAAGAACTGACATTTGAAAACTAGACCTACCATAGGACACACCGAAAAAGAAATCAGTGAAAGTGACATTGAAAAAAAAAAAAAATCAAAACCAATTACTACAAGTCAGCATTAATGGATGAAATCATCTACAAATGTTAATAAAAGAGTAAGCTCTCCTCTGAAGCAAGTCCATATCAAGACAGCAGGAGGTGTGACTGCATACTAGGGCGAAGAACAAGTTTCGCAAGGGATCTTACCATTCCAGGGCTCTGATCATGTTTTCTGTTTTCTGTAGTAGAAATAGACACATTGGAAACATTTATCAAGTGTAGGGCACCTAATCAAAGATCTGTTGTCAGATCTCTGCTCTCTGAGCAGTCAGAATAAACCAAAAGTAGCAACTGAAATGTTCTCCTGAACTCAGTTAATTTCAGTTATGTTGTTCTCTTTCTTTCATGACAGGCTAACACTGAATAAAACACTTAAGTTTTTCAAGAAATATCTTAAAAAAGGACTAGCTGAAAAAAATAAAGACATTCACTGCTGTAAATCAATACATAAAATTTATTTAAATCCAAGCTCAAGGTGTACAGAAGACTCAATCTATGCACCTATGAGGACTGAAAATACACAAAAGTAGATAAGGCATAAACTTAGGCAGAAAAGCAGATAATTTTACATTCAAATAAGCAAAACCACTCTAATTTAGTGAGATCAGATACAAGGCAACAAAAAGTAGATTTTTTAGCTTTAAAAAGAAAAATAATAATCAAATGTACTTGAAATAGAAATAAGATACTCTTTCTTAAACAGATTAATAGCTTTATTATGTGCTGGACAAAAACAAGAGGGTAATGCTAAGAAACTTACTCTACCTATGCAGTCTGTACTCATGGTAGGGACTGGATCATGCAACGTATTACAGCGTGCCCCACACTGCAGTAGGCCAACGATGGGAAAATAACCCTCTTGCTCTCTCTGTAACATTCATTCATTATTATACATCAAAAACACATCTGAAAAAGCCTCATTTAAGAGGATGGTTGACACCTTTATATATATATATATATTTTAAATGAGAAAGTTGAGCTGTAGAGACAATCTCTAGTTGAGCTGAGTCGCATTCAAGAATAATTCCACTGAAGTTAAGAGTGACAGGTTTGTGGGGTTTTTTTAAAGTAACAATTAAATTACAAAAAATATTCAGCAAAACAGATTCCAAGATCATATAGCAAGTGACAGACGCAACCAGCACTCGGGAAAACACAAGGTAGAAGATGGTGCACTACCTAACTGTTCTTTAAAGTAAATTTCATATTCTTCCAATATCCTCCAGCCGATTCATCAGCATGGCTAATATGAAGCATGCCTCGCTTACTTTCCAGGAAATAAAGAGCTCATGTATTCAATACATATCTGTGGAATCACAGGTATTCCAGGCAATAAAGGTGGTGGCATGCCAGCTCCACTAGAAAAGCAGTTGCTTGTAGGTTACACATCAGTCTTGCAACTGAGAGTCAATGAAAATGAATGTTCCTGCACAAAAGCTTAAAAACCAGCCCTCCTTACCTTTATAGCTTTTTCTCTTTATAATCACAGATTCATTTTCAGAAAATAACCTCATTTTTTCTTTAGTGTTTTCAAGTGAAGTTCAAGGTAAGGCAGTGCAGCATATCTTGGTCTGGTACAAGATGGAACACAATGCAGCATTTACAGGGTTGTTGGAATTTAGCACTGCTCAGGAGAGCATTTCACTTCAGCACCTACTATTGATTCTGAAAGACTGGAGGGATAGGACAATCCCGCTCACCGCTCAAGGCTACGTGCCTTGGAATTGCCAGATTTGTCCATACCAGATTTGGTAAGACCTCTCCTTCTTTAGCCTGATTTCAAGTTACTTCTGTATCTAGAGAATGATAGGTGGCACTGTTCCGTTGTACAAAGGCCAGTGGATGACTTTTGTCCAAAATGCCCATCATTGAACCTTGTGCGATTTGCTACACCACATTCTGAGTTCCACCAGAACGCTGGGACTAGAAATCAGAATTTTGATCCTAAAAAAGTGTCAATATGGCTTTCAACAGCCAACTATCTGAGCTCTTCACAGGCCTCTCTGTTTTCTGTTTTCAATGCCCTTCAAACAGCAGAGGTAGTGAGGAAAGAACAATTTCCTAAATCTCTCTCAGAGAAGGAAGCTGAATGAACCCTGGTCTCCAAGACTCATGCCAGCACTCTAGCCACTGAGGCATCCTTCCTCTCTGTGTTCCCCTCTGCTGAAAACTCTTGCCCTACAAGAAGGTCTTTCACTAGCAGTTAATTTACTTGCCTCAGGTCATTCTAGTTCAAAGCGTTACCTTCGAACAAAGTAAAACATCATGAAATCACTCATTAACAATAACAAAACCCAAAACAAACCAAAAAGATATTTGCTTCTGCACTTTTCACTCTGCAACTCTGTCTACCTCATTGGGATACTGCCATAGGGGCATGCTGTGATACAACATCGAAGCCAATGCTGAATGTCACTTAGTCCCTTGGCAATAACACCGGCAAATGCAATAAAGGCCAACTGTGTGTTGACATTTTGTGTCCAATTCCCACATTTATACACCTCATTTGCTGGACTCACTCTTTGTATTATTTCAAACTGAGACTGAAAAAGGGTTGTTTCATTTAGGGAAGATGGAATTAAAACAAAAATGAGTGCAGCTGACTCAAGAAAAAAAAAAAGTTGGAAAAAGAGCTTATTCTCAAAGTGTCAAGACTAATTCCCTGCTTTTAAACTTCTTGGCTCTTGATTTTCACATAAGACTAAGTCAAAACTCATATCAACATTCCTGTCAAGTCATACATTTTATGGAAGCAAGTAGTTATTTAATATCATGCTTACTACTATTGCTCATGAAAGCTGATTAAAAGCCACTTGGTCTCACAGCAGTGCTTAAAGTCAGGTTTTGTCCTATACTGGCACTGGACAGAATTTGTAAACTTACATGAGTGCTGAAATCCTGGCCTGGCCCATGAGAAACTAAAGTTCAAACAGTCTCTTCACCAGAGGCAGGAAAATCTGTGCTAAAGACCTTTGACAGAAGCTGAGCAAGAGTTTGAGTCTCTGTATCCCAAATCCCAATATCCAACCACCAGACTTCTGTTTCCATCTCTATTTACTGAAATCTCTGCTCTTCATGCCTTCCCAATATTACCCATTAATTCTATTCAGATCAAGCCTAACTCCAAGATCTCAGAGGTAAATATAATTTCTTACCATCTGTTTTACATAACACTCCTTTAACTGAACTGTGTATAAAAGTTAACAGTATATAAGCACACAGATGTATGCTAGGCACAGAAGAAGAAGAAAATCCCAAAAGATAACACTAAATTTCATGAGCGGGAACCTAAACTGAGAACTGGAACATCAAATCCTGATGCAAAAAAAAAAAAAAAAAAAAAGCTGCTGAAACACCTTTCTGACAGTGTAGCACTTAATTTCTGTCTATTCAGGAGCCACCAGTAACTGTGAAACTCCATTGTCCTTTCATCAGCCCCTAAGTATAGTCAACCCACAAAGCACAAAAAAATTTTTGAGCACAATTCACCCCAGTGTCAGTGATCACGTAGCTCTGATACGTCATAGTTTCAATTGGATGGTATTTCTCCAATTTGTTAACACAGTGGTCTTTGGAGAATAGAAGCATTACCTAAAATTCAAGATGTAGTGAAATTTCTTTGTTGGAAACACTAATTGTATTTTTAATTATGTGGTTTGGGTTTTTTAGTAGAAGAAATCTACTTTGGAGGTTAAGTTTTGAAAGGGATAAACTGATATAGAAAGAAGAAGAATTTTATGTAAGCTTTCAGTCATCCCTACAGTCAATCCAACCCTTTAATTCTTCCACCACCAACTCCTAAACCTGGTTTCCTATGGTTTCCCACTATAGGAAAACTATGAGGATTTCCTCTAACGCAACACTGATCTATGCCAAGAAGCAACTTAATATGGAGTTGCAATAAAATCTATTAACTAGTTAAGGAGCAGAATATCTTTATTTTCTTTAATCAGTGTATATATGCATTTGATAGACTATCAATTTTTTATTGAAGATGGACTATGCTGGGATTTTTTAATAAAGAGACTGCATAACAAATTAACATTTTAAAGAAAGCTCAGAGCAGTCTTTCTTCTTCAACACAATTAAAAGCATTAATATTTCCTCTTTCCTTCAATGAAAATAATGAGGTTTACACCTCTGATGTTTTTAGCCATTTTAGCCATTCTTTATTTCTCCAAATATCTGCAAATTATTATACATGAAAGAAAAATACATTCAGGACCTGTTCATATTGTCCAAAGCTGAATTCATTACCTTCAATACCATTTCCTGGTTTCAAAAGAAAGCGGTAACTGGTAGAAATAAAAATAGTGAAGAATGAAAGAAACGGGTGCAGGCTGAGAAGGACTGCAAACCTTGCGCTTTGATGAAGTAGCTTATTGAAAACTGAGAACACAGCTGAGAGCCAGCCACTGGCACATTAAACTGGTATTAATCAAGCTGAACTTAGTAACAAGGAGAGAAGTAAGGTTTGTTTATTCTCCATCTCCAATTGAACAGTAACAGAAGCATATGCATGAAAAAAATAGCATCTTTGTAATTGTATTTGCATCCTACTTATTATATCTTAGTGAAAGAAAGACAGAACAAACATCTGAGAGCTAAATCCCTGCCCAAGGCAGGTTCTTTATAGCTGGTCATAGGGAATTATCACCAAAATCTCCCTCATTAAGCTCTAAATGACCAAGCGAGGACTTAGAAGAAAAATCCCAAGCAACTGAGAACCAAGCTAAAAGTATCTGAAGCAAGAGGAAAAGAAAAATCTGTTTATGTTTCTCATTGCAGAAAAGGACTGGCAGACCAACTGAACACAAGGCCATGACAAGGGCTAATCCAACAGTGGGTCAGTAGTTAGTGAGTACTTCCCTCTGCACAGCACCTACAAACACTCACCCGGAATAGTGTCCAGCAAGAGAGACACTGACGAACTGGAGATGGTTCACCAGAGGGACACCAACATGGCTGGGGGCAGGAGCACAGGGCATACACAAGGAGAGGCTGAGGGAAATGAGTGTCTTTAGCCCGAAGACAAGGCAGCTAATGGGACCAAATCACTGTCTTCTGCCTCACGGGTGGTTATAGAGAAGATGGAGCCTCAATTTTCTCAGATGAGCACAGTGAAAGGACAAGAGCGACAGTCACTACTTGCAACATTGCAAATTACTGCTAGATATAAAAAGGAAAAAAGGTTCACAGTGAGCATGGATCAACACTGGAACAGATTACCCTGAGAGGTCTGGGGATCTGCATTCTTGGAGCTATTTAAAATTCATCAGGACAAGACTGTAAACGCCCTGACTTAACTTTGAAGCTAATTCAGGCCCTGTTTCAAGCAGGGCTAGATGATCTTCATTGGTCCCTTCCAACCGTATCATTCTATAATTCAAGGATTTCCAGTCTTTATTTTTAAATATGGTTGCTCAGTATTATACTCTACATAAATCTAGACAAGTTTTTCTCTCATGTTCTCATGTTCCAAGAATGATTCTACACAGGTCAAGCATCCAGCAGGTATGAAGAAAATAAAGGTACTTCCCACCCAAGGTGTCACATTCTGGTATGCTCATGAACTAGGGCAATGTAAATAATACTAGTGATAGCTGTCACACACACAGGTGAAAGAAACGGAACGATGTCTCATGCCAGGCAAAAAAAAAATTATGCAAACAGTTGTTGGAAAATACATCCAGTCACTGTAGCCTCAGCTTTGTAGCTGAATTAAAAAGGATTTTTTTTTTTTTACACTTCAGATTTGTTATAGCCAGACTGTGTCCTCCAATGTCAGCCATGCATTAGTAGTACACATTCCCATCATGAGCTGTCACACAGAATATGGAGAACAGCCTGCACCATCAACTTGGTCATTCTCTAGGCTTTAGTAAACTGCACCTACTAAACTGTTTTAACAGAGTTCAACTTTCCCAGTGCCCCTTGATTTGTGTGATATAACTTTGCGGGAACTGCCTTTTGCAGCAAAGATCTTCCATACCTTCTAAATTCAGTCTATCTGTTCTACCCTGCCTGGTATGATACTAAATACTTCATATCCCCAAAGAGTATCATCTGATTCCTTCAAATGAAAGACCTCCTTTTCATTAATTAAAAACAAAGAAGCCAAACTAAACTTACTGTCTAGTGACAGAGGTACCATATCTTAAAAATAGCTACTGGGATACTGTGTCATCATCTAATTACAGCAATATTCAGGCAAGTGGAAACCATGCCCTGAGGGAATACAAAATTGCCTGAAAAGCTCATTTATCTAAGATAGTAAGAAATATATGTATTAATGGATTTAGTCATCAGGCTTAAACATTAATCC
The DNA here is from genome assembly GCF_028858705.1 of Grus americana. Lineage (NCBI taxonomy): Eukaryota > Metazoa > Chordata > Aves > Gruiformes > Gruidae > Grus > Grus americana. The sequence continues at coordinate 63,829,143 of NC_072853.1, forward strand.
AGCGTTTCAGTGGAGTATTAAAAAACCCCTTAAGTTTGCATTTGCATCCAACTAACATTTATCCTATTTAACATAGTTAAATAGGTTCATACTTCTTCTTCACTTCTGTGAAGAAAAACATATTTACTGTTAGAAATTTATTTATGAAATTGTAACCCTCTCCCTGCCCACTAGGTCAATTTACTTCTTGTGAAAACCTACACTTTCCAATGTATTTCTTTTCTCATTAAAAGGTAATGCACACCTAGCAGTCACAGTAACTGCTCTTCTCCCCCAAGAACCCTTGGGGTTGCTTCACAGATTTCTTCCTGTCCTTCAGCTGATTAAGGAAATGTTCTGACAGCACTCTACTGGGAGAAAAAGCACTCACCATCCCTCTGCAGAAAGAAATGTAGTTATCTGGAAAGTAATGAAAAAGCAGGAGGCCAGCTCTTTAGCCTCAGGATCAAGTGACCTTTAAAAGGGAAGCCAAAGCTCCAGTCCATGTTCCCAAGATGTTATGGTTTTGATTATTACACACACCTACCCTAGTCCCTGGCCCTTGCTGCATATCCAATGGATAACCAAAAATCAGATGACATTTATCTTGCTCCCTGCCCACATTCATAGCAAAATGCAAAAGGCCCAAATGAAGAAGAAACAATTGTCCCTCACCTCTATGCAATAATTCATTATTTACTCATCTAAAGAGATGAAGGCTGATGTTCAACTCCCTCTTCAGTTGACAGGAAGCATGCCTTCTCCTGTGTGAGGCGAACAAAGAATGGTATTACAAACTGTATTTTTCCAACTATTTTTGACATGGCAACTAAACCTGCCCAGGTAGAACAGGTATAATATGAGACTAAACTTTTGTGGAAATAAGTTGCTATGCACAGGACCCACTGTTGAGCTCTCAGAGGAACTGAAGATCTTCAGCTTAGGGCAGATCTTGTCATGAAAAGTTATAAAACAAAGATAAACTTCCTAGATATAACCTGAGTTCAAGTCAGAGAAAATGAAGATGCAGAGAAAAGCAACAGTAACAAACAATGTTTTGGGTTTGATACTTGAGTAGTGGCAAAGGAAAGGATTGTGCTGTTCCTACTTAGGCATCAAAACCACAAGTAATTTGGATGCCTGATCTCTTTTTCATATATAGCTGCAGAACCAGTAATATTGCTGACCAATCTGACCATTTAATAATAGGCAAAGACTCCTCAAAAGAAAGTTTATCATAGTAAGACTGACGTTCCTCATCCAGTCAGGATTAAGAGAGTTCATCATTCAAGTCTGTAATGTTTCTCCCCAGACAGGAAAAAAAACCCCCAAATAATCAACAGCCAGAGCACTGAACACAGCACTGCTTCCCACACCCAGAGGTTTTTAGTCTTGGGAAGGCACTCTCAACAGAATATCTCAGCAGACTCCTGACAGACTCAGGAACTTATGTGTCAGTACTTCCACTACCAACTTCCATTAGCCAAAGAGATAATAAACAATAAGCACCATATGATTCCCTAGAGCAGAAGAAAAATTAAATCAATACTTATTTGTGTGAAAATGTCATTATTTTCATGGAGAATCAGCTGGTGGTGGCCATCAGGTGCTCACTGCTGCTGCTCTTCAGCCAACAGTTCATTACCCAGTAACAGGGCAGAGAACAGACAGAGGTGTTCTTCCTAATGACTTCCAATACCCATTTCCAACAAATACACATGCACCAAATGCTGCACTTCCAGGTTTCCCTACAATTCATTAATGTTAATTCTCTTAATCAAGTAAGTCATTCTGCAATCAGGCAACAAATTCTTAAATGGAGAGCTTGCCCAGCTTTCCTGAGAAGCCTTTACTTTTATCTCTGAGCAGGAGACACGAGTGTCTCTGTCTCTTTTTTTTTTAAAGATCTAGGAAGTTATTAGCTGCTATTCCCAATACTTTTCCCTTAACAGCGAGGCAAGTGTTATTTCTTACATAGCTGTATTATGGCTGCACTCAGGGATACTCTTTCATATGTTACAGAACCTTGTCTATTGTTCTCACTTTTTCCACAGCCTCTTCCCTGCCACATCAGTTTGAAAAAAGAGAGGAACTGAAGCCATAACCTTGGCGACAAGATACCATGCAATATCAGCTGTTACAGTCATAAGTAAAACTCATCCTATTTTCATAGGAATCAAACAGCTGCAAAAGAATGGACATCTAAGCCTTTTTCTATCATAACTTGGTAGCAAATAAGTTAAGTGTACATAAATATAATTGTTAAAGGTTGCATGTCATGAAGTACAAGGGTATTTGGACATCTTTCCTCATACAGAAGTAGTTTTCAAATCACACCTCAACCACATGCTGAAATTTGGAATAGGAACTTCACAGAAGTGCTGATGAGAAAGGGTCAAGCACAGCTTCACCAGATTCATGGACTCAATTCAATACTTGTGGCTAATGCAACTTTTTCTACCCATATGTATTTTTATATTGGAAGAACTCTACTTTTCAGATGTGTCATTTCCTTTGGATGCAATGCTTCGAAGGTGATTTTGTCTGTTTCACATAATCTACTTTTCTATTTCAAAATTTTCCCTTTAATAGGGATTAAATTATGATTTAAATGAAAAAAGATTACTACAAAGGAGTACTACGTATGCCCACATATCCTCACATTCAGAATCACCAAGTAATTGCAGTGATTATTCTAACATTACAATTCAACTTAGAAAGGACGCCAATGGAAGAAAAGTCTTGACAAGTTATCCCTCTAGATAATTTGATATTTTGGATCAAATAGTGATTTGGTATTCGTCTACATGTTCTCTTGTCACATACAATAGACAGAACTACACCAGTGTTAGTTCTTACAGCTCTTTTTCACAACTGTTGACTGAACCAAGTGATGGTGGTAAAACAGCATAGTACTGGCATCTTCTGGCACAGTTTTACTGAAGACCGTGAACCACCTAGTCTGACCAATTCAGTCAGCGGGCCAAACTCAAAATTGCAGGCATTGATCAAATGTAGTCCAAAAATACATATGCCTTCAGCTTACCCCAGGAATGGACACAGACACAATGTAAAGAAAATAGGAATTTACTACCACCTCCCAAGCATCATATCACACCATGGTTATCCATCAAATTTCAAGCAGTCACGTTGCAGAGTCTGTTTGCAGTGTCACCATCTACAGAATGCCCTACATTTGATATTGTATAATTTCCCAAGACAGACTTGCTAGTGTCTCCACAGTAATGAACAACGAGATCTCAGAAGAGAATGTTCAGGGGATTTTTTCAGTTGGGGAAACAGCAGTACATATTCAATAGCTGTCGCTTATTTTCTGCAGAGCTTCAGTGGTTCTGTACGTGATAACAATACCACTGTTGTGCTTAAAATTAATAGCACGCACAGGTGTCTGTCTGGATTAGGCCAAAAGCATGGTTAAACCAGTGACCCTGTTACGTCACACAAAAAACCACCAAGGCCTTTGGGTTCCCAAGTTACTGTCATCACAGATCCTGTCACATTTTTTATTACACAGAAGATACACTAACACCAGCGATATTATTCAGCCAATGAATGTGATCATTTGACTCTGCATATTTAATATTCTGTTAGCACATTCAATTGGCTAAGACAACGTTACTTCTAGAAAGAATGGTGTTGGTGTCCAGTTCAGCATAAACCCATCAACTTCCTCTCTGGAGATACTTTTACTTCAGTGACAACCAATGAGGTTTTTACATCCTAGGCCACTGGTTTTGTGCTCTAGGGTGATATTCATGAGCTCCTTGTAAAAGGCCCATAAAAGATAACCAAAGAAGACAAATTTCTACTGGAACTTTATGTATAAACCAGTAGAACAGAATTTTTAAATAAATGTAAGAACCGTCCATTGCTCAAGCAGACAATAGGTAAAATGCTCTGCACACCACCTTGATCTAAGGTGGTATAACACTAAAATGTACAGTTTCACTCCTGAAAGAAGACATCTCCAGACATGGAAGACCACATTCACATTTGCATAATTGAGCATTTGTAATAAGGCCGTGTTCTGCAACTCGTACATGTTTTGAACATTTTCCCACAGCTGTAGCCTCATCAGAATCAAACATGACCTTCTAAATATGCTCTAACTCTTCTAACATTATTCAGAAACAACTCCATTTAAATCAGCAGAGCTGCTTGCGGACCAATGTGCTGCTGAGCTGAATAAAAGAAATAGGTCTTTGCATTTCTAATCGTTTAGTACCTCATATATGAGGATGAAAACAGGATAGAGCCTCATGTATGAATTATTTCTCCCAACAGGAAAAACAACGTTGTGATCAAAAAAAGTTCAATTCTGTTTAAAAAAAACCCAAACAAACAAACAAACAAAAAAACCATACACTTTTTTTTTCAGAGCACTACAATTTCAAGGAATGTATAGTTGCTTCACATTTATCCTCTGTGTGTAGAAAGATGCAGGACTGATGGACTGAACACCAAAAAGCTTGAGCTACTGACTTCAAGCAATCTATAAATTCTTGTGGAATCTTTAAAATTATGAATTATTTAGAAGGCTTCCTCTTTCCTCCATCCCTTCGTATTACAAATTGGGAAGAATAATATGGAGCTTGATCTCATAAATGACGACAGGTCAACAATCCTAAAGAATGACTGGCTAAAAGACAGACCAAACCTCCTGTTCAGTTCACAGTTAACAAAATATACAACCCCATCTTCCAGATCAAGCAGGCAGGAGAGAAGCTGATTCCCACACTTCCCAAAAGTTAGGGAAGGAGAGGAGAAATCTAGAAGTGCATCTGCAGATCTTGCAAAAGCATTTGCACTGCAAGGATTTACTGATGTTACACGTTCTACTAAAGCTCATACTCCCACATATTCAGCCAGTTCAGAAATTGAATGAAAACTGAGAAACTTGCTGGACAACAAAAAGAAAATACAGTTTGAACAAGGAATAAGTTGCTATAAAAATGGTTAATAACGGGTCAGACTTTAATGGAACAATTAAGCTAGTCTGCTCCTAGACTTTACACAAGCAACAGAGAAAGTTCAGATGAGCCACAGGCAGCAAGCTCTCCCACGTGGAGCAGGCACTCCACCACATGCCTTGACCTAGGTGCAATAGCAGTGAGCATTGCCAAGGGAGCATTCACAACTCTGTAAATTGTTTTTAATCGCTACTAAATTAGTTTGTTGGAGTTTTGGAACTATTTTACCCCCACACATACACACACCCCCAAGTTCATTGATGCAGAGCAGCTTCTGCAGGCTCAGCAGGCAAGATTTGGAGGAAGAGAAACAACAACCTGAAGATTTTCTTATTTTTTTTCCAAATGACACATCGAGGGTGTGGAGCAGAGTAAATATATCAATATCCTGAAGAGCAATGAAAACAGTTGATCTGCCAATCTGATTAAACGCATTCATTTTTCTTTTTGAAGCCTTGCAAAAGTCTATAACTTACACAGTAAGAAAACTGACAAAACATAACTATGTGTTTGGTTCTCATAATGCTAATTAAATTACTGCTTCCAAGATACATAGTGTCGCAGCTCATGTGCCAGGAAGTAGCTTGTTTCAGGGAGTTAAACATCACTACCTGGCCAAGAAAAGCAAAGAGATATGGGAGGCTTCCACAGTACATACCCTCCACCTTTAAAAAAATCAAGGTTGTTTCTACTTATACATACATAAAATGGTTTCAGATTCTATTAGCACTATTCTATTTATCTTTAACTTTCCCACCTCTCAGAAATCTCTGTCTAAACACCAACATGAAGCAAGGAACTGTCTAGTCAACCAGTGTAGCCCAGATGATAAAGCAGAGAGAAAAAAGTTTTCCTGCTATTTGCTATGGCTGCTCCGTCTCTCCCTATCCAAACACCATGCCAAATAGACTCCGTGCCAAATTCATGCCCTGCCCCGCCAAAGAAAAATCAAGAACACCTCTTCTCCAAATATCCTGACCAACAAAAAAATAAAGAAACATTCTTGAAAACCTCTGAAATCACTGACGTGCAGGGCAAGACTATCTCTAAAACCACACAGAAATATATAAAATCTTGACACTTAAGAATTTGGTTTCACTGCATAGGAGTGATCTGGCCAATGATTAAACTTCAAGGTCATCAGTGTATTGGGTTATCCTCTTGGTGGCTCCTAATTCATAAAGAAGCAGAATTACACAGGAAACTTTTAATTGAGAAGTGTATTATGTGGGATGGTGATGATAATTTCATCAATTACTGTACATTTCCTGAAGTGCAGGACTGAAAAAAAAGCTATTTTCCCAGTTCTATCTTAAATAGACTGTAATTACTAATCAGAAAGTTGTAGCTTTTACAATTTCTTTTTCTTAAGACTATTCTGAATAATCAGTAGACATTGTCAACTGTCAAATGCTTCTGAAGGCATAACTGACGACAGGAAAAATGATCCTGATTAACTGCACAGTTGCATCTGTATCTCTCAGACATCCAAAGCAGGCAATTCTGTCACGCAATGTGATAAGCAGCATCTTGTAAAAGAAAAGAGAAAAAAAAAAAAAACAACGCATGAGAAAAAAACACCAACACCCTCCCCTCCCCCCCGAATATTAGCTAATTGGACACATGCTTTCATCCATCAGATGTGGATATAGTTGGTTCAGAAAGAATCAAGACTTGCAGTTAATTTGCAAATTGCTTTTGTAGTGTGAGAGACCATAACTAACCTTCTGCAACATCATTATAAAAGTATGAAGTCTGGTACAGACCACAGTTTGTTGGTCTAAGATTAGGTAAAATAAATACAAACAGCAGATTAATTTCTAGTTCCACAGTTACTATTGCCCCTTGTTTTCCCTTTTGTTTTTCATCTCTCCTCTGAGCTTTCATGATTTCTATAAACTGCTTCATTTAGAAAACACCAAGTCTAAGCCAGCTCTCCTTCCACCCCCAGCACCAAGCAAAAAGGAAAGGAGCACACTCACTCTATTAGCATCTGCCAACTTCCTCCAGGCTGCTTCAGGTACAGCACATTAAAAGCAAACACTTGCACAAAGATTTGTCAGCAAGCAGTTCTTAAAGAACATGAATTAAAATGATTGCTCGGCGGATATTGCAATCGTAAAACTGAGAAACACAAATCTGAAACATCACGCAGTTATGCAGTATTTATCCCTGTTACACCTCACTGAAGTTACACATCACTGAAATAGATCTTAGCTATTAATCAGCCAGATTCTTGCATTTCCAAAGCAACTCGTTGATCATCAAGTGACTTCTCGCTGCCTGTCAGGCAGACCCCAGAACAGCCAGCATAGTAACACGCCAGCTTTCTTCCTTTTGCAGAAGGGGTTAGGGACTTTCAAAAAGCAGGATTAGCAGAAACTTCGCTCTAGTCACTTCCCCTTCCAATCCATTTCTTTTTCGAAAAAAAATGTAACCAAAACAACCCATCAAGCCTTTTGACATAATTTTCATTTTTGTGCAAAGATTTCAGTTTTTCAGTCATTCCTCCCACCTCTAATGTAACTTTTTTCATTCTGAAGTCAGCACTTGGCTTCAATTAAAAATGACCCAACCTAAAAATGTTGCAAGGCAAAACCATGGATTTAAAAAAAAAAAGGTTTCAAGTTGTGCTGAGATTGTTCAAACTTAGAAAAAAAAAAAAAAAGAATTTCTTGTAAGAGCAGATCTTTCCAGACCACTCGACCCCAGAGGCTTCAGTACTACCCTGTCTATAACAAGAAAGCCTGAATGAACTCTGGAAACCCTTGATAATTCCATAAGCACCAACTCAGTTTTTAAGAGGTGCTCAAATAAAAGTGTGAAAATAAGGAGGGTGAGAAGGTTAAACTCATGCAGTGTCACAGGAAAGACTCTGTGAAGATGAAGAGTTCATAGAAATATCTGCTTGCTTTTCATCTCTCTCTCCAGACCAAGTTTTCATACAGCAGTCTACACACCTCTAGACAACACTGCACTACACTGAGTCAATGTCACCACTGAGTTCATACTAGAAATTCACTTTTGAACAGGACAACCCAGTCATCCCCACTTCCTATGCTTCCATTTGATTCCTGAAGTGGTCGTAGAGCACGACTTGGATTCCTTTCAGGTGAAGTCAAACCAGAGGTGCAACAACTGCTTATGGGGGCTCATTCCACACGATCAGACTAGAATAGTCTCGGGTAAGATCCCTACACATGCAGCTCGGGTACTGGATACTCTGCACCAAGTGTTTTGCCTTTGAGATCTGCTGAAAATGAGCTGCACTACTTCCCAACATATACACAGGCGGCAAGGGTTCCTCCAGAGGCAAGTTACCTGTGTGAACTCAACCGCCAACATAAATGAAATTTTTGAAATGCTCTCACTGGATAATTTCATTCTTCCTAGTTCTATAAATCAATAAGGTCACAACCAACTGCCCTGGATAGTTGTTATTATTATTACAAAGAATAATGTTTTATTTTCAGAAGCAGAAAATCACACTCGTTCTTTTTGCCTGTCTGCCAGAGGCAACAAAAGTTAACTTCGCAGTCCTGCTCTAAAAGCCAAGCTGAATTCTTTGCAAACTCTGCATCCCTCACCAGAGAGCAGTGACTCTATAGCTCGTGTCCGTGGTTTCAAACCAGTGGGAAACCCAGCATTGCAATGGGGAACATATTTAACTAATTGACAGTAGTAGAAATTGAGGGGTGACTGTAAGTCCAGAGAGAAAGTGCCGAAAGTCCAATTTTCACTTTGTCCATCCTACATTAATGATTAATTTTATGTCAACTGCAGTAATTGCTGCTCAGCTCCTTACATCTTCATCACAGCTGGAGGAGAATAAATTTAGAATTAAATATTTACATGAAACAATCAAAACCTGTGTTAGAGTCCTATTGCATACCCACCAGTTACTAATTCAATGGCACTTTAGTTAGAATATATACCTTAAAATAAACTTAAAACTTTCAACCATTACATACTTACATATATTCTCAAAATATGACAACCTTGTTCTTCTTAAATTATGTTTATCATAATGAAAATCCTCTTTGCTTCATTTCTAGATGTCCAGCTATTTGAATCGAATATCTGTCTTAAGTTTCTAAAAAAGGGAAGAAAAAGCCATCCCTGTCCTTCAAAAAACACACCTGTGTTCTACAAAGCCTTCATTGAACAAAAATGCCTCTAGTTGCAAACACTATAGTTTCCTAAAATAAATCTTCCTTCTTTAAAAATAGGTAAGTGGGCTAATAACCTTTTAAAATTCCTTATTATATGCCTGTTTTGTGGTAATTTGAAACATGCAAGGGCAATTGTTAAAATTGTAACTCAGTACAGAATCACGGAGAGCCAAACAAGGACAGGCTTAGTATGGCACCCCTAATATACCATTTTATTTACAAGACTTTTGGACTTCGGTGATGCAGCAGCCTTCCCATATTCAACATGGCTGTGGTAACGTACTGTGACTTATCCTCTGGTCTCTCAATGCTGTGTTAGCAGCTTAATAGCCTTTTGTAAAGCCAAACACACTGATTGAGGGCAAGTACCTCCTTCCAAGGAAACCTTGTTCAGCATTCAGAGAACTTTCAGAAAAGCACTGGTACAGGAGCCAGAAGAAATGTGGTATCTCACAGTTTCTCTAAGTCAGCCTTTGGCACAATAGTATGGAACGCGGAACTGTTTTTATAGAAGTTAAATTATTGCAAAACATGAACAAGTACCAGTTTAAAAACCAAATAAAATAAAAATCATCTATGTTAAGTTTCTAGTCCCTCTTCAGTGACATGGAAAAGCACTACAGGAAAGTTTAATCCCTGGCTTGTGGCTGGACTCCCTGTTCTCTGAACACTCTTCCTCCAGGCTGCTCACACGGACTCAGCGGGGAGCTGCCCCTTTAGCTTTCTGCTTAAAAACAAAGTACAAGAGAAGTCCTATGGGAGCAGCTGGACAAATACAGCGCAACAGTAGTTTAAGATCCACTCTGTCTTCTGCATGAATTTTATTATCCAACTGCATAGGTCAGAAAAAATATCTGCCGCACACTCCAGCCCAGCCCCAGAGGGAGCATCCCTGAAGCATCTACCCAGAGCCAGACAACCTACGGGCAGCCTTAATGCCCACACTCACCCTCCTTGCATATCCAAAAGCATTGTGCTTCATCAGATGAGGACCAGGTGGGTGGAGCAGCCGTGCAGTACACAGCTGGTCAGAAGCACGACCTTTCGCTCAGAAGGAAATTCTGAAGTTTCTAAACTATTCTAAACTGCCAGCTAGGGATTTAGTTTCCATTAGAAAGGAAAAAATGAATCAGTCAGTAGTGACAAACAGAGCTGACCAACAGGCGTGTAATTCTGCAACGCAAGGTGTGTTACTTGCCAATAACGTATTAAATCAATAGCTAAATGACTCAGTCACAAATCAATACAACTAACTCGGTTGTTCTTACCCATACATAAACATTCCACATGATTTAAAATATGGCACTAGATTTACCTTGGCGGGGCAGAGTTTGGGAGCAGATGAGGTCTGCGCAGTGCTCACATTCTCAGAGGTGCACCTGCAAATCTGGAAAGCAAAGTGTTCGGTGGCCCAAGTCAAAGCCATCACTCTATTCCCGCATAAGAAATATTGCATTTTACCATCCACAGCTGGTTATCTAGAGGTATTTATATGCATCAGTATAACAGATTCCATTTTCCTCACTTTCTTATTCAGGCAAACTGTTATCATCTTAGAAATTGAAGATCATCCTTGCTCTGACCAACTACCTAGGTAAAAAAAAAATGAAGTAAGGACCAAGAGTTGGTCCACATTTTGCCACAATTGCAGAAGTTATTCAAGAACACGCTTAACCTGTTAGTAGTCCTAACAAAGCAAAGGCACTCATATGCCCACCCAGTTCAGCAAGGTACATATCAAAGTTTATGTTCACACTGAAAACATCTTCCGCCCACTAATTAAAACATCAAGATGGCTGAACAATCAAAATGAGATGGCAAACTTCTGCAAAATACTGATTTTAGATATTGATTCAAACATTTAAACTACATTTACTTCAAGTTTTAGCTAGCAAAAAAAAAATCTATTATGCATAACACTCTTAGGTGATTGCACATTCAAATAAGAATATTATACACATTTGAACACATGAAGCCAAAATATGCTCATAGAGTTTCACATTCTTTTGAGGACTAAAGTTTTTAAAGCACTTTCATTACACAAAGGTTGGGTTTACTTTTCATTGAGTCTTCTAACATTCTCATTAGAAATGAAAGACACAGCTCTTCAGCCTTTTGCCCACCATGCTCACTGGAGCTTCAGCTCTTCAGCCTCCTCTATTCCCCAGTTTTTAACTCCTTAGCCATGTGTTGTAGCTTAATGAAGAGACCATCTCACAGGCACATCAGTGACTTTACTGCGTGTGATATTTGTTATGTTCCAGCACAGTAAAAAGCTGAGTGTCATAATCTGGTCCCTAGGGCCCATTCCGCTGAACTAAGTGCAGTATATACGTAAACTTGCTATGCATGGATAGGCAGCTTTCATACCACACCAAAAATAAAAGTATAAACCCAGGCTAAATCCCAAATAGATTTATAAAAGAAATTATGTGTGAACCACTGCGTGAATCCCTCTAAAAACAATACTTACCCCGATGTAACTCTAGACAGAGTACAGCAACAGTTATCACATATAAGACATGACTTAAAGACAGCCACAAGGAGTGGGAAAATACAGAACAAATTCTTCCGACAAATCAGGAAAAACATACAGTCAAGGGAAAGCTATATAAAAAGAGGGCTGAAATATTCCAGAAGCCTGCTTCAGATCTTTTCCACAGTATCAGATACCTGACTCTAGATATCTGTAGGTAACTCTGTCAAGCAGGCAATTCACAACTAAATCTCTGCAAGAAGTGATCAAGAAAAAGTAATACAGCCCAAGAAAACACCCCAAGGCTGATTCAAACTAGTGTGGACTTCAAGGCATTGGTCTGCAACAATTCATGCTGTACCATAGAGAGATACATTAGAATATATAGAAAATTATTCACCAGCAAAATGACGTACCATTTTTTGGAGATAAACTGAATCAGCATTCTGTTACACTAACTTTCCTACAAGGAAACAGAAGAAACTTGACTGCGTGCCCTGGCTCACTGGCTGGTGTAACCCAAAACATTCCAAGCAGATTCATCAGTATGTGCAGACCAGCAGCAAATTTTATTTATGATCTACAAGCTAGGTAGAAGCTGTTCTGGAAGTCTGTTCCTCTGAAAGGGGAAAATGAAATTGAATTTATACTTGAGAAGATCAAAAGGTACCGTAAGAAGACTGGATAGGGTTGGAGCAGTCTATGATGTCCATTCTATAATCTCATTTTGAATGCTCTATGGAGGTTATACAATTTTTACTGAAACATCACAAGCTTTTAAATTAGAGCTTTAGGCAGAGGCCTAAAGCCAACCAGACAGTCTGTCTGGATTGAAGTTTTGTTTTAGTTAGAACTGTCACATCTCTAATGTTAAAATAGAATTGTTTCAAGAATTTATGGCATGCTAAGTGTGTGAAGTGCATGTCAAGACTTTGTTTCCAGAACAGAAATATAGATGTCATTTACTAAAAAAAAATCAAAATATTTTATTTTGAAAGGTAGAACCTCTGCATATGCAGATTCAGCTATTATTTGAGCCAAATGAATTCCTAGTTACGGTTAACAAACAAGACAGACCAGCTTTAGTAACCAAATTATAATTGCAGGGAGCCCTACGCTGAACCAGCTTCCATGGACTTCTACTAGCATAAGGACACCTATAGTCCTCCTAAAACAGAAAACTGGAATACTTCTAAGGTATTAACAGAGGCCAGCATATCCACTGGATTTATGAATGGAAATGATGTGGCCTCAGAAAGACGAGCATTACGTTCCCTGGCAATTCCGTATACGAATAAGAAAGTAACAGCATAAAGCATCGGTGACATTATCCCTCAAAGTCCATGAGATGACACTGCACGTTTGATACGCACATGAAGACAGGATCAGCTAGGTACATTTCAGTCATTCCTGGCTCTCCTTAGATTGCCAAGGTAGAAATGTGACAAATTGCTGCTACTCCAATTTTTGCCGAGTAAAACGTACCCTAAGGCTGGGCTGTCCTTATGGGGAAAAATTTGCTCCTCATGTGCAGTCTGAACCTCTTGTTTCAACTTTTGCAAGTTGCCTTTCTCCTCCTGCCCGTGCATGGGTGGTCATTCTCCTCAACAACCTCCCCACAAGCACACAGGGCTGCTGCTAGGTGCCCCCAAAGCTGCCCCTGCTCCAGGCTGAACCAGTCCTGGTCCCTCAGCCTTTCCCCACGGGACAAGGGCTCCCACCCTGACCATCCTGGGGGCCTCTGCTGAATGTCCTTCTCACACTGAGGAGGGGCGTTGTCCACAGCTGTATGGAGTAGTCCAGATATGGCCTAACAAGTGACGAGTAAAGGGGAATAATGACACCTTTGTTCTGCAGTTAATGCAGCTTGACTGCAGGTTTCGTGACCACAAGCAGAGCTGTTGTTCCTCTTGTTTGTTTCCCAAGCTGCGTGCATTTGTGTACGTACATTTTATATGGGTGTCTTTTGCCCGGTTTTATCATTCCTGAGGTTTCTGTTGTACCTGTCACTCTGCATCTTCACCTATGGTATCCTTGCTTCCCGTGTTGTTCCTTATTTCAGCTCTCCTCACCAGGTTGGCCAGCCTGACTAATAAATAAATTAGGAAGGTCCCGGTCCCTTTATACAGTTCCCTCTTCAGGAAGCAGTCACTATCCAGTTTGTATTCTGCACCATAACACAGGCTCCTACCATTTTATAGCTTTTCAGTCTAATAATAACCAATAAAAAGGGAAGCCCAAATAACTTGCAGGAGGCCCAAAATGGCACCACGAGGAGGCACACAAACAGGGCAGAGGCGTACAACAGTTGTGCCCATCATAGCCAATGAGATTAATTAGTATATGAAATTGTTCAAGGGTATCAAGCAAAAAAATACACTTCTTATAAAGTGAAATTTTTTACTCCCAGTGGTGACAGTCTGTGCTGTTGTGAGAGTTGTAACAGTCCCCAGAAGATGACAAATATATAAATGTGCTTTTAATCACTGCAAAATGCTGACACTTGGTTCTGTCCCAAATCCTATTGAAAGGCCTCTTTCATATATGGAATCTAACAGTCACCCTCTCATATACATATTTTAGATACACACTGTTATTATATATCAATGCTAATACAATGACTGTTAGCTGTCAGAAGACTTTTTTAGAAAAAGCTTCCCACAAATCATTTCAAATTGAACTTGAATAAGCACTTCTCTGCAGAAAAGTGCTTTAGTGAGACTTTAAAAGCAACTCCGAATTCAATTTCTCTCATAATAAACCTGATGTTCTCTGCTCCATGACTTTGCTCAGCTCACTTGTAGACATTTTGGTTATTCTCACTCCTGCACCTTTCACAAGCCTGAAGATAAGGAAACACTGCTTTGCTGTGAGGGTGACCACTCTGGCACAGGTGGCCAGAGAGGTTGTGGAGTCTCCATCCTTGAAGATATTCAAAAGCTGCCTGGATAAGCATGCCAGTTTTGGCTGGGATAGAGTTAATTTTCTTCACAGTAGCTAGTACAGGGCTATGTTTTGGATTTGTGCTGAAAACAGTGTTGATAACACAGGGATGTTTTCATTACTGCTGAGCAGTGCTTACACAGAGCCAAGGTCTTTCTGCTTCTCACCCCACCCACCAGCGAGGAGGCTGGGGGGGCACAAGGAGTTGGGAGGGGACACAGCTGGGACAGCTGACCCCAACTGACCAAAGGGATATCCCATACCATATGATGTCATGCTCAGCATATAAAGCCGGGGGAAGAAGAAGGAAGGGTGGGACATTCAGAGTGATGGTGTTTGTCTTCCCAAGTCACCGTTACACATGATGGAGCCCTGCTTTCCTGGAGATGGCTGAACTCCTGCCTGCCCATGGGAAGTGGGGAATGAATTCCCTGGTTTGCTTTGCTTGCGTGTGTGGCTTTTGCTTTACCTATTAAACTGTCTTTATCTCAACCCAGGAGTTTCCTCACTTTCACTCTTCTGATTCTCTCCCCCATCCTGCTGAGGGGGGAGTGAGCAGGCGGCTGCGTGGGGCTGAGCTGCCAACTGGGGTTAAACCATGACGTGGCCCTGGGGACATGGCCCTGGGCAACTGGCCCTCCGTGGCCCTTCTTGAGCAGGGGGAGGTGGACTAGATGAACTCCAGAGGTGCCTTCTAACCCCTAGCATTCTATGATTCTGTACTTACATGATGTTGTCATTTAAAATCCTAACCCAGTAGGCATGTGAAGAAGGGGGAGGAGATTTAAAAAAAAAAAAAAAAAAGACTACACACTGCACTGTATACACAGGAAGAGCAGGCTCAGTGTTTGCAAGCTGGTTTTTGCCATTTTGTTTACACCACTGACTTACTTAAAACATCAGAATTAATACTTTCTATCTCATGGTCTCTGTGAGCTCTACATTCCTGCCTTACCTCTCCCCTTTAAAGAGGAGGAAAAAAAGCATTGACTTTTACCCCTCCAACAAGGTGTCGTAACTGCTCTCTCCTGTGCTGTGCAGTAATATTCATTACTGATGGCCACAGAAAACCTTTACAAAGCCTCAGGGTGAAGTGTCAGGTATTTGTTATGACAATGACATTTCGAAAAATGTAGAAAGGTAGTCAGAATGTGGGAAGTCTCCCATAAATTAAAATTATATTTAATTCTGTTCTTAAATCCTCAGTTCTGGCTACTCTCCAAGAGCAGAAAACAAGTAGCAGATCGTAAGAGTGGGAACCAACCTGAATAACCATAGGTGAATGTCACATACAGTCTAAACAAATCCATTTACCACTCAATAAATGAGAGACTAATAATTAATCCTTCCTAGAAAGTGAAAATTTGGTATTTCAAGAAATCACATTAGATTTTTCCCTAGTCATTAATTCATATTTACACCTGATTCCACTGACAAAACACATATAATGAAAGGAAAATATTGATCCACTTTATTAGGCATGAAAAGCATTTCATTTTATGCTGGATGCAAGGGCAAATGTAAACATTTTGAAACAGTGGGGTTTAAAATATTTACTCTGAATAAACAATAGTAGCAAGCTGCAAATACATAATTAAATCAAAGTAACAGCATGCTATCCTACCAATCTGGAAATAAACTTCACTCCCATGAAACATCATCACTCATTTAAAACACTTTCATTCCATAGCATTTTCCTTGTACCTTTTTCTTTCATGATCCCACTGTTTTCCTATTTTAAGTCAAATTGGGGTTTGTGTGACCATAAGAAACAAAAGAATAAAAAACCAAGAACAAAGAAAATCAAGAACAACATGAAAACCTACAAACTGTTTAGTGAGGTACCTGAAGGCTTTTAATTGAAGGATCAACAGAGAGGAGTGTCATTTTCTACTGCTAACAATTTTTTTAAATTATTATGATTAGTTACACAGGATTTAAGAAGGCTGATACTTGGTGAAAAAAAGAGACTGCAACAGTTAATGTATTTTAAAGAAGACATCAAACAAAGAAAAACAATAAAAATTTCTGATTTTTAAATTCATGCACTCAAGTTTGGATTTGCAGCTGCAGAGAGTACTGTACCAATATAAAGCAACTTTACCTGTTTCACTTAGGTACTTGTGGAAAGGCAGTCAAAACAAGTAAGAAAATCACACACACATCTGAAGATACAGACTACAGACAACAGAGTTAGGAAAACTTGATCTTCCAGAAACCTGAATTCCTAAAGCATTTTCCAAATTTGCTAGAAAAGAAAGTTTTTCCAACACATTCGATATGGAAATGGGGAAAAAAAACCCCACAAACCAAAGTAAAAATGTGGGTTTGTGCCAATAAGTTTTAGAATCACATAACATAAGGACACTAATTTGATCTTGGCATGCTACAGTCAAAGAAAACAAACTCAATCTGAAGCCAATAAAAAAAAGTCAGAGTTATGAGATAGATTTTCTGCTCATTTGTGCCAACTCAGTCATATACTTGTGCAACCACTGTGTACAGGTGTTGCTTTACTACCATGGTACTGTGTAAGAGTAATAAACACCTCTACTTGGAAGTCTTAATTATAGATGACAAACTATAAATCACTAGCTTGTTGCACCATCAGAAGCCTCAAGATGTGATCCATCATGTCTACATCCCAAGAAATGAATTAATCCCTTTGTTTTGTTTAGCAGAAGGCATAGATTTATTACATTTATTTATGAGCATGATACTTTTGCAAGAAACAATTTAGGGCCATGTTTGTCTTGAACACTGCTTTTGTCCATTCTTCTGCCGTTGCCTATACCATTTTGCACTGATACCATTTGATACCCACCTTATGCAAGCATAAAACAACATCAGGTGCAAGGGAGTGGAGAAGCAAGTACTGTGTCTCAATACAGAGTGAATACCATGGGATATTTGCTCACATGAAGAACAATCCTATTCATGAACTTCCATGAGCTAAAAAAAATTCACAATATAATCCAGGCAAATAAGATTATTAAATGTTCACTGAAAAGCATCAACTACTTGTAGTAGAGTCTGTATATATGCACAAATATTTGTTGTCCAAATCACTAGCTATTGTAATCAAGGCAGAAGTGGTTCTTTAGATCCTCACTCTTAGATGTTACAAACAAGCCTGAAAAACATCTGGAAATTTAACAGCCTCAAATGAACAGTGACAACCACTCTTCAGTGACGATAAGAAGACAACCAGAATGTCAGAGAAAAAAAAAAAATTGACAATTGAAATCAGCTTAAATCCTGGGGTACTGAATAAGAGTTTCTCAAAATTATTATATTTCACCATTCTCTAGGCTCACCCATGTTGTTTTACAATATACTGGCAAAGGTCAGGCATGCAGAACTTGACTATCATTAGTGTGATCACCGACATGAAGCTCTGTGTTGTTACTGATGACACAAATGGAGACCTTTATAGTCCACCTGAGTAGAAAAAGCCCAAACCCTAGACTAAGTCTATGCATATTAAAAAGGCAATGAAAACTGCTTTATTGTTTCCAATGAGAAAGCCATTTAATACAAAGAGTATTTGGGGGATGTTTTGTCTCTCCTTTTTCAGCAGGTTTTAGTTACCAATTGTGTGCATTGGTGTTCCCAATAGCACAGAGTCGTGGGTTCATGACAGGCCAAAAGCCTGCAAAGAGAAGTGTGGATGTATTCTGGCATGCTAGCACTTTGGAAAAAAAAATCCTGCTACTTGACACAAAAAAATCCCACAAGTATTACATATCCAAACCAAGCTGTCATAGCACAAGATGACTGAGAAGAGCAATCAACAATAACACAACAGCTGCTCAAAAACCAACCAACCAAAAATCTTTCCAGTCTGTAACATGATGCATATTCTCACAAGAAACTTGATATTGCTACTGGTAGTAGAGGATCTTCACAGAGAAGGATAAGTAAGGTTATGCAATTTAGGAGAATAGTCCTCCGTAAGCTTCCAGGAAGGGGTTGTGCTTTCTCATACATTACGTGAAGAAATAAACTCTGGATTTCAGCGAGTTTATAATCACACGCTAATTAAATTATAAGGTGTAAAATATGCCTTACTGCAATAGATCAGATATTTCCAGGTTGCTGCTGCCTTAAATCCAAGACTGATGAAAAAACCAAAATCAATTACAACAGTAGTAACACTTCCCACCTCTCAGAGGACCAGTATCTACTGGGTAGCTCAAAGGATAAATATTCACAGTGCTGCCCTAGCTACATCCAGTTGCATCAGACTGGCGTTGCCAGTTAAGGCTTGCCCTGTCCTGTACGAGGGCAGCAGCAGACCCGCTCCCTTCATTACGCGCAGGTTTAAGATCAGTGCTACAGAAGACACAAACACCTTTGTGTTGATCCTTGCAGTAAGGCAAAGAAGACTTGGATGGATACAAGGCCTAACGCAATCTGCAAAAGTCATCAACAGCTTATCCGCTGCATTAAACTCTGTGTAAACAGCCAATCTGCTAAAAGCTGGATTAAGTTTCCTCAAATTCTCTGCACAATTGATCCATAATCATCTCAGTGCTCTGTGAAGCTTAGTATCCTACTTTTTTCCATTGATTGCAAATTGCCTGTTCAGTTCCCTAACCTGTGTTTCAGCCAACGCTGTGCTCAGTGGAAACGGCTGTTTGCAGTGCCTGGCTGTTCCAGAAACAGCAATGCAATCACACACGGTGTGCTGGTTCTGCGTTTGATTCCTTTGAGAGGTATCCTTGTTCTTTTCTTTCAACCCTTGGGGGATATATAAATGGAGAGTTTAAACTCAGCCCATGTCATAGGTTCCCAAACATCTGTATGAGAGAGCAGAAGAGTTTGAAAACCTATTTGAAACAAGATTGCTGAACTCACTACAATTAAATGCCCACATACAAGTGCTAACATCACAAAAATCATCATCATACTTGGAAATAATGGGCAAATGAGCTGGCAAACTTGCTAAAGAAGCTATGAATGGGAAGGCCAAAGAGACAACTACTTTCTCCTCCAAACAGTGGCACGGCCAAAGACAGAGGTGGGTCTTCGGGGAGAAATACACGACTTCCACCATCACCAGTGTCTGTGCTTTGCTAATTAGTTTCTAGGACTCATTAGTTAATTCAGTTTCTAGGACTGTCAAATACTTTTTCTTTAGAAGGCAAGAAAGATAGTAGTGCAATTTAGCAATTAAAGTTCTGATGAAGAACATATCCAGATTAAAAAAAACCCCAAAACCAGAAGTCTTTTTAATTCATATTTAATAGCAATTAATTTGCAAGAAAAGAGCAGGGCTGTGTGATCTTGTTAGTGGTGATCCAAGAAAGAAACAATTGAGGTAAATATCAGATCTGTCTGAACTAAAACACTTGTTTGAAACATTTAAACCAACTGTGTTCTAAGGAGAAATAAATAATTTAAAAAATATTTCTGTAAACAAGTTTCGAGAAATATTGTAATACCCCTTCCATTGCCATTTCTTCCCCAAACCAGTGAGGAAGTAGGCAGCTCTGTAGCCTTTGGGGTAGGGGTTTTATTTGTTTTAAACAAAAAAGATCTAGTAACCATTAATTCCTCTCAAATGAGAGGTTTCAGGACACAGAGGTGTGTGCTATTTTCTTTATAGATGGGTCTAAACAAAGATTGGCCAGAATTCACTACGATGAATGTTGTTCTTTCAACTATTTGAACTCAAACTACTTTAAGTAAAATTTGCATGTTCATTTAAACAAATACACACAGGACCTAGCATGCCACTGGTAATGAGAAAATCAACAAAGCCGAGTCTAAAAAAATAAATTGATTCAGAGGTTTTTTTGTCAGTTAGAAAGTGCATTGGTGCTTTGTATCTTCCCTACCAATTGCAGGGACCTGCAGGATAATGAATCCAAGTGAAAGGCAGTTCATTTACTTCTTGACTAGTAAATGCATGGTTGCCTCGAGCTCACACAAAATAGTTTTCAAAGGAATCCCCATTAAAATGAAACATATGTTAGTTGTGCTTATATTGTTTCTAGCAGAACAGCAACATGAAATTCTGAGTTTAATTAAGCTTAAAAATACAACACTGTCTTTAAAACAATGTACTTATACTTCTCATGCTTCCTTCCTCCATCTCTCTCTCCCAGCTTGTCTTTTAAGGCTTAGAAAAGACAGGAAACTTGGAAATTATTGCTAACTTGTGAGTTTATCTACAACTGCTTTCAAAAGCTGCCAAGTACTTTTAAAGTCTCTCTCTTTCTACTTTAAACTTTTTGCAAGGCAGATTTCCATTTTGCTGTCTAACCCCAATGATACGCAGGGCCTGCATCTGGCACTGCACAGATGCCAGATTGCGGCTGTCCCTCTTAGCCCACACCACTTCCCTGGTTTCACTGAGCAGAAAGATTTAGGCTACCATCCGACCAGCTAGCAAAGAGCACGCATGTAACTTCAGAAATTGAGTAGCGCTCTTAACTTTAACAGGCAGCCGGTGTGCTTAGACCTGAGCGTGTGTATGCTGTAAAATCCAATCACTAGTTCACTACTATCATTTAAAAGTTTATAAGCATCCTCACAGGGCAAAGAGCAAAATACCCACTGCAGTACTGAATGTATTAATGGCACTTATTATTTAGAAAAAAATGGCAGACATCAGTACAAAATAAATTGATGTACCTGTTCACCTTCCTAAAGTAAAAAAAAACCCAAACAAACCAGAATTAAGTTCTGTAATGGAACATGAGGTTCATTCTCCTTGAAAATGCACACATAAGGTACACCTAGTATTTCAAGCTTGCTCTATTTCCACATGCACACAATTATCTACTACAGTCAGGAATGACAGAACATGAGCTGCACACACAGCATAATTTATTGCTTCACTGTTCATTCACTGGAAAGATGCTTTTTTGGTGTGTTTATTGTTCTCTCTTTCTTTTCACCCATTCATGTATGTACTGGTATCAGAGGACTTACAATTGAGGCTTTAAATATCAGAGGAAATCAGGTTGGTGTCTTTTTCCTCAGAGGAACCCTGAAAGCAGAGGTGGTGGGAAGTGAGCAATTACTCACAGGTTACACTACAGCAAGAGACCCAGAGAAATCCGCAGCAGAAGGCACAATGACAGTAGATGTTCCACAGACACTTCTCTGACAACAAGACGCTCTATTGAATAAATAGAAACCAAATGCAGCTTTAGAAGTGCTAGAGTGAAAATGGTTGTTGGGTGGGAGAATATTCTATCAAATAGTCATTACAGGCTTGCTCTAGCCTTCTGCCCTCCCCAAAGCTTTCTTTTAGCCACTGTTGAGGAAGAAAAAAAAAAAAAGAAAAAAAGACTTCTCAAAGACAGCCTGCTGAAAAATTTTTGGACTGTAGTTGAACAATTTCCCCCTGACCACCACCCTAATGTCTTTAGATTCACATCTAATTATTTTAATTTTCTTATTACCAGAAACTGTGACTTTTTCTGGAATAAATGCTGTGCAGGAATACAAATTCTGCCTTTTTCTGCCACTTTCTAAGACATTAGACTTGTGCCTTAAATATCATGGCACAAGTTTATTAAAAGAGAGAGTGGTAAGTTAGCTCAAAGAGCTTGCTACTACAATTTAACAGGTATAATAATAAAATCTGAATAAACAAGTTACATTAGTACAGGGTACATAGGTACTGTATAATACAACATTGTGGTGCATGAACAAGATATTAATTATAAGATCACAAATTCTAAATACTGGATAAAGGATTTTTGCCTTAAACTTAAAAATACAGAACTCACACTAGACTCTTTAGTTCAAGTTTACATAAGCTGATGGAAAAAAGCTAACTGATAGGAAAGGAATACAATCACAAAGCAGCAAGGCAATTTATGCAGGTCTGGCAGAAACCAGCAGAAAATAAGTATTTATGGGTTCTAAGTATTACAGGCTCTAAAATAAGTATTTATGGGCTCTACAATAAGTATTTACGGGCTCTAAGATCAGGTCAGACTCAGACTAAAATTCAGCCCAAAACAAAGTTTTGCAGCCAAGTTCTGCCCTTCCAAAGCCAGGTTTTATTGGCGAGAGCAGCTGACAGAGCCTCACCCGCAGCTTTATAAACGGTATTTCTGCAATCGTCTTCCACCTCTAAAGGAAGTCCTGCCATACTGTCAAACAAACTGCAGCGCTGTCTGTCCGTCCACCGGCACATCCCTTTCGCTCGCATGGCGTTCTTGCGTTTGAGCGGTGCTCGAGGACTCTCTGTGGGTACATTACAAGGGCAGCAGGAGGGAGCGATTCACGATACGCAAGGCCATTAATTGATTATTTTACATGTAGCTCCAGTAGGCAATCGTAGTAGCTACACGCTGAGCCACGGCAGTTACTTTCTAAGCAAAGACTTTCTTAAGTGAATGCTCCTGCACTTTCAAAACAGCCTTGCCTTTTTTTAAATAATCTTTTAAAAGAAGAAACATATCCTGCAGAAAATTGTTTCTTCTTTCGAAAACTACTTCCAACTGTGAGGATTTGACAGGTATTGTAATTTCACTAGGACAGCTACGGCACACAAATCATCCCATATATATTTGTTCCATTCATGTTTTAAAATCTCTGTTACCAGCTTCTCTGTAGGTGCCTTCCAACTTACTGCCTGCTCTCCTGTTTCCTACTACTAAAGCAGATTCACAAGACAAATATTTTGTGTTATGAAAAAACTTCATCCTGCTTTTGAGTCTAAGTCCGGCCTTCTCTTTGCAGTTCAGCAGGGGCACACTGCAGAAGGCCAGGATATTTCTAAGTTCTTTTAACTTACAAAAAGTGTACCACAGTCCTACAATTAAAAACCTTAGTAGATCAATATAGACGCTTTTCTTCAGAAATACCCTCATCCTGCAGGCTACTATTTTGGCTTTCATTTTTTAAATCCAGCTTTGATAATTTTGAAAATATCTCTCCAAGAAATACCATGACTGACCTCTCATGACAGCTTGCAACAAATTTACATGTTGAAACTTTGGAATTAACAAAGAACATGAATAGTGCCTTTCCATCACCTCTACATCTTCAGCATCCTGGCAAGCCTAAGCTAACTGTCATTTAGAATGCCTTCACTTCTAATTCATTTTACTCTGAAAAAAAGCGAGCAAACCCAAGAGAAACTCAACTGCTCGAGTTCATGGAAGGAAAAAAAACCAACCAAACAAGCAGTCTATTGGTATGCACATAGCATATTTCTAAGTTTTAGAAGTTTCGAATAAACTCTTGCAATGCAGGCCTTCACCTCATACAAAAAATAACTGAATACAGGCATTTCACAGAATTATTGTACTGATGAAGTTTTTCAAACAAACAGATCTGGAAAGTTTTGCTATTTCCTAATGCTTAAAAATGTGGATCATCCCAATTACCAGAGGAAAAAATAGTTTGCCATGCTCTCATTATAAAAAGAGATTATTCCAAGCAAATTAATAAATACTTAAATGGCAACCACAGTATATTGCTTTGATCAAAACTTTATATAAAACAGGAAGTCTGTAAGAAAGCCTACGTCTGGTACTTTTCCTATTTAAAAATCAAAGTTCTTTCCACATTTCTGGGAGTAAAGCTTGGTATTTTCTTGAGAGAGCAAGCTGTTTGTTTCCCACCCCCACTTTGTTAATTAACCTTACCTGGTAAGTCCAAAGGAAGCACCTGTAGCTTCTGTAGTACCAGCTGCGACTGGACCATTTTGTTTACAGAACCTAATTCTGCAGGAAAGTTGCAAGTATTAGGGCGTTGCAGAGCCAGGTTTCAGTACAGTTTTTTTAAAAATCCCACATAAGCATTATTTGTGACATTTCCTCTCAGCTCTTCTGAAAACTACAAAATATCCTCCCCATGAGATCAAATACGTTGTATTAGCAACCAAGAATAAAAACAAGCACATGAACAAGCAGCTCTCCACACAGGAGACACTTTGAAATGTGCTATAAATGCAGATTAGAAGCAGTAATGAACATTCAATTAGGAAAGGTGGCAATTTTCTATTCCAGTGTTTTAATTAGGGAACGAGGTGATGGAAGGAGGGGGTATTGGGAAAGAGGAATGGTTTTAACATTCAAAGTTTTAGTTGAGTCTGTATCTGAGAAATACCAGAAGTAGGCATAGTCCAGAAGTGGGCTCACACCTAAAAAGTTCACCTGAAATTTCAAAGGTATTTTTGCTTTGTCTCAGTGAGTCACTGTGTCAATATCATGAATTAATCTGATCAAAAAAAGAGCGAATTTTCTATTTGTTCCTGAGAATGGGACATTTTCTTATATTTCCCTAGGCAAGCAGGGGAAGACAAGGACTAAATCCCCTGTTTTACTCACAGTGTGCCACCCACCCCTTTGCTACCCAACAACATAAACAACACATGAGAGGTAATAATTGTAGTGTATAGTTCTCAAACTCTCAATACTTGTCAAACTGTGTCTACACCAGAAGAAAAGAAGATTGAAATCATGCTCTAAATTTTAAAGAGTCTTCCAAGTGAGATTCAGGCACAACAGACAAACAAACCCAACATCCACAGTTCTTCAGAACAGCATTAGGGGACACATCCATCAGCATGACCCAACAAAGAGGAATCGGCATAGCTTTTGTCAAGGGGAGTCACACCTCCCAGATTTCTATGTTTGAGGAAAGAATCAGGAAGCAGGTGGACAAAGAAGATCCAGTTGATAAAGTCTACTCAGATTGCTGAGGGCAATTCAGAATAATTTGGAAAGAATATAAACAGCCATGGGAAGAACTTCACATGGTTTAAATAAAGCGAATAATAAATAATCATTAAATGTTTCAAGACAGAAAAGTAGCCATTTGTTTGCCTACTCTAATACCTCAGTGGAGGGAAAATACCTTGCGGTTCCATATATTCACAAGCAATCTAAGAAAAAAAGAAAAGGTACAAAAAAGAGGTATTACGAAGTTTGCTAGCACTGTTGTCTTAAATCAGGAAAGTAAAGGGAAGTGCCAATAGGAAGGACTCATATTATTATGTGAACAAGCAGTAAAACAGCAGATATGAACTAACACAATGATGCAATCATTTAGGTTGGAAGGAATCTCTGGAGATCATCGAAGCCAGCTTGGTGCTCACAGCAAAGGTCAGCTACATCAGGATGGTCAGGGACTTGCCCAGTTTAGTTTGGAGTATTTTGAAAAAATTGCAAATTCACAACCATTCTGGGCAATGCGTGCCAATGTTTGACAATCCTCATTGTGAAAAAAAAAGTCTTATACTGAATTGAGAATTCTTGTGTTTCAGTTTGTGGCTGTTGTTTCCTCTCACAAGCACTGTGCACCAAGAAAAGATTCTGGCTCTGTCTTCTCTTCACCCTCCTATTAAGATAGCTAAGACAGCAAATAATGTATCTCCCCCGAGCCTTCTCTTTTTTCCAGCTGAATTAGTGCAGTTCTCTTAGCACTTTTCCTCATAACATCATGTGCTCCAGCCTCTGACCATCTTCGTGGTCTTTGCTGGGCTTGCTTTAATATGTCGATGTCTGCTTCATTTTGGGGAACTCATAACTGCACACAGCACTGCAGATGGGGTCTCACAAGTGCTAAATAGAGGGGATTAATCACTTCCCTTAATCTGCTGGCCACAGTCTTGCAAATAAATCACAGTACGTGGTTCACCACAAAGGCATGCTACTGACACGGTGTAATTTAACATGAAGTGAGGCACATACCAAAAAAAAAAAAAGCTGTGCACATATTTATGAGCTGTGAATCAATTATCACTCAGAAATAGTTAAGTTTGTGTTTTCCATGAAAATATCAGCCCGTTTTTTTTTTTGTCAGTCAGAAAAAAAAGTCAAACGTTGGCTACCTTCTGAGGGGAATCTGAGACATGTCTATAAAATTGTTAGTAGAATGAACACGCCCTCTCCAACACGGCAATTACAGGCATTAAATGAAACTAGCAGATGGTAAGTGCAAAAGAAATAAAGCAGATACCACTTCACACATTGTGTGATTCAGCTGTGGAGCTTCTTGCCCCAAGTTACTATGAACACTAAAAAATTTGTAGTCAAAACCAAGATAGACAAACTTATGGGGGGGGGTGGGAGGAAGTATATCCAGGTTGGACTACTAAATACAAAGACAAATGTATCTTGAGACACATTTGTTTTGTGATATCCATAAGACAAATCACTGGAATTTAGAAGACTGCTTGGCAAAAAGCATCCTCATCTATTTGCCTTAGACTTAAAAATCTTATGTAGGCATCTGCTATAAACAGTCTCAGACAGAGAAAAGGACAGATGAAACTCTGGTCTCATCTACAACAGTGTTCCACTTACAAATAGACGGAAAGTAGCTCTGAAACACAAAGGGCTGGGAAGGATACATGATTTCTTAACCCAAAAAAAGCCTAAGACAACCATACACAACTGGGATACATGCCAGTTTTGTCAAATTGTGTCCAGTTATTTATAAAGATTTGAATTCTGAATAAGAAAAAGCATGGACAAACTTGAGGAAGAGAGGACATTGTGGAGAGAAGACACAGATGAGGAAAAAAATTACTCCAAATGTTCAGTGAAAAAAGTGGCTGTGAGAGAAAGGTCTGAAACCAGAAAAGAGCAGTCCTCTGATGAAGTAACGGGAGACACCCTTTCAGTGCTGGAATAACAACAGAGAAGGAAACCAGGAAAGGACGGGAGAACCATGAAATAAGGAACAGAAAATTTGACATCAAACTAAAAGGAACAAAAATACAACAAAAGTTTCCTTTAGCTCTCACATTTCTTAATTGAAATTGCAGCAGTACTGATGCAAATCCCTATTTGCATCCAAGAAAGCAACCAATAAAGATAGGGCAAGCTCTTATACCTGAGAGATATGAGCTTGTGGGAAACTACCGTCAGGAGAGAGATGCACAGAAGGCTGAGGAAAGAGGGAAATCAAGCAGGGAGAAGAGCAGCACAGTACAAGTATCATCACAACGTTTTTCTTCATTCTGTAGGTTCACGATAAACACATGTAATTTTTCACAGACCTAGGCTCTAGTGAACTTCTAGTCCAGGTAAAAGCCTTCAAATACTTCCAGAAGTGGCTGTAAAGAGAAGAATACAACGTAGACAAGCATCTGTTAGGAGCGCTCATTCTCTGAATGGTGCAGATCATATCTGTAATTTAAGTCTGAAGGATAATTTAGCACATGTAACATCAGTAGCTTTGTGCAGTGTATAAAATCAAGAATTCAGTGATCTAGCACTTCATTTTCATGATGCACTGAGATATAAAACATTTTTGCACTCTTCATCAGTATAATCTACATTGCCCTAAGTAATGATATAACAGTGCCACCTTATAGCTTTCATATGCAAACTATTCTATTCTGTTAATTAGCATAATTTAAGAATTATTGATGGAAAAAGTCATGTTGCATAAATAATGCATTTGTTCAGAAATCATAGCTTCTAGAAAAAAACTTTTTGAAACTAAAATTCTGCTTTGCACTAGAATAATTTGAGTCCTAAACTATAACAATTCTATTTTAATTTGTTCACCTTGTTAAAGAGGTAACTTCAAGTAGACCTTCACTTCTTGCTGATACGTAGCAAGAAGTTTTGTTTGTTAAACATCAAAGTTTCTGTAGGTCTCACTGGTATAACTAAGCAGGGTAATATTATCAGAAATTGAAAGAACTGGAAAACAAAAAACCAAACAAAAAACAAAAACAAAAAAACCAGACCCTCCTAAAAATATTGAAGGAAACTCAATTTGCATATAATAAGATAATGCAGGGTCCCATTTCAATATTGAGAACAAACTTTTAATTCTGCAGGAAGATACTCCCAAAACGATACTATCTGACAGAAAAGGTCAGAGAGTTAATGAAATAATGAGGCCTCAAGATGGAAATAATAAATAATACACAGTTTTATACCTTATTATGCAGTTTTGTACAATAAGGTAATTTGTAGTGTAATAATCAATCCTCCTACACAAGAAAGTCATAAGCCATCAATCTGGCATCAAAATGACATATTGTGATTTATTTTGAGATTATTCAGCTGTCAGTTACATAAGCATTCTGGGAAATGTAGTGTAAAACATCCCTCAGCTAAAGTATGCATGCTGAGGTGAAACTAATGGAAGTCATTCTGAAAAGGTGAGTAATTGCCATAAAGAGGAAGAGGATTTGCACAACAATCTTTAATCATTGCAGTTACTTCTAACATATTTGCATTCTAAAAGGCTTCACACAAAAAACTGGACTGAAACACATAACTCTTATCAATGAGCATTTCCACAAGTTGACTCTTTCTCCTCAACTATTACGACATAAGCATGACAAACAGGCGAATACATCTGCCGCCTGCCTCTGTCAATGTACTGCTCCTGAAATTAGGTTCTAACGCCATGAGGTATTCATCATTAAGAGAATCTATCTCAATACAAAGATTTCACTCCCTGCCTCTGCTGAAATACTCATTTTAACTGGAGAGAAATATTGGCAATGCAAATAGAGGGTAACAAATACAAACGGTAAGAAAAGATTAGTTGCATAGATATTATGTACATTGTACTAGACATAGACGATGTAATAGATTTTTTTTTTCCCCCTCCAAGTCAGACTCCTTAGAATCAATTCATCTTACTGGGGCAGATTTTTAACTATTAAAAAGCCTTAAGGTGATCTACTTACATCAAAGTATTTTTCTATTCTGGCCACCCACATTTTATGGCTCTATATGCTACAGATTTTCAAAATGTCCAAAAGTACCTGCTTGGCAATGGCTTTATTTTTTTGGACGGGGGAGGGAACAATTATTTTAGTCATTTTATTGTAAAGCACCTTGCAAAAACAAAAAGGAAGGGTTGAAAAACGTTAAATGAAACTCTGTAATTTAAACTTCTGTCTTGACATTTCAGAAAATGGTAAAATTAAAAAAGCAACAACCATACTCTTTACAAAGCTACCCATCTGAAAGATTTATGATAACTCAGTGTTTTACATGAGGACACCAGAACATCTGGAAGGCATCAGCATCAGAAGCGCTGTAACGCAGGAAGAGTTAGCCTACAACAGAGCCTGGCCACTTGACACAGTGATCGGATCCAGGCACTGCAGTCACCAGAGCTTGAACCAGTTGCGTTCCATAACCATGCATTACTACCTTCTTAGGAGTTTACTTCAGATCAGCTTTTATAAAATAATTGCCAGTCATCTCTGGTTTCATCATTCCTCTCCAAGGGATCCTTTCCTCCCATCGGTCCCTGAACAGATCGCAGGCCAAGGGGCAAAATGAGATGGTACCTGTATTCAATGTGTGAGATAACAGCACATCCACTATTCTCTTGGAGGTAAACATTACTAAACACAGCTACTTACAGAAATAAAGCCTTCCAAAAAGTGGAAATGGGGTATTATTAGTCTAAAATAAGAAGGCAGTTCCCTGTCCTGCTCTCTCTAGTTTTTGCCAGGTGAGGAAAAGACTACAAAGGACGCTGAGGAAGATACACTATGCGTTCACATTCTAAAGAAACACAAAGGCTGCATAAGAGACTTACATTATTAGATTGACCCCTTTATAGCAGTCATTTTGATTGACAGATGATTATATTTCCATTGAGTCACCCCCCCATCTCTGATGCAATTTTTTGTTCTTTGCACGTACACCTTCTCGCTGTTGGCCAAAGACAGCCTGCTTTGTGCTGCAGTTTTATCTTTATTCCCACATGCTACAATGCCTGACAATGGGGTTCTGAGACAATATTGTTTACAGCGCCTCACGTTGTGCAGATAATTATGAGTTTGCGTGAGTCTGCATTGTCCCTATCTATCCATTTATTCAAATGCATACCAAAACCAGTAGGGTGCACTAAAGAGATCCAACTGAGTCTACAACAAGAATGTTGTTGTGCCTCCCCAAGAAGGAACATCTACTGCTGTGAACAATTCAAAGCCTTTGAATGGCATCAGCATGCAAGAAAATGGAAAATTACATATCAATGTATACCACAGACTCAAGTGCATTTTCCAGCTGCTAAAATAAATTATTCTCACATGCACGACAGAGAACATTTGAAACAAATTATGTCATGCAAATACCCAATTAAAACCATCTCCACTGAGTGTAATATACAGCATGCAACGAGTCACTAACACTGGAATATCAAATGTGTCATTTTTGGGAAGCATTGCTGCCAAAGAATTACCATAATTTCCTGATAATAATAATAAAAAAGTTTATAAGCTGTTCAACAACCACAACATTTTCCGTAGCACCATAATGAAGTATCCTCAGCTTCCATTCTCATTAGAAGTTTGCTGTTATGATGCATATCTTGTTTCTTGTCTCAGAAAAGTATATAGTTCTTGCTACCTGCTAGAAACATCTTTCAGCTGTCACTGTGTCTACTTAAGGTGAATCTTCGTATTGCAAACAACACCCACTTGCCATATTATTGGGCTTCAACACAAGCTGAACTATCCTGGTCCATCAGGTATAAGAAATATTGTACAGTTGTGTCACATTACAGTTGTGTCTCATTTAACCTCATCACACACATCATAGACTGGCTCTTGGATACCTTCAGATACTGCACATCAGTTCCAGAAGCAGTGTAGCTGGTAGATTATTATTTTGCTTTAAATCAGGAGGAGGACTGTCTAGTAACTGAGAATGCTTACAGTTTTTCAGCCTTGGGGTTTCTTTTGTAAAAAATTCAGATAATTCAACACTTCTTGTGCAGAAGAACTCAGAAAAATACCCAAGCTGACACTATGCTTGCAGTTCCAGAGCTGTATCAACACAGTCCTATACGAACACATTAAACCCGTGTTGCTATACCTGTACTATTCTTTGAACCTGCACATGGATCTACAAATGTCTTTGAGCAACGGAGTTTTGTTATCTATCTCAGAATCATCTTTTGCATCCTGAAAGCAATAGTGCACCACAACGCTGCTAACACATCTTAAGTCAGATGTCTTTCTCCACTGCACTGTTACAGAAATGGTGAATAAAGAATACGCCTATAGTGAAAGATGTAGAACGGAGTTATTCATGTGAAACATTTAACTATAACTTTCCCAACCTTTTTACCTTTTCGCACAAGCAGGAAAGAGAACAACTGCATCAATAGAAGCACTGACCTTGGACTCTGGAGTTCTTTAGGATACTGTTCCCTCTTGCAAAGACCCTTCTGGGCTGTTTTGGTTTCTTTTTACTAATTGCCAGTTAAACAAATGAAGTCAAGTGAGAACACATTGAACTGTTTTTTCAGTTTCTAAAGCTTGGCACTTCAGAAGCTTCTACCCATTACTTCATCATAAGTCTTAAGAAACGGTGGTAGATTTTTCTAAGCTGCTGCCATTGGTACTAGCAACCTTCTCACTCTCAATAGGTAACAGAAACTTCAGGTCAACATTTAGGTGTAACAGAAACAATGTCATCACCCCCAACATTAAGCACACAAAATGACTCTTCGACAGTGATGGCATAGCATCTCACTAAGGTGCAATGGGGTTTGGAAATTAACTGGGAAAAATGCAAAACAGAACAAAAATGCAATAGCCATTTTTAAATGGGATCATGCATCTGTTTTAACAGCACTGACAGTAGTAAGATTTATGACTTAGTTATGTTCTTCACACTTAATAGAAGATAAACAATCCAAAGTCTCCTCAAATATACACTGTCACTTCTCCCTTCCATGTGAGAGTTTAGGATATGGGGGGAATGTAGCTTGTCTAGTGGGTGCTAGCCAGTGACCCATTTCTTGCTTTAGTTCCAAATAAAATTTAACTACCCAGGAATGGGTAATTCAGCATAAAGCACCGGCTCAGTATAACAGGTCTTAAATAATGTATTTCAGATACTTTTTAATTATTCTGTGATTTGTAAATCTTCAAAATTCATTTAAGTCATACACTCTTGCCTGCTTTCATCATCATGCAGTCAGACACCTGGATGAGGTTGGGGGACAGTAAGGAACCACATTGCCAAAGGTTGCACTGCCAGAGGCATAATACAAATTATCAGATCTTTCAAAGCCTGTAATAAAAATAACACTTAGGATTACTCCTTCAAAATTTTGCTTTTTGAAGTTTTTAGGTAAAACGGAACATTTTCTGAATCTATCCAACTTCATGCTGTGCAGAAAACTGAGCAGTTTGAAGGGAGCACTAGACAAAAAATGATATCAAAGACAAATATAGAAGTCATCTGCAGAGCATGGGTAGTAAAGAGTTTTAAAATCTACAAAAGCTGTCGATTCTCGGTTCATTGATCAAAGATCTGCTGGCATAAAAAACATTTCAAAGCAATCTCTTGCTTCAGCTTAGATGAACAATTATGTTTCAACCATACAAACTAACTAGGAGAAAGTGAAACATAACCCATTTTTTATGCAAATCTTAGCAGCAAAGTGCAACTCTGACCCCACTTGCACATTTTACAGTGGAACCATCCTGACCCTTGACCCAAAGAAAGCAACTTCATATATACTATAGAACTGAACACAGCAGGATATAGAAACACTAGGACTGACCCAGGCATAATGAAAACAAAGAGCCCGGAACAGAATTCACTGAGGAGACAGGAACTGCTAGATGGTAGCTAGGATTCTACTGAAAAAACATCATTCAAGGCAAAACGTGCAGAAGCCCAAAGGTCACAATGAGTACGAACTAGAACTGCACACTCAGTAACTAGCTCTTTGGCGAGTGACTCTAGGGCAGTAATAAGCAAACACATCTAATCAAATGAATCCTGACCTACAAACTGGAGATTGCTCAGCAGTGTAACCACATGGGGAGAGCAGTTACTAGGACAGGAGATTTGCGTGACTACCCCTCGATTTACTGCTGCAGTTTCAAGATATGCTGGCTGGGAGGCAGCAAAGGGAAACAACAGGAACTTCCATTTTTCTCAACCCAGCAAAACTGGAACCAGCTACTTTTAGAATTCTTTTCAAGAACCCACTTCCGATTGTCAACCTTCACTTCTCACAAAAAAATTGGGGGTTTGGACAGAGACCTTACAGAATTATCTTTCTCACAGTAACCTGATTAGGAACCATTACAAGGAGATGCATTTTACCATTTCATTACATACTGTAGCTGCTTCAACACTAGACCAGTGCTTCCTATGTAGTGCTGGAAAGACAGAGAGAGAAATTTTCCAATAAGCAGAGGAATAAACCTTCTCATAAAGGCAATGAGGGAAATGTGAATACAAAAAGCAAATTATGCATCAAGAGAACCTTTGACTTTTCAAATGTATGCTCATGTTTAACAACGCATATCACTTCAGTCCTGCTGGGATCAAACCCTTGCCCACAGATAAGCTTCTGTCAATATTCTCAGTGAATAAAATCTGAGACTATGGGAGAGACATGGTGATTTTGTTCCCAAAAAGCCAAACTAGATGTATGCATAGATACTCAAAGTGAGATTTTGTAGTAGATGGTACCTTTCAAGTCACCAGTTAAAATCCAGTCAAAGAAATTCCACATAGCCTTCTTTCATTACCAGATAAGATATGCTACCTTATAGTTATTTCAAGGCAGCAGGATAAGATCAGCCACATAATTGAAAAGCAGGCTATAAACTGCTTGCATGTCAAAACCTGTTTCTCCCCACGGTTAACCGAAGATTGTAATCCAACGGCAGGTTTATGCTACTGCAGGATGGAATTTCTGTATGATGATGATGATGATAACTTGCTGCATCACCCTTGGTATCTCTAAGGGTAGCAAAGCTGAAAGGACACGACTGCTGAGCTACTTGCGTATGCCTAGAGGTGACACTTCCAGGGCGAAGTTGCTGATGAACCTTAGTGCCATCCATGCTGCACCATTCTTGATCTACTTAAAACATCTTTGCCTGAAGGAAGCACTTTCCACAGCCTTAAATTAACTTAAAATGCAAACTAGGAAAAGCATCGTCTATAATACCAACAGGAGTTTTTTAAACTCAATGAATAAGATTAACCAATTTCAGTGCAAATTACAAAATTCCTTTTAGTTTAAACTAACTCATTAAACTCCTTACATGTTAACATTCTTAAGGCTAAATGATTAGTATGCGATTCCTTCTACTGAATCAGTAAGTCGCAACAGAAGTTAAGCTAAACATTTTCGCAAAAGGACCCTCTTTTTTCCCCACTCCTTATTTTACAGCCTGAAAATTCTACTAGCTGAGACAAATCTGTGTGACTTCTCTCGCTGTCTGTCACAAAGTTACAGGAGTGTAATGTGAAAATATGCATTAGTGAAAGTTGCAGGGAAAAGTGCTGGTTTATGATTTATAACCCTTACAGAGCAGAAGGCTAGAAAGTTCACTGAGTCCCTGTTGCCAGATTGCAGCTACCATATATATTAAATTCATGCTTCAGTTCACATTTTCCTCACCAATGGCTAAAACCTGTTCTATAAACTCTCCAATTCTGCCCAGCAGTAAGCAGATGCTACCAGTGTGACATATTCTGTATAAACTTTGCTGTTTTACAAGTTTATATTATACTGGAATCTTCTGTCCCTCAGTTGCTTTAATCCACTGGGCAGCTACGGCTGTTTTCATCAAGGACATCAGGAATCGCCTCACACCTTTGTAAGATATTCAGTTCCATACTTGTGGGAAGAGAGGAAACAAGATTTATTGTAGTCACTATGTGGCCAGACCATTTGCCTGACACTGATGAAGCTAAAATAGGTCCTGGCAGCTCCCAGCAGCAAACCTGCCAAACAGTCAGCAGATAAATGAACAAGGGATATCCCCCTGATCCCCTCTATGGATACCACTTGGATTAAGATAAGACAGAGACAGTATCTGATGTAAAAAAGCATGGGAAGAAACAGGTGAAGAAGCAAAAGCAATAGGAAAGAAATAAGAAAAAGAGGTAGAGGTTGAAGCCTGAAGTATAGAACTTTTTTCCACTTTCAGCTGCAACCCTTGCACGTGCCATTACATAGTGACCTTTTTCTTGCAGTCTCCTGCTGCACTTTCCCAGGAGGAGCTCCAAAGATTCCATTTGTTGGCTACATTTGTCGTACCAGCCTTACATTGCATTTCCTGAACCCTCAACAGTGGTCCATAGCACAGCAGACCAGTTTCGTCAGTAATGTAATTAAATCACAGAAGGGCTACTCCAAAACTCCAGTAAATTACTGCCCAGTAAATTGCCCAGCTCATGGTAAACTTTGCATTCTGAGAGACATCGTGGAAATTAAAAGAAAAAAAGAAAATGCACCTCTCCATAAGGATTACAACAAACCAGTGGGTTCCATGGGCCATCCACATTGACTTTCCACTTCCATCCATACTCCATCTCTCTTCTGGGACTCATCTCATGACACACTCTTTGACGAGCTCTTTGTTCTACCTTGATGCAAGAAAGTTCATGGATTCGGAAGCCTTAGATTTCTCTCACCTGCCTCTATGCACCTTAGCAAGTTACGTTCATGGGAAAGAAAGAGGTACATGGGAGAAGCCGAGCGGGGGAAGCATTCATTTTCCTCTAAGACAGCAGAACTCGGTGCTGCTCTACATAGGAAACATTGGCAGCGACCAGTCCCTAAAAGTTATCAGTCATTGCCCATCCTATACCCCCTTAGCAGTGAAGAAGTTCTTTGTTTCTTCACACAAACACCTTTAGAAGAAATGCATATAGCAGGAGAGGGAAGGAGAGAGCAGGTAAGCATATGTAAGACGGAACCATTCAATGAAAATAGATTACAATGACAGCCAGCTATTTTGGGGCCTTGAGAAGCACCTTAACGGTAGAAAAAAATGAATCTTAACTGCAGGTGACCTTGCACAGATGCCAGCTGCTGCCAATGTGAAAAATAAGAATGAACTATCATGGGCCATTCTCTATGAACAAGACTTTGTGTGCAAGTTAGTGTGTGTTATTTTATATATCATATTGAAACACGAAAGGGAAATGAAAGGAATGAGATTGCTCTACACAGGAGCTGCCTGGAAT
Source organism: Grus americana (assembly GCF_028858705.1). NCBI lineage: Eukaryota > Metazoa > Chordata > Aves > Gruiformes > Gruidae > Grus > Grus americana. The sequence continues at coordinate 63,865,630 of NC_072853.1, forward strand.
GCCAAACAGACAAGGTTAGCAAAGGGTGGTGGGTGCTTCCATAGGGCTAAGAAAAAAAAAAAACAAAACAGTAAGAAGAGTAAAATAAGAAAGTGCCCTGTCTGAAATTTGCTGCAGTGATATGACATAGGCTTCAGTGGGGGGGGAGGAGGGGAAATTGAGAGGAAAATAGGGGTGGGTGAAGGGAGAGACATTCAGTGCTTAAAATCATTTCTGTGTCTTGAAAAACAACTTTCAAAATACTTAGTCCTTGGAAAAAGACTGTAGATTTAAAGGAGGCAGAAAATTATTCACAGCCAGAAAAGTTATTATGATTACTTGGAGATAAAAGTACGTTTTCACACACAGATACATCGGTAGAGAGTACGTATTTAAGTATGTCTACACTATGAGAACATAAATGCAATGAAAGCTCAGCAAAAATTATTAATGAAGGACAAAAGGGGTAAATCAACTTCAGTTATCTTGAGAAGAATTTACTTTTTCAGAGAAGAATCTTAGAGGAACAAGCAGCTGCTACAATGGTCAAAAGGTGTCCATTCTTTTCAGTTGGATCAAGCAGGCATAAATTTGGGGCAGTCTGCTAATGTCTGAGAATTAGTTTCTATATAAATTCTGGCATAAAAATAAAAAGCAAGAATCAAGACTGCTTTTATGCTAATACTCATGTATTAGTTGGAAACAGATCATTTGCTTAAATCAGATTTTTAATAGTCAAGGCAAAACTATCAATACAAATCAGAAAACTTACATCATCTTCCTCTTACTGAATGTAACTCTGCCCAGTTTCACTGCTAGAGAATTTATTTCAGCTCTCATAGAGAGATGAGATTATAAAGAACATCTATACTAGAAATCCTTACTGCTGAATTAGTAGGAATAAACATAAAAAGCTGAGCTAAAGCACCGACCGAAACTCCAATTTTAATAAATCATGGAACAAATGTCCCATGTAACACAAATATGGATGTGCAGTCAGATTTACAGATGGGCCTCTCTTTAGACTTTAGAATTTGCAGACATGTTCCTCTTTGCACTGAAATATTACTGTACACAATTTGCACAAAATTACTGCAGAGGCAAAATGAGAGACCAAGACACAGCAGAAGAGTCTCAGAGTGCTCTGTGACAGTAAATTACAATTTCACCTATAATGTATTTAGCAACATAAGTGGAAGGCCCCGAGTACATTAGAGATTACGCTGTACTTAAAAACAGTCATTGTAGGGAGATGCCAGCAAAAAAGCCCCTGTCTCTCAAAAGCAATAAACTTTGTGGCACTGTTTTTTTTCCAGTTTTGTTTGCTGGTTGATGAGAAGGAGGCAATGTATGAATGTATTCATCAGTAATGGATACAATTTTGAATTGATGTTTTTGAGAAAGAACCCCCTGTTGCAGGCTGCCTTTTAATGGAATAGAGCTGCATAAAATAATGTAAACTTTTTCATATAAAACAACAACAATAGGTTAACTAACACTTCAAATTCTAAAGACTATACCAAATCAACCCACATGTAAAGGTCTCCAGCTGCATAAAACTGGAGTCTGATACTTGAGTGCTGGTCCTTCAGGAATACTGAGTAAATTGGGTAAGAATCCTTGTGCTCCACGGATAGAAAAATTAGTGAAAATTGAAGGTCTTTTGCTCATGCATTGTACATATCCAAGTCTGTTTCCATAAATTTACCTGTGGGAAACTATCTACTACTATGTCACTCCCCGCCAACCCCACACCTTGCTCAATTTGTTATACCATCCTAACCTCAAGCTTCACTTCCAGCAGTCTCAGACTGGTTACAGGCCTAATTTCCAATTAGCTGAACCAATCATTTCATATCAGATGAATCTTTATTCTGCAAAGTGTTGAAAATCTTTAATTGAGCTTGGAACTTTGAAAATATGTATATAATTGATTTCTTCAGGATACCATGGAGGGAGAAGTGAAGCAGAAAATGGACTGTTAACACTAGAATATCACCTGCTTAAGACACAAGAGGAGGTAGGATTCAGACATAACTCTGCTGATCCCAGAGCAAAACATAGATCATAGAATCAATCCTAGAATCATAGAATGTTTTGGGTTGGAAGGGACTTCAAAGATCATCTAGTTCCAACCCCCCTGCCATGGGCAGGGACACCCTCCACTAGACCACATTGCCCAAAGCCCCATCCAACCTGGTCTTAAACATTTCCAGGGATGGGGCAGCCACAACCTCTCTGGGCAACCTGTTCCAGTGCCTCACCACTCTCACAGTGAAGGATTTCTTCCTTATATCTAATCTAAATCGACCCTCCTTCAGCTTAAACCCATTACCCCTTGTCCTGTCACTACACTCCCTGATAAACAGTCCCTCACCATCTTTCCTGTAGGCCCCTTCAGGTACTGGAAGGCCACAATAAGGTCTCCTTGGAGCCTTCTCTTCTCCAGGCTGAACAACCCCAACTCTCTCAGCCTGTCCTCATAGGAGAGGTGTTCCAGCCCTCTGATCAACTTCATGGCCCTCCTCTGGACTCAAATTTGTGCCATCATTCTTCTTTTAAGAATGTATATAAGCTGTAAAACTGAAATGCTGAGATTAAAAAAAAGGAGCAGGATGTCAATTACTTCTCCTACTTGCTAAAGATGGTGTATTTCCAGTTCAGCCTTTACTACATGTCCTACAATGTATGAAAGCAGATACAAAACTTGAAATAAAAAATTACTAAATAATTGTACTATCCATTACTTATTCATTCAATGTCTTTTCAGGATATGATAACATTAGCATTACCAAATTCTGTCTTTTCTCACACACAAATATTCCACTCTTACAAATCTACTCTACAACAGAATTAAAACTGAAATTTTAAGATCCTTATATATGTGTGTAAAAATTACAACCAAACATGGTGGACATGCGGTATAATTACCATGACTTTTTTTTTTCCCACAAAAACATTCTTGTACTTACCATATCATACAGGTAGCAAACTTGGAATAGAAAGTTTTAGTTTCAGAGTACCTCACCTCTCTTTTAAGACTGTTAAATGTTTTAACTAGGTATACCTCTCTTTGCACATTTCTTACAAAAAAAAAAAAAAAGGCAAAAGTTGTAAATCAAGGTGTTATAAAACCAATGAGATAACAATGAACAAAGAATCACTGATAATCACGAATAAGAATACTGACTTTATTATTTCCAGATTTCTTCCGAACATTGAGAGTTTTCAGTATATTTCTAAATATGTATTTTTTATCTTTGTGCCTTATCTCTAGATTTTTCTGAACATCAGGAAGTTTTTTTCAGCACATTTGTGAAAATGTATTTTTTATCTTTGGTACGGAACAAATATTGATGATACTGAACTCTGAGATAAGCTAAGCATTTGCCCTAGCTTAAGGGGTTTGGTGGTGGTGATTTTTTATTAAATACTTTCCAATCCCTGCAGACTGAACTGATTTATGGTATTTCAGTGAATAAACAGGACATTGCCTGCCTATTACACATTCTTCCCTACCTTGCATTTTTGGATAAGATTTCATCAAGACAGCTGAATTTAACTTTGTGCATGACTGATTTGGGAGAGAAAAAATTATTAACAAGCATTCCAAGTGGTCTGTATGTAGAACAAAAGTAATTCTACCTACTAATACATGATCACTATCTGACTCGTAAGTGCATTTCCCTTCAAAAGGTTCATCTCTCTTCAAAAAGAGATAAGCTAAACCTAGAAAGAATAACTCCCATTTCAGTTTTGTTTGGTGTGTTTAAAACCCTTACAGTTTTCAATTTTATAATAAACACTTCTACAACTGAAGTAGCATTAATACAAAGTAACATTACTCCTTTTTCACAGGCAGTAAAAGAGGCACAGTGTGAGAAAGACTCCTAAATGGTTTAAAATTTGAAGTAAGAACAGAATAAGCAATGCTTATGAATTTCAGTGCAATAAACCTTTCCTCACCACACACAACAGTTATCCGTGTTGCCATCATTTCCCATTCTGATTTATGGTGGAAGCAAAAGACAGGAAACAATGACAAAATTTAACTTTTCATATTAATGCCCTTCCAACCCACTAGACACAAGCAGGGATTAAAACCCATCGCTTGTTCTCATTTTAATTTCTCGAAACACTGTTTTATCTGTGCAGTTTCTAATGCAGTTATATTTGAGCTCAGATTCAGTTATCACAACTTAGTGAGTCACTGCGTATCAGCTGAGCTGTAGTAATATGCCAGACAGGCAGAAGATCAAACGCTTTCACCTAAATCTCCATCTAATTGTTTGAATGTGTTGGAACACCTGGTAAATACAAGGTAGGCTATAATAAAATGACTGTTGGTGGACAGTAACTCATTAAGATATACTTAAGATATATGACTTGATCACTTGTCTGGATTCTTCATCTGAAACAGTATTAATCCATTTCAGCTCACGGTATCCTTATTATACTATGCATATATTTTTGCTAAGTACTCAGTCACTAGCATCAGACAGCCATGTAGCTGAATTAAAAAAAAAGATGACAGTACTTGTCTCAAAAAGCAAGCATACGACAACAGTTTCAATGAAATCAAGACCATAACTAAATATCTAACAGATGAATGCAAATCAAAACATGCCTACTAAATAGGGAGAGAGAGGCCAGGCAGGAAAAAAGAATATCTGCGATGAGGCTATCCACCATACAACTTTTTTCTGTATTCAATCACACGTATCAAAAGCGCATTGGAACAGAAATGCATTATGAAAGCAGAGCTAGTTCTCTAATAGAAATTTCAAAAAGATGGGAAGAAAAACCAAAACACCTGAAAGGCCAGTTTGAAGAAAAATGCCATGATTACTAACCTACACTACAAAGACTTCAGAAATACACAGTTGCTGTTGGCTCCCCCTAAAGGAAGTCAACCACAGTAAAGAGCAATGACTCCAGAGTGGCAGTGTTAAAATTAAGGACAATTCTGATGATATAAACGAACACAGTCCAGCTTGTAACAACAGAAGATCACATTAAGTGCCCAAGAGTATTAATGAATTGTTCATTGAAGACATTTTCCATTTACAAGTACCCCTTTGGAAAAAAAAATAAATAAATCAAGAACACAGAACATGGAAGCATTTAAGTACACAGCAGACATCTGGCAAAACAATGACAAATGGCAGGATTAACATTTAGATGTAGTTCTATTAAAAAGACAACTCCTCCACTGTTGGAATAATCTCATAAAAGCCCTTTCATTAAATCACTCTTTCATACTAACCAATTCCTTTTCAATGCAATTCAAACTCATTATGTTAAATGAGCACTATTATATTTGCAATAAAATAAACATAAGTACTGTTTTTATGCTTGTCTACGAGGTAAATCACCCTTTTAAAAATATTTCAATTCTATCTGTTGCAGAGTACTTAAACATACGCATTTAAGAGCTGGTGGTGGTTACTGTCTTTTTACTTGGATGAGTTGGTCCCTGAAGTGCACATACATACAAGTAAAATCTTTAACTTTTTAATTTTTTTTTTCCATTTACAAGTGCTTATACTTTCTCTCACAGAAACTGTCCTGCTACTTGGATAAATGATGCAATTACAACAAAGACATTGTTCTGTCTTCAGTATGGAATACTAAAAAAATCATTAAAAGCAGCTGCAAGAAATCCTGAGGCACAAAGAGAACAATGTGGTGGAAGGCTTAGTGTCAGGACCAGTTGTGTATTTTGATGATCAGATTTAAAATGGTGCCTCCCTTTTTCTTATTTGTTCTAACCATTGTCTTTTATACAGCAAGACTGGGACACACAACTCATCCTACTGCCTTTTGCACCAGGTGTATAAGAAGGGACTTAGAAGATTAGCAAAGATTTTATCAAAACATGTAGGTATTTGGAACAGATGCTATTTTCTTTCATGAAAAGGACCAGCGCAGTTACCTAGTGTCATCCTTTTTCTTTGTGGAGGTTCAGTGTACGTCCTCACTTGTACAAAGAAAGAAAGATGGGAGTTGAAGAAATGGAAGTTTGGGTGAAGCCATGTTTAATTTTCCAGGTTTGATCGTACAGGTGGTAACTACTGAATTTGCTTCTGCTGTGCAAGTTAAAAGCAACTGTCAGATGAAATTAAAGCAGGGTACACATGGCATAGTACTACAGCAGGTTTAGGTCAATCTTAGGCCTATCTGAAGAGGTAAAAATGGATTCTTCATCTTCATATCTTCAGAAAGGACAAGATCATGGTCCTGTTACTTCAGTGAAGATATGCAAGAACTGCTCTGCAACAGTTATGTCCATTTTTGATGATCTCAGAACCACCATTTGCTTGCGTCTGCTGCATATACACGTTCTTGTTTATGAACAGCAGAAATAAGTTAGCAATAGCCTGAGGAAACTCTGCTGTGCCTTGTATCACTTTTTAGGTTGACTGTGCTGCTGAAGACTTACCCACTTCCTCATTAATTTAGTTAGTAAACTTTCAGGCTAGTAGACTGGAGTATTCTGGAGTACTGTATACTCTCTTGTTTCATTTCCAATAGCAACACCAGAATTTTCTATAAAAATCATAGAAAACAGTCAAATGCCTTCAGAAATTCAAATTGCTTTTTAAAGAAAAGGAAGTATTTTACTTTTTTTAAGAAAAACACATTGGAAATGCAACAAAAATTCAGTGACAATGAGCAGTGACAGAACTCCTACCACTTTATGGCTCCAAGTGCCCACTGACTTCAGCAGCTTCACAGCAGATCAGAGAACATACATACACGTCTCAAAGGATCAATGCAGCCAGAATAATTCTACATCTTCATTTACTGGCTTAGCAGTGAGGCCAACAACTGAGACGACGTTGGGACTGAGCTACCACTTCCTTGCTAAAGGTGATGCCTTAAAGTCTAACTTCAGGCAAAAGAAAATCTTGACTGGCCACTTGTCTGTGCAGCATGAATTTCAGCGTCTGTTGTTCTGGCATTCATCACTCCCAGTCCACTTGTTAAAGCCTTTATATTACTTAAAGGGATCCCAGTCAGCAGCAGCAGGCAATAAGAAAGAAGACAGAATGCAGCTGACCATGCTTGGTACACTGGCTAACCACCAAACACAGAAATATTTCCATTTCTTCATTATGCAAGGTTATACAAGTCAAACTAGAACTATATCAGCCTTAACTTTATTTTCTTTGAAAGTTACATTAAGAAATGACCCTATCGCTGTAGTATAGATCTCCTAATGTCTCTGTAGTATAGAGCACAAGTGCTTACACATAAACATTGCTTGCATGAACCAATTAATGTACTTAAATGAATAAAGAGAGAAATTATTTTTAAGGACGTCACTACCATAATAAAGTCACAGAAGTCAACAATACAGTTGTGCTTTTTTCTTAACAGAGTACTGTGAAGCTACACAAATTTGCTGTCGTTTGTTACAGGCTATGACACTGGAGTCCCAATATCATGTTATTTTATTTTTTTTACACAAGGAGTAAAAGATTTGGTCCTAAAGTTACTTCAAGGGACCTGAAGGCACATACATTCAATTTTTATATGAATACAGATATGCATTGTTTCCAAAACAACTGAATGTTACATACAATCATTAAGAGCAGATATCACCTCAGCTGTGCTGATAACTGGAACACTTATTCATAGACCAATACATGAGGCAAGTATTTACACTCAAACCAGACAAAAGGTTAGAACATGGGAAAACAGAACAAACAGGCATTTAAAGAAATTTCATAATAGATATTATATGGGATTTTCTAAACAAATGCCTTAACTGCCATATTGTTCAGATCTGTGACTTCCTGTCTACCTTTTAAATTCTCTACTAGAATACATTTAAGTGAAGTATTTTCTGGAAAAAAGTATTTTTACATTTAACAAAACCTGTTAAAACCTGTTATTTACCAATAGCATACTAACAAATCTGAAGGGAACAGCACACATGCTGTTTTACTACTAGGCATAAAAGTCAATGTTCTCAAAAACAGTGTAGCTTACATAAAGTAAAGCATCTTCACAGTATGGCTCTCACAAGAAGTAATTCATTAACCATAGTAACAAGTATTGATAAAGAAAAATATTCCTAAAAATAATTTCAATATACCCGGTAGCAGAAACAGACTAACCATGCGATGTTCAGAGCAGAAAAACATTCATTTATATCAACATGTCTCTTCAATGCCACTTAAAACTATTATGCAATTGCACTTGTTACTGAAAAACTAAAAGGCACAAAACTTGCAGGAACAGTCTTGCACATTGGTATCAATTTTAAGCATCAAAAGTTTAGTGTGTTTTTTTGATTTTTGATTCTTTAAAACAAGGAAATTAGTGACCCAATTCAGTCAGTAATTTGTTCCATACCAGTTATTTACCTTTTTGGTGCTTATATAAAGCACCAAATTGACTATAAAATACTCCTTGGTTTCTTCCAACCACACCAACTCAACACAGACTTTACCCTCTGAATCTGCATAGTCTGTGGTATAGATATGACCCATGTAGTCATAAAGGCTGGATGCATTGGAAGACAGTTCCATGTAGACTGGGGCACTGAAACACCAGAAGGGCTTTCCAGTTTCATCCAAGAGAGTAACATCCATCACATAGCAGTCCTACAAACACAAGCAGAAGAGATTATTTCCCTATGCCATGGCACAGTTAGTAGATCTGTCCCTGATTTTAGGAGAAATATCAAGGCTTCAGACAGCAATTTTTGGTATGAAGGCTAAAAACTCAAAATATAATTGATAGTGCTCCACTGACTACTGCAAAGCCACAAACACTTATTTAGAGGTTTCCCACAGAAATCAAAATTGCAACCTACAGACATCACAAACTGTGCTACAGAAGGTTGCACTGCCAACCTAAATCAGATATTATTTCTTGAACATTTTCTATGCCTTTAAAGTCTGTTTCTCAATTATTAGTTACCTTACCATTCAAACAAAGATAGTAACTTCAATATGAGAAAGAAACTTAAATTTAAGCTCAGGCGCTTAACCTGTGCGAATGCAGTAATGTTTGCAAAGATACTCAAAGAGACCACCCCCAAGGCAGTGTACGCACACAACAATTACCCTTGTATGCCAGCTACAAATGGAAGGTATACAGCACTCTTTAAATGGCTGCAAGCTTCAGTTCCCAAAAAAGGTAATATTAATACATCTTTCTATCCTCCAAAGAATTCTTCCTTTTAAAAATTCTTGAAAATATTTCTTTACAACACTGCAGAATTACATCATTTTATAATGCTAAAGTCAGGATGCCAACACTGGGCACTTGCAAACCGATGGTTTCACAGGTGCCTTAAAAGCATATGGGTTGTGTGTCATTGTTAATATCAGCTCTTACCTACTCTCCTGAGTTCTGAATGACTAAATGAATCAGATTATCTTAATTATGCTACATATATGCATTACTTCCAGGAGTAGCATATGCTCCAAAAGCAGAAACAAATCAACATCGCATACTCCATGCCAAAAAAATTAATTTGGAATGCTTTATTTCACTGTACTACACAGATGTGCTTCTGTTGCTTTAACATTTCTTTCACTATTACTGTATTTCAATCAAACAATACAGAGCAGATGGCACAGACATAATAGGTAATGTGATACATACAGTTTTCATAAGTTCGTTACTGTAGACTATACTGAAAATACAAAATTCAAACCAAATCTGATGATCATTTAATAATTTATATGAGGTATAAATTTACTTGAAATAAGAAAGAATTACTATTTTCTGGTCTGACATCTTGCATATCAAAGGTCAATTATGATAAGTAAAGCAGGGTGGCCTTGAAGGTCGGGGTTTTTTTTTTTTCCTTCCTATGTATTTCCCACTATCTGTACTTCAGCAATTAATTTTTTATAAAAAATACCCAGAAGTGCCAAAAAAATCCTTTTTTTTATTCCTTAGACCAGTGGACAAAATTCAAATAATTTTAAAGTAGTGGCATGTTCTGCTGCTGTGGCTTATTTTATTTGGTCTTCACATGTTTTAAGAGTTTTAGAGATTTATCTTAAAAGCCAAATTGAATTCTACCCACACCTATGTGTTGACATGTGCAATCTCTCACCACAAAATGAGGGTTTTAAAAAAAAATTGATATTATTTATTTTTTCCTAGAAACAAATATTCAGTATAACTTATGCTGTAAGCACATAGGACAGAGCTAAACTAAAGACTACCATCCATAGCTCTGTGTTTCCTCTGACAGTTAATTTTCCAGATTTTTATGTGCTATTCATGATTATTTTCATGGAAGAAAAAATTCTGCCAAGCAGCTGTAAATCATATAGAATCATAGAATGGTTTGAGTTGGAAGGGACCTTAAAGATCATCTAGTTCCAACCCCCCTGCCATGGGCAGGGACACCCTCCACTTAGACCAGGTTGCCCAAAGCCCCATCCAACCTGGCCTTGAACACTTCCAGGGAGGGGGCTGCCACAACCACTCTGGGCAACCTGTTCCAGTGCCTCACCACCTTCATCATTAAAAAAAAAAAAATCTTCCTAATGTCCAATTTAAATCTACCCTCTTGCTGTTTAAAACCGTTGCCCGTTGCCCTGTCACTACAGGCGTTGGTAAAAAGTCTCCCTCAGTCTTTTTCATAATCCCCCTTTATATATTCAAAGGCCACAGCATCTGTGCTGAGTGGAAAGCACTGCAGTCATCACACATGCAAAATGGGTCTATCATGCAGTCTAGGCTCTAATACAGAAAGGATAAAACTTCTTTTCCTCAAAACTAAACATCATTTTTCGCAATATTTGAATTGAGGTTTTTTTCTAGTTACAGACACCTTCCACAAATAAAAACTTTTTTTTTAAATTAGCATATTTAGGATGCATAAACATAATTCTGTTTTGAGATAAGCATTTCCAGAAACAAAAATATTCCTGACTGACCTTTACATTGCCTTTAAACACATCTGTTTCCCAGGATAAGCCAACTGTCCCAATAAGAGGCAAGTGCTTTGTATTATCCTTTAAGCTTACAACTGTGAGCCTCAAAAATCCATTTTCAATGTCACCTGAAAATATTAATAATATATAACATTATACTACTACAAATCAAACTAAGCCCAAGTACACGGTAAATGTTCTCTCCACTTCTCCCCATGTCTTTAGTTTCTTCCCACTCACCAATCAAGAACCCTGACATACACCAACAGCTAGATATCAAGCACATTATAGAGAGTTTAAGTTGCAGTTCAGGGGTTTGATTCTGTTATCCACAGTAGAAGCAGCAGCTAAAAAAAATAATTTGGTATATTTTAGTATACACATCTGAATGTCACCTAAAGGACTTACGCAAGGATGCAAGCAGTAAATTCCCATGTTCAGTATTTCAATTTCATGCCACCAGTGTCTCCACCACTGCCCACTCCCCAGCAGTCAAGCTCAACACATAACACATGAAATAAATCTCCTTCCTACTTTTTTTAAAAATCTGTCTGCTCTGCCTGGTAACTCAAATAACTCTATACAACAGGGGATAACTATCAGTCCTCCCTGGAAAGTATATTTAATCAATTAAACTGTCAAGCAGTATGCCTTGATTAGAATCAAGTTTTTAAATTACGGATTTGTTCACTTTTTAAATAGCTTTCCAAAGGCTTACTTTCATTTTTTGGCAGAATTAAAGATTTCTTTGTGATTTTTTTAATTATTACTACACATAACCACATTTCTTTGGTATGTCCTCCTCTCCCCCCAGAAGAGATCGACTTCTTTTAATTGTTCTTTTTTCCCTTGCTATTGGAGGAGGAAAGTTAACCAAGGAGTCCAATGGACTAATTATAATTTGAGGTACATCATAACAAACAAGATCTCTGACTACAAAAAAAAATAAATTCATCACATCATGACACAAGCAGATTTCTTAGTAGGACATCCCTGCAACAAATTTCCTTGAACATGAGATATTCTCTTAAAAGAGCAAACGAAAGTACTAGAGACATAGAAAAAAGAAAAAAAAGGAACAAAAAAAGGAACAGAAGTAAGTATCTAGCACTTGCAGAAGACAGATAGGAAGGGAGAGAGGGAATTCCCAGGAAAATACTGCTTGTTAGGATCTAATAGCAGGCCCTGGATGGTAAGATGGTAACTGAAGGGGCTTGTAGGGTTTTAAGATGCAAGTGGCAAAAGTGAAAAAAGAAGTGTTTTGCCAGTGGTTCTTCAGTCAAGCCCAAGTAGAAGCATGAGGCTGAAGAGAGGAGAAATAACATCAGAAAGGCTGGCTTTGAGTTAAAAACCTAAAGCCTGTGTGAAGGAGCAGCAAAATCCTTTGTCTGATGGCTGCTGAAAGCAGACAGCCGGAGGCAAAGTGACAGAGAAAGAGAGCCCCCAGTTTACCACAGAAGCCAGAAACTTCTCTGAATTGGTACTGTGCGGCCAAGCAACTCACAAGAGACACCTGGCCACAAACCAATGCTGGAAGGACATCACTCACGAAGAATACTTACTGTGTGGAGGAAGCAGCCCAACACATGACAGGGGACAGAAGCAGCAGGTTTTTCAGTACAGACACTGTCTGGAATAGGAGTGCGAATACAGTGCTACCACCATGACTATGCCCAGGAAATATTTTGTATGGTTGAAGGAAAACGCATCATTCCAGACAGTGATACCCGCTGTCCTTGCAGTGAAGTCCCAGAGAACTCAATGAGGAAAATGTAAGCGGAATTCACTTTCAGGATCCAGCTCAAAGTGCAAAAAATGTTGATTAAGTTGATACTACCCAAATGGTTCAGTTCCAAACCTCAGTAAATCAAATCCAATGACAAGATTTCATTTAAGATAAAAATAGTTTAGATAAATAGTCAAGCTTTACTGAGTGAACACTGAAAGCCCACATTTAAAGTTGAGCTTTTATACAAGAGACTTTAAACAACATCAGTCAACAAGCACTTTTTCCAAAGGACTATTCAGTTACCTGCAATTTGGATTTGAATGATTCCTATCACTCATTCAAAACAAATGAAAATTTTAATGAAATAAAAACAGATTGAAAAAAGCATACTGCTAATAAATGCTACTATTGCATTGCATTAATAACATGAACTGCTGCACTGCTAGATGGGTCACCTGGTGAAGGTGTAAATTATAAATCCTGTTGCAGTTACTTCTTAACTTTAAGCCAGAATGGAAAGAGGTGACAGATCAGGAATCTGAAGGCTAATTAGTCACGGATTACTTAATACAATCTTTATAACTTTTTTTCTTTTAATATAAAAGCTCCATTGCAATCCTCATATCCAGAAGAAGAAGTATGCCTAGAAGTTAGCAAGAAGCTGAAGTGCTAAGCACTGAAATCTCCCCTTCCTCATTCCAGTGCAATAGGAAAAGGATATTAAAGGGCAGAGCAAGCTATGTTAAATATACCGAGGGAAACAGAGGAAGCAAATGGGACAGCGCTTTCTTCAGCTTGAACTAGAATTCATTTCACTGTCCCTTTATAATACCTGCAGCCCAGAGTTTATGCAAGACATGTACAGCAGCAAAGCAGCCCTTTAATCAGTATAGGTTATAGGGAACAAGTATTTCCAAATAAAGGGCATACCTATATAGAGAACATATATCATGTAGACAAACCTCAGGGGAAAGAAACAAATAGCGCCAATAGTTCAAAGGCACTTATTTTAGCTAAAAGCCAAGCAAGTTTGTTTTGCTAACCAAACCTTTGTTGCAATTTGTAATTTGATTGCTATTTTCACAGGGAAGGCTGCGCTTAACACTAATTATGGTGGCAACAAACCTGCAAATCAATCTTCAAGATAAAGTAAAAAAAATTCAAATACATGATGTGATATTTTACAAACAAATCTTAAAAGCTCTCTAAACACACAAAAATTACCCCACGATATTTTGCAAGCACAACACATCAACATATATCAACAAGGAATAACACTGAAAAGCCAAATCTTAGACTACCATATGGCTACAAAACTATGCTTGAAAAGTTTAAAACCTAGGTAAATACATGTCAAGAATGTTTATTTAAAAGCCAGATGTAGTATTCATGGCTTCTATGAGTCATATGAAAAGCCCGTCACAGCTTCCTGAAAGCAAGAAAAGTTTTCTAATACATTCAAATCAATTTGAAAGTATTTAGCATAGTCATCCTACAGTATTTGTCAAGAAGAACATATTACCAATTCTGCTTAAATGGAAGGAAGCATAAAATAAAATGCCAAAAAAAAAAGCCAAAACAGGGTGGCAAAACAGCTAGCTACTGCAGTGCAAGTATTAATAACAGGAAAAAAAAAGAGATCTGAAGCCATATATACTCCATCCACTAGGTTCAATGAAGTGTGATATAACTTTTTTAATTTAATGTTAAGAATTTTGCAGAAAGAATTGAAAACTGAGCAGCAAAATGAAGCACAACATTAATGAACACTAACAAAAAGCAGACAAAAATAAAACTAAACGTGAACAAATAAATCAGTTATTCTGTAGAATAACAAATGAGCATTCCCTGGTAACCTAGGAGTGTCTAGAGCTTCCTAACAGAAACAAATAAGTAAGTAAAACCCCAGTATAAAAGCTGACAACTGATCTGTGTCTCAGGTTGTGGAAACTGCCATTGGTATGCCACATCCATAATTTAAAATAAATCTGGACTGGGTAGAGAATTTTAAGAAATAGCAAGACTTCTCACTATGTTGCAGACCTCCATGCTTCAGAGCCCTCCCACAGAATGGGACAAAGAGCATTGTTAGAATGGGGCCAAAAAAAAGCATAAACCATCAAATACAACCAGCTCGGACAAACCCACACTGATGGCTACATTCAGAAACGCCATGTTTACCAGAAAGAGCAAAGTGAACAACAAATTGCTGTGAAGGTATGTGACAGCAGACAGCCATAAGCTGCCTCACTATATCATTTTTTATCAGAAATTACGGAGGAAATCAAGCATTTTCCAAAAGGAATTACTGTGCAAGTATGTGGAAGGGACTAGATGAGCAATGAGCTTATTGCCTATGGAACCATGGCTTCAGCTGGCTGATGTCCTGTGAAAGCAGAATCCAGCGGCTGTCACACAGCTAAAGGACACAAAACCGAAACAGTTCAGAAAAGAGTCGTGATCATAAAACAGATGCTCTAACTATCAAAGTGAGATGGCATCACAACTGCAGCTCCTGGACATTTGCTACAATTTGCACAAACATCAGCTTAATCTTTAACAGAAGTAGCTTCTAAGCAGCATGCGACACCAACAAAGACAAGTGTGCCGCATACTGCTTTCTCTGGTACAGCTGTATTGCTAGGAGCATAAAATTTTCATTTTAGAAAACGAAACATGACATTTACCTCAAAACAACCCCAAAACTCAACCCTCTGGCCAATTTACAGAAGATTTTTTTTTTTTTAGGGTATAAAGAGGACTTCTGTATTAAACAACACCTCAGGAGAGATTTCTATTGCTACGTGGACAGAATTTCACTGAAGTTTTACCCTTATAAGTATTCCTCTATTTCAAGTTTAGAGCTTTTCAGGAATCTGAAAACACATATGTTTCAAATTCAAAGGACTACACCACACTGTGCACAAGCCTACAGTCTAAATGGCAGTACTTGGAGTCATCAAATACAAATTAAAAAAAGTCACGGGGAAATTTATTCTAATACCGTAAAAGCACTCAAGCCTGGTAACAGTGCCCTCTACTGTCTTCACCAAAAACAGTATTTTCTGAAATCAACAGAAGGCTCATTAGTACTTATCAGAGAAATAGTGGGAAGCAATAATTAATTTACAGTGTTTAATTTTTATTCTAATATGTCTCTGCTGACAGAAAGACAGCTCTGTAGCTGTAGGCAGGGTTGTGTTGAAGTTAAGTCAAAAGAGAGATCACCCGTATATTTTGCAAAACCCTAGCAGAATTACCAAGTTGGGCTGTACGTGAACAACAAGGATGACTAATTACGCCTCATTAAAAGAAATGCTAAGAACTGAAAAAAGCAGTACAGTTAAAAACAATCACTGAAATTGTTCATTACACAATGAAAGGGTGTCAGAATAGGCAACCTTAAGTTCACCTAAATAAAAGCTATAAATCTGTCAATGCACCTAAAGTATCCTTCAGAAGAATTCTACAGAAATAGGTCTCCAAAATGTATACAAACAACTTCACTTTCCCGAACAGTATACAAGTGGAAGGAACATCAGATACCTGCACCAGAAGCTGTGCCACTGCATTAGTAACTCAGCACTGAACCAAACAAAAATATCCTGACAATCTGCAGTACTTGTATCTCAGGCCAAACACTATGTCAATGTAAAAGCAGGCAAACTTCATCCAGAGCAATCTTACAGCACCACACAATGCACCATGCAGATATAAAGAAATCACACAATGGACATAGCTTACTCTTAAAAATCCATTTCAGTTTCTCCCCTTAAAACAGAGATATTGAATAGAAGAGGCAAAACATAACAGCAGGGATCATTTTAAAAACAGAAAATACTGTTCTGTCAACTCTACCTTTTCTGCAGAAGAGGTTCTTGAATGTTCCACACAGGTAGGTGCAGCTTCCACCGTGCATATCAAGATGCAGATTGTAGTCATGCAGTCCATATTCTGGGTCAACATCATCCAGTACAGGTTTATTAGGTGGAAGGGCATATTGACTTAAAAAGAAAAAAATAATAGTAACAGAATTAAGCAAGGGGGAATGACTTAATAGAAAGAGATATAGTAAACAGCCCCACACTGAGACTATAATCTTAAGAGAGGTTATAAGAGGGGGAAAAATTATTAGAAGATAATACTTTTCTTCTTTATTACTGCTTTTGAAAATCAAACATCTCTAGTTCATCATACTTCTTTTAGGCTGTCTACTACAGTGTTTAATTCATCTAATCAGCTGTCCAGTCTAGCCAAAGACAGAAAATAGGGCAGTCAACTTCTAAAAGGTACATCTGTTAAACTCCAAAATTTGGACCTGTTTATGCAAAAATAAATAAATAAATGCATCAGCTTAACTACAACTCTAAAAGCCAACTACTACAGATTTCTCTAGAATAGCAGTTATTGAATAATTTTGGCTGTGCCTAACCTAAAAGATAAACTACTGCACACAAATGACCAGAAGAGCCCAAATCCCAGAGGCAACTGAGCAGCTCCTACGTAGGATCCTATTTGGTAGTAAGGAAGATGGCATTAGGTCTTACCTTCTGAGTGAAAAGAGCTATACTAAGTGATAGCAGGCACGTAAGACTACCAGTAGATACAACAGTATCTGAGCAGAAAGCTGAAGTGGTGGGCTGGGGAGGGGAAATAAGTCCCCAAAATCATCCTCTAAAGCTAAAAAACTCCATCTTTTTAAACAGTTTGCAGTGTATAAACAGGTATACACTGCAATAAACACACATACACAAAAAATTCATAGGAAATACAGCTAGTTTTTCCATAGGACTGAAAGACAAATGCAGGCACCTTACCAGTTTACTAGAATTTCTTTTTCCCCTCTTACACAGCTAAAGATTATTTTCCTACTTCCTAAAATGTCTCCCTCTTTTCTAGGTCTTTCAAATAGGAAGAAGGAATAAAAAGACTTCTTGTAAAAAGGGAGAAAGCATGGGCAATGCATTTCGAACTTTCTCAATACAGTAAGTACTAGTACACTTGTGTGACTAAATTATCTCCTTAATAGCATAACAATAGCAACATTTTAGTATGAAAATACTTCTACAGCTTTGCATATAGTTACCGTAACTGTTGTTTGTATTAAACTCAAATAGTTAATTACTGCCTAAATATAAACCTCTTAACAGCAGCCAATTTTAACTGTAAAACTCAAAGCTTTATTCAAAAGGTTATCTTTATTGCCCACAAAGGAGAAACCAATACTTACAGAGTAGCAGAACCCAAAGTGCTTCTCTCAAGAAGTTGATGATAATGAAGACTCACCATAACAAAAGCAATTTCATTTTTCTCCTGAAAAGTTAATTAAAGTAGATGTATTTTCATCTGGAAATACTTTTTTTCAACAAGGTCTTCCTGAGCATTAAAATTCATAGATAAATGCTGCTGCATATTACTCTGCCAGTTACTGTAATAATGTTAATAATGGTTTGCTTTAACACTTAGACTCCTATAACTGCTACTGTCTTTTCACAAGAGTACAGAATATATGTAAAAGATCACAGCATTTCTATATTATGGGGAGAGGGAGGGAAACTAGCTATGGCAGGGCAAAAGTTATCACCAGCAATCCATGAATTGTACTTCTCTAGCTTCTACTTACCACTTCAAACAGGCCTTACTCCCAGCTACTATACACCTAAGCACCAAGCTTATTTTCATATGTAAGGAACTATTTGCAAAGAAGGATAACATCAGTGAGGAATACAGAGCTATTCAATAGAAATATTGAATTTCAAAGTAAAACCCCAGATGTCTTCACTAGAATACGTACTCCTGGGAAAATAGTAAGATACCTTCTACAGGCCTATAGAGCTCAAAGAAAACTTCAGAGCTCAACGTGAGAACTAAACAGAGCCAAAGGTATCCATTTACTTCAAGAACACAGAATGCTAGGATTTCAGGTCTTTTTTTTTAAAAAGAAAAATGAATTTTTAAGTTGTATAGTTGCAAACACATAAGTCAATGGCAAAATTATTCACTGCCAGCAGTCTATTACTGTCCTGAAAAGTGGGCAACTATTTTCTTCTCTCAGGGTTACCAAACAAAAAATGACATCCCCTACTCAAACTTTTTTTTTTTTTTTTTAGCTACTCCTGTACTTTTGTAGTGCAAAATTATGGCCATAAAAGATATAATGACAGAGACTTATCAGTCACGTAGTCTCAGTCTTTGTCTATCCAAATACCAGAAGGCCCACATACCTGTCCTTGGTTGTCAAAACTACTAGCATCAACAATTTCTGATATGCAGTTAAGCTATGTGTAAAAAACCAAGATGTGTGGCATTTACAATTATTACACCCATCTACAGTTAACTGCCTAATGTTAAAATGCCCACAAAGAGAATAAGAACAGCTGTTCAGAAAAGTAAGTAGGAAAAATATATACTACAGTGAGGACCTTGATGCTTAACAACTTTGTGGAACTTACTTAATTATGATTGAACTATTTCCAGGTGCTGAAACAGTTCTCTTTCCAAGCATGGGAAGGGATAACACGCTAGCAAGACCACCGCTAGGGACACCACCACAGACACACCAATCTACTACACTTCTGAAGATACAAAAGAAACGGCTGTTCACTTATCGGAGATTTTTACAGATGGAGTCAACCCATAATAGGCTCACGCAGGTCAGCCAGTCTCAAGTTTTCTAGGAAAGGGACACCTTTAAGTAAGAGTGAAACATATATTCCTTCTGTGGTTTTAAACAATTCCTCTGGTGATGGTGCACACTTGCGGTAGCAAGAGTTTCCAGCTGAAAATGAAACACAGCTTAGAGCAACAGGCGCCCTGAGGGAAAGTCCTTGCCAATGCCAAATAATGCAAGTTTACCTCATTAACATGGCAGGGGGAGGAAGTAAGGGCTGCCAACCTCTGAATTCCATCCAAAAGCAGAACACCCGAGACAGGCTTTCATAGCACCTAACTGTATGCAACTTCAGGCAGACACCTGAGGTATTCCCAGTGTATTCAGTGTAATCCTTTAGAGTAGGCATCTACTGTAGATGTTCTGCACTGCTCTCTAAAGACATCCACCTCTACGCACAGCCTACAGAGACTAACTCCTTAACTTAGACACTTAATACCAAGAACTGAATATCCCCAAAATGGCACAATTTACAGCGTTCCTAATGCTGGAGCAGGATACTACTACCTGGTGATGTAGATTAAAGAAAACAACTAGCAAAGTTGCCCTGTGGGTATTCATCACTTTGAGTGATGGGGATCAGGCAAGGCGTGAGTCAGGGAAGAAGCACATCTCTCCTTAAACTGTTCTGTTTAAAATGTCTTTAGGATATCGAACTTTGGCATGTGGAGACTGCTAAACAAATACAACTGAACACGGTAATAAAATCAGTACAGTATCTAATATACTATGATACGTAACTGTTCTTTTAATTAGATGTGAGGGTTTTTTTAAAAGTACAGATACTCTTGCAATAACTCTTTAGAATGCAATAAATCAACAACTAGCTGTCCCTACCTGTATTTTCTTGCGGTTAGTTTAGATAAGATCTTTCAAAATCCAAAGAAAAAAGGAAGATAAGAAAAAACAAACAAAACAACTCCTCCTCCCCCCCAAAAAATTCCAAATCCCAAACTACAAGACAAAAGAATACATTTCTTCAAGTCATAATAAATTATTGAAACTAAATGTTATCTTACCTTCCAAAGTCCTACTAAGAGTCCTGGATTCAGGCTGAAGAGTTGAACAAGCTTATCAGCACCAACTGCTACACTACTTTCAGTCAGGTTAGCAAGATGGTATTCAGCAATTAAGGAACGTCGACGAGGTCTTTGAAAAAAACATACAGAATGTAGCAATAAGACTATGTCTCCTTATTTATGTAAAAGTTCAGCCTAATTCCATTTTTAACTCTGAAGTCTGACCAACAGCACATGACAAAATGGTTTTGAAAGCATTCAGCATGCATAGCCATAAACTTTACTTTGGAACAAATACAGCATACTAGCAGGATCTCAACACCTAACAGGAAAAGAGACAAAAGCCACCACAGGATGGCCCAATATACTACTAAAAAGAGGAAAAACTTATATGCTTGCCCAATACTTCAAAATAGTCACAGAATTACTTTATAATTTATTTCTAATACTATGTTCTTACTAGATGGAATCAGCGAATATTTATCAGTATGAAGCAAGCTACTAAGAAGGTGAATTCTTCCTCCACAGAATGAAAATTCCAAGGAAAGGATCAAACTGTACACATAATAAATTAAAAGGTTCTGTTAGAGGAAGCTTTCCTTTTGGGGAAAATTATTTACAGATTTTGCCTGTAATTAAAGAGATTTAGCTCCATAACAGCCTTTAACTAAACTTCATATTTCACAGGTGTTCTTATTGGTAATGATGTATAAAAAAAGAGCAGAAAGTAGAGTCTGTGTTACCTATTCAGAATGGAGAAATAACTCTTTCTAAAATGCTTCATGGACTTAGGCTCTTATTATATTGTGTTGGGTTTGCGTGGCAAGGGTTTGGTAGTCAATACTGTTCCTAGACTTCCCAGTAGTATCCCAGTACTATCACCTACCACTACACACTGCTAGGAAGACAGCAACCGACAGGAACTTCATCACATTACCTTGAATTGTAAGATTTGGGGCTGGGATGGGACACAAACCCTTTCCTTTAGTAACATAGATTACCAGACTGTTGTGACATAAACATCATGAATCCAGTCTAAATGTCTCACATTAAATTCTCTTAGATTTACATGTTTGTTTCATGCTCATTTGTATCTACGCCTTAGATTCAGCTTTCCAAGGCAGGACCTATCAGTCTGCATCTTGCATGCCAGTAGCTACATTGAGCTACGAATTAATGTCATAGCTTGCTGGTTTATATCTATTTCTTGCTAAAAAGCTCTACCAATGAAGAGAAGGACATAGGCTTTGGAAGAAATACTACGGAGAGGCCTTCTAAGAAAGAATTAACAAGTTAAGTCAAACCAAGGTCAGATAGCTCCCACAGACACATTATCCAAAAAACTCTCAAAAATCCTATGTGAACACTCACCCATTCTTGCTGGGAGCTCTGCTTTGCTCAGGAAGCAATGGTGTAACTCCGAATAGTTTTAGGGTTGACAGGATGTCTAAGCACGGCCAACTTGTACTATACCAAAGTATAGTAACAGATGTATCCTTAAACAATAGGTTTGCCTTCTCCATTACATGTTCCTTTCCATTTTTGTCCTTTAGAACAATTATCCAACTCAAGCCAGAGGCTCTGTTATTTAGGAATTGAGAAGGGAGGAGTGCGTTTAAAAAAAAAATTATTCTCAAAGTGACAAAACTTAAACAATGCTTCCAACAGAATTTTTAAATTTCTACTAACTGCTACTTATGTTTCTCAGGCTAGGTCATTTATAGGCTATCATCGTATCTTCCCATTGTGATATACATTTTATAGCTCTATTTCCATATACCCCCAGCATTTCCAAAGCCATTAACATTCTGTGCATTGTTCTTGAGTAAATGTCTTCTGTGACAAGGCATTGCTTACTTCATAGCTTCTTTGTTTTTACATGGAAGACCTGTATAAGGATCTACAGGTTTAACAAGTCGCATTACTCTAGTTTTGACAGCAGCTATTTGTTTGAAGATGTATTCTTTCTTCCAGTACCCAGGCTTTCTATCATGTAGAGCAGCACAGTCCAAGGAAACAGTTTCTGCTTGATCAGACTTCATCGTCCAAATTGTCCTCTTTGGTTGAAAACAACTGGAATAGATTTTCAGCCAGATTCTACTGAAAATAAAAATAAAGAGGAAAAGCACATAAATTTCAAGAAAAGTTACTTAATTATTCTTATAGACCTGCTCAGATACCACTGAGTGATACAAAGTCCAAGATTATCAGCAAACTGGGTTTGATCTAAATTCAAGTTTACAGAAGCCCAGAAACTCTAGCCTCCCAGGTACCAGTCAAGAACACACAAAGCCACAGTCTTACACTTTTCCCCATTTTGACCTTCCAACAGTTCATATCAGGTTAGTCTCGCTGGTGCAAACATGAAGGGTCAGGAACAAAAGATGCGAGATGTCAGCACCTCTCATGGGTTTACTAGATTATCTCAAAGAATATGGAATCTCTGAACACCCTTCTTGTTCTGGCTTATACATACCAAATGAGATCCATTTATGACTTTCTGCTGTACCAAAGGAAAAAAAAAAGATAAAAAAAGAAAAAAGAAAAAAATAAAAAAGGAAAAAAGAAAAAACCCCAAAACATAAGTTATTCAGTTAATTCTTACAATATGCCAGTGAGGTTGATAAACATCTCAACTACATACACAGAAAATGTTTGACTAGTGCTTAAAAAGTAGGATCATTAGATATTGGGAACTTCCCACTGTTTTATGCCTCTCAATAGCACATTAGAGTATCTGTTTTTTAAAAAGCCTTCCTTCCTCTTACACTGCTACTTCCTTCACAGACATTCCCTTATACTCACTGAAGCAGATTAAAAACAAAAACAAAAAAATAAAAAAAAAACCCAACCAACAAACCAACCCACACCAGTACATATTTGAGAGAAAGCTATCATGAGAAAACAAAACAAAAAAAAAGATGTCTTGCCTGTCTTCTTGAAAATAAATTACTTTTGAAAATTCTACCCCAAAACAATGATGCATCCTTCTCACACAAAATTAGCTGGTACAAAGAAGTGTTTTAATACATCTTGCTCAACAAAGACAATCTGGACCCCTCAAGTTTCTCACACAGATCCAGTTGAAAGTGACTTGGAGGAGGATAATTAGAATCACCTATGTTTGGTGGTAGTACCACTTTCATGTCAATCTCTTGTGCACTCTCTTTTGAAAAGCTCAGAGAAGAGATGTCTTTCTGAAGAGATCAAAGAAATATGCAACAGGAATGATGGGTTCACCTCTTTCCTGTTAGGAAAAATATGAGGTCACATTTCCGCCCCCCACACTCCAGTATCTCTAGGACAATACAGGGAATATTAAGTACCAGAAGTTACAAGAACTGAAACAACAAACTGTGAGTAAAGGTTTCCAATAAGTTTTCTAACTTTAAAGTGCTAGCCAAACAGTCTACATAACTGCACTAAAGAAAATTAATAGCAACAGAAACAAATTCTCAAGAGAAATTCTCTACCATTTATCAGCAAGATTACCTTTACCAGTCCTCACTTATCCCCAGGCAAACTTACACCAACGTGCTTTGTAATGCATTTTCCCCTCCTTAAAGCATTAAAGCATTCAAGGACTGAATCCATCCCACGCTGCCACCTACCCATGAAAACCACTCTCACTTCATCAGCTGCTGAGAATAAGTCCCCACATGCCAAGAGCCAGACTCTTTGTTACTGATGCAAATGTCCCCAGGAATTTTGCAAAAACCTTCCTCCGGCCTGCTGCTTTGCAGATATATGTACAATCTCCCACTGCTGGTTTTAGAGTCAAAGCTGTTTAAAACACAGAGACCCATAAGCTTCCATGACTGGTAAAGGTGGGTTCACAATTCACAGTGAACATGAGCTTCCAACTTTCCTTTCCCAGAATCCAGGAGCTGGGGGCAAGGTGAAGAAAAATCTCATAAGTAAAACAAAGATTTAATATACTTCAGTTTTGAGACCAGAAAAGACAACCCAGCTACCAGACAGTATAAAATATTTCTGATGGAGGGGGGAAATTTTTATTTAACTCCAAAGCAGCTAAGACTTGTGGGATGATGAAAACAGAGGAGAGATGTCCTTGACACACCATCATTAGGGGAAACTGAGCTGTGTATGATCCACTTGGTCTTATTCAGCCTAAAAAGTCCACTAAGATGTCCACCTATAACCCTCTACTGAAAGCCCCTCCCAAGACAGACATCCTGTCTTTCATGGGGAGAGATGCTAAGCATCTGGCTGCATGACGATGAAGAGACAGGGGTTAGTAGCAGCCATTTTCTGCATTTGGAAAGTACAGTCTCTGGCAACGTGAGCTGAATGAAGACAGACTTGCCACCAATACCTACAACTCTTCTCCTCACTCTCAGTTACATACTGCTTCTTCCTTTCCCAAAACAGCATTGTATAAGCATATGAGAAATCAGTTCAAGCAGCTCAAAAATTCAGTCAGGGCAGGGAGGCAGAGGAGAGAAAAAGGGGGACTTGGAATCACAAGTGTTTAGGGAGGTATCACTGCCCCTTCATCCTCAATTTCTGAAGAATTCAGGGTAGAGAAATCAAAAAGGCATCCAACAGAAAAGCCTCTTTCACAGCAAGATACATACCACTTTTGCCTCAAAGTGTTAAGTATAATATTCATCTTAAGGTCTCTTATTGGATGTTGTTACAACAACCTCTTACTGCCAACTGAACTGCCAGAATCAGACACGCACCATTGTCAGTCATCACTTGACCACAATGGCAAAATAATCTGGGCAAGGCAAAAAGATCTTCCCCTGTACTCTGGCATCTCCCTTCCTCTTACACAAGCACTTTGTGCTGGTGATCAAAAGCCTCAGACTTTCAGACAGACCATGTGAGCTTCCCACGCTGCATGAGAGGAACCCTGGAAAATGCCACATGCTGGGGCAGGAGGGTGCAGAAAGTGGGGTCAGAAACATTTCCCTGCCTTCAACAGTCACACTGAAGACATCAGTGCCAAGGAACTTTTAAAGTGCAGACATTATTTGAAGACCCCAAAACCAAAGCACAGCATTAGGCAGCACACATGAAAGACTAATGGTTCTGTTGCATCAAGGACGGCATCCTGTACATCGAGGACAGCAGAAATATCCACAAAAAGATACTCTGCCTAAAAACCAGGATCAGATTTGTCACAGAGACATGCAGGGACTTCAATTAAAACTTCTGTTAATTTACCAAAAGATTCAGGGATTTAAGAAGCTTCATGGAAATCCAGCAGGAAGAAGTGACCTGGTCCCACTGAACCAGTCAGTCTCCTAGATAAGGCAAAATATGTCCTCCTCAAATCCCATTTGTGCACATACGTAATCTCTGTCAAGATTATAAAATGGAAACAGACACTATTGAGATGGAGACAGATCAATCACCTTCCCTTGAACAGCCACAATGATTTTATACTACCTTACTATCTTGAAGTGGAAAACACCTATTAAGATATATAATTTGTGTCAACTATGCAATTTTTATCTTCATGCACCTGCTGACAGCCTCAAAAAATAAATCTGGATTATGGCCTTCTGTCCTGGTTTCAGCTGAAAGGGTTAATTTTCTTCATAGTAGCTAGCATGGGGCTATGTTTTGGATTTGTGCTGAAAACAGTGTTGATAACATAGAGATGTTTTTGTTCTGTGGACCTATTGCCGAGCAGTGCTTACACACAGCCAAGGCCCTTTCTGCTTCTCGCACTGCCCTGCCAGCGGGATGGCTGGGGGTGCACAAGAAGTTGGGAGGAGACACAGACAGGACAGGTGACCCAAACTGACCAAAGGGATATTCCATACCATATGACGTCATGCTCAGTTTATAAGGAGCTTGGGGGAAGAGGGAGAGGGGGGGCGGCATCATTCAGAGTGATGGTGTTTGTCTTCCCAAGTCACCATTAACGTGTGACAGAGCCCTGCTTTCCTGGAGATGGCTGAACTCCTGCCTGCCCATGGGAAGTGGTGAATGAATTCCTTGCTTTGCTTCGCTTTGCTTGAGCACGTGGCTTTTGCTTTACCTATTAAACTGTCTTTATCTCAACCCAGGAGTTTTCTCACTTTTACTCTTCTGATTCTCTCCCCCATCCCAATGGGGGGGAGTGAGCAAGCAGCTGCGTGGTGCTCAGCTGCTGGCTGGGGTAAAACCACAACACCTTCCTTTTAAATTCATCAGATCTAAAGGTGTCAATGCCAATGCTAACCAATTCACTGTACAAGTTTTGGTAAATAAGTGAGAAATGGATGAATACCAGATGCAGCAACTTCCTGTATACGAAGACATTTTCTCATTTAAACAACACTAATGCAGCAGAATCCTAGAAAAAAATGATACCCAGACATCCTAGTTATTGCATACCAACCACGGTCTCTCCTCTTGAGCCTTTCACAAAATTATCATGATACTAGTAGGAGCAATTTATGAACTCTGTATAAGCAATCACTTACAAAAAATGTGTTAATATTTAACTTTGTCCCTTTTGTTTTCATTTAGAAGTCACCAAAATTTGACAGAAAGGGCGACAGATAAAACCCACCAGTGAATCACTTGACTAAATCAAACCCTCTGCAAAAAACTGATGAAAGAGCTAAATAAATAGGACTTCAAAATTATGAAAGCTATAAGAATTCTACTGGCTATACACAAATAAAGATTGCCTGAACCAAAAAGCCTCTGCAGGTGCATGTGAATACAAGCAAATATATGCAAATTTTACAACAAAATAAATGCTAATAGCAACATTTCAAAACACTGTATTTAGTTTTCGCCTCATGACTCCCATTAAACTTAACAGGGCTTGCACAGCTAGAATTCCATACAACACATTGTACTGTGAGCTATGCAGCACATTTTCGCAGAGTAATTGCCAGTAGGTACATGCATCAGTGCTCTGGCATCAGTGAAACTAAATTAGAAAGACTTATAACTCGGGTAAACTCAACTCGACTGCTGCACAATTAAGACTAGCATTTATGCTTCCATCTTCCTTACTTGTCATTGGCCAGATGATAGAAGCGCTTATTCACACAACCAACACACAAGAGGGACACAGCATCCAAATAGGTAAATATCTTCATCACCATTTCTGATGGCATGCTGGAAAACAAAAGAAAGAGAAATACCGTTAGACTTGCCTGCAAACTCCAGAAATTACAATGACAAAGAATTTTAATTCAAACCGAAGCACAACAAAAGACATAGAAACTACCAGCTTGTAAATACACAAATCAAAACTCACCTGAAGAGTTAATTTGCAAAGTTTGGGTTCTGATTTGTCTCTCTGGTCTACAAAATTTACTTACAACAATTCACCACAACCTATTCAAGGGGAACAGCACAATTATGTGAAAAGTTATGGGTTTGCATTTTCATTAAACTTTGTTAACTCTAACTCAGTTTGACATAAAACTATCTTATTCAACTTCAGGTTCTCACTGCTTATACCATGATTTTAACACTTAGTCCACAAGCGCCACCATTTGCCAGAACTGCGTATACTCACTCTCCTCCTGACCGTGGTGTCAGGTCTCAGGATGCACCAGGACAGAAAGATACTAGTCAAACAGTGAGATCATGCTCTACCTCATAAAAATCTTCAAACCACATGTGCTCAGGGCTCTCATACAGTTTTCATTTATGTCAACAGAAAGATGTGAACTTCAAAATAAGAGCTGAGTGACATCTTGAGAACATTAATGTTTCTGTGCATCTGTAAGGCTGCCTGAAATGCAGGTGCCAGCCTAAGTACAAGCAGCACAACATAACCTGCATATGAGCCACCAAGATTTCTGTATTGACAGAAACCTCATACCCTTCGACCAGTATCTGGTAACTGCACAGAGTTTAAAAAAAAGATGTATTTTATACTCTAACTTTTTGGAGCATGACAGTATGGTAACATCAAAATCACCACTGAAAATACAGGCTGCTGTGAAAGTCAACACCTCAGTTGTATCTCTTGTCGATTTACTCCTGTGTCATTCACAACACTTACTGATTTATAATAGTTTATTCCAGAAGCATACAGCTTTCAAACATAGAACGATAATAATGCTAATACTCCAAGTTTTGTGTTAAAACCCAGAATCTTAGCTGCACTAACAGAGGCAACTGTGCCAAAACTTGCAGTTATTATGTGGAATAACTCACGGTCTAAGCCCAAAGCAGTTAGCGCATTTATTCCACAGAGAATTTAGAAACGAGCTGCAAATTAACTACAATAATATGCTCAATCTAGAATTCTCAACGGTAGTTTTTACAATCATTTTTTTTCTTTGAAGGAAGCTGATAGAAACAATTTTTTTCTTTTTTCTCATCTTTCACACCAAACTAACAGCATAAGGGACTGAACTAACCATCCAATGGGAAACAGAGAAATGACTACACAGGAAGCTAAAAATGTATAAAACAAATTTATCTTTCATATGACATATTCTTAGATGTTTTTGTAGAAACATAACAGATTTTAAAGAAGAAAACAACTCACAATTATACTGACAGTGCCCTTTCACTGTCAAACAGGGAGGGAAACAATTACCTTGCAGCAAATATGCAGTAGCCACTTTATTGCTACCCCCCTCATCCCATTCCACCATCCTAAGCTTCTCTATACAAAGCACCAAGCATCAAGAGAAACATCAGAAGTTTAATTCCAAACTGGCTTTTATTGAAGTAATACAGTAGCAATTTTTATTCTCAAGGAACATCACAGCCCATGATTTGCAAAGGAGTTGCTGAAGGCTTTGTATGACTTGGAAAACCTACATACTTCATACGAACTTAAAAAAGGAGGCAAGAGAAAACCATACTTGAAAACATTAGAAGGTCAACACAGGATCACAAAGTAGGCCAGGAAAGCAGTTCTTTTCTTTCCAACTCAGAACATCTGGCATGGAAATCTCCAAGGTATGAACACAGTAATTGTAAGCAGTCAAAAGATGGTTTACAGTTTGCATGTTTACTCCTAAACTAAAGACATACTCACTTCTCAATGCACAAACTAGATTTTCGTTTCATGGAAGGCGTCAAATAGAGACTTTTAATTGCAGCATTTACAGTTTCAGAACATTCCCCAGGCCTGGCAGCAAAGTTTCTTGACCTATTTCTAAAAAGGAAAAGCTGTTAGGAGTCGCATCATCACAAAATGAAAAAGTATGCCTATTGTGCAGACCTAGACACCACATCTCAACCGAGATTCAGGGAAAACATCACATCGTAACTCATTATTATCAGATCACGAGTTTGAACAATTATCACCAAGTTAAAATACCTGACATCAGAAAGATGCCAGATTTAAACTCATAGCTGTCTCTCCTATGATTAATCTCTCACAGTAGTCAGAAGGAAGTAGTGCTGCACCATAAAATCAGTTTGAATCCGGTAAAGATCTATTAGACAGTTACACCACTGTGGCCACCATAACCAAGCTGCAGATAGGCCTCTGCAGTAAATCAAACTCACTGATTAATCTTCCATTTTGCAATATTAATCGAGAGATGGTTTTGAGCCATCCAAATTCCGTAAGCTATCAAAAAATATCAAATAAAACAGTACCTCGAAACATTCTCAAAAATTGACGAGGCTCAAAAAGACTACACAACAGAATCATATTTGAAACAAATTTACAGTCTCATTTCAAATTTTCCCCTGCTAGAATAGTAGAAACTCTGCAGATAAGTGTTAGTTCAACAGGCAAGATAGGTATCAATGTTTTTATTATCAAAGAATCATAGAATGGTTGGGGTTGGAAGAGACCTCAAAGATCATCTAGTTCCAACCCCCCTGCCATGGGCAGGGACACCCTCCACTAGACCAGGCTGCCCAAAGCCCCATCCAACCTGGCCTTGAACACTTCCAGGGAGGGGGCAGCCACAGCTTCTCTGGGTAACCTGTTCCAGTGCCTCACCACCCTCACAGGGAAGAATTTCTTCCTTATATCTAATATAAATCTACCTTCCTTCAGCTTAAAACCTCTTGTCCCATCACTACACTCCCTTGTAAACAGTTCCTCTCCAGCTTTCCGGTAGGCCCCTTCAGGTACTGGAAGGCTGCTATAAGGTCTCCCCGGAGCCTTCTTTTCTCCAGGCTGAACAACCCCAACTCTCTCAGCCTGTCCTCATAGGAGAGGTGCTCCAGCCCTCTGATCAGCTTCTGGACCCACTCCAACAGCTCCATGCCCTTCTTATGTTGGGGACCCCAGAGCTGGATGCAGTACTCCAGGTGGGGTCTCACAAGAGCGGAGTAGAGGGAGAGAATCACCTCCTTTGACCTGCTGGTCTCGCTTCTTTTGATGCAGCCCAGGATACAGTGGCTTTCTGGGCTGCAAGTACACACTGCAGGCTCATGTTGAGCTTCTCATTAATCAACACCCCCAAGTCCTTCCCCTCAGGGCTGCTTTCAATCCATTCCTTGTCCAGCCTGTAGCTGTGCTTGGGATTGCCCGGACCCATGTACAGGACTTTGCACTTGGCCTTCTTGAACTTCATGCAGTTCGCATGGGCCCACCTCTCCAGCCTGTCAAGGTCCCTCTGGATGGCATCCCTTCCCTCCAGCCTGTCAACCGCACCACACAGCTTGGTGTCGTCGGCAAACTTGCTGAGGGTGCACTCGATCCCAGTGTCCATGTCACCGACAAAGATGTTAAACAGTGCCAATCCCAGTACCGAGCCCTGAGGAACACCACTCGTCAGTGATCTCCACTTGGACGTTGAGCAATTGACCGCAATTCTTTGAGTGTGACCATCCAGCCAATTCCTTATCCAACAAGTGGTCCATCTGTCAAATCCATGTCCCTCCAATTTAGAGACAAGGATGTTGTGCAGGACAGTGTCAAATGACTTGCACAAGTCCAGGTAGATGATGTCAGTTGCCCTTCCCTTATACATTATTGCTCATTAACACATAACAATTTGGACACAAAAACTCTAACTGAAGAAAACAACTTTGCATATTTCTAACACAAAAAATTCTTACAATTCAACTGACTACTCATTTTTTCCAAAGTTTTCTGATAGTATGAACTTTATAAGTTGTAATACTATCATTAACCCACACAGAAATATTCAGATGGAGTTTCAGTCTTAATTAAATCCTTATACTTCATACCCACTGATGCCACAGAGCAGGCAGAGGTCCCCATACACTCTAGTTGTGATGGTTTGGATAGCCAGCTGACTTTCCAACACCTGGTCAGTCCAACTCTGGGTTTCTAAGCGACCCATTGAAGTTGGGGGAAGAAAAGAATATCTAATTTTGAAGTACATGAGTACCACATACATTTAATGCACACTGTTCTTGATTTAAGATTTGTTTATGCTCAAAGAAGAATAAAAAGCAGAAGAAAAGAAAACCTGTGCCCTACATTGTCAACTGTGCTATGTAAAAAAAATCCCTGAAGTTTTACTGGGAATTGTTATAAGCATAACACGAAAAGACATGCACATTTCAGTACACTTAGATGATGAGATAGGACTGTAAGACACTGCATTTTTCAAAAGCCATTAAAGGGACTTAAGAGATCCAAGTCCTGTTCAACAGCACCAAAACTACCACTTCTGTATCTTTCTGGGCAGCATGTCTCAGGCTATTCTGCCCCGTATCTATGCTGAAAGCACAAAGATACCGAGTTTGGGCGTACTCCACAGTGACACATTTATACAGGCTCCAGCTACAGATGTAATTCAGATCAGGAGCTGGATCCTGGATTTTGCAAGACACTTTACCTCGTACATAACCCGCACTGCCTGTATTCAGTCCTTCTTGCTCTCTTTTTAACCACTCCTAGCATCTCTCTCTTCTTCACCCCAGGAAGGAATTTCTGAAGTAGAAGAAATGTTGCCTACACATGCCTTGAAACTTCTATACCTACTTTAAATAGATAGATACTTTCTAATATCTACTTTTGTAAGCTTCATTTCAAAAAAAGTACTTAATTTTTGCATCTTCCAAACCCAAAATATTCTCAAGGTATGAAGAAACAACAGAAAATCCATTGCATAAACTATTTTTTTAAGTATTGTATGTATTAAGATTTGAATTTTACACTGCACTGACAAAGCTTGCCTGCCCAAGTTAAAAATCAATGACAGCCATTACTCCCCCTCTTTAGAGAATTCTAGTAACAACTGAGATGCTCCGGCTTAGAGACACAACAACCTCAATTGCTGTTTCATTAGCTTTCAATTTGTGGGACTCAGTTTTGTACCACTATTTTCACTTTCATACCCTATAGTACTTGCAATGTGACTACTGGGGTTTTTTTGCTGGCCAGGGAACAAATCTATTTCAAAGAATGTATAGAAAGTCTTGAGTAGTGACAAAACCTGCCTCCTTCTCCAAATGTTAAAGCATATGTGGGGATAAACAGAAATGACAGTATTCTTTTGACATCTGGGGTTTTTTTCCCTCGGCCAAAAATTCCGAAGTCTCTTAAAAAGGTGGGTATTACGCATTCCGTTTACAGGTCAAAAAAAGGGAAGAGATGAAAAAGGTATGAAACCCAAGGTTATACAAATGGGTAAAGCAGAAAAACCTGTTTTCTCAACTTTGCTTCCAAGATTAGTGCTTTACATTTTTGGAAGCTGAGCCTGTACTATAAGAATTAAGCTAATCTCACCTTCCACAGTGAAATCCTCCTATTTATTACAAAGGCCTAACTACCCTGAACGTATATACATTAGCCACTAAGCTAGCTAGAACTTTGTAGACAGGCTTATTATACTACCTCCTCTAAGCTCAAGCACGTACCCAGGTTTAAGCCTCTACCCAGACAGAAAACAGTGCATTAAACCTAGGTCTTCCATAGACCTGGAAATGCCAGTGTTTCCTGTCACAAGGTGCATCACCTCTACAAAGACATCCCCTTCCACAGGGCAAGGGGGAGGGAGGGGAGACCACCATGGCCATGAGGGAGCAGGCCGGAGCTGTGGCAAATATAGAGCTGGAAACCAGAGCCGTGAGGGAGGTGGAAGGGGTTTCCCAGAGGAACAATGGTACTCAAGGGAAAACAACAAATCACCCCCCAGGGACATGGTGACAAAGGACGAGCAAGCAGCTCTGGGGCGGCAGAGCCCCGCTCCCCACTCGATGTCCCCCCCAGCGGCCTCTCCTCAGGCCGCGCAGGGAGACCATTACCTGGGCCCGGCGGCCCGGACGGGCCGAGGGGCTGCGGCGACAGCAGCAGGGGTAAAAGGCCACGGCGCACCGACCTCGGCGACACCGGGGGAAGCCACCACGTCGGCTGCCGGCGCCGCGTTGCGGCTGTACTGCCGCAGGGCCCGCCCGCGCCCCGTCGCCATGGGCAGCGTCGCCACGGGTAGCGTCGCCACAGGCAGCTCTGCCATGGGACAGCGCCTTCGCGCCGGGCGGCGGGGAGGGCGGGCGGGCGCTGCCTCCTCCCACGTGACGCTACGGCGCCCAGCCTGCGAGCGCTGCCCCGGGGAAGTAGGCGGGCACTCGGGTGGGGACCGTCCCCACCTCCCTTTGCTCTGCTGCTGCCCGAGGGAAGGGCGGCCTGCGGGGCTTCCTATTCGCACCTACGAAGTTTGTTTTTAACTGGACAGAAGGGACACCGCCTCCTCCGAGAGCTTCCAGCGTGCGCCGCAGCAGGCGCTCGAAAGCACCAGCGGGGCGGACCTGGGCTAGGACGGCTGCGGGGCTGGACTGGCTGCCCGCGGCGCCCCGGGGCAATGAGCGCCGCACCTTGCGGTGCCAGCCGCGGCGGTGTTGGCTTCCCAAGCACACGGAAAGCATTAATACACCGGGGAACCGCAGTGACTCTCGCCGTGAGTCCCTGTGGGGACTTCGGGCAGGCGTCCTGTCAGCTTCTCCCCTCCCGCCCCAGCGTGAGCTCCGCGCCGGTGCGCCGTTCCGCCGGGAAGCCGGAGCACGGTCTTCTCAGGTGTTCTGGTCTCCGTTCGCGGAAACGCCGACTGTATCGCTTTTACGCACCTACGTGAGCAAGATCAAACCCCAATATAATTAAAAAACAATAAACCAGCCTAACGGCTGTCGGGGTCCCGCCCCGTGAGGGCGGGCTGTGCCCGTGGCGGCGGCGCTCGGCATGGCGGTCGCTGTAGTGATCTTGCTGGCAGCCGTTGCTAGCGGCGGGCGCAAGAGGGAGCCCGTTCAAACTACCGCTCCCAGGGCCCGCTGCTGTTTTCCGCCCCTCCACCC
Source organism: Grus americana (assembly GCF_028858705.1). NCBI lineage: Eukaryota > Metazoa > Chordata > Aves > Gruiformes > Gruidae > Grus > Grus americana. Next base: position 63,900,109 of record NC_072853.1, read on the forward strand.
CAAGAGTTCCGCCGGAGCAATGTCGGGAGGCAAGCTGCCGGCGGGTAAAGGGTAATGGGGGTTCCTGACTTGAAGCACCGGCCGCAGAGCTGCGCTCAGGGCGGGAGGCTGCCCTGACTGTTCCCCGAGTGTTCCCCCTGGAGAACAGTGACGAGCGGCAGAAACTTTCCTTTTAGCTCGGTTGCCTCCGCCGTACTTCCGTGAGGGCGCTTGGGAGCCGTGCCCCGGCATGCTGCCCGCCTCCCTTGCCCGAGCGGGGCAGCACGGCGGGCAGGTGCGGGTCTCCCTGGGAAGGTGGCTGCTCGCTGCCCCCGGCTGGGCTCCCCCGGGGCCGGGGCCCTGCCTCTGCCTGAGGTGGCGGCACCAGCCCCCCCGCCGGGAGCCCGCCCCGCTGCTCCGGGCCGCCCGGCAGAGTATCGGGACGCGAGCGGGGGGGTTAAAAGCTGAAAAGGGAGGCGATAATAGCAAACATGTGTCCGTGCAAAGGGATGCGAAAGAAGAAACTCTGCTGTCGGCTGCTCAGAAAGGTAAGGCGGGCTGGAGTCACTCGTGAGCGGGAATACTGGGCGCTGCTCAAAGATGCTGGCACGGAGAAAGTTACTGCTGCAGCTGAGATTTTATAGCCCCAAAACTCTGGAATTGAAAAAAAAAACCCCACAACAATTATCAGAAAACAACGACCCCGTTTTTTTTCACATCGTGCTGTTTGCAGCAGTTGATACATTTCAGTGTACGTTTTGCACAAGCAGAACAAAAATGATGTGGCTTCTTCCAAACAGCTTGCTGACTGTTTAAGTCACATCAGGGATAGGATGTAGTAGCCTCTCATTTCCCTTTTTGAAAGGAAAACCCATCACACACAACCTGTCTCCATGCTGTTAAAACAAGTTTAATTCCAGCAAAATTGTCAAAGCTCTGCCTGGGGTACTAGTTTCTTTATAGGATGGCTGTCGCTTTGGTTGGTCTCAGTAATTTCAGTGAAAAGTGGTTACTATGTAATTAGCTTCATAAATTCCAAGTGCTTTGAAAAGGTTTATGAAAAACATCCTCAACTGATTAAAAGGCTGCAGGAAAAAGAGGTTACTAAAGTTTCCTTGGTAACTTGTACTTCACTGAAAGGCATACCTTATCACTTAAGCAGATCAGTAGTTGCTTTCCAAGTTTTCAAAAAATATTTTGTAACAGAGAATCTCATGACTTTTTTTGAATGTATACTGACACTTTTACTAGTACATCAGATCAAAACTAATAGATAACTGCAGCTTATCTGATCAGTTTTTGATGGTCTCAATAAATAAACTACACATTTTGGTCTAATATACCTCCTTTTTACTGCTCACTTGATTGAGAATTCATAACATCGCAGTGCTAAATACCTCATTAGTTCTTAAAGAAACTAGCTGTCATGCTACATGAAAAGTAATAATAAGTGCTATTCTGGGTCTTGAAAACACCTAGCAGGAAAACAGATAATAATGCGGCTTAATACAGAGATATAAGTATGCCCTGCACAACATAAGAGACATTCCATGGTCTCTTTCTGTTAGTCAGGAGTCATTATGGGAGCGGTTACTGGAATTTTTTTTCTTCTGTCAAAATGTTATTTGAGCTGCAGACTAATAGAATAGCATTTATATAAGAAAGCTATGCAATCTTACTATCCAGGACTATAACTCCTGTGTTGTTTTTTTTCTATTTCAGTGAAAGAAGCTGGAAGAGACTTCACCTATTTTATTGTGGTGCTTGTTGGAATTGGTGTTACAGGTTATTTTTAAAAATTATGTTCTTTTATCAGAAGACACTTTTCATTAATGCCATCTGGTTTGACTAGTTTTCATTCCATTTGCTGTTGTTTCTGTTACAGGTGGTTTGTTCTATGTGATTTTTAAAGAGCTATTCTCTTCTTCTAGTCCAAGTAAGATCTATGGAGATGCCTTGGAGAAATGCAGATCTCACCCTGAGGTTGGTTTTTGCACCTTAGTCATAAGTTTATGTTTCTCGGTAGTTACTGTCTCTCTTGGAATCAAAAGATTGCACAAGGAATGTCACAAGCAAAGCTACAGGAAGACCCAGGTGGTGCTTAGCAGGCAAACACCAGCAGATCTGCGTAGGCTTTTAGCTGACCAGCAGTGGATCAGCTCCAAATTGGAGCCTATATTAGGACAAGTTAATGCAAGCACTGAGGCTGAGTGAATTAGCCGGCGAAAAGCCAAGGTAAGTGAGCATACCACAGCACAACTGATGCAACTACAGCGTCAGCCCCTTCAGGGCACGTGCTTGTGTCTCCATACAGGTCTTATAGACATACTTGAGTGTGTACTAAAGGTAATGCTTAAGGAGCTCTGCAGGTCAGGGAAGGAACTGGTCCCACTTAAGTTTTGTAGATGGAGCTTGCTGCCTTTCCTCAGCACAGTTACTCTGTTGTGACACTTCATTAGGGTTCTGTCATTCCGTGAAGGACTGCATAAGTAGCCAGGAATTTAAACTCTGCATTTGAAACACAGTTAGCATTCCTGTGGCTAACAGGAAAAGAGAAAGCGAAGAGCTGTGTCATCACAGGGTTACATAAGACAGCTAGATGTAAACAAAAATCAATATAAAACTGGATTCTAAAAAACCACTACTTGAGGCAAAACAAGAAATGTGTGGAATAGCTTTCAGACCAGGTTGCCACGGATGCCACTGAGGATAACCTAGAAATGAAGTGACAAGTTGTCACTAGAGTAAAAATGAAGACTGCTTTGGAACAAGTTTGCAGAATTAAAAATTCTCTCCAGTACTTAAACAATAAAAATCACCCTCCCTTTCTAAGCAACTTTAAGTTTAAAACTAGCTTAATTTGGTCTGGCTTTATAGATCTGGGGAAAAAAAAACCAATTTCTCAAATGGTAGTGGCTTTTAGATAACGTGAAGGAGACTGCATTTCTATTTGAAACATTGAAACATACTCTCTTGGAGGAGACATGAGCAAATGCTTCATGCTGCTTTTTCCTTTTTAGACAAAATGTCAGTAAAGTATAAAATACACAGAAGAGAGATTAAAATGTCATAATCTCAGAGGATGGTACAAATGGAAGATATTAGTAGGATTTATTTTAGACATTTAATATGTCTCTGTAAAGAAAAGCACTGAAATACAGAGGAATTTTACTTACACTTATATTTCATAAACTCTTCTATTCTTGACACATCAGACTCACAAGGGGCATTTTGTTGAAAGAAAATGCATTCACAGCAGGGGCATGAGCTGATACTGGAATATCTGTTTGAATGTGATACCTTCTGACAACTCAAACCTCTTTTCTCTTGTAGATAATTGGTGTTTTTGGTGAATCGATTAAAGGTTATGGGGAGGCAACAAGAAGAGGAAGACGACAGTTTGTCAGGTGCTTTTTGGTGTTTGCCCCATACAGACACTAGTTTTTGCACGGCAAATACATTTTGGGTCACATCACAGCAAGTTAGATCTAGATTAGTGAACTGTATGTGGCATACCCTGTCGTTTTTGAGTGAAAATGAAAGCAATTTTCTGCAGTACCTGTTATGTGGCACGTGCCACTAAATACAGTGCACATACACTATAAAATGCCAATTCTGAGTGCCTCAAAACAAGCCATGGTCAGCACGGTAAACATAGAGCTGATCTCTTCAAAAAATAGGACGAGTCTGAACAGAGTAGTGCAGAGGTCTAGGCATGCATATCGGGAGTAGGGACCTGACTGAAGTTGACAGTCTGAAACCCTCAAATAGAGTGAAATTTTTCACACCTTAAATGTGAATTTATTGCAGTAAGGCTCTTCATCTTTGTTCTCTGTAACCCATTGTGTCACTTTAAACCGTATTGGAAGTTTAACTCGGAGTGTGTATCTGGGCAGGACTGATGGAAATAAGAGCTTGGTAGTATGCAGCAGTTAGTCATTTCGGTAGGAAACATAAACTGGCACCAGAACTCTAGTTTGACCATTAGTTTCTGAAAGCGGTTGCCTTGAAAGTGACATGACCTTTCTATTTTTCTAATATTTGGGCATAACCTAACTCCAGTCTAAGTATCAGCATTTAGATTGGAAATCTGATACCAGTGCCAAAGTTACTCAACTTCAGTAGAACAAAATTATTGCCAAAATAAGTAAAGCATATAGTAAACTGTTTTGATGTGATTTAACAAACCTGGTAATTGATAAAGCATTCCTTGTGTGTTTTGGATTGGTAACTTAAAAAAAACCCCTGGCAGACGTGGTGATGTGGGTGTTCCTTTCTAGATGTCAGGCTCTGAATTGGGGGGTTCTTCAGAATGAAAACAAGGAGATTCCAGAACCTTCAGCCATTGGAATGCTGTTGAGTTTCGAGGGGAGGACTGGAGTGAGGACATTTAAGCACTTTGTCTATTAATCCTCAACTGCTAATTAGTTCTTTCTTCGAACTCCGCTACTCCTGATACGCTCACAGTAAAGCTTGGGAAGAGCAGTAGAGAAGGAGTCCATGGTAGCATAAGGACTGCATCGGAGTACACTTTCCTCACAAAATAGTTAAGCAGCTCCTCTAAATAAGAAATTTGAATTTGAAGTTTAACTAGCATATAATATGTATCCTTGCTGAGTGGGTTGGTTTTTTGTTTTGTTTTGCTGTTTTTAGTCATATTGAATACGTAAAGGATGGACTGAAACATATGCGTTTGAAGTTCTATATTGAGGGCTCTGAATCAGGGAAGCGGGGAACAGTCCATGTGGAAGTCAAAGAGGTATGCACAATTGCTTGATATAGCTGACAAGTTTAATCTTGAATTTACCAAAGAGAAAAAAACAGAGCCTGAAATTGTTTTCCTTGCAGAATCCTGAGACAGGAAGATTTGAGGTCCGCTACATATTTGTGGATGTCGACACCTATCCTAGAAGAACCATTATCATAGAAGACAACAGATAGCCAATGATCAAAGTTGCTGGCTCATCTCATTGAGTATTGGATGATACTGGTGTATGAATTGTTTGGTGTTCTTGATCGTATCTTGCAGCTTTGGGGTTGTGTTACAGGAGGTAGCCTCTTGGGGCCTCCATTAAGGTCTTTCATAGTAACAGATGCAGGATTTGAAGTGAAGCCAATGAAAAATAGTAGAGCCATCACTTACGGCAAACACTTTTGACAGAGGAAAGTAATAGCTTGTGATGAACAGTTTAGTGCTGAATAATGCTTCTACACACCCAAAAACTGAGTCTTCCAAGATTTTAGGTTTGGATGGGGAGCTTTTTGTCTTCCTTTGCTTGGATTTCCCACTAGCACTGCAATAAAGTGATATTTTAAGTGTAGACAAACTCTGTTTTCATTCTGGTTGCCTTTGTGTAGATAAGGAGGTAAAATAAGAATGTATGTTAGTGATGCAAAGGGGATCTAGCCGAAGGGCATGTAAGAATATGGATTGTGGAGAGACACATCCATGGCAAATGACTGAAGATAAAGGTTTCAATATTGGTATCTTCTAAATAGATTAGCAGCATGCAGGACGGTATTACTGTCTGTTCCTTCTGACGTTTACCATCCTGCTCCACTAAGAAATGACAGTTTTGTAGCTGCTCAGCCCCACCCACAGTTTTTCCATTAACTTTGCTAATCTAAATCTCCTGGGAATCAGATTCATATAGGTTTACCTAAACTGAAAAGCTCAACTAATGACCAAATTTCTCACCTGGGTTTCTTCCTTAGTGTAACATGGCAGATAGCAAGCATAACCTTGTGTATTAATAGTCAGACCCAGTCGTGCCCATCTGTCAAGTAGCGCCAACCAAAAAATTTCAAGCTTTAGCTTCATACATTTAACCACTTGCTTAAACACCAGCTAATGCATTTTTCTGTAGTTACCTACCGTACGTTATGAGCTTTTTAGTTCACTAGTTAATTATTCCTGCATTAAGCACACACTGGTGTTAGGTTATCAGCCCTTATTACAAGTTCATTTAATGGTACATTTGGACTATTCTAAAGTTCATACAATATTCCCTCATACAATGCCACAAATATAGTTACTACCTTTAGTAATACTTTACCGGACTTTAGCCATCCTGTTCATCTGCCTTCTAGTAATCTCATTTGCATAGTCATAACAACTAAACATAATACTTTGTTAGACCTGGATAACTTTGCTTTATATTAAGCACTGCAACCTTGACTTCAGTCAGATCCCCATATTGTTTGAAAGTATGCAATGAAGAGGAATCACGCATTCATCCTAGTTTGTGAGCAGAGCAGAGTAACCACATGTTACGGCAGAGCAGCCCCCGATGTCGATCTGTTAAACTCCAGGGCATTTTGGAGTTTCTGCACTGTATACAGTATAACTGACTTCTACTGTGCAGGCCAAAGGGATTTTTAGAAAACTTTGAACAGCAGTTGAGATTGCCTGAAGTGATTTCATATCCATTAGTTTCAGCAGAGTTATAAATTTGTCTGCCTTCTTTCGTCCCTCGGTGGACGCTTCTCAAGACTAATAAGCCCACAATTTTACACGTAGTCAAAAGCTATGGAAGTGCGTGTTGGTGGCTCCCTATTGCAAGTATGAGAAATGGTGATGGTGCTTGATATATCGCAATGAAGTAACTTTGATAAACTTTTATTTTTACCTACAGTTATTGACAGCATTAATGTCCATCTGGAAAGGTGTCTTTAAATAATGAAAGCAACTGACTCGTGGTGTTCTTTGTGTTATTTTCTTGAAAGCAGTAGTCAATAACACCTTCTGACTTATGATTCTTCCCGATTCTCAGCGTTACACTTGCTAAAACTTTTGTTTCAGAAGAAATTTTCAAACCAACCTAATTGATTTATAACCCAGTAAAAAAAGAAAAAAAAAAGGAAGGAAATACCTGAGGCCCTCGTTTCGTTGCAGCCTGCCACAGTGCTGACTGATAGCATTACATACCATGTTTACCTGCCAGCACTTATGTCCAGTTGCTATAAGCATGTGTCATACTACGGCGGTTACTGAAAGCCACCTCTGCAAGAGTTTTGTCATGAATGCAAGATGGAGCGCGTTTGTCAGAGCACATCAGAAATACTGCAAGCTATGTAAGTCTATAATCTAATACTAAGATTACTAGCCTTAAGCCCATACTATTTCTTGATAAAAATGTAATCATTCTTCACCTTTTACAAAGCAAGGCTATATAAAAATACACAGTTTAAACTAGAAAATGTAATACTATTTTTGCCCTTCCTGTATGAGTTTCTACCATATCAAGCTGCCTGAAAGCCATTGTAAACCTCCATGTCAGCAACAGAACTGACAGGCTAGGGTTTTTCCTGTAAACCTGCATCCCAACTTTTCTTTATTATTAATCCAGCTGTGGCTTGTTTTCAGTGGGCTTCACTGCTGGAGAAAGGAGTACTTCCTAAAGCAAGATGTAAACCCCATTTTTATATATAGTAAATAGTATAGTTACAGCAAAGATAGGCCAGCCATTAGATTTACTTTTGTCTTGTTTTAGACCCTTGTTTGCACTGACAAAACTGTCAGGACTAGAAACTTTCTGGGAAGGAAAAGATGCTGACCTCACATAATGATGCTTTTTCAACAGTGCAGGTACGTGAAATTCTATCTCAGGCTTGTGGTAAAACAGTAAGAATTGGCCATTGGGGTTAATGTGTATGTTTGGCTTCGGCTTGAGAAAACAGACTAAGAATTTTGTATTTGCAACCAGATTTATTTGCAGGTTTTTTTCAGTACCCAGGACTTCCTACCGTAGACAGAAATATAACGTATTTCAAGGGCTGTGTGAAAGAGCTGCATTTGGAAATCAGATCTCTGGTTGCTTGGTCCCTTTGAGACATCAGAACAGAAATTTTTTAAGTTGTCTGTAAAGCTGTCGGTACCATAGTTCTTGCACTAAGTGCCCATGTCATACTTTGGCAGTTGTGTCAGGCCTCAATATAGTGCTCCCTAGCTGAGAATAAATGCTACAATTCCAGGAGTCAGAGGAAGTCTTAGCAAAGTCAGCGTAATGATTCTGTCTGGCCCTTTGGCAACCATTCCAGACCTGTATGAGAAAAACGGAGACAGACCAAAACTGGCAATAAGGGAGAGAGACGAGTATAATTTAAAAGACACAGATGGATGTGGAGTTGTCCACAGTGCAGCTGACCTTCACGATTTCTCCGTGATGCTATGACTGTCTCAAAGCAAAGTACAAACCTCTGGTTTATGCATTGCATTTCAAGAAACTGGAGAATCCAGAGAAACCAGTCGGGATTACTTTCAAGCTCATTTTTGGTTAGGGTAGCACCAATATGACAGGGTTATAAATAAAATGTTTCTCATCCTGTGCTTACATGGAGTGCACCGTTGTCATTTTCACAACTCGTCTTTCTCCTGCGGAGTTGCAAGAAAGCAGGTGGGTGAGCACACTTGCTGAAAGCAGCAGGATACGCAGTCGTAGTGGCACCCTCCACGTACTTCATAGCAAACAAAACATCTCACAGGCTGGGAAGAAGCTGCAGCGGAGGAGTATATCGTATGTAAATCATCTTTGTATATCATCCTGCTTTGTAAATAGCAGAATACTAGAGAGGTAGGATAATATTTTGCTTCTAAAAAGTGGAAAAATAAAATTGCTGTTATAAATTTAAAATTATAATTACCTCTAGGAACTGCTAATTGCTCTTTCCTAACTAAAGCTTAACCCACTTTCATTTTGTTGGAGTCCAAGGAACATAGCAAGTCATCAGTCTCCCCCTCCGGTGGGAAGGGGTACAGAGCGCTTTCAGGGTGCCTTCAGTCATCTGCTTTCAGAAGCTGCATTACACACTCTGTTATGGTTAGGTCTAAAAGATATTTACAGACTAGGGGAGCTGTAACACTTGCAGCCCTACATCTGACAATCTTTCCTCTTGGCCACCTCCCTCAACATCATCACCCCCACAGAGAAAAGGGAGAAAGAATTTGGTATCTGTTATTATCTTCTGACATTCACGTATTTATAAACACATATGTATAATTAAATTTATAACCTGGTCTAGTGGAGGGTGTCCCTGCCCATGGCAGGGGGGTTGGAACTAGATGATCTCTGAGGTCCCTTCCAACCCAAACCATTCTGTGATTCTATGACAGGGGCTGTGTCCCTGGATGAATTGTGTAACGGGTGTTCTAGCATGCAGTGCTGTTTACTCTCCCATTTGCAAAAGGCCACACAAATGAGATTTTTAGCTCTAGAAATGTTCTCCTGTAATGTTAGGAGAACATTTGGTATTCCTTTAAAGCCGTTGTTTCTGTATAACTAAAGTGCCCCGTAAGTAATGTACTCCATCAGGCTTTCTAGTCCTGTTACCAAAACGCTAGCTAAATGCAACAGTGAGAAAGATGGGCATACGCACACAACATGTTCAGGAAGCCAAATGGTAGTGAGATCTTCACTGGTGTCTTTTTAAGAAAACTATCAAGCCTTGAATATTGTTACCTTCAAAACATACTGAAAAATGCAGTATTCCATTTAAACTTCTCTCCTTCCCATCTTGTCTGTCTAGAAGTAGTATTTATCAGTGGCCTCAGTCCATAAAGTGCTCCTCATGATTTATTTTTTTACTGCCTGCATCATCTCGCTATCTAAACAGATATACAAGGGTATTTTTCTTTATATTTCTGGAATGGGGGTACAAAACTCTAAAGGAAACCACTTTTACTGCTTTGTGAAAAAGCTGACAATACACCTGAAAAAATGAAGGCAAAATAAAAGAAATAGCAGAAGAAATCCACCTTTACCTGGGCTTTAGATACATTACCATTCTTATGGCCAAATGACAAATACAAGGTTCAAATGCTTTCAAGTCTCAGTGGAGGAAAGCTTTTGGGAATCCTTTTTTCTAGTAAAATCTCTTCAGTGAAGAAAAAAAAGAACTTCATAGCTTGATTTATCATCCTCCGCCTAGCTAGATACATATCACCAGTGAGACTATTTAAGCCTCATGAGATTTCAAGAGTATTAAAGTTTTATATCTATGTAGTCTGGCTGCCAAAAAAAAAAAAAAAAGAGTTAGACTCTTGCTAACATGGAAGTCTTGTAGGAACTAGTTACTTCTTTCCATATTCCTTGTGAGGCTGAAGTTCTGTTGGTCCCTATGGACCAAGCTGGAATCCATGTTTAAAATATTATTTTCTCAAATCCTGTTTAAAGCAAGCAAACCTGTTGTAATTTTGCAGACTGTTAGCCTAGATTGTTCCTTAAAATGCTGTCCCAGCCTCACCGGATCATTGTGCTACCAGTAAGCCATGCAGAGTTCCTTCTGCATGGCAAGCAGCTCAGAGGGCTCCGTCCTCTCCCTGGATGATGCTCAGCTGGGGAGAAAGCAAAGTAACGGAAAGGTTCAGTTTTACTTTTTGGTAAATATAAGCAATAAACATTTCAGTGTTTCCTTTTTAAATCTGCTTTCTCTTTTTCTCTGGGAAAGCACAAAATTCTAGCGTATGCCAGTAACTTGCTGATGTGAAACTGTCATTTTATTGCTACTAAAGCTGTGGGGAAAAAAAGAAGTCAGAGCCAAAGCAATGACATTTTCATGGAAATTGAACACATTTTCCAGAGTTAAGTTTTGAGCATTGCAGAATTAATAAACATACATATATATATATATGCTCAAACTCCCATTCTCTAGGAAATGAAAATATGTCACTCATCAGAGAAACACTGTTTTGCCAGAAACATTGTATGGCAGACTACTCAAAATCTATTTGAAGCAGTTGTGCAACTGGTCTTACCTTTACCATCTCTGCCCTCATTTTTGTGGATGCCAAAACTTGTGTATATAGTTTAGGCAGCCAACATCCTTAGAGTTGGTTTGTGGGAATAATAATGTTACTCTGTCATGTACATGACCTCTGTTTGAGTCTAGGTCCTGTGTATTCTTGCTGTATCATAACAAATTAATTTTGTGAAAACTTTAAAATACAAAAAAATGACTACTCTTTTACTAGGCTTCAGTAAACAGAAGGTCATTGCAAAGAAAATAGGATTTTAGAGTGGGAAAGAAAAATGTTGCTGTGCATGACTGATTGAGTTTAAAAATGACCTTGATGATACATAAATAATTCCAGCATGGAAATCAAGTTTCAACAACCGATTTAGGCAATGGAGTCATGATCTGGGGAATGGCTGCAAATAAATGCACGTCTGATACAAGAAACTTCAACAAATTCACTTAACAAGCAGAGAAGACAGGAATGTGAATAAGACAATTATTGTATCACATGCTAACTGTAGAAATAAAAAGACAAAGAAGATGTGCTGGGGTTTTTCACAATTAATCTCAGTTCACTTTGTTCTCAGTCTCATCTCACTATCACAAGGGGTGCCATCCATCTTAATAGTCATGGGATTATTCCAATGTGTAAATTATCAGCAATATCTAACCTGTTAAAGATTAGGTCCAAAAAACATTGGGGGCACATTTTGAGTCAAAGCCCACTTTTAGGATTCATTACAGCCTGTAAGCTGATGGAAACACAGAAGGAAAGCACAAAGATTTAAAAAAAAAAAAAGAAAATTAAAAAAAAAGAAAAAAGATTAAAGGATAAAAAGTTTCAAAGATCAAGCTTAAAGACAACAGTAAAAGCTCATAAGTGACCTCTGTATATGGGGTTGTGAAGTCTGCTTGCAGCTCTAGAATACAGTTGGCATTGGAAAAATGGAGAAATTTGAAAGCAGAAAGATCTCCCCCTCTTTTTTTGGGAGGAAAAAAAAAAAAGGCTTAGTCCCTAGAGAGATGTTCACTTGCTCAGAACAGAGAATAATAAAACTCCAGTGCACAAAGTCCTTAGGTAGCTGGGAATATATATCATTATGATACAGTATACCAAGGATTATGAAACAATGATTCCAAGCCATACTGTAAATAATTGAACAGCAGAAGTATTTGATAGTTTTTCTTAGTAAGTTCTCAGAGGTTTTTTTATTCTGTATGTGTTACGTAAAATAATTACAGGAATTATAGAAGAATGTGAATTAATACCATCCTGTATTCAAATTCAGTATATTTAGATTTTCTTCATAATGCTATATAGTTAAAAGTTGAAAATGTAGCAAAAATACAATGCAAGTAAAAGGAAAGTAAAGGAAAAAAATTAAAAGCTTGTTTGGAAGTCTTGTAGTTGTCGTAGGAAGAATACATTTGATTCCTTTCATCTCATACAAGTCATCAAGGAACATTTGTAACTTGACATAAATAAGTACAAGTACCCCTTTCAGTAAAGGAGTTCAGTCTGGAAAGCCCCTGTTTGCTGTGGATCAGAGAAAGGTTTATATCCTCTCAGTGTTCAGTATCAAACTACTGCATTTCATTTTAAATATCCACATTAAAAATAATATCAGTTATGGAAAAAACGTAGTAAGTAAGCTTATAATTATCTGCATAAAGGAGATGACACGGTACGTCTAGAAGACAGTACCAGGGATTTTAAATGAATGGGAAACGTCAGGTCTAGTTGTCATATATGGCAAGTACAAATATTTACCCATCTATATAAAAGTTTGTTGTACATTCTTTGGCACAGGCTTTTGCCTGAGGTGTCAGGCACACAGGCCCTGTCCCTCTGGCTGGGGTGGGATGCCCTCACCTTCTCCGTCCCGGAGCCGTGCCGTGGCAGGTGAGCCTCGGCCAGCACCCAGACTCCCACCCCGCTGCTCCCCCGCAGTGGGATGGAGGTGCAAACAGGCAACAGCAGGAACAAGTCTTGTGGTTCGAGATGGACACAGGGAGATCACTTGCCAAGTAGAGTCACAGGCAAAATAGACTTCAAAATTAACTCCATTTATTGCCAGTTATTGCCATTGTGGCCCGTGTTGCCACACGGGACGGGAGCGTGGGCACCCTGCTGCCACGGTGGAGCACCCAGGGAGGCCAGTGGCAGTGGCGTCTCTACTTCCAGATCACGTATGCACGTCTGCCTCTGCATCTTAAAACCTCCCGCTACTGTGCTGGGAAACCTTTCCAGGATAATCATGTTTATCCAACCCCCATTTAATTACAATTCCCCTTTATCTGAATCACAATTATGTTTTCTAGCATGAATTGCCTTCTTGTATTACTTGCCACAATTAACTCTATTAACCTTCATTTATCCAAGCACATTTACACTTTTTATAGGAACAGGGTTGTTTTGCAATTTCAATCCTAATTCTTTTTTTTTTTTTTCACTAAAAACATAATAATCTCAGCCATAACAATGTCTTATTACGGCTCTTTTAAACACATACTAAATACGTGGCTGAGATCTGATTTGCTTCATCAGTGCTACAGCATCCATAGACAAGCTGGAAGAGAATTGCTGTTTTGTATGCTCCCTGGGATCATGCATTACCCTGTGTTTAATAACATAAAGCCAAATCCCAATGGCATAGCACAGATTTTCAGAAAGCCACTAGTTGCTTTTCGGCATGATACCTGGCAAGGTCCAGGCACCCTCTCCTCCTCCGTGTGGCTGCAAAGCCACCATATTCAGGTGTGTGACACTGGTAAGGATGAAAGTGGTGGAGAAAAATAGCTGAGATACCTCAAGATTTAAAACAGAAAGCAGCTTTCTGTTAAGCGTCTTGGGCATAAAAGCCTCATAATAAGTCATGACTATTTTCCCTGAAAACATCCGTGAAAGATGTCCTACTTTACTAATTTTTTTTTGTATTCTTCCCACTTCTTTTCCCTGAATTTCCCTTTTAACACTTTTTTTGGGAGTCCTGCCAGCCTCTACATATATTTCTCTGTTCCTTCAAAATATTATGCCTAACTTCCATGTCTGCATTTCTCTTCTTTACCTATATTTAATTTAGCAGAATGAAAGCTGAGGAAGAAATATTACACTTCCAGTTTCCAAGGTTTCTAGAACTGGTGGCTTTTCTCCTGTGGTGCTCCAACTTTTCCATCATGCTGACTCACTTGAAAGATAGTGTGAAGTCAGTGTTTACAGCCTGTAATTCAGCATCATCTGGATAATAAATAATCTTATAGCTACCAAATATTTTACCATATCTTAAGGTAAATACAGTGAAATGATTTCAGGGAAATTTTAATTTTACTGAGTGCCTGATTTCTACATGAAACAATGACAGTGTAATATTCAATGTATTGCCTTTGAAAATCTGGAGGTATATCAATATACCATATGATACATGATGGTTTACATCCAAAATAAAAGTCAAGGAATTCATCCCTGCCCATCAAAAACTGAACAATTAATCCCAATGAACAATGTCATCCAAACCAGCCCTTTGCCACATTCTGCAACTATTTGCATTTTCATAGAATCATATAGAATCATAGAATGTTTTGGGTTGGAAGGGACCTCAAAGACCATCTAGTTCCAACCCCCCTGCCATGGGCAGGGACACCCTCCACTAGACCACGTTGCCCAAAGCCCCATCCAACCTGGCCTTGAACACTTCCAGGGAGGGGGCAGCCACAGCTTCTCTGGGCAACCTGTTCCAGTGCCTCACCACCCTCAGAGTAAAGAATTTCTTCCTAGTATCTAATCTCAATCTACCTTCCTTCAGCTTAAAACCATTACATTTTGTCCTATCACTAAAAGCCCTAGTAAGCTGTCCCTCTCCAGCTTTCCCGTAGGTCTCCTTCAGGTACTGGAAGGCTGCTGTAAGGTCTCCCTGAAGCCTTCTCTTCTCCAGGCTGAACAACCCCAACTCTCTCAGCCTGTCCTCATAGGAGAGGTGCTCCAGCCCTCTGATCAGCTTCGTGGCCTCCTCTGGACTCGCTCCAACAGGTCCATGTCCTTCTTATGTTGGGGGCCCCAGAGCTGGACGCAGTACTCCAGGTGGGGTCTCATGAAGGCAGAGTAGAGGGGCAGGATCACCTCCCTCGACCTGCTGGTCACACCTCTTTTGATGCAGCCCAGGACACGGTTGGCTTTCTGAGCTGCAAGCGCACACTGCCAGCTCATGTTGAGCTTCTCATTAATCAACACCCCCAAGTCCTTCTCCTCAGGGCTGCTCTCAATCCATTCTCTCCCCAGCCTGTAGTTGTGCTTGGGATTGCCCCGACCCACGTGCAGGACCTTGCACTTGGCCTTCTTGAACATGCGGTTCACACGGGCCCACCTCTCCAGCCTGTCAAGGTCCCTCTGGATGGCATCCCTTCCGTCCAGCGTGTCAACCACACCACACAGATGGTGTCGTTGGCAAACTTGCTGAGGGTGCACTCGATCCCACTGTCCATGTAACTGACAAAGGTGTTAAACAGTGATGGTCCCAATACTGACCCCTGAGGAACGCCACTCATCAATGTTCTCCACCTGGCTATCGAGCTGTTGACTGCAACTCTTTGAGTGTGACCACCCAGCCAATTCCTTATCCACCGAGTGGCCCATCCATCAAATCCACGTCTCTCCAATTTAGAGACAAGGATGTTATGGGGGACAATGTCAAATGCTTTGCACAAGTCCAGGTAGATGACATCATTTGCTCTTGCCTTATCCACCAACGCTGTAACGCCATCACAGAAGGCCACCAAATGTGGCATATGCCTCTACATAAATACATATATATGCATATATGTATAAACATATATAAATATATAAGGTAGAGCATATATGTTATATAATGTACATTATGTGTAAGTAATAGAAACACCTACCTACATATATATATATGTATATATGTTCTTGATCTCATCTTGGTAAGCTTTCCATTTAATATCAAAGTAAACCAGGTTCTGAGGCCATTCAAAGCCAGAAACCTACCACTACTGACCAAATCATGTCAAAGAGCAGGTTTCCATTGATGTTTCTGAGGTCACTGTGGTCTGCATAAGCCACATGGAACTCACAAATGGGTGAATTCTGGATGGTTGGTCAGATAGAACCCTTCATTTTTGACCTGATGTCCGGCACCCCATCCAAACCTGCAACCACCGACAGCTACAAAAGCTCCAGACATCAGTCAGTAGCAAATACTTTAAGGGGAATTAAAAAGAAGTCAGATAAGGACTACATGTATGTGAGTTGTGGTAAGATTAGACGCAGTCTACTCTAATCTTTTCTCCTGCACTGAATGAATCATGATGGCAGTTTCTCCTTGATAATCCCTCACTCCATCCTGCATTGTACTGGTAAAAATACTGCTGCATTTGCTAGCAGCTGCCAGCCTTTGGGATGGAATACCAAAATGAAAGTTTATGGATTTGTTTTTTATGTTTTTTTTAAAAAACACACTTTTTTTCATGTTGGAAGTATTAATTCTAAACCAACTGCCAATGTCACAGTCAGCCCCATTTACTCACAGGCTAACCATTGTGCTGTACCACCCACATGAGGGATGTGACACAGTGACTTCCTTTTCATGGAGGACCGGCCTTGTGCTAAGTGAAGTGTTCCTACATATCTCCGAAATAATTATCAACCACAACATAAATATCAACACATACATGCACAAGATCCAAGAAAAACTAATACTCCAAAAACTTAAACCAGATTAATGTCAAGAAAATGAGTATGTATTCCACAGAGTGAAGTCTAGTGAGCAACCTTGTTGTGTCAGAGCATTAAATACTTTTGCTATATGCCCATTCTGATGTGGTTACATTGCTGTACCTTGTGATAGAGTTCAACCAGCACATACATATCCATGTTGAGGTCATTGTGATGACTTATAAAGGGCTTTGCTGCTGTGCCCACTAGTGTTGTACCTGTGGGAGTCTCCACCTTTCAAATGGCAGGCATTTCCTGGCTTTCTAAAACTATATTGTATTCACTCTTGGAGCCCCAGGGAAGGTTCCTGTCTCTAATTCAAGAATCATTCATCTCTTCCCTGGGAATAAGAAATGGATTGCTGGAAGCCACCTGCAGGCCCGTCCTTCAGACCTCTGCGTACCACGCACGTTCCTCAAGCCATGCTTTCTGCAGCAACTCCGTGCAGACCTCACTGCAATTTTAAAGACAAGAAATAATGTGGATATTTTTGGAACTGCCTATACATCACTGCCACAATGTACAGAGTTACATGAGACTTTCACACTGAAATAATTTACTTAGTAGAAATAAGAACTTGTCAGTACCGATACAGATATTTTCTGCATCATGTAAACCAGTAATGCGCACAGGACTGGGACTCAGGAAATACTAATTCTAAACTAAATTCTGTCACCCATCCCTTCTGTGGGCCTAGAGTGAGTATTTTTGTCTTTCTCTCTGCTATAATAATCACCTGTCCCAAATGAGTGTTGTGAGAATCATGTAATGAAGTGAAGCCACAGAAAGCCTGGGCAGGTAGGCAGGACTCTCAGAACAAAGCAATGACTTTGAGAAACCCAGAGGGACGGCTTTTCAGAAGCTCTTGACCACATCTCTTAAACACATGCCAAGTCAGGTACTCAAAAGCATTTTTCCAGGAAGAAGATCTCATCACTTCTGTCTATTAAAGTGAGGAGGAAAGAAATTATTACGTATTATGTCATGACATTAAAAAAAATTATGATATCAACCTTTCTCTCAGGCCACACCTCAAGAAATCCATGATTATACAGGAAGTTTCACAGGAAAATGATAATATTAATGCTGATAATGAAAGGCTAAAGTGTCCAGTAGCCTAAGTCTGGTATTCCTGGACATCCCATGTCCCCACACTACATTTAATCTCCGCTTTTAGTGAAAAGCTCTTTGGACTTGAAAAAGAATGTGACAAGAAGCAGAACCTCACTTTTAAGTTCAGACTGAAAAACAGAGCAAACCAAAGATTTTTATGCATAACAGAACAAAACCCATCACTTGAGGACAGTATGAACTTCTTTATGCATCTAAAGAATAAAATACATTTCTCTGAGCTGGATGCAGCTTTCTTATGATGCAAACAGGAGCCATCGCACCACATGCCATGAGTGGGAGCACACACGTCGCTCCACGATATAATAGGCTGCGTGACTAATAGCAATTAAAAGTCATTGAACTGCCACCCACTGTAAATTACAATGCTGTAATTTCCAAAATGTGCTCTGGAAGATCATTTTAAGCCTAACCATCACACGGTGCTGCGGAGTTTTCTTTTTGCCTCTTTATAGCTTAACCCCTCAGAAAGTTTTCTTTCACTAACCCCATGGGTCTGGCTGGGGAGGAGCAGGCAGGCTGGAGCACAGCTCCTCATCTCCAGGCGCAGGGACAGGGTGCAGAGCCTGTGAGCATGAGTCCCCTGGGAGCACAACTGCCCGAGGTGAGAAGGAGGGAGGAAAAGCAGATCTGGAAACAAGATCCAGCTGAACACGGGTATGTTATCTTACACTGCAAGTGGTCTAACAGGTGGTCTGGTCGAGATTTTGCTCCCTCAGCTGACTTTTAGTGGATATTGTGAAACACATGCAAAGAGAAATTTGCAGGTTTGTGTCTTGGACATGCATCTCATAGACCTTGATCTACAGCTGCTTCGGCCCCAGAAGGATTACACAGATGATCCCTGTTGAGGAAGTGCTGCCAGCAGTCTGTGTGCCCAAACTAGCCAGCTGCGCTGGTTTTGCCTGGGACAGAGTCCATTTTCTTCACAGTAGCTAGTACAGGGCTATGATTTGGATTTGTGCTGAAAACAGTTGATGACGCAGGGATGTTTTCGTTACTGCTGAGCAGTGCTTACACAGAGCCAAGGGCTTTGCTGCTTCTCACCCCACCCCACCAGCGAGGAGGCTGGGGGTGCACAAGGAGTTGGGAGGGGACACAGCCGGGACAGCTGACCCCAACTGACCAAAGGGATATTCCATACCATATGATGTCATGCTCAGCATATAAAGCTGGGGGGAGAAGAAGGAAAGGAAGGATATTCGGAGTGATGGCGTTTGTCTTCCCAAGTCACCGTTACACATGATGGAGCCCTGCTTTCCTGGAGATGGCTGAACTCCTGCCTGCCCATGGGAAGTGGTGAATGAATTCCTTGCTTTGCTTCGCTTCGCTTGAGCGTGTGGCTTTTGCTTTACCTATTAAACTGTCTTTATCTCAACCCACGAGTTTCCTCACTTTCATTCTTCTGATTCTCTCCCCCATCCCACCATGGGGAGAGTGAGCGAGCGGCTGCGTGGGGCTGAGCTGCCGGCTGGGGTTAAACCATGACATCAGCACATTGCAGTGAACAGCCAGGGAACAATCCAGAAACCCAAGTGTGTTGGAAATCAGCAAATTATTTGTAAGAGTGAACAAATATATGAGTACAACAAAGCAATAATCTGTCTGTCTGTAGTTCACAAACAAAAAGGCAGGCAATAATTGCTGAATATCTCTTCGCTGTAAATAGCAGGTCCAGCCGCATCATACCTGGCTCTCACTGAACATTTCCTTAAAAGTTGGTGGAAGTAAGTGGGAACACTGATAACTTCAAATATCTTTTTAGCCAACACTTGCAAGTTTTACATTATTTCATGTCCGTGCACATTAATTAAGATTTCCAGGAGTTTTTGTAATAGATTCTCACCAGCCATGGGAAAAAACCCATAAAGCTGAGAGCAGATCTTCATTCTTATATGACAAAGTAACAGATGCTGCAGAAAGGATTGAGCTTTGCTAACACTGAACTGGAAACTTTCTTAGGAGATGATAAATAATATTACCCTAAGCCCATTCACCTCCCTTTTCAACTACCAACAACATTCCTTCTACATTCTTTCTGGATTCCAAGAAACAGTAATTACCATCGGTAAGTCCCTCTTTATCTGCAAAGAATGCACACTCCCTCGGCTCTTGCCATAATTAGTAGTTTAGCACCACCTTCCTAGACACCAAAGAATGACAGCTTTGCACTGCCAGATCTTTTGCCTTAAAGCCTTTGTACAAAAGCCAAAAAAAAAAAAAAAAGTACAAAGAAGGGTGGTTATTTCATGATATGTTTTAATTAATAGAAGTTTTTGGTAATGAGATGGAGCTCCCCATCATCAGCAATTTTTAGACCTCAGCAGTTTTTAGAAACTATCACACAGACTGGTGCTCCCGGTAGCCCTTCAGTTACAGCAGCTCCATCTGTAGCTGTGGATCTCTGCTGTCATGGTTTCAGGGCCCGTAGCTTACTGTTCCAAGTCATGAATACTGAATTTTCTAATGCAAACTGTAGTTTATGCTGAATATAGCATATTTTCATATTAAAAAGGAGATTGTGAGTGCTTGATCTGAACACTGTACATTCGCTCACCATTCTAGGCAATAAGTTTCAACATATTTTCTGCACTTCATCATAAACAACTGTTAAGGAAAAAGTTTCAGTGATTCCTTGAAAATGAAACAGAATTAACAAATGTATTTTATTGGCAACTTCATGGTCCACAATGTAAATATTTTATTCCATAATCCAAGGAGATGATAAGAAAAACAGTAAAGGTGGCAGACGTAAGGGTAACTGACCTGCATTAACATCCAAGACAAGCCTATACCTCAAAGAAAATTCAAGTGAAGCATCTAGATTTTTTTTTTTTAATGCATCCTTCAGTTTTCCCCTTCTGCATGTCCCCCAGCATGCCCTCACTTGCATGGGGCATGTCCAGGATCAGCTAACCAAGAATAAGCTTAATCACAAAATTACCTTAAAGTCAGCCTCTGCAAAACCTCCTTCTAGGCTGAGCTCCTTATCTTGTGACCCAGAAGGTGCGTATACCCCCCATGACATGACCTGACCTGTTTTACAGAAGTGTCACATGTTGATACTTCAAAAAAGCAAGAGGTCTGTGTACTTTTGCTTGGCTTGGTGCTTCCCATGAGCACTCTAATCAGAGACTCACAGGAGGTGCTCCCCAAGATGTGGTCACAAAGTTCTGGGTGACGTGGCTGTGGCAGTCCTGCCTGTGTTTCTCAGGACAGCCCGGTGGCTAAGCCGCTCACTGACATGTTGGATCCTGAAGCTGCATCCCCTCTTAAGCCTTTGCTTCCCTCTCCGGTTGTAAAAATATTCTCCACCTAGAAAACGCTTTTAATATGGTGGAAACCTCTTAGGAATTCTATGTCTTAGTTTCTTTGCCTATGCAGTTACTCAAGCGTAATCAGACTGTGAATATAAAGCTACCTCTCATTTTTGTCCTTTGGGAGAAGAAAAAAAAATAGCGATATTGCATATTAAGCAACCATGGCACTTTCCCTTCTAGGTCTCCACCCTTCTATCACATACTTAATTTCCCAAAATCAGAATGCCAGTGGCAACTGACAGTGGTTTTAGTTATGGCAGTGAGCTAAGGAATGGACACACATTTACATCTGCTGACTCTGGGCAACAACACAGAGAGAAGACAAGACGATAAATGAGAAGAGAGGAGCCGTAGGTGTCAGCCTTTGAAATCTTTCCCAAACTCCACAAGTGAATCGGGTATGGTTTCTGGATGCAGCCTCAAGAAAATGCATGTGAATGAGTCTTCTAAAGTGGATTAGTTTAATTTCTTTACCCTTTTGTGTGGATATTCTCATTCAGAATTAAAAAACCTAAAGTGGCCTTAATTTCATTTACTTGATTTCCAAGGAGAACTAAAGCAGATCAAATTAAGGACACTAATTCTGGCTAACAGTGTACACATAATCTTGCGTAATGTGGTTTAATTCTTACCTTTTCAATTCACATCTTCAGTTTGTTTGGACTGCATTTCTAACGTGGCCCTGTGAAGGCAAACACCAAATGCATTACTGTTTGAAGAATGTCCTGATAGCTTGCAATGCTAAACATATGTATTATTTTCTTGTCCCAATTAATGGAACATATAAATATTTGCATAGACATTGCTACTCAATAGAGGCAACTGCATAAACAGATCTGCATGCTCACATGGCACATACTTTTGATGCTTCTGTTAAGATTTTAATTTGACTTTAATTGCACCTGGAGTTCGCATAGAAAATTTATAATATCAGAGAGTTCTTTCAACTGTATATAATATTTACACTTGCAGAAATTGCTGTTTTTCATACAGGCATGCCCAGCGTAAACAGATTAACTCCTACTTAGCAGGAAAACTGTTTTTAGATGTCTGTACTTCCCTTGGCTCTCCAGACCTTCTCAAACACCAATTGTTATCTCTAAAACCCCTTTCAGATTCCTCAGTATCAGATCCAGACCAGCCACAGTGTGGGACAGGTGGTTCAGTCAGGAAAGCCATGGGGGGGACTCAAGCGTCATGGCATTTTCCAGTCATAATGTTTATACCCCCTGTTCATTAAATTGATTTTGGCAGGTTCTGACTTCTCTTTGTGAAACCTTAGCACTGTAGATGAGCCAGCAGGTATCTCAGGGGCGTCAACGTTGAACAGCAAGCCCGTCACAGATCCAGCCCATCAAAAGCCGTGGTCCCGGAAAGCGCAGCCCTCTGAGCAGGCGCCGCCCTGGGCTGGTGCTAGTTCTCCAGCTTCCTCTCCATCACCCCCGGCATTGCTGGCAGAGGCAGGGGCCACGGCCTGCCTGTCCACCCAAAGGGGAAAGCAGCACCCGGGGACTTTTGGGCCTTGTGAAATTGGGGGCTGGAGAAGGGTCTGTGGGATGCCCACGAGCGGGAGTTACGGAGTCAGTCATTTTGATTTCATGCTTTTCTTCAGTGTAATCCATCTTCCCTCATGAACGACTAATAATTAAATCAAACTATTTAGAGCAGTAAGATAGTTCTACCTTGAACGTTCTGGCCCGGTGAAGACATTTGTTTGCCAAGCGGTTTTCCATCTTTCAGGTAAGTGAACTTTGCAATTAGTCCCCTGAGCACGGTATTTGCATGAAAATCGTGCCACCAAGGATGCTCTCTTTGTCTTTCAGCTGCTGCACTTCATATTTGACAGCATTGCTGTGCTGTTAGAAATTTGAACTGAATGAAGGGCATACAGAGAGAACAGAAGGCACACACTATTAGCAATTATTGTTTGATGAATACAAAGCAATAGCGCCAACTATATAAGCTAGAAAAGTTCTGCTTACAGTTGTTTAACAACTTGGAATTAAATTTTGCACAACGAGCATCTGTTATCAGCCGGTTTTCCCCCCACACTCCTTCTCCAACAGCTTCAGCCAAGATAGTTTGCCTGTTTCTGGCTGAACAAAAAAACATCTCCGTTTCTCCTCTGCCTGATGCAAAATACCAAGATCCTCTTCTGGCAGCTTCAGCAACCTCTGATTTGAAGTGGGGATTTCGGATTTGCCTGCTGACAGCTTCTGCTGCAGAAACGTGGCCTTTTATTCCATGAAAATCCAGGCAAACTTTGCCAATACCACCAAAGAGCCTTTCCCCAGCACTTATCCTGTTATTGCAGCAGCCCTGGCAGATGTCCCTGGTAGGGGCTGGGACCGGCAGATCTGGTTTAATTAGCACATCCCACGTCACCCTGGGGATGGGTGGCTCCTTCAGCCACCGTGTCTGGGTTACGTGCAGTCATGTCCACAAGCCCTTCGTTTTTTTCCTGTCACCATAGAAAAGGTGATAAGCGGAGGCTGGAGCAGAGGTCTATAGCAATGGAAGAGAATGTTTTTCCAAAGGCATTTAGCAACAGCTCTTATCGAATGTTTGCAAACTCCTGTGGCCTGCTAGCAATTGAAAAATGTGAAAAAGTTACGAAATTGTCTTAGGTCACTTGTATAAACTGTTTAACTTGCACAAATTGCGCTCTGCAGGTACACTGGGGAGAGGGCTGCCAGCAGCTATCAGTGAGGACCCACCAGCACCATCATCTCTTCCCTTGACACACTTGCCTCAGGAGAGGATTTATTTCCGTGGCCTAATGACTGAAACTCCTTAATTTTAAGCCCAGCTCAGACTCATTAAATCCACTCTGATGCCTTTAACAAGTCTCTTTTTCCACTTCAGAGCTCCCAATGTGGTAACTGTATTAATCGGTGTTTACACAGAGCTTTCTGATGGAAAGACTTGGTAAAACGTGTTCTGTAGATTTAGAACTGTTAGGAAAACAGATTAAAAAAATGGAAATGCGCAGTTATTTAAGGGTGCTCATTCAGCAAAATATTGAAGAGCGTGTTTAAAATTAAGGATTTGGGTTACAAACTCCACTAATTTCAAGCTAAACTTTATTAATTTCTTATACAAAATGAGCAGTTTTCCATGTTGGCATGCATGCCAGATTTCAATAATGTTTTATTTAAAGGTGTAAGCAAATTAAATTTTTGTCAGACATCTGTAAATCTTACTGAAAAGGTATCATCTGAGGTATTTTGCATAATCTGTAAATGCATATTAGGAAATTTTAAATGTTGGGAGGCAGATGCCTCTTCTACATCCCTGAAGAAAAATTGAGAATAAAAGTGTCTTTAACTGTTTAGAACAGATGGTAGAGCAATAAAAGTGCTGAACAGCTATAAAGCAAGCATCAGAAAATGACATCCATCAGAGAAGAGCCAGTAGCAGTGAGATGCACAAGTACAGATACTAGAGAGAAGTTACTTAAGAGTAAAGAATGACACTTTTTATCCCACATGTTATATTCTGTCAGCCTCTATGTCTTTTTGGTCCTCCTGATGCCAGTCTGCAATTGAGCGATGAACCAAAAATACAAATAATTGCTTTAGTGCAAACAGGTCCAGCCATATCCAGCATTTATCCCTCATGAGCAGCAGCGGTTGTATGCTGTATGTATTACTGATTTCTTCACCTACCAATGCTGAAAACAGTGAACATTTTTCACTGTAAATTTGAAACATGCAATCGTACAGCCTGAGGAACTGGCTTTCCCACCTTTCTCTGTCTTCTGCTCCAACTTGCCCACCTCCATGCAGAACTGGAAGGAGCCAGGTTTCCCTGCCTGGGTAGTGAATGGCAATATTCCGCACCTGATGTACTCACATGTGTGTTCATTAAGGATTTCAGGGATAGAACTGTCTCTATCTCTGCTACTACCCGAACTTCTGTGGCTTACAGCAACTCATTTTCAAACTTCTATAAATAATATTTTAGTAGTTACTAAAATTATTAATCATTACATTATTATTATTATTTTTACAGTTCTCTCTAGCACTCCAGAGCTTAGTGAAGAACTGTAAAACATAACACTTCTAAACTTTTCTATTATCTCTCTTCTAGTCTGGAAGACCATTAATTAAGTAGCCTGTTCGAAAAGGTAAATGGTTTCAGGATCTCTCTTTACCTGCTATCTTCATACTTTGAAAGTGTCAGCAGAATTCTTAGGTCCGATCTCATCTATTCCAAATATCCATGTGTCTCCGTAGGACATTCTTACTTGCTGGTCTTGATGTGTCTTTGGGTTCCTCATGATCCACATAAGAACTCTTCTTGTCTTCAGTTGTTTGACTGAAAACTTCGTAAAGGAAGAATCTCCATAAGGAATAAATGTTATGTTTCAAAGGACAGTTATAGATTTTGCAAGTCCAGAATGTAAGACTTTGAAAAAAATAATACTCTTTTAAGAAGAGTTTTATCAACCCTAACACAATTTTGTTTATGTAGCAATTGTTTTAATTTGTCACAAATAAACTGTGATGCTAGCACTACCTATTCACAAATTTCTTATCCTTTTATTTCCCTTATTTAGATTCTTAGGCTTTGAATTAAATTTGAATATGCTCTGATTTTCATCACAGTCACAGAGCCTACAAACCTGTAAACTGAAAATCTTGGATAAATCACTTGACTCCAGAAACAGAAGATTTAGGCACATCTCTTCAAAAAAAAAGAGTAGCACTTCAGGTAAAAGTCTATAAATAAAAGGGGAAAAAAAGTTCATTTTTATTACCCAAGTTTAATCAAATTCAAGGAGTAGGCAAGAAAATAAAGTAGGAAAAGTAGATTAGATACTCTAAGTCCTTCTTTTTGATATAAGAACTCTTGGTAGACAAGATGAGCATTATTTATAACAGAACGTATAATAATTGTTTCGTCTTAATTGTTTTGCTTCCAATGAGAGTGCTTAATCACATGTGTTGGCCATGGAACAGGTGTCTTTGAGGCTGCACAGAACAATGAAAATCATAGACTTCTCCTTTCTTATAGAAATACAGAAAATATCTAAGTTCATTTCTTCTCCAGAAATGAAAGTCTCTTCCGTTTGGTAGTTTGTTTAGAATTTATAACATGCAGAAGAAGGCTTGAAGTTTATTGACAGCAGGGGGGTTCACATCAACACTGACTCTACACAGTGATGCCTGCTGCCTCAGATCTGCTGACGCTCCATTTGCTCTGGGATTCATCACCACATAAAAATCAGACCTGTGAATTATGTCTTTGCTTCGAAACTGTTTTGTGGTTATCTAATGCTTCACACTACATCGAAGTTTTGCAACGACAGGCATTTTATCCTGAATGAAAAATAGATGAAAGGTAGCTGGAAATGCAGTTTCTTTGTTTTTTTCTGAACAAGACCAATATTTTTTCTCTTTTCATAACCTAACTTGTTCAGCTGATGTTTACAAAAAGCAGATATAGGATTTCATAGTGCTTTTGTGTACATCATGCATCACTTTTTACATAGCTACAGTTACATACTATAAAATGGGAAAACAGTTTCCAAACGAGGCTGACGAGTTTACAAACTTTTTCTGATGACCAGCAGACTTGGCTAAACTATTTTTCTTTCCATACTGTATGTCAACAAGCTATGACTCATACCAAATTCACATGGCCCCTAAGAGGATAATATTAACTCTAGCTAAAGCCAAATAACTCAAAGTTTTTGTGTGTGAACAGGAAACAGATTCAGCACAAATCTTTTGTTATAACTGAGATTAAAATAGCGACAAAGGGGCCGTAGCAGGCAAAGGAAGGAGCTGTTTAATTGGATATGCCTAACAGTTTCTGAGAAGTGAAGAAACGTCTTTCAGAGTCCATGGCTAGTACCTTAGAGTCAGTAAGTCAATGGAAAACTCCTACTGACTTGGCTGAACTACCTCTGACTGGATGGATATTTAATTGCACACTTGCCCAGAATTCATCCTGGCAGGTCAGCCTGCAGGCACCAATCCTGAATAACACAGAAAGAATTTGAAAGAGCTACATTGGCAAAACTGCAAACATACTAATCACAATGCGTTGCATAAGACAATAACCATCAAGAACATACACATGAAAATATAGTGACTATTGAGAGATAATAACTTTTAATCCTTCTCAGATGTGCCCCCATTAAAGCCTAAGTAGCCTATTAGTTCAAAACATTTACCTTTTTTCTAGTGTACATGCAAAATGTTTTAGCGTATCATGGCAAAATTCAAGAGAAAGTGCACATCAGTTTACATGACTGTATAGCCAATATACAACCTATGCAATATTTCTTAAGACAATTCTTAGCCAGTTAGGAGAAAATGTTAAGACTATCAAATGAAATTGCAGTAGCTTTTAGCACTTGTACAGTCCTCTGTAAGTTTTCTGAAATGCAGTCATGCATTTTTCAACCAGCCAGCCCCTCTTCTGTACACCCAAAAGGGGTTAAAAAGAACGCCAAGGCACATGTGCTGAAGGCGTATACCTCCAGGAGCATTGTGGCAGCATGTAAAATTAAGGATATGTCTTCACTGTACAGCACAATACTGGGGAGACATCTGCTACAGCTCAGACAGCTGAAGCAGCGTGGATGCGTTAGCGTCATGCCATGCCAATGCTGAATCATAGTGTGGCTCAGGCCATATGGCATACTCTCTCAGTCCAGTACAAACACTTTGTACTGTACAGACAAAACCTCAGATAAAATCAAAATGGACTTCAGTTTAAAAAGTCATCAGCACCCACAGAAACTACTGTCAACAGTTTTCCTCCAGCTTTGCCCAAAAGCCTGTGCAGACCCTGTGTGGGATCTGCTACTTTTGCACAGGACAAGAAGGACACCAGGCAATGCTGTCTGAACCCACAGACCACACAACCTGCACGCCTGTGATTCAAATCCCCCCCAGCTGTGGCTCACCTCTGTTTCATCGAAGACTTTTGCTGGAATCTGCTGCTACATTGCCTTTGACCTTACTCATCATTACAGGTAAAGTACTTGCAGGACACCACAAGGTCAGTGCAACCAAACTATGTCAGAACAAGGGATGCAAAACCACATGACACGTCTTCACACCCGCCCGGATGCGTAGCCCCACAACACAATCTGGAAACACGTGGGTCCTTCCCGTGCACACGTTAGGTTATCACACACTGCTCAGGGCCCCAGGGAAGGTAACAGTGACGCCCTCGCCCCTACGCCCTTGCTAACGCTTCCCCTCTGCTTTGCAGGCACCAGCCACGGCCCCTCTCAAGTCTGATTAAGGCAATTACTCAGTCTCTCCTGAGCAGTTGTTCTCAGTGTGTATTTAACTTCACAGGCTGCCAAAATTTTAAAATCCAAAGACCTTTCACTGTAGTTGCACAATGGAGTGGTTTTTGCAGAAAGCCAGTGCACGCACACCCACCATTTCGGGTTCAACTGTATCCCAAAATTGCCAACTGTGCTTTTGGACCTGAGAAGTCATGGAAGAGACAGAGTACCCTTATGAAAGTAATCTGAAGCTAACACATCCCACACCCAGAGCCAGCACTGCCAATATCCAAACAAATGGTAAATGGAAATAAATTAAATGGAAACTAAGTCAAAAATATGTTCTAACTAAAGTATCTGCAGCATGTTTATCAACAACAGCTAGGGACTTTCCAGAAATGTGAAACAGGATCATCTTTTCCCTGAAGAAACTACTAAAAAAGGGCAGATAAATGTTAGGGGATTCTTATACCTAAGATACACTAGAAGGTCACCAGAAGTTATTTAATTACAATTTAAAGGAAAATTAATTTTCATATACAGTGGGAAACAATTCTTTTTCATCCAAAGTTACTCTTACAAAATTTTGCATCACATAGCATAGCTTTGAATAAATGGCTGAAGAGTCCTTTCACATGAAAACAATTGCCACAGGATAATTCCGGCTGGATGGGAGCTCAGGGCACCTCGGTCCAACCTCTTGCTCACAGTGGGGCCAGCTCTGAGCTCAGACTGGGTTGCTCAGGGCTTTGTCCACCTCATCCACTTCTTACCACAATGGATTTTTTTCCCCCTCTAAGTAAGGGAAAGGGAAAAACATGCAAAGAAGCTGTACTGATTCTAACCAAGGAACCACCTAGGCCAGGATCCCATCTCCAGTGGTGCTCCACCAGTGGGGGCATCAAGGGTTGCCTTCGTTCCTGTCCTTCACGCTTGGCCCCAGGCAGCTTCACCTGATGCCCCAGTGCTATACCGGGAGAGAGGGTGTTAGTCCCTCTCTAACCTAGTCGTACCAACCACGATTTCATACCCCTGAGAAGCTACAAAACAGAATTTCCTCCTTTCCTTTCCTGGACTGTTCCATTTCTTCTTTTGTTTAATTAAAAAATGTACGCTAATGAGTCCATAGACCAACAGTACCCAGTGTCTGAGCTTTCAAATATCACAGGAAGGACATATTCAAACATGACCGGATTAAGAGTAGCCAAATCACTGCCTAACAGAAAATAACACAGGTCTAGCAAAATGCAGGTTCTTGTATGACCTTCTGGAAGAGAAGTTTGCACAAAAGGAACACATTAAATAATATTTTTTCCCTGAAAAAATAAAATTCTAGGAATGAATAAACATTCATACTACAGAAACTTTTCATGGTTTTATACTAAACTTGGTCTTCCAGAAAAATCTAAACTGCCACATTGAATAGAAAAAGGAGTCATTTTAGCTTAAAAAGGCTACTAATTTAAAATTTATCACCGACATAGCAAAGGCCCCTAGCAATGTTGCAAAATGAATATTTTTGAAGGCCACAAGAGAGGTCCATCCAGAAACCCAAAGGGAACCGAAACACCTTCGCTGGGACATAGAGGCATCTCAGAATCCACCTTGTGAACAAGCTCAGTTTGTTTGCTTTACTTTCATGGAGGATATCAACTTCTGAGCTAGTAAAAAATGCTTACAAAAATGCTTTTTATTTATGAAAATTAAGTCCCAGTTGTTAGGGTAACTCATTCTGGCTGCAAAATCCATGTATTTGTGTTGCCATTACCTTAAATATTTTTCAGCTGCAGGTAAAGACTTTTTTAACTCAGGTTTAAGAGAAAACACTCTCTCAAATTCTCATTCATATTGTTCATCAGCTTATAGATGTGCCACTTGTGAGAGTGAACTGCTGCCATATGTACTGCCATACTGCGAAGAAGTTTGATAGCATTTATCTCGGCCGTGTCCCTTGGAGGTGATGGGTTGCCCTGGTTCACACCTACCTCCCGCCAAGGCCCAGGGTACCAGTTTTCTACTTGCAAATAGTGGGAGAGAATAAATCCCAAAGAAAAAGAATTGCTGCCCTGTTTTTATGTGTGATTGATTTGGTAGTTCAGGGCACAGAAACGTGTTATTCCTTTGTATGCTACTAGCAGCAAATTAATAGCTCCTTTCTTTTGCTACAAGGGCAACAGCCATAGCTGCTTGGCTAGTGGTGTCTGTCCTGTTTCTCAGATTATTTATCAGGAATGAGTTCAGATGAGGAGCATTTTGGATCCTGTTCTTTAGCTGAATAAATCATGAATCATTCTTTTGGGACATTTCAGCCCTGTTGTGTTTTACACCCTTCTCCAAAACATATGCAGTGACATGCCACTCATCTCTGGGAGCTGCTTATTTTTACAGTTTTGTATGCCTTGACTTATAGTACTCTGACACATGTGAATATCCACTAAAATGCATTTAACAGCTTTCTTCTCCTTGTATTTATCTGAAGCTTTTTTGGTCTGTTCTTCTTGTTCCCTGACATGGGAGTTATCGACAGAGTAAACAAAGCTGCTTTGGCATCTTGCCACTAAAATGTAAAGCTGTAAAGCGCTTAAAAGTTTGAGTTTCCTGAGTTAAGGAATGCTACTGCATGCCTTAAGTCAAAATGGTTGTAAGAAAACAATTATTGCCTGAAAGAAACCAAAATCATACAGTATTGTGTAGAAGTACTTGAAGAAAGGTATACAAACAAAACAGGTATTTTGGATACAATTCAGGAAAACAATTAATTTGATCAAAACCTACTCAAGTATAACCTCTGATACAGGTTTTTAATGAAGGTTTATATAAATCTGAGGTTGTTTTGTATGGATAGGTTTTAAGCAAGTATGGGAACAAGATTGGGTACCTGCACTGTCTCTCAAATGTGTTTTAAATCTGCTGAGTTTACAAGGTCAAACAGTTCCTACACAGTCAGCCCTGCAAAGCCTGCCAGAGAGCTGCCAATCTTTTTTTTTTCCTTCATCGTCATTAATGAAGGTCTTGCAGGAGAGAAGGTTTCCATCTTCCAGCAGCACCAACTGTATCCTACTCATCATTAAGCTATTTAAACTACGCTGAAAACTCTGAAGTGGCTTGAGAGATTTTGACTGGCTTCCTGATTGCTATATAACATCAGTTTTAGTCCTGACTGCACTTGCAGAAGAGAAACAATTTGTTCTGAGCTCTTAGCTTATGGGTCCTGCCTACATTAGGGATTTTTTACAGAAAAATCCCCAGTTATTGCAAGTAAAGCCAAGAAGTTACAAATTTAATGTGCTGCTGAAAAAAAATGTGAGGTGCCCTGAATTTTTGTATGGTAATATATCCAAAATTAACATTTGAAGATGTGATCTCATCAAAGGGAATGAAAAAGATCTAATTACAGATGGGTCTTTTTACATCAGTATTGTGATGCTAACAACTCTAAAAGACAGAAATAATTTATTTTAATTTCTAAAATATGCATAATAGACTTCACATAGAGCCTAGATGCAAATTTACTAACACAGAAGACACCATTCTTGTTGTCATGTGCAAAAGAAGAATTGCTTTTTAAATATAATTAAAATCCTCAGAGAGACTAGTTTAAATATTTAATGATTTTCAGGTCTTGCTAAAGTGATGCTGATTATTTTTCAGATTCTGTACCCTTCCAGCTTTGGGAGATGTTTTTGCTGTGAGTGTTATCTGTTCACATAAATATCTTATGACCACCGAGACTGAAATTTTAAATTATCAGGGTGGTGGATTTTTTTTCTAATTGTAATGACCACAGCACACAAGATGTGCACAGCATCTGGCAACTATCACGTTCCTCCTTCTCCCACCTCCCCTTACTGGGTTTGCAGAAAATACTGCTTTTCAAAATTCATAAAAAAATTGATGAAAGCTCTTTAAATATTTGTTAACCTTGTCTTTCTGCACATGCTGAGTATTCTGTGGATAAAACTACATTAAATAATAAGAGTATAATGGTGGTGAGAGAGGTAGGGGCTGTGGGAGAGGGAGGTCACTGAAGGAGCAAGCCGGAAGGAAGATGATGTATCATGGCTGCAGGTAGACAGCTGGTCCCTGGCCCGCGCTGGCACTATCTCTCTCAGCAGGACATGGAGAAATTGCTGGAGTGATAGATGACAGTGGGAGAAACTACCAAAAGTTAGGAGGAGCACCAGGAGGGATGGCTGGATTTCACAGGGCGCTAAGGGGAAGGTGTGGGAGCAAGGGCCAAACATGACAGCTGAAGGTTGCACGGGGGACTTTTGGGCACATTGTGCCTCGCAAAGCCCGCAAGGCCTGGGGATCCACTTCAGCCATGCCCTCCAAGGCTGAGGGCATCACAAATAGCAAAATTGAGGTGAGGTGCAGCAAAACTGGGAGCGGTGAGGAAAAAGTGATTAGGGGCAGGTTGTTTATCCGGGTGGAGATAGGGAGAGGTGGAGAAAGGAATGTAAAAGGGCAGCTAAAAAGATGATTGAGAAAGGAAAAAGGAAAGGAAAAACGAAGATAAGGTATACAAACACTGTGATCTGGGCAGCCTGGAGGTACTTGCAGAACAGCTCAGCACTTGGTCACAGACTCTCAGGACCATTCAGGCTGGAAGGGAGCTCAGGAGGTCTCAGCCCAACCTCCTGCTCACAGCTTTGAGGTCAGACCTGGTTGCTGAGGGCTTTGTCCACTTGGGTCTTGAAAACCTCCGATGATTGCCGAAACCATGATGCTTAAACCACATCGGTTGTCTTGCCCACACCAGGTCTCAGCCCTGCTGCCACAGCCCAGAAGCTGGAGACCATGGGGCACTTTCCCCCCAATCAGCAGGTGGTTCCAGGGGACACATCGAACGTGGACCTCCCATACCAAAGCTGCATGTTATGGCAATGCAGCCCTCCCAGACTGTGTTTGGTGTGTCCTGGATGGCTGTCAAAAGCTCACTATCCTTTCAGTCCCACCTCGCCCCTTCTCTCAGGTTATCTAATGGACACAGACACGGGGCAGGGTTTAGCCAGTGATGAGTGACTGTACAAGTCAGGGGTCAACCAAAAATTTGTTCACGGCTAACCCTGCTTTAGCATTTTGCATCAAGTCTTTCCTACAGAACTAAGGATAACATACAAGAAAGTGGTTTTAATCGGGATACGATCCATTTATGCTAATCAGGCGGCCTATCCAGTGTTTTAACATTTAGTAACTTCTGACTAATTCTTAACTCATTAAAAATTTTGGTACCTAATCATTTAATCACTCAGTTCTCTGCACTCATCAAATTAACCAGGACTAGAGAGGCCCCATTTCCTTACGTTTCATTTTTGATTGACTCTTTACATGAATCACTCTAGCCAACACCTCTTCCTTAGGCATCAGACATTATGATTTAACCACAGGAAATATTGTTCACGTAGCCATAAGGCAGTAAAAGACCACAAGAGGTCAGCAAGTCTAGGTCCTGCTTCAAGGCCATGGAAAATTACACCTAAAAATAAACTAGGCTAACGATCTTTGGCTGTGGCAGCTCCACAACCACCCATGCAGCCTCTTCCATTGCTTCCTGTCCTTGGTATGTTATTGTAGCACTGCTGGACCTGCAATCCCCAAATGTCCTCCGATCTTCCCTGTGCAGTGATGGTACTCAGTGACTACTGCCCAACTGTACCACCTTTCTTTTATCACCATGATAAAAGTGATCCCTATGCCAAGTTTCTCTAAATTTTTAAATTCTGACCTCGTTCCCCTGTGTTCACACCTTCTTGTATCCAAGAATATCTGCAGAAGAGACACCCTGAGCAAGGTGTAAATTACCTGCTCTCTAATCAGACATGAGCCACTAGTGAAGATGTGGATGGGTACTCTCCATGTCAGCCTCCCACGGGCACTCTGTGTCCACACAGACTCTGCTCCTATACTGCTGTCCTTTAGGGCATGCGTTAATGGCTCTTCCTTTGTAGATGGCTCGCTATTTTTACAAATAGTGTCAAACTTCATATCTCCAAAATATTTCTCCTACTGCCAAATTTATTTGTCAATAGCCAATAATTTCAAAATTATTCAGGGGAAATAATACATGCTTTTGATTACAAAAGCAGTAGTTCTTTAGAAAATAATAAGAGAAAAAAATGGGTTAATGTATTTAGCTCTTACATTAGGTAAATAATTTCTTCATTGGCTGAGCAAAATTAGATGAATCCACACCTGAATCTAACATTTCCAGCCCTGAAGCACCTATTTCTGCTATAATTTTAAAATCTTGATATAGGATGACAACTCTTAAAATACTGACAGTCTCAGGGCTGGAGAAGAGACATTTTCTGAACTCTAAGAAGAGAACTGATGAAAGAGTTACCTGTTCCACCAGAAAATACATTATGATACTCATCTTGCCTTAAGATGTAGTGGGTTTTTTATCCAGAATGGTGTGAAGGTGTATTTAGTGCAAAACTTACTTTCTAATTTGAAAAAGTTGCATTTGTTTGCTTTGGGTTTGGTTGGTTGTTTTTTTATGGTAAAGAGTCCTCTTATTAACACTTTGACTTCATAGTATTCCAGATCCAATAAACTTCTGATTCTCTTTTCTTCCCGTCTCAAAGTGGCAGTTTGAAAGGGAGGGAGAAATAACTACTCTTACTGTGCCAGTACTTTAGATATGTAGAATAATCTGTAATTGACATATTTCATCACTAGAGGGAAATCCATTACAGCGCTCTTCTCAGTAATGCTGGTAGGCACACTATTCTCCAGAGCTGCAAAAAGTGCAACAGGCTTGAGTCTGGATGCAAAAGTTGCAGCAACTGAGTATGACACAGGGAAGACTGTTTTCCCCTTTCTCAGAAGGGTGTCCAGGGGAATTGCCCCTAGTCTCATCACATCACACCATAAAATAAGAAGGAAGAGGCTGGAGCACAACTGTGCTCTGTCCCCAGGAAAGAGAAAACCCCAAACTGAGCCAACCGTAGCAGTCCGATTGTCCTGCAGCAATGTCTCCAAGCCAAAACCAGGACAGAAATCTATCACCCCTATGACAGCACAGGAAAGGAGATAATGAAGCCTATTTGCACCATGAGCACCCAAACCACAGATGTTTAGAAGAAACAGCAGCATTTTGAGACACTTGTAAAAAACACTTCCAGCTGCTCTTTCCCTAGCTAGTCTCCATCTTACACCAGAGCTCACGTTGCTGTTGACCATCAAACAAGGTATTGAAGACATTTTGTTCTGTCCAGTTTTAAAAGCCTGGGACCAAAAAGCCAATTTGGAAATCAATGGTCATAAATGAAAAGCACGGCAAGCAGAGAGCTGGGTTACTGCAAAGGCAAATTTATTGCACTCTGCCTCGTAGCCTCGATGTCCCCTTACATATTCCTGTACCTGGTCCCTGTCTGCTAGCTTTGAGGACAAGACCACGTAGGGCACGTACATCCCCACGAGACCCTCAGCCTTGCCACCTCCGAACCTGCTGGCTGCCAGCACTGCTTCCTGGGGCAGCCGCTCGCTCCAGCTCCTGCCACGCACCCCGGCACAGGAGCAGCACTCACCTTTGCCCGGCTGAAGGGGAGAGTCCCTGCCATCACCTGCCCCGGACGCTGCTCCAGCCCTCCCACCGCTGAGGATAGTCTGCATCACTAAAAGAAATGAAAGAGAAATGCTAATGAGGAAGCAAACCCGATTTTCAGTGTTGGCTCTTAGGGATTTTGTAGTACATTTTATCTTTGACCTCATTTAGTAGGAGTCAAAGCAAGTCAAAGAGAGAATAGAAGAGGATTGCATGAACCACTGCCATTTTGCATGACAGTTTGTCCATTTCTAGTTTAAATTTTTCATTTCAAGATAATAAATTGAACTTGTCTCCAAGAAACACCATTTCATGCTGGTTTTACAGTGCCCTTCTGTGGCAAAGCAGTACTGAAATCAGTATCGCATGTGTAGCTGGCATTAACTACGCTCCTTTTAATCAAAATCTCATTTTTAATGAAACGTAGTTGTCACAATTCAATTCTTACTACTTTTATTTTCCTTTTTAAACAGTGCTCTGCTCCTTACCATTCAAATATTGCATCTAAATATCAGGACATTCTAAACCCTGAACTTCATGCTATGAATGAAAGAAGTGCTATACACTAGTAACTACTTTGCTGCCCTGGTGTCTTATGCACAGATGCT
The DNA here is from genome assembly GCF_028858705.1 of Grus americana. Taxonomy (NCBI): domain Eukaryota; kingdom Metazoa; phylum Chordata; class Aves; order Gruiformes; family Gruidae; genus Grus; species Grus americana. The sequence continues at coordinate 63,936,416 of NC_072853.1, forward strand.
GAAAGTTGGAATAAATCTTTGGACTGACACAGGGTAACACTGACTTATAGTGACAACATCCTAAACTCTGATCAGCCTTCTATATAATCTCCCAACTATATTGTTCCATTAACCCACTGCAAAGCGATTTTCATCTTCTTACACAAATTTCTTTGAATGCAGCTGAGCATTAGATCACAAGATTTTCAGGCTTCACAGATGAATGCCTGCACGTAAGAATCACCAAACCCTCGGAGATCAGACTGAAGAAAAACTTACTGTAATTCGAGTTTTGAACAGCTGTCAAAATCCATTTAACTTTCCAAGTTTCTTATTCTGTTCCAAAAACTGGAGTAGCTCTGTGTGTGCATATTGAACAGCTGAAAAATCAAGACACAGTAATACATGATGTGTCCTAGAAGGCTTTTTTCTCCTACTAGTATTTTCTACTCCTATGAACATATATTTTAGCACACATGTTATGGCCATTTAAAAAGGACTTACATGGGATGTAAGTGCTATTCCTTGATAATAGCAACTGGCAGAGAAAATAAGAAGATGAAGGAGAGGAGGAATAGAGGGAGGAAAAGAAAAAACTAGGGAAATTGCCAACAGGTTATCAGTGAAGGCTGACCAAGACACGCTGGTGGGGACACCAACAACCTGCCTCCACCCTGTCTTAGGCCACCACCTCCATCCAGTTGCTGCAGGTCACTTTTTGCTGTGCAGACAGGCAGGACTTATAGATTTGCCTGTTTTGGAGCTAGAAATGCCAAAACACCCAGGATTCAAGCCTGTTTCTAGACTTTTTTCTTCCTCCAAGAAACAAATACATTGGGAAAAAGAAATTTAACTTGCAGAAATCCATAAATAGTAGGCCCTTACACGAGTTGGTTGTCCTATAGCTGATTTTTCATACTTACGTGGTTTAGAATAGCAAGATGAATTACAATCATTTTCTTTACTCACTGATTCAGTCAGAACGCCTCATGACAAATTTCATACTGATGTTTTCAGGGAAAATTATATCCTTAGGCTGGAGCCAAGGAGTAACTGTCTTTTGGTACACACATATACACACATACAGAGAAACTCATAGAAAAAACTCAGAAGGAGCCTCCTGATCTCATCCAGCCCAATCCCTGCTTAAAGCAGGGCCAACCTTGAAGTTAGATTCAACGTTAAAATCAGATCGGATTGCTCAGGGTCATGTCTAGTCAAGTTCTGATTATCTCCAAGGATGGAGATGTGTGCTCTTTCCATAATAAACAAGTGGCTTAGATCCAGAGCACAGGCAGCTCAAGGACTTAACCTTTCCGAGTTTATCTGCAAAATAAATTAAGAACACTAATGGAACGGATCATGTGAAAGCAAAGACACTTCATCCCATTCACTAGACTCAGATCTGGGCTTGGATTACAATCTAGTGTTCTGTGATTAATTTCATTTTTCCATTTCCAGTGGTTTACTCTCACCCTAATAGCACAAAAATCATGGGTATTTTTTCCCTTAGGGGAAAAAAATTAATTACATTATATACAGGTATGCAATTTAAGGGTTAAAATTAAAATTGTATTAATATGATTCCTTTTATGTTCTCTCACACACAGATTCTGAAAAGCTTCCTTTACTGATTAATAGACTTCTGGCAATCAAACAGTCCAAAGTTTTACTGGCAGGACTGAACTCTTTTGCTCTTTATTGATGATCAGCCTTTCCAAAGAGTAATAGTAAAAGTAATTAGTTAGGCTTTTTAATAAATTACCCAGGGAAAAAATGTCTTTTTCACCAGCTCAGAGTTGTCAGTAAGCAAAATAATAAAATCAATTGGCAAGAAAAAGAGGTTCATTTCAAGATAAGTTTCAAAATGTTGTGGCATTTGTTGTGTTCCACATTTATTTTGAAAGGCTATGCAAAATGCTGATATTTTGCGTTATAAAATGTAATTGTTTAAAAACATGAAATGTTTTGGAAAACTTTAGCACAGACAATGTTTTAAATACACAAAGTATTGAATAGCAACATGAAATTTTTCAGCTAGGTAGGACAGGTGAAATACAGGACCAGACTAGAAAACAAGGGCTGCTGTAGCTTAAGCCAAAGTCATTTCAGATATTCTTGACCCCACTGAAGGTCTCTTTTCATCGCTGAAGGTTGGTGAGCCCATCCCTGTCTCCATTCTTTATCCACCACTGTCATGACCACTGCAAGCCTCTCTCTTATGAAGATGGGCTTGTACTAATACGCTGATTTGTAAATTGGGATATACACCAGCTGTCACTGTCACAGAGCTGCAACCTCCAGCAGAATGGGGCTAAATCCACCACTACGTGTCTGTCAGAGCTCTTAGGCTCAGCAGCACACTCATTAAAGCGTTTGTTCTTAAAAGAAGAACAGACTCCAGAATCCTTCTCCCTTTACCTGCCCCTCATCTCTTAGAAGAAAAGTTTAGCACCACCTGTGTAGCATGCTGACCCTCAGCCTGTCCATGTTCTCAGAGGATACCAAAGCCACTTCCCTCAGATCAAGCCCTCAGGAACTTTAAGCAGAAGGACATCTATTTTATGGTTCACGTGATCAAGGTATTAATTTGCTCAGCCTGGTTAATGCTGGGACATCTCTGGATGCACACACAAATGCTGCTGTAGTCATGGGCAAAACTTAAGTCAGACAGAGAGGTTTTTCTCTGGATATTGAGAGATTCCAGGGTTAAGCAATGTCCAAGCATGATTTTCAGGACCTTTTCAGGGCAATACTTTCACCTGGCTTCTAGCACCATCAGCAACAGCACATCGACAGTAGGAAATAAAACAGGACCAGGGCACAGGTCCCCACCGTACAGATCTACCCCAGGCAGCCCTACACAGCAGGAGAGTTGTGGATGGACATGCACAGCAGCAGGCAGACTATCCTCAGAGGATGAGTGCATCCAAGGTGGTTGGTCACTGCTTGCTGATGTAGCACCATTGCTCCACGGAGCAGTAGGCAAGTGAGAAAGCATCATGCAGAGGTGACCACAGACCAGGAAAGTCACTTGCTGTAACCCCAGCTGACTTCCCTCTGCTAGCCTGGGCGTCTGGTAAACTGGGATTGCCATCGGCTCCTCTTGTCCTCACTTCCAGGCAGAGTATCCAGCACATCAACCTGTCAGTAGGTTGAAAACCATGATCCTAAATCCATTCTTTAACAAGGCCTCCTTTCTCATTGCCTGAGCAAAGGCAGCCCTTACTGTGAGCCTAACCCAAGCCCTAGCGCAGCCAGTGCCATACTGTCCCCAAGTTGTTTGCGTGCCATTTCCCTGTTTGGGCATCAGAAGGCTGCCACGACCCACCGGGACACTTGCCCTGTGCTCAGTCTCCAGCCTCCAAAAGCTAAAACCTAGCTACAGCATCAGCCGTAATCTTACCCCATCGGCTGTAGGACAGAACATGGCAAGAAGTCCCAAACCTGATTCCTTGGGGCTTCTTCTAACTGGGGCCTTATTCTTGTTCAGTGAACTCAAGCACACCTCTTACACCCCACCCCTGCCCCTCCGAATCAACCTATGCTGATTTCCAAATCAGCTCCCTGTCTGTCCCAGCCCTTATTCCCATCAAATGTTCCATCATTGCAGCCCAAAAGCAAAAAGCTGCAGTTCCGTCCAAAACAAAATGTTACCTCTTCACATCAACTTCCAACAAACCAAATGCATCTAAACCATAGCCCTAATTCTTTACACATGCAGAAGGTGGCAAATCTGATCTAGCTGTCTTTCTCAACACTCAAGATACTGTGAGACTCCAGACTTACAACCCAAAAATAAATAACCAATAACTCAATATAGCAATTAGAAAATTATGTCTTAAATATTTATTTTATTTCCCTAACTCCTCACTTCTTCAACTGAAACATGTAATTAACTCTAACTACACATTATCCAAGGGAACTCCTATCAGCTCAAGAGGAAAATCAATCTAGGATATGTTCAACAAAACTGGGCATTTTTTCTGAGTACAAGACTTACCTCTATATTTAGACCACTGAAAAAACCTACTCCTGCAAAGCCAAATCAAACTGTACCTATTACTAGGAAAAAAGGTATTCTGCAAGCCCAAAATGCACAAATGCTAACCTGAGCCCTGGACAACAGGCCTTTTGTAGGTAGAGACTTAAAAAAATGCCCTGAGACCATGCCAGCACACACCCATAGCTTGGTGTAGCTGCCCTTTACACCAACCTGCTCCACTGGAGAAAAGGGCAACCCTTCTAGAAGAGACTCAGAGGAGCAGCCCCATGAGTTAGCCTGAACTCACGGTAGCCCAAGATAGCCATTTTTTCTAAAGCAACAACGTGTGTCAACAGCACTCTATCAAACCTCATTTCAGAAAATCTGGAGTCCAAAACATATAGCAATAAATTCAAAGCTTCCTCGGCCCTCAACCAAGAGCCCTAACATAAAAATTATTTCTACCTGCATTCCCCCGCCCCCATATTATGAAATACCAAACTAAACTCCCAAATAAGTCTTATTTTTTTCCAAATGCCTCCAAACATAAACACCTTCCAAAACATTCCCTACTTAGAAATCAGGCTGATCAAGGAATGAGACTGGGGATGAAATTAGGAATACAAACAAATAGTCAAGACTGTTGTATGTTCATTATGAAATAAATGAATGATCACCTCCCATCCAACAGGATTAAAAATTAGTGTCGGCAAAAACTGGGCCACCAAACCCGTAAAGGAATCCATGCTTCTTTGCAAAGTTGACATGGCAAGGGGATCCCAGCACAGCACATGACCCATGTTGAACTTAGGCCAAAACAGAGAGGAAAGAACCTCCTCTGGTATTGCCAAACCAAAATTCAGCTTGCTACCTCTGGCCGAGATCAGCATTTTTCCAAACACTTCCAGCCCTCTCCATCTCTCTTTGAGGCCACATGAGCTGGTGGCTCCTGGTGCAGGAGAGCCGAAGGCACTGGGGCTCGTGCATGGACCCCAGGCCAAGGCGAAGGTCTGCTTTCAGGCAGGGTCCCCACCACCATGGGAAGCCACTGCCCCAGTGCCAAGGACAGAGTGAAGGACAAGGGTACAGTGCCATAACCCAAAGGGATTGAGAATGCACCAGGGGTTGACCAGCAAGCTGATGCCTACAAAGGTCTCTGGACAAGCCTGAACTTGCTTTCTTGCGAGAATTCCCACACCAGCACCCTGTCCCATAGGGGGACAGTCATGCTGGGTCACGGGCTCATCCTGAGAATGTGGAGGCCTGGGGTGAGTTTCGAGGCCACGTGCATGTGGGGCCAAGGGCTCAAGGTGAAGTTTCAGACCCTGTGAAGCCCAGTGCAGGAAGGTGGCTGAGCTGGCAAGGGCTCACTGGACTGAATTGTAGGCAACTCTCCATGTTTGGCACCATGACATTTCAGCACTTGAGGCTATGCAGGATGCCTAGACCAGTATTAGGTTTGGCATAACTTTTCAGGACAGCATGAGTATGCAGGTTTAAAAAATGGGTTGTCCAGGACACACTGTGGGTTGCAGCATCGTAAAGACAGCACAGATGTTGCAGGGAACATGGCACAGGCTTTGCTTTGACTTCGCAGAGCCTTGGTATGGGGGTTTATCAGACTGGCTTTGCCTGAATTTGTCTAGACCTGCCCAGAGCTTTCCTTTTACTTGGTTTGACTTGTTGCTGTGACAGCCATTTTTCTAATAACCGGGTAGCTATGCCTAACTTGCTCTGCTTATACAGGTAACACACAACTGTTCTGTGTAGCGTGAAATATTTATGACCTTAGCAGAATGATGTAACGCAGACCTGCTGTGAGAGAGGAGGCCCTGAAGATGAGCTTGCAAGAGGTGCTGTAGGGGAGTATGGGCACAGGATGACGGAGACGGGGCATGGGATAATGCTGAGGGCTGCAGGGCTATAACCCACACACCAGTGATCAGCTAGAGAAGTACAGAGCTGGGAGTTGAACAAATCCCATCTTAGGAGTAAAAAAAAGTAACAAAAAGAATAAAGAAATAGAACTGTAGACCGATGAAGAAAGAACAAAGCACAAAAGGCTTTAGGAAACATGAATATGACCTTAAGTAGATCCTAGAGGAGGAAGAAGAAACCACCACCACCGTACTCCTCCCAGGGAAGGACTTGGGATGTCCTGTTGCCTCGCCATACCTGTTTCCCTGAAGGTATTGCCCCAGAGGAGCAGTGGAAGGGTAAGCGGGACACCAGGGGGAAAGGGTAGAGACTAGACAGTGCATGCATAACAGTTTTGACTGTATTATTACTGAGGCTTTCCATAAATAATAATATTCCTAATTTTTCCCCTCCTCCTTCCTGTTTTGAAAAACAAACACACAAATCGATCTGCATAAGAACAATAATTTTATTAGACTGCTAAGGCTTCAGTTATACTAAGACTAAATTCTCAGCATCCCTTGCCCTCCCCCCACAAGAAGATTTTGAATGTCACAAGGCTTGTACAAGCACAGATGTATTTAGGTGAAGGGTTGCTAGACTCTGGCTAAGGCTGGAGTCTAGAGTTTGGTTTAAGGCCAGGTTCATAGCTCAGATTTGAAGGGCTCTTCCAGAAAGCACAGAGCTTGGGCTCCAAAAGGTCTGTCAGGTGTGGCTGAGCTAAAACGATGTCATTCACTAAAATCCCTTCACATCTGCAGCTACATTTTTTCAGGCATCCCTAACTCTAACGAAAGCATCAATCCTTGTTGAGCGACTCTGAGCGGAGGCAGATCTCCATGACCCAGGCAGGCATCACCTGACAGTTTAACCTGACACCACCTTTTTTAACCTATCAGTTGCCTTGGTGTATCCCAAATTCCAGCTTCAGTCAGGTTGTGGGCAAGGATAATCGCTCGGGCTTGCATACGCCCGTGAGTAGGAGTAGGAGTAGAAGTAGGGGTAGGGGTAGGCTGGACGTGAGCCTAGCTGGTACCACCAGCACTCCTGCAGCTTCCCGCCTCCACTGCTGATGCTGCCTGAATTTGGGGGCCTGAAGCTTGGCAAAGGGTCATGCTGTGCCAACAGGAGGTGAAAAGGAGAGAGACTGCCCAGGGAGAGCCCAAGTCAGTTCACTGTCCCTTGGGCTTCATGCTATCTAGTGTCTCTGGACTTGGCTTAGGTCTTGGGGAATGCATTACTCTGAACACTTTTACTTCCAGTTTGGACACTGGACCATGACAATGGCTCTTAGGCAACAGAAATAGTTAATTAAGCAGCGGACCTCTGAATGGAGTTGTCCTGCAACAGGGTTCATTTAACTCTTTTGCCTTGGCCTCTGTCCCGGGACTGTTGCCTCCACACGGTCCAGAAGGACACAGTCAAAGTTCAAGTAAACAAAAGATTATTGGTCTGCTTGGGCAACTGGGAAGAAGAGGAAAGATAAATTAAACTGCCCAGATAACCATAAAAAGATTGATTGTTGTTGCTAGTGCAGGGCAATGATAGAGAGAGGGTAAGAGGTTTATCCAAGTTTTGCACTGACAAAAGATAGAAAAACCATCAAGAACAAAGCCTTTCCCACTCGTATTTATATGAAAATTATTTTCTACACATAGACACTGAGTTAAAAAATACTGAATGAGTAGGAAGGAAAAGCTTTTTATCATTTCTCCTCTTTTTTAAAAGAAATCAAAACCAAATGTAGAACTTGCTTACTTCAAAAAAAAAAAAAGACCTTATATTCTGTCTGTAAACTTCATATTTACAAATAATTTACTAAGACTAAAAAATATCTTGACCTATCATTACACTGAAAAAAAATATATCTTAAGGGGTCTTTTCCATTTTCTTTCATCTTTGGACATTTTAGTAAATGGTGATTTTTACAGAAGAAAAGACAACACTACTCTCATTCAAGATGTCAGCTTCATTATGTCTCTCCAGTTAAGCCCGCAGCCTGACATAACTATATTCCTCAGCACCGTAGAAAACCTTTTTGACGGTTAATCGACTTAACAAGATTCCTGCAAGGATCCCAGGATAAGCTGTTCCCTTAACGCAACTTTATGATGCCTGGCTTCTAAGGCCGCTGAATTTCTTTTCGTTAACGTGCACTTGCGTGACACAGCTGATCCTGGCATACCTTCAAAAGAAACTCCTCAACAACCTCTCACCAACCCCCCGAGAAATGTTTGCTCTGAGAGCTTAGCAGTCTTCAGAGGTGCCTGTGAAAGGAGTCCTGCAAATAAAGCCATACTAACAGAAAAGAAAGAATTATGGAAACACAATAGGCAGCCCTAAAACATCACCTTTATGACCCAACTCTTCTACAGCCAGACATTTGTTTAAAAACCCTGAGTTGCAGCTAATTAAATCCTTGGCCACAGAGGGAGTCTGCAAGTGCCTTCAGCCAGCAAGCCAGCACTGGCAAGCTGTGAGAAAACACACACAAATACAAAACCTCCTCTTCTGTGGTGGGTGTGCAGCATTTCTTCCTCCTCTGAACCGTAAAAAAAAAAAAAAAAAAAATCCACTAAGAACGAAGGAATCGTCCAAAAACTCCCCTGGGCACAGACCAAACCCCTCCATGACTCCAAGCCCTGTTATTTCAGCAAGGTCAGTGGGAATTAGCCTGAACTTATGGTCAAGCAGCATTTAGCCCAACATGGGGTTTTTTAAAAGGCACCGAGTTTTCTTCTCCCTCTGCCTAACTTTCAATTAAAAGCATAATAAAACTGGGGGATTGGGACTGAGTGGGATATTTATAGTGATCCCCCAGCTGCCCCTGCCTGTGATAAGTTCTGTATCACCCACGCTGGGGAGGGAAAAGCTTTGAAGGAAGAAAACACAGCAGCGGCACTTAGAAAAGCTAGGTAAGCCCATATGGTACATATTTCTGTAATTTTATCTTGACAAGGAAAAAAAATTAATAGATCACCTCAACCTCTTAGAAAACTTTTTGTTCCTCACTGGTTGTGTTGTCTGGCAACAGAGCAGCGCTGTGTTTGGGCTGAGACCTTTGTCTCAGCTGTATTTTGGCACAGCTACAAAATCCAGACACTGGTTTTGCCCCACAAAAGGCAGCATTAAGGACTCAAGAGAGAAGGTGAAGAGAGCTACTCATTCTTAGGTAAAAATTTGAAAAGAAGTATTCAAAAAGAAAAGGATTTTTCAGTGCTCAGTTCTTATGGATGAGCGGATGAGCCTGAGAATTGATTGGTTTGGGGTTTTTTTATGAGAGCTTTCCCTTTTTCAGTTGTTAACATATATCTACATATAAGCAGCTAGATAAACAATTATGAAGATATCTAGGACCTTTCAGCAGCACAGAACAATATTCCAACCAAGTTTTGGCATTAAGCAACCTTAAGATTTACCTTAGCTCAGTAAATCTGTTTACTTTGTACTCACGTTTCTAATAAATACTGTGCCTCTGAGAAGCACAGCTACCTCAGCACTAGGTTGCAAGAGGCTTGGAGTACAGATGGAACAAGGAGGTGAAGTTGGCCTTGCTTTACCAACAACCAGGCCTCTGGTGAATGCAGCCTCACTGGTACAAAGCATCTTTAAACCAAGGCAACAGTGCCCATTTTAGCTGGATCAGCATGGTCAATGCAACGTAGCATTGCCAAAATGCTCTGGAGTAAGGATACCCTCTGACATCTGAGGATGCTTTGGCAGCCAGAGTGCGGTGGTATAGTGGAGCACAGGAGCTGCAACATGTGAGGGGCAGGGCAGGGAGGCTGTCACCACCCAAAGATAACTCGAGAAATCCTTTGCTTTTGACAATTGGGACCAGTGAAGTGTTGCAGGACATTCAGCAGGTGGCATAAGAAAGCAACTCTTATTGAGACGGAGTTTTCAGGCCCATGTACTCTGCCTTTGATGCCCACTGCCTGGAGCAAACCATACTTTCATTTTACCAATCAAAACTTGTTGAACTTGCACTTACCTTCTTTATTCTTTTCTACTGTCAACAATGTAAAGAGCCCTGATAAGTCCCATACACTGTTTCTACTTTACTATGATATTTCTAATTTCTGAACTGCTTGGTGATGTGGTAACTCACGGTATCATTAGAAACTGGAGGGACTTTTGCATGCCAACTTCAGTATTTGGAGTACTACAGTTAAAAAAAACCCACAATGTAATATGTTGGTGAACCTCTCATTTGTCTTTTGGAGAGGAAATCAAATCAAGTTCTGACCTTGTGAAGTCATTGAACATACCCTATGAAATGTTTATTACCAGGGTACAGATATGAAATGCCTGCACTCTGGCTTGGGCATGCTAAATTGTAATAATAAGACTCAAACTATTTAATGAAATGGAGTATCTCCTTCACCAATGTCTTAGCCACTTAAACAAAAGCCACTAAAACTTATTTTGATACTATTTTCTATTTATATTGTTTCTAATGCAACACATTGATAAAGATAAAGCTTATTCTGTTATACTTGTAGGAGACAAAATTTGTCTTATGCTGGGCAGCTGCTTGAACTAATTTGTTGTCTACACATGGCTGATTTATGCAACAAGATGCTAAAAAATATGTATGCCTAAGCAAACATGTTTCTGGAAGAAGGCTATCCTTATCCCACAGCATTTTGGCAGCACTTTGTTGCATAGACTGAGTTGATCCCTCTAAAATGGACACTGTTGCCTCAGTTTAAAGTTTATTGAAAGTTTTAAATAAAAAAGAAAGGATTTTTATGATATAGCAATCTAATTTCTGTGGAAATCCTCTTTTCTTCATGACATTCCTGGTCACTGATCTCCAAAGGTAACATCACAACCAGGATATGATCAATAAATCTCAGAACCCATAACACTTATATGATGCTTTAAAAACCTGGAAGTCCTTTTTTATTGTGTTTTAAAAAACAAGTATTAAGGTAAATTTAGCCACCTTCTAGTAGCATCGTATGAGTGAATTCAAAATGAGATTATTAAGGAAAGGTTTACCCTAAAGACAGAATGACTAGAGTGCCATATGCCAGAAGAAATAGCATGCTGAGCAACATACGTACTCCCCTTGCTTACTTTTAAATAACACTCCATAGCACAACACACAACCGCATTTCATCACAATGTTCACATCCAGTGTCTCATTTTGTGCTCAGTTTCAAGACAAAGTCTGTAGTCTTAATTCATTCCATACTTCAGATTTTTAATTGTTCTGGTAGTTTACATAGTAAACAAAAAATCTAACACTGACATGTATAAATTTGTATTTATAAGGGAATTTAGACTCATCCACTTGCCTGCAAGCCCCATTACTGATATCCTTTTCAGCAGCGTTACTGGAACTACTAAGTACTCCAAACAAGATCAGAGTCTATTTGTACTAGGTATTTTACACACGAGACTGAAGTCCCTGCACCAATGGGTTTAAAATATGTGGATTTTTAAAGTACAAAAGGAATGTAGTTTGGTGATTTGTTATTAAGGTTCCCACGTGGAAGTGTGTGACAAGTCTGGAGCTGTGTTCTCGTACTTCATGCAAACCAGAAGCCAGGCCCAGCAGAAACCAGTAAGGTCATGCCTGCGGGAATGATGCAGATGCATCCAAGCTTGCTCTAAACTAGGCCAGAGTTCGCCCAGGCTGCAAAACTTTGTCCAAGAACCAGGGTAAATATCCAAGCAGTTCATCTGTTCCAGTAGAAAAAACAATGCTGGATTCATAGTGGTGAGAAGAGAGCGGGACTCTCTGTAGCCTAGCAGTTAGGGCACAGAGCTCAGAAGGAAAATCCCCCATGATAGTCCTTGTTTCACAGGCTATTTCTGTGTTCCCCGGTGACTGTTCCTGCTCTTCCTCACCTGCTGACACTTATTTGCAGACACCAACTTACTGTACGAAAAAGCATGATTTGTTGTGAAGAGTCTGATGATGTGTCTCATATGTGATCCCAGACACCATCCTGGATCAAGACTCTCATGGGACCCTGAAGCAGGAAGGTCTTGTTTGCACAGACTCACCCATTTACTAGATGTCAAGCTTCTCAAGCACGTGATGACATATCCTTCAGCAAAGGCACAATAAATTATCTTGCATGCAACTAAGAGCAGCCCACCACCAGGCGCTGCCTGGGAGTAGCTAGCTAGCTTTAAATCTACACATCCTAGCTTGTATTCTAGTAACTTGTTCGCCCATATCCTCAGGTCTGAAGATCTCCTCACCGTGACAGCAAAGGATATAATAACCTGTATTACTGAAATGTCTTTGTTACTCCAACAGAGTGAAAAAGTAGTTCTACAGAATCACCTAAAAGTAGAACAAGGTTTTCTCATTCTAATCCCAGAAGCTGTGACTGCTCAAATACCAGCCTCCCTTTATTATTCATAAATTGCTTGTCCTCCTCAGACTGATGCAGACAATGTTACCCACTGCAACACTGCTCTGAAAATGGATCCGAATAAATAGAACTTGGGAGTCCATTCAGTTTACAAACGAAAGGGTATATTTGCTTGTTTCCAGTTACCAGCCCACCACCCTGCGGGCTTCTGAGCAGGCTAAGCTCTTCTTTCATGTCCACCCTCCACACCTATGTAGACGACAGACCCATCATGTTCTTATGGATATCCCTGCAAGCCATGTTAAGACCGGATGAGTGATACTAAAAGCATCAACTGTCTTCAGAAATCTGTGACAACTGAATGTGACAGGAGAATGATCTTTCCTTATTTTCAGGAAGTCATTCAGGAAAGCACTCCTCTTGCTTGGCTTACCTTTTTCTCTCTAACCAGCGTCCTCCTAGACCTTGAAGCATTTTCCAGAACACATTCTATTTAAAGCAACATTTTCCCACAGCTGACAGGTAAAACCCTTGTAATTTCAAACAATACAAGGACGCATTTATCCAGGACCTAAGTAGGTGGAACTCCAGAGATAGTGAGGAGTGCTCTCGCCCTGCAACAGGCTCAGTTGATCAGCTTTATCCATAGACCAGGGTCTATCAAAAAAGGCAAAATTTCTGTGGTAAAAGTTCTGTGGAACTGGGTACAGTTCCTGGACTCTGAGAGTATGCATGAGTTCTGTGGTGTTCTGTGCGGAGATACCAAAAAAACCTTCCCTAAGGTTTTCCTGTGCGTAACTCTTCTTGCCTGGCAGCACTGCTTTCTTCTCAGTGAACAGACCTGACGGCTCTTGGCAGTATGCGGTCTGCCTGAGTGCAGTAAAATGTGAGACATAGGCACAGAAATTATACTACACAGGGTAAAAGTCAAAATCTATTCCTTGCACGTGAAACCCTGCAGCGCAATCGAGTCCATTCTGAGCTTTGTTTCAGCAGCTATCAATATAGAGCAGCAGTCGCATTGTTATGTCCCCAGTTTTAGAAAGCTGGCAAAGAAAACGTCAAGGATTGTTTTATGCACACTCTTACATGTAAGAAGATTAGGAACAAGTCTAACTAGTTTTCAGAAAGAACAGAAAATCCAGCATTAATCATCTACTGAGATCCAGTGTTCCAACATCCCTCATTAATTCATGTGCTTGTCGGCCCACCTACTTATAAACTCAAATATTTCATCACATAACGAATTAATCATAAGAAGGAATGTAACGTAGTACAAAAAGAAAGTAAAATTCAAATATATGATCCATTAGTTACTGGCTTCACCTCAGATCTGGTCAGGCATTAGACCTAAGGAACATGAGTTTCCTCCCACTCCTTGTTCCTTCTATGCCATTTCTGAAATCCTTTCCTATACTCGTCAGAAAATGCTGTAATGCTATTAATGTTCTATATATTTTGTATGACACTTTAATACAGCTCATTCATTCTGAGTCTCAGCTAATAATATTCATCGCCAGTCTTACACAAAATACAGTAAGCTTTGCTCAAAATGACCAAGAATTCATAAGCATACATTTACCCGCAGTAGTCAAACCTTGAGAAAATACAAACAATAGCACCTTCCCATTTTTTATCTCTGAAGACAATTTGTGATCAGCTACAATTTGCCTAGCTTTTACCCCCTTGCCAGCTTCTCTATAGCATTCTGCAAGATCCTGACTGCAGCACAGCATTCAGAAATAGAGAAAGGCATTGGACCAGTGTGCCGAAGCAAGGGAGCCAGAAAAAAGGGACAGCATACTATTTTTCCTCATCCTAGCAGAGGGAGCAAGTGAACAAGTTGTGCTGGCTTTACTCCATAGACACCAAGAGGAAGCCAAGGCCGTCTCCATTTAAGGGAGCTCTTTGCCACTATGCATTCTTGTAAAACACAGAGAATAGGCAAATGAAGGCCAAAATAATTTAAGGCAGTATAAACATTGTGACATCGTACAAGTAGACAACATAAGACAACATCTGATTTAGTGTCAACCACCAAAACCAGCCTCTCCAAACAAAAGTTAGTATTAAAGTTAATTGCCAGACAATTAGAGCAAGTACCTTCAGACCAGATCTGAGAACAAAAGATTTTGTTCAGAGAAGAAAGCAGACTATTCTTTTCTTTTTGCTGTCACACTGTAAAAACATCGATTACCCTTAATTCACCTGACTAGTTTTTCAATAGCATAGTCATTCATTCCTCACCACACCCATATATTTTTTCTCTTCTTCTCATTCACAATCAAAAGCTAACATCACATAAAGTCCTGTATGACGCCCTATGGAAAGCAGCTCTAACCTTATGGTACTAAAAAGGAAAATTGTAAGCCTGATCAATTCCTTAGTTTATGGTTTTATCAGTTTACATTTAAAAACATGGCACTGAGGAACAACTTAAAACAGCACTGGTGGAAGGGAATGTGATCAGACAGGGAACAAGCTATACACATCTACGTTAGTGTTCAAGGCCAAGTTGGATGGGGCTTTGGGCAACCTGGTCTAGTGGAGGGTGTCGCTGCCCATGGCAGGGGGGTTGGAACTAGAAGATCTTTGAGATCCCTTCCAACCCAAACCATTCTATGACACATTAGCATTTTAACTTGTATCAGTTTTTGAAGCATCAGCCTACTCATCTCCACTCACTGCAGTTTTGGTTCACATTGTGGAAATTCCCTGCACATGCCAAATCAACTGCTTTTAGACAGGACTGAGCTGGCACAAGTACTCCAGAGGGTTGCATAAATAAATATCTAGTTCATAGGACCCAAACAGAGCCATACCATACTAAAACTCCTGAAACATACACAGCATGAGAAGGAAAAAAGGCCTTGCATAGTGAATGTTTTGCCTTATGGATCTGCTTTGAATGAACTACCATGTCAGCTTATGCAGACACAATCATCCCTGTCTGAAATTCTTGCAAGAAGAGATATGAAAGGTTAAAGCTTTTTCTGAAGTTGCCAGGTTGGTGTTGTGGGGTTTTTTTGCCTCACCTAGACATGTGAGCTTAAGTGTTAATCAAAAACACTAATGGAAAGTTCAGTACTTGAAACTTGATTTATGAGTCTAAATACCAACTCAGAGTTAATATATCCTTTTTAAAGGTTATCAGTAAAACAAGTCAAGAAAGCCTGAATTTTTAAACTCAGCTTCACCACATTCAGAGGAAAAGCTAGGGCAAAACCAGGACAAAATAAGTTAGTGCTAGACACAATCCCAAACACTGTCATTTATAATGCAGGATAAAATTTCCAAGGTAAAGAAGTTGATGGAATCTACTGCAAGTACACACGTATCTGTAAACCAAGTTGCACAGAACACATGAATACAAATGTAGGATATAAACACTTTCACAGTTGAAGCTATATGAGAGATCTCATTTGCTGTAACAATAATTCCTTATTGTGGGATTCCTTTTGTGGGAATTTTTTTTTATTTTTATAAAGCCTATATTTACCTTGTACTGTCTTTCAATTTGATTTGACTTGACACAGGACCTACACTGCATGTACCTTCCCTACTGCTGCCAAGAGGCAGTCCTTGGAATACTGTTTCAAGTCCTGATGAACATCAGGGACGCAAAGCTTGCAGGGCCAAACCACTGCTAAGTCACTAGTTGGTGTTGAGAGCACAGATAAACATTTTCATCATCATGACAACTGCTCCATAACACTTTCCCACTTTTCACATGTAACTTCCCTGCAGAAGGAACATACTTAACTTTCAGCATGCATCAAGCAAATATATCTCAGTGTCCCAATATGGGAGAGCCTCCCTTCCAAGGCCTTCAAAAAAGTTCAAAATGAATGTATTTGAGCCAGCAAGAGTACACAATTAAACTTTTATTCATGATCATTTACATATGACTAAAGATGTTTATCACAAAATGCAAACTTTGTTATCTTGTATTTAGCAGTGAAAATAGTCATCTCTTTGTAGTAAAGCACCAAGGAGCACATCACAGAACAGTCAGAAACAGATTCCATGGATCAGTTTTTCCCCCTCACAATGCACATGACAAAGTTGAAGATTTTATAAAAGTCTAGAAGTTCCAGAACAAATTCTAGAGTCACCTGAGTGCTTGACAGGAACAGTATTATTTAGTAGCAGTTAGTTTTTTCTGCCTTTTTTGCATAGAAGAACTACTTTCCACAAAACTGAGACAGGCATAATTGGGCCAAACATTGAATTTCTTATTTCACCTGAATTTTTCAATGGAAGCCAAACAGAACAGTGTGCTAGTAGGAGTATCTACAATAACTGTAAGAGCAAACACCAAAAAGAAAGTGAAAAAAAATCAGCTCATTATAGACTGATTGGTAGGGCCCAACAGCTTATAGGCATCTATACCTACTACTCCACTCAGCTTTTTCCATAACATTTCATTAGCATTTCATTCAAACATACTACATGAAGACAACATGATTTTTTAAGTTGTGTACATGGACAAATACATGTACACAGTTTTGGTAGTCATTTAAAGCTGTAAAATTTATATGTAAATAGAGTCCTATGGACTCCATTACAGATTAAAAAGAAATAACCAGAATCAGTGTTACATACAAAACAATATTTTAACACAGAAACCAATACAGTTATCAAATAATTCATTAGAGAATAAAATTGTTATACAAAAAGAGAAATGCTGCCTTTTTATCACTTCAGAACAGCAAATAAGAAGGCAACATTAAGAAAAGTGCACAGCAGAAAAGAATTGTTCAGTTTTCTGAAAAAGTTGAATTCTTCAGACATCAGGCTTTTGTCCAGAAACACATTGGGTTAGGATTGCTTATATTCTCTCCCAGATCAGTCTCTTCTTGCATAAGTTCTCAGTAAGGCGCTTACTCTGACATGTAGGAACGATACAACAGGGCCACAATAATTGCTGCTATTGCCGGGATCACCCAGTTGGACCATGAACTAGAATGAAGTTTTTGAAACGGCAGTTTAGGAAGTGACAACTAGCAAGTTTAAAGAGAAAAGTCATTGCTTAAAGAAATCCTTCCTCCCAACTCCAACAAATACTTCAAAGTTAGGGCAACAGACCATCTGGTCTGGCCAGTAATACTCTAGCCAAGTAAAAAAAGCTCGTACTGTTAAGGCTTTGTACTAGAGCTTACAAGAAATTTGTTTACTACAGAAGAGTACAACTCCAGACATGTTTAGAGTCACGCCATGCTGCCCAGAATATCATTAATTCAAAAGCCATTTAAGTAGTAGCAGCATCACATGACTCTTTCAAGCACCCAAGCTCTCCACTCAGAGGGGCATGGAAAAGTCCTCTGAGGTTTCAGCAACAGGCAATTGTCAGTGGGATATAACTTCATAAAGTTTGATTTAGTGGCGTTCCAAAGTGCAATTTCCCCCTCCCAAGTCTAACAGATTTTCCTTCTTACAGGCACAATCCTTCTATTTCCCTTAGATGCAACAGCTGTAGCAAATTTTAAAAGTGATGAATCCATGTCAGTAAAAAAGTCATCAATAGCATCAAGTGTCTTCTATTCACCTAGGAGTCTCCAGAAACAAAGGCTTGTGCAACATAAACCATTTGGTAGATACCAATACATATCAATGTAAGAAAAAATCTAGCTAGTAAGCTAACATGCTGGTAAAGCAGTACATAGATGCCAACTTGCACTTTACATAGAACAGAAATCTTCATGCACCATCCTCTGACATCTAAGCTTCCAGCAGCTAGAATCTACTCAGCTTTCTAAGTTTCAGAAACATAATCATGAGGAACTTCAAGTTAGACATCAGGGGTCATACTATACCTGGAATTAGACTGAACGGTGGTAATAAGAGTTTCCTGGAAAGCAAAGCATAAGAAGATATTTACATCAGACAGACACCCCTCTACATCTTAACCAGCCCCTTGATTTCTCAAAACTCATTAAGCAGGACTAATTTAAAAACAACTCAGTGCATTGCATTTGGAAAGCATTTTCTTAGAATTCCTATAACATACTGTTGTATTAGAAGCTAGCTAACACCAGTTTCTGTGGTCAACACTGCATCAAAAGTTATTAAAAAAATAATCACAAGGATTTTTACTGCAAGTTTTCCCATGAAGCCAACTTCAACCTGAGGTTACATTTGAAAAGTTTTAGTTGCCTAAAAGAAAGATCCCTTACTTGCCTAAAATCTAGTTGAAAAGATTGAATATATAAATATTTCTTATATAGACCCTACATGAAGAAAGCTACTAATTTACATCCACAAAGTTTAAACTCAGTTTTTTAGTATGGCACTCCAGATTGCATAAGAATCAGTCAAATTATAATAATTGTTTCTGATATTAATTTGGACTTCTTATTCAGTTTCCATAGAAAAAGAAGCACTACAAGATAAAATCCCAGTTAGGTATACATGCACAATTTATATGAAGACTTATGATTTGAATACTAATTGCACATGGCCCTACGTGCATTTAAAAGATCCAAGCATTAAAACTGCACTTAAATTTAGTGGTACAAGATCCATCACTGAAAAATGAATTGCCTCAGTATCAGAATATTTGCAGTTCCTGACATGCTCTCATAGGTTCAAAGAGGCTACTTTTTCAAGTTCCCAAATCATCAGTGGTTTACATGTGACAAATACCATGTTTAAAAGAGCAAGACTCAGGTGATTACATCTATATTGGTTTTGTGAACACCTCCATGAAAAATTAATCCCAAAGCCAGACAGCATGGCACAGCTTGTTGCCCACACCATCCAGGCTTACACCACCTGCAATAGACCTGCCACATCCAGTGCTGCGGAATTGATCCACACACACCAAGACAGTAAGAAGAATATGGCCCAGCTCATCAAAACCTGTTTTTAAACTGTATGACACTGGATATGTGCACTGAGGGTACTTTAAATGCAGTGCAAGGGTGAGAAGGACACTTGAAAGCACAAGGCCTTCTGACAGCTCCTATAGAGCCAGGGCACAGGGGCTAACCTGTCACATCACACACCCAGAGTGCGATGCAAAGTGAAACTGCCTTATCAGCTCGGCCCACATGTCCTGCTGGAGGAAAGTGCTCCAGCTTCCTTCTGGAATGATGGCACACACACATGTACCATAGATAACTATGAACAGCACTAAAACAAGGGAATAAGCCAAACAGGAGTGTAGTAAAGAGTCATTTGGATACATCTCTGCTCCCAGCTGAGCGCCAAACTAATATTCTAAGTAAGTACTTCATGTTAGTAAGTTTCTGTGAGCTTAATGAGGGGATTGTTGTATACTACAACTTGCACTGGGCAGTCTGTTTCTCAGTTGCATTTATGGTTGCTGCTCTTACAGCTTGTGTAAATTGCCCTGAATTTCAAAAGAAATCTGAATAGCAGCTGTTATTCTTTGTGGGAAGAAGCTCTGAGTTCCAGTCACTACTTCATTTCTTATTTTTATTAGTATACTAGTTCCAGTCCTTGATTAATAATAAAATTAATAATTGCTACAGCAAACATTTTAGTGTCTATATATTTTTATTACTTCCTTTAACTTATTCATGTTATTGGAAGATGTGATTGTTTCTTAAAAGCAATATCTCAAACAGCAAGCATAGGACCCTATTCCTACTACACTTCATTTAAAAATAATCTTCAACTATTTCCTAAGTGCACTGCTCTACTGTTAAGCCAGCTCAGAGCAAACATCCTCTACACACAAAGCAGCAGCAACTGTACACATTAATCCCTGATGCACCTGCTCCTTTAAGGGACATCTGAATTTTATGAGTTTGATAGTTGAGGGCCAACACAACTTTATTCTATTAAAGACTAAAAAAAATTAGAAAATAGGTGTAATACTGCAATGATAGGACACTCAGCAAGATCTACTGAAAGAGTCAGGAAACAAACAGTATTTTTACCTTGAAAAAGGTTCACAACTGCAAATTAACTGATCTATAATACAGCAATCAAATGCCTCTACATTCTCTATCTGCTAGTGTTACCAATATATTAAGCATCACAATTTCCCCCCCACTCCCCCAAACATTTACTAATTTAATCCATTCTGTCTATAAACTGACTACTAGAAAGCCATTGATTCTAGACTCACCTTTTTGCTATAGTGTAATGTCATCACACTTAGTAACATCTTGGTTCAAAACCACACAAAATAAAGAAAAGAACAGCTAACAGGAAGAATAAGTTGAACCCAGATCAACAGGTTTAAGAGACCTGAAACACTACACTTAAGCCAAATTATTATTGCCTTTGGCAGTACACCATTACCAGCCCTAATACCTAGAAGAAACAATGTGGCATTTCAAGAAACATACTTACTGTTGGTTTCTGAAGCTTGCTTCTATCATCCTGCAAGAAAACAAGCAAAAAACCCCAACATTTAGACAAAAGGCCAAAGCATTCAAATAACATTTATCACTAAATTCACTTTGCAATTTTAGTCTGTTAATGTGTACCTAGGAAACAGACTTGCAAAAGAGCAGATGTCAGTGTATGATTTTGAGCTATCATAAACAAGATCACTTCCGTAATATTCCCAGTACACAATACAGAAGTGAAACCCAAGTCTCCAACATATGTTATTATATTTTGTGCCCATGCTCTTGCATTTCCTTTGTCTCTAAACAGTACACATAACCTTAGCTTATACACTGATTACATATTATTAGTTTACTTCTACCTAGTCAACTTGTATTTTCAGGCAGTCATCTAACTGGTTTTGGTCCAATGTTCAGTACAAAGGTCCCAAATGCTATGGATCTTTCATCAACTCATCAAGCCTTAATTGAAAGAGTCACATTCATTACAAAAAAGCCCAACAGTATATAATCTTGACCACACTGTACTCGTACATTAAACTATCAAGCGGGTTGTTTCATATCAAATGAAAACAGGCACTTATCAAACAAGGAAAAGCTGGACTGGTAGCCAGGTTAAGAACAACTTTACTGGCATTAGCTGCCATCTGAAATAGATGACAAGCCTGAAAGGTTACAAGTGTACATCACAGCTGAATTATTTTGTATTAGGAGAAGCTAGACTATTAATATGTATCAAGAGACAGCTAGAAGATCAGGAATCTTACTGTTAAATATGCTACTCAAGACAGTGATATCTACCTCGAATGCAAGACAAAACATACACAAAACAGATATAAGAGGAAAAGAGAAGAGGCAGGGATGGGCAGTAAAGCAGATGGGCACACTAGCGAGTCTCTAACAAGTGGTTTTCAACTATTAAGATGCAGGACAACTTAAATAAGGCATATCTGAAGGAAGGCAAGACAGCAGCTCTGTAGCTAGAAATAAATCCTCCAAAGCCTGAGGCAGCAGCAAGGTGCTTGTTAAAAGTACAGAAATGGCAAGGACAGATTAGAAAAGAGGAAGTCACAGATGATCAAGTGGGAACTGATCATAAACAACCCTGACAACTACAAGTAGGGAACACTGATACAGCACAAAATGGGGGGACGCAGAGAAGGGGAAGACAGAGCAAACTAGAAGATGCTTAGAGTAGCCATTTTCTAAACCTACATATGAAGAGCCAGGATTGTACTTTTAGGTCCAGATGGAAGCCTAGTGTATATATTTACAATGATGAAAGAATGAAAGCAGCTGTTAGTAATCACTCTACATATAGACATAAAAAAGGTCTAGAGATTCTGACATAGCACCTTCAGGGCTATAAAGTCGCATAATAAAGCTCACATGGTACAATAGAAGTGGCATGATTCCATATTCAGTTTATTCGATGTAAAATATTTCAAAGCAGCAAAATTTTAGATGTGACCACCTTTATGCTACACTAATCAAATCCCTTCACATTCAGGGAACCTATCTCCAGCCCTCATCCATCCACAAACAGCTGGAGGGCTGGCATCCAACCAAACTAGTAGCTCTACTTCATTTTGAAGTAAATTACCAGATAAGTAACTAGATACAAAAACACTTTTAGTAAACAGCAAGTACTGGTACTCTCACATACTCACCGGATGAAGTTCCCCAACAATAAAGGTTTCTGACAGTGTCCTTGCATCTGTGGAATGGCCAACATCTTCGAAGTTCTCGGTAGCATCTCCCCCAGCTTGCTCCCTGAGGACCTCTTCACCACCTGGGTGCTGCAATTTTTAACAAGTTTGAATTTGTACTGAAAATCATTCCACATTGTAGAAATTCTTTATTTCTACATTTCTAAAAATAAAAAATTGTCATTGCAAAATCAGCTGCTTGACTTCTTAGAGCAAACATAAACCTCTCTAAATAACTAGAGAACTTTATGTATTCTCTGAAGCCAAATCCAAGGAAGCTAAATCTCTACTCCATCAGCAACAGATCAGTAAGAGGAGTTACCCTTACCAACCAGCATTTTAAGGGAATCGGTCAGTCTTAACAGCCCAAACTATTACCTAAAGTTATATACCATGTTCTCAATTCTGCAGGATATGTGTATTTTTATCCAAACAAGGCTTTATACAGCAAAAGGATAAAAGCCAAAACATGTAAGTTGCAGCAAAAACATTGCAGGTAGATAGAAAAAGAGTCATTCACAAGAACAATCAAGTACTGAAACAAGTTGGCAAGGGAGCACACGATCTCCAACCTTTGTGGTTGCCTAGACAAGACGCTAAGGAACCTGACCTTCAAGTTAATCCTAGTTTGAGCTGGTGGTTGGGCCAGAGAACCTTCAGGGCTCCTTTCCAAAATAATTTATTGTATGATTATCTAGTAAGCCACCTACTTTGCTATTGTCTTGTATGAGCTTTCAGTTGTGCTTAAGCAGTTCCAATTTGGTTTTAGCAGACTACAGAATCCCAGAACCATATTGCTGATAAAACCCTCAAGATGGTAGAAAAGTCATCTCACAGTGTCTCCTAATACCTCAATCCATCACCATGCCCTTAACCTAAATCCCTGTTCTCCATTGACTTTTATTCTTCCCCAGGATGCACTTTTGGGATTGCATGCAGTTCCGCATTTCCATCCATCAAATAATTCTGTATGTGCTGCAAGATACATCACAACTTCTAGTTCAGTGAATTTTCTCAGCTTCAAGTGGCTCATTTATATAACAGGTAAGTAACATGCAATAAAAATTCACCACTCAACTTTTCAGTAGGAAACTACTACATAAATACCAGGAATGATTGGGTAAGCAAGCTGAAAACACTTTATTACTACTGCCTTGGATTAAGGCAACCATGAAATAAGTTCTAATACTTTACCAGTGACAGAGGAAAGAAGGCTTTGGGGCCTCAATTCTGTTTTTAATGCTCCTGACTACAGGATCTAAGATTATGAAAATAGGCTAAAGTTCTACTATTTAAGGTCATCTTACCTGGAGTATTGCTGAACAGAAGGGCTATGCTTAGGCAGCAGATGAAAGAAATGGCATTAACAATTCCACTACTCTAGGCAATTCAGGTTAGCATTTACTTCAAATCCACCACATTAACCTCCTATCAATCCTTCTCTTCCAACAAAAACAAGACTTGTTCATATAGCTCAGGAAGACACTGTGACTACCAGGTTTCAGCAGTACCAGAACTCCAAAACTTGAACCTTTGCATTAAAGGCAGGCATTTATTTTAATAGATTAAGAAAGTTGGTTTTAAAAAAACCCAAAACCAATCTGACACTTTTTAAAGAGCCAAGATACCACAGCTAAAAGGGTAAGGGATCCATAGCATGACTAAGCAAAAGCAAGATTAAGCAACTGATGTAGAGATTAGGCAGAGCAGTTGAGCCAAAAAAGGTTAAGAGAGTGCATGCAGAGTAAAGATTATGCAAGTAGACGTGCAAACTAAAATCCTGCCCTTGAATGCATTCTGATAAGTATTCAGGGAGAGGACTGAACAAAAGTTGAGGGATCATGTTCAGTACCTTGAAATGTATAATACATTTAAGGAGCTGGACTCGGGTCTAACAGGGTTACCCAGATATTGCCACAACTAAGTCTTCAAAGAATTCCTTCAGCAACATGGGGGTTGATTTTTTTTTTTTTCAATACCATGCTCAAGAATTGCATTCCCCAAAATAGAAAAATATATGTGGCATCTTCAGCAGAAGAGGCAGAACTCCTTGAAAACATGCTTACCAAACAAGACATCAACAAGTAGCAAAAAGCACCAAAGTTAAACTACCTATGAAACACTAGTAGCTTGAATAGCATGCTGTATCATTATGCATTGCAATGAATCTAAACACTACTGTACAAATAAATAAAACACTAGTTACTCCAGCAAGTTGTCAAGATCACATGGTTTACACTAGTTCCCCCCAAAAAATCCACCAGCCAAACCACTGGTAACTACCAGTATAACTACATCTACATAAAAACTATTTCAGAGTACTTTAAGAAACTACCTGCAGGTTGCTGACTACAGAATGTTCATGTACTAAATTGTTCCCAAATCTCCCCCTTGTGCCACTACAAAGCAATTAGGTCACTATATGGGCAGCTTCACTGAGGCACTCCAGCTTTTCTCTGTAGAATTAGTTTTTGGTCTAATTACTAATTGATCCCTCTGTCTACAAAACCACAATATTCATATAAACACAGTGACTGCAACCACCCCTCTCAGTGGCTATCACACATCAAGTGAAGTGGACAAACTCACCCTGACCTCTGCCACCACTGGTTCCCAACTTAAGCCACCTAGCAGATGATGTTACTATTAACCTCCTAGATATGCATAAAAGCACTTTGAAACTAAATACTTTTCTTTTAGATGACACCTCTTCCTAAAGATGCAAACCCTCTGCAAACAGCTAGCATGTAATACAAGCAATTAATGAAAAGACTTCACCTCCCCTAACGAAAGGGAGCAACTGTAGTGTCTCAAAGGGCAAGAAGTAACTTTTGATAGAAAAGCTGAGCATTTTCCATAGCTCAACGAATCTCTCAAAAGTTTTTACAGGGCCTTTGTTGACATTTCTGCATAGGTAACAAAGCTTGGTACCAAAATTTCTACTTTGATGAAGAGCCTCTGGATAGACCCTGGAACTGGTAAAGCCCACAAGACTATATAGATAATGACTCCCAAACTGAAATCCTGCTGATACAACTAAAGTGGTTTTGCAAGTAAAATCCTGGTTCAAGGGAAGTGAAAAAGCTTTTGCTGATAAATCAAGCTAGTCTAGCTCATTCCTAGGACATTGCCAATATAACAACACAGATATCTATCTTACACATGTAACACAAGTCTGTACAAAGCCAGCACAGACCAATTCCTAATTGCAGTACATTAGAAAGTTTTAGGTAAAGCAAATAAGCAGTTAAATTCACTGCTCTCATCTGGGTCAGAAGTCTGCAATTACTTCATCCTGAACGTCTATCACCTCTTCTCCCCCCTCACTACAATCATGCAACTTTCTCAGTATCATAGTTCAAGACTCTATTAAAGTATAACTACGCTAATTCACAATTCCTGCCCCCTCCCCCTTCCCATACCGGCAGAATCACATCTAAGGTCCAATTTAACCTTTGGCAGATTAACAAAGCTCTCCACTAGTGGCAGTCTCATAAATTCAAGTTTTGCTTTCTACACTACAGGGAACGACAAGCAGAACGGAGCAACAACAGAGCCGGAAACAACCAGAGAACCTTAGCTTTATTGTGCAAGACAAACACTTGTGTGTTTTAAGGGCACTTTCATGTACTCTGAAGAGTCCTCTACATTATTTCCTTAATTTAAGTTACAGAACAGAAATTCTGTGCTCATGTAAAATTTTAAGAGCCTACAAGAGTAGATCTCTTCATGAGAGTGCATTTCTGAAAACCCTCATTAGGGTTTCAGATGAACTGCAAAAGAAATGCCCAGTAGCTGGGTGCCCATTTTCCCACTTACAAAACGATTACAGCTTGCAGCATCTTGCATAAAAGAGTGCTAAGCAGTGCTATGTTCCAAAGCGTTTTCAAATCTTCCTGCAAGCTTCAGAGCTTAAGCAAGTGATAACACTGGTTTTAATCCATAGTCTGCATGGTTCTGCAATAAAAAACCACATAGTGCACTGACAGACTTCAAAATGCGCTGGTATCGGCACCTTTTGATGTAAGCCATTTATTACTTTAAACATGGAAGGTATTATGCTACTCCTCCAAAATATCATCATACTGGATGAATGTAACTTACCACCACACAGTGGAGAGAACATTTTTCATTCTGACAGGGTAAAAAAAAAATTGTTTTTCTGCCCAAAACACATTCTGTGGGAGCTGTCCATTCTGTTTAGAAACAGGGCTATGAAGGCACAACTTCACACCTTCTGAAAACCCCATTTTCATTGGGCATTAATCTTTTCACTAAATTATGAGATCACCAACAACTGGAGTAACCTAAACAAAGTCTGTATTAGATGAATATTAAATACATACCATTTGTCTCAGAGAAGTTCCTATTCTCATTAGCTTCTCTGCCTAGCTTAAGGAATCCAACCAAGTTCACACAAAAGCCATAGGGAGGACTCTCACCACAATGGGAAGTAGATCAAGACCCTGATCCTTTCATTCTTATAGGCACAGCTACTCTAGTTTAGCTTATTAGAATCATGTCAAAGCCTGACTAGTGGGATTGCTTTACTGAACTATGGAGAAATACTATCAAGCATTACCAACACACTTAATCCGCTAATTGACATTTAATATTACTCACTTACATAATTATTTGTAATACAGAAATTGCCATAAGAACATGCTGTGAGTACAATGCTGAAATACACATGCATTTCTAGTAGCTATCTTCCCTGAAATGATGTAGGACCTGAAACTATGAAAAGGTTTCCCAAATTTTCTGTAATACAGGTCTGACAGCCTTTGAATAAAAAAGTAATATACACGTTTCTGGTCTCAAGAATAGTCTTTCATGCCAAGAGCTTTCAGATACTGTACTCTAAAAGCTGAGGTCTCTGGATTTCTTCTCCTAGAGAATATATTTTCATAATCAAAGAAAATTCAAAGATACATATTCAAGTTATAAAGTTTTCCCAAGATCTGCCATTTAAAATATTATAAAAAAGCAGTTGCTGGTATATTCATCTTCAGTAATCCCTAGGATAAGGTGTTTAAGTACACAATCCTTTCCTCCTTGAGCAGTTCATCTGTATTTCCAATGATCTTTTTCAAGCCTTGTCCTTAGAAAACCAAGCTAATATGGTCACACTATGCAATGCCTCTACTCCTTTTCAGCCTCACCACCCCCACTCCCCTTATAATCTAATTTCAGTCAAGTGTTCAGAAGCTGATGGTTCCCAAAAACCAAACATCTACAAGTTTTATGAAGAGACAACAGCTGGACAGAGGAAATATAGTCTTTAAGTACTGTAGTGAAAAGCAGCAGTATACTTTCACTTACTAGGCATGAGAGCATCCAGGGTGTCTTTAACATTGAACCACTGTGAAGTTTTCAACTTACTAAGAAAATATTTCCATAAGTTAATGGAGAGGCTGGAAAGATTGCTTGCTGAATTAAGAAATGGGACTGGAGAAGTCAGCCTCTGTTCCCAGTTCTTCACTCCCTAGTAAACTGATACTTTTATTCCTTTACTACTTGGGAAGAGCAGGAGTGAGAAGATGTGCATCCTCTTTAGTACTATTGGACTTGTTTTAGTAGCATACATTTAATTCTTGAAATATCTTAAGCTTTTCTACTCCTGCAAGGAACTGCAAGAAGTAAAACTGAGTTTGACCAATAATGCTATTGAAACAGTTAACAATCTCCACATCACTGAGAAGTGTTTACTGGAACATACCAGCAAGAGACTAGCTCCAACTTCTCATCTGTCACATGCAAATACCTCAGGGTGTCTGACAGTGTCAAAAGAATTAGCACATCATTTAATAAATTAACCAGGTATCAAAAGCATTCAAAAAAGGTGTCACATTAAATATTTTAACCCAAGGGTTCCATCCCCCCAAAAAAATATCACTAACACAATGAACATGACCATATCCAAGTGCTTTCCTTAGGAGTGTAATTTCATTTAGATACTTTGTTGAAAACAATTATCCAATCTCATTCCCTTATTATCTCAGAATGAGCCAGAAATTTCAGCTCCAAGACCAGCCATATCACATTGAGAGCTGCTTAGTGTGAGGCTAAATTTTGACCCACATGTACCAGAGTGAATCAGGCATCCCACAATTGTCCAAAAAACAACTATTTAACTGCTTAAACTGAATTCTTTTAATATGCTGCTGAATTAACAATGTTGTCCTGAAGGCTGAAATGAAGACTTTCTTGGAGATTTACACGAGGTAGTGCCTCTTCATATTTAATAATTTCATCACATGTACCGAAGGATGAGGCT
Organism: Grus americana; assembly: GCF_028858705.1. Taxonomy (NCBI): domain Eukaryota; kingdom Metazoa; phylum Chordata; class Aves; order Gruiformes; family Gruidae; genus Grus; species Grus americana. The sequence goes on from NC_072853.1 coordinate 63,964,945, forward strand.
GTCAGCTTGTTTGTGCAACTGCTTATACCCAAGAGATCATTAGATACTGGATTTTTGTCAAGTGTGGGGGTTTTTTGTGTTGTGTTAGGTGGGGTTGTTTGTGGTTTTTTTGTTGGGATGGGGTTTTCCCCCCACTGCCTATCTGGAAGCACTTATACAACTATGTATCAGCCAAAACTGATCCAGTTTCCAAGAACAGCTACTTCCATTTCTCAGGATACATGAAAGGCTGCATTCTCTTCCAGGGCTTCTATAATTAAATTGGCCTTGCCTGCATAACCAAACAAACATTTCCATAACTAAAGGATGAACCAGACCAGAGATAGAGCTAGATGAGAAAACAAAAAAAAATATCAAGAAGGAGTCAGTAGATCAGTTTTACAGCCTGCTTTGCCGAAAAGCCAAACAATTTGTGCTGGCACACTGCTTAAGAACTAAGTACTACTTGTGTCAACACTACCTTTGATAAATGGCTTGTCAACTTCTTAATTCAGAATGCTCAACTTATACTTTAAATTTTAAGTACTTACAACCACAGAAATCAAGATAAGGCTATAGGACTACAATGTCACTACTAATTGGAACTGTATTCCCAAAGAAATTAATGTAAATCTGTAATAACACGTCTCAATTGGATGCTAGATCTCTGCAGATAATGGGGATGAGGGAGGAAACTCAAACTATCACTGATAAATCCTAGCTACGTCTAACACTGAAAAAAAAAATTGCTCAGGAGTTGCATTTCTCTACCTCCACAGAAAAACGTTTTAGTTCAACAGCTAGAATGCTTTTGTTTATTAACTATGAGTATTAATGATTACATCAATTGTTCACCATCACCAAGTGATCAAGAACATCAATCGTTAACTGGGAAGTAACAAAAAAAAAAAAAAAAACCCAACGACAAAATCCACAACGGAGCTCAGCGTGACCGCTGTGCTCTGCTGGAGCTTTCGCGGCACCGCGTTGCCTGCCCCGCCGAGCGCAGCAGGACAGCAGTAACAGCACAGAGTCTTTGGGCAACTTCGGCTTCTACGCCGGCAGAAAGTCTAAAGGCAGCTGAAGGGAGAAAGCAGTTACTAGCAGAGGATTACACGCGAGTGCGGGCCGGCATGATGGGCACACTCGGGTTTCTCCAGCCCGGAGCCCGCCCCGCCGGCCCCGCTGCCCTCCGGCCCCGCGGGCGCCACAGCCAAGGCCCGGCCCCGCCGTACGGCTGTTTCCCGAGAGCACTATCGCGGCAGGCCGAGGGCGGCACCCCGCCGCGCCGCACCCGTGGCGGCCGCCTCCCGCCCGCGGTCCGGGAGAGGCCGACGAGAGCCCGCAAGGGGCAGCCCGCGCCCCAGCACGGGGAGCCAGCCGGCAAGCCCGCACCGCCCCGCGGCCTCGGAGGGCGCTGGCGCCCACAGGTCCCGGGAGCGCGGTGCCGGGTTCCCCACCTCTCCTCCGCCCTTCCCGAGCACTCACCTCATCCAGAAACTTGGTGACATCGTAGATGCGGTGGTGCAGGATGATCCAGGTGCTCTGGCTGTTGTTGTGCTTCTGCACCTCCTCCAGCCGGTAGTACCGGCCCCGCCACGACTCGCCCCCGGCCTCGCTGGAGCGCACCATGTCCCCGGGCGCAGCACGACGCTGCCACAGCACCAGCAGCCCCCCACAAGGTAAAGCCACGCGCACGCGGTGACCAGAGCCCGGCCGCAAGCTTATCACCGCCTGGCTCCGCCCTCCCCCTCTCTACCGACTTCTGATTGGTGGAGCGAAGTGCCCTTCAAATAAGTCGCCAGGCCGCGGGGTAGGGACTCGCGGGGTGGATCAGCGGCCTTGTGCCCCGCCCTCTCCCCCCCTACACCGCGGACCTCAGCGGCGCCCGGCACGTGACCTGCTGGCGGTCACGTGCCACGCCGGGTGCTGCTGCGACGTGCGGGTCAGGGGCGAACGGGGCTCGCGCCGCGCACGCTGGCGTCTTGCAGGCCCTCGCCGGGCTCCGAACCCGCAGTTTTCTTCCCTCACAGTGGGCGAAACGTGCTGCGAGGGGAGGTTACCGCAGCAGTTAGCTGCCGTGCGTGCCGGGCCGCGGAGCGACGAGCGCATCATTTACTTTCACCTCCCTTTCAACCCCACGGCTGCCGCCGGTTTATCTCCGCAGGAGGGGCGGCAGGTGCGGGCGCGCACCTCCCGTGCCGGCAGGGAGCACCCTGCTCTCTCCTGCCCGGTTTTCCAGCAGGCCAGAGGCAGGCCGGCGAAGCCGCACATCCGCCCGCCCGCCCCCCCCCCACGCGCGCGGCGGGTGCTCGCGCCGAAGGCGGGAGGCGCGCGCCTGCCTCAGCGCCCCGCGGAGCCCGTGAGGAAGGTCGGCGGAGGCGGCCTGAGGCACGTCCCTGTCAGAGGTGCTTCTTACAGCGCCTCAGGACCTCGTCGCCCTGCCCTGCGAGAGCTGGGCCGGGGGCCGAGGCTTCTCTGTGCCACCCCCTCGCCCCGCCTGCTTTGCCGAGGGCAGAGGGCGCAGCGCCGTCCCTTTCTTTCGGTGGCGCCCTTTCACGAGCGCATCGTCCGTGTTTTCCTGCAGTTTTGTGTAAGCTAAACCCCGGTTCCTTCGCTCTGGCCTCAGGTGCGTTTGATGGCTTTGTTTGCTTGTTGGGTCCCCCGTACGCATCACGGCAGCACCCATCACGGCAGCACCCAGCGTTGCGCTACCGGTGCTGGGTCACGCCTGTACGCTGCTTGGGTCCCTCAACAGCAGTAGCCCCGTGTACGCACTCCGACGTGATTACAGGCTGGATTTTTTTTGTGGAGTTTGTTTACAGCATAACTTTAGTGATGTAAAATTTTACCCAGTGTGACCTGTCGAGGCACCTTTCCTCAAAGCTCTTTTGTACCGTGTGTGTGTGCTGTTGGCTCTAGGCATCTTCATACTTCCTTACTGAATGCCACCACGATTTTCAGATCCCATCTCCATTACAGTCAACCTAACAGGAAGACTAGCTACTGCCCCTCACAGCTTGGTGTTGTTCTCAGCTTTAAAAAGGAGGCTCTTCATTCCATCTTCCAGGTTGTTACTGAAAATAACAAATATCACCGCCAAGGTCTGTGATTTACCTGCCTGTTTTGACTGAAAACCAGTGATAGCCATTCTCCGACTGATGTCCTGTTCAGCTTAGCAGGAGCTCTGTGGTGGTTTCAAGTTCACATGTTGTGATTATCAACATCTAAAGATGTAATTTCTCCCACACACTTTAAGTTCTCCTACTTGTACAGAAGGCAATTGGGTTTATTTCTTATGATTTATAACTATCTTAACTGGTAGTCTGATGTTAACTGGTACTTCTCTATTCTCTCCCCTGAAGGGAGAAGCCATTTGTAAGCACTCTGTCCTATTAGCTTTTAAGATGACTGGGAAGATTTGACTTATGCTGAATACAGCGAGTGGTTCCCACAGGGGGACTGGCCTCAAACAGCAAGCAGATCCCTGGAGCGTGGCAGCATGTGCTTTACAACATCTTTGCCACAAAAATCTCTGTAGGCTATTTAGGATTCTTTTAAACTTTGTGGAAGCTGAGGACCCAGCCTTTCTTTTCTGTATTTGCAAATGGACAAGATTTTTTTTCTCATTTGTTTAAAACGGTCCTTTCCCTTAAGCTGTAGCTTTTGGAATTCTCTGATGAAGTGATAGTCTTGGCTGGCATTTTAAAAAAATCTGCTTTTCATGATTGCTAGAAAAAACTTGAAATGTGTTTTCCTTTAATGGTAAGAAATAAGGAAACATTATTATCTTTTAAATGACAGTTATAAAACATTTTCCTTGTGATTTTTCTAGGATATGACTGAGGTTAATCTTTTTAATGTGTTACACACTAAGCAAGGCGAAGCAAAATCAGAACAGCAAAGTTATTTTTGGCATTGTTCCACAAAAAATGTTACCAGTTCATCATTTTTTGATCACAATTTGCAAAATTGCTTTTCAGGTGAATAGCTGGTGACTTCATAAAATTTGGAAACAAAATCTTTGTTGCTATCTTCACTGCACTGGTAAGACCATTTCCCAAAAGGATTTTAGGGTTTGGAGGGGGAAGAACTATTAAACCAACTTTTTTTGGTGTGCAGTGTTTGTTTCTGGCTTTTTATAACAAGCAGACTTTCTACCTGCCTGTTTTTTCTTTGAACTTTGATTGAGAAAGGTGCTATAGTTAAAAGGTGTATTTTCTTTAAATAATGAAATGTTAGATGTTCTCTTCTGTCATAAATATTCTAGGTCCTTTACACTGTGCCTAGCCTGTGCTGCACTACATAGGAGTGCACAGCAGGCATCCAAGAGGCCAGGTAACAGCCATAACTTCATATTATTCCCACTCACATGAGATTTGTTAGTATTGCATCAAAGGATCACATTCTCCATCTGAAATTCGGGTTCTTTTGGTTCTTATTTTTGATGCTTTTTAGGATGTTTCAAAAATGATGGAGTTGTAGCACATCTGCTCAGTGATATGCCAGTGAACATACAAGTACTCTGTATTCTAACCTCATGTGAAATATCAGGTCATGTGCACTTCAAGATAATGGTTGTGGCCTGAGCCCAAACCTGCCTCATACTCTTGAACACAAAATATAGTCAATAATTTCTATTATAAGGCAAAGCTTAGGATGTGAGAGACAGCTTTGATAGAACGACTATAGGTCTAATCACATTCCACTCTAAATACCAGCTGTGTTTTCTTCATCTTTTGATACATATGTAGGAGTGTAACTATTAAAATTCCCAAGACAAAATGCTGTTCTTCATACATTTCTCCTTTGAGACCAAGAATGGGAGAACAAATTGTTTGTGTTCAGTATGAAATATAGAGCTGAATGCGATTCTGGATTAGTACAGCTTTCAGTCCAGTGTAAGACTGTATGCAGTTCTGCATAGGTTAGAATACAGTCTTCACCTGTCACTTGAGAAGAGAGATGGATTTAAGCAGGGAGCACACAAGTTCTCTGTACCGCTGGGAAAGGAGCCCGGTGTGGGGAAAAGGAAATGATTTCCAGTCTGCCTTCATGTTTCTGTGATTTTCATTCTCTTCAACAGGCTGGCCACGGTCTGTGCATGACTTAGTGAGGAGATCGCTGTTCAGCTCCTGGGAATTAAACTTTCTTGCCAGACAGGAGGGGATCAACATCACAGAGGGATTCCTCAGGTCTTGGATCCCAGATAGATTCCAGCCCTAACACACACACTGAGAAGAAGGGGGAAAGGATGCTTTTGTCCTTGTCTTTATTCTGAATATTTTGACTCTTGTAAATATTTTTTTCTCAAGTATAATGCATTATTTATAGCAAAAGTATATTTGGCTGTCTGTTTTAGTTGACCAAATTATGTTATATTATTACGTTATATTGCCTACCTAATCTTAATCAGAAGATAACTGATTATTGTTTACCTGATACCATATACTTTTAAAGTTCTGTAAACAAATATCTGCCTTATAAAAATAAATTAAAAATTTTCTTTTAAGACCCAAGTGCCCCTTTGGGACAATCAACAATATAACATGAATGACACCAGGCAGCAGTCTCTGTTCTTTGTCAGTCTGCCGGAGCTACAAAAACTCTGTGCCACTACAGTAACTCTGAGTTCTCAGATACCGGAAACTGAGACAAGGAGTACACAGATAAAGTTTTGCAGGTAAAGAATTTTTAGGGTTATTATTTTTAGAAGCTGTTGGTGGTTGTTATTCAAAGATTTTATTAGCGGTACTAGAATTACTTGTAATAAAGTCAGCAAAATTTTTATATCAGCAGAAAACAGCATAAAATTGTTCAAAATGGGGTATTTTTGGTGGGGGACTTGCTGGCTATTGGGGAAACAAAACACATTTCTATTATGTTTTAAATGTCATCAACTAAAACTAACAAGGCCACCTACTTCAAATTAATAAATAGTTAAAATTAATCTGTGTTCAGTTGCAAAGTTGGAATGTTTTATGTCAGTTGAGACTGAGTGAAAAGAATACTGGGAAAGCATATGTATGGTCCTTAGTGTTCACCAAGCATTTTGTCATTCCCTTTAATAGGAAAGGAGAGAAATGAGGAATTCTGCCAAAAGGATCACTTTTGGGGAGTTATGTTCATGTGCCAAAGGCCTGCAGTCTTTGTTTGAGGCCACTGTGGGTGGGTTAAGAGCAAGTAACTTGGACTAGTCCAATAAATTATATTGAACCACTGGAAGCCGGTTAGAGGTGGAATGTATTATGTTTGCAGAAAGTGAGGAAAAGAAATTTAAGCTGAGAAAATCAAGTATGGAACATTATTTTTTAATTTTTTTCTTTTTTTTTTAATAGACAGTTATTATTCCTGCATCAAGACATCCTTTCTGCACCTGTTATTGGAACACTAAATCAAATTTCAGTTGTAATGGCGGTCAGTATCACTGTGTAAATAAGTATATGTAGTTACATACTGTTGTGGATGAGCAGAATGCACCTCACTCAAAAGAGAGGCAGCAATATGTTTTACTGAGGTAAAATAATAATGTGACAGACTTCAATAAGTTCGATGGAATTGAACAAAGTTTTAACAGTGGTTTGACAAGGTTCAATAAGTTTGATGGCAAGGTTCACCTTATTAATTACTGCATGGAAGAAACATAGGAAAGGAAATTGAATTAGAATGACTCATACAGAGACTGGAGATGCGAAGAGTTGAAGAGGACCCTCCCGTTGAGTCATGAGGTTCAGAGTGGACCCCCTTGCTTTCTAAACTCCTCTTTCGGAGCCTAGGTGTGGCTAGATCCAATCTTAGTGTCAGACTTGGTCAACAGTTCATGTCTAATGGAATTATCCATACAATGTTTATAGTATCTGAGTAGCTACATGGATCAGTAATGCTTCATAGTATTAATTCAGCATCTTATCAGTCACTTACTGAGGATCTGTCGCAGGTAAGGAATCTTTCCACCTTGGGCAGGGAAGGATCTCTTAGTCTCAGGTAAGGAATTGCTAACCTGGAGAGACATCCCTGCTCAAGGGGAGAGTCATCTGGCATGCAGGCCAGCTGCCATTCAGGGAGAGCTCAAATTGGGCCCATCCTGATTTTAATATTTATAGAGTGAGGTAGTTGGCTGCTAGTCTGTAGTATAGACAGGACAGATGTCTTCAGTTTAGCTCTGACATCTTGTTCTGTACTTTGGTTACCTTGTACTTTTGGGTTTTGAAACTACCTTTCAAAATATTTTTCAAGACACCTTAATTCCCTTGTACATGAGCCAGGGGCTTTCCAGCTCACAAGTTCATCCCAAGGACGTGAGGCCTGTTGCTTCTTGGTCAGCCTGAACCAAAGTACGGCTAGGAGTCAAGTGTATCCGTCACACATGCGTGCATGTTTCTCTAAGAAGTGGTTTTTCTGAGGATCGAGGATAAGTAAAATTATGTCATTTAAAGCAAACTTTTATTTTTGTGTATTAGTAATGTAGATGACAGCTTATGTCTTCTACTGTTTTGATGAAATGGCCTTTTCAGACGGTGAACCTTTTGTGGAACAGAATGGACTCAATTGGTAAGATGCCACCCAATTCACAATGAGAGCAGCAGGGACAGAGTTCTGTGATTTTGTTTTGGGCAGTCTTTTGCTTGCTTGTTAATGTATCTTTAGCTGGAAATGAGATTACACTATAACAAATGCCAGAACTAATTTTAGTTATAATTCTCCTTTAAAATACAGGATATGGTATTTGCTTTAACTATTCCTTAGCATGTTTTTCTTAGGCAAAGTCACTGATGGACCAGAACTTAATTTATGATTTGCTAAAACACCTCTTAATTTCCAACGCTTGAATTATTTTATTTTTTTTATTTTTAGATACCATTTTACAAATCAAGAATATGTCAAGCCTACATAGAGAAACAAGGAGCTACCGTAAGTGCTGAAAGATGTCACAGTTCTTAAGATTGCTACTCTTGTCCACAACTGCTGTTGCCAGAGATGAGTATTTTTCATAGGGCATGCAATTTGCACTACAGAAGCCAAGTTTCATGGTAAAAATGTTCTGTAGACAAAATGTCTCTTTTGAATCTAGCTATAGTAAGTATACTTTGTCAGAGTCAAAAGTTTTAAGAAGTTCCTGAGCGATTTCACTAGATTTCTCTGCTGCAGTGGGACCCTGATCTTGCTCAGGGCTGTTGGGGTTTGACTTCAAGGCAACGACAGACCTGCCCTTTGGGCCAAAGACCTGCAGCTCCCCTGCTGTTGTCACCCTCGCTGCGTGTGCCCTATAGGTTCCATAGGTGGGGGTGTTCAGCAAGGCGAACTGTCTCCCCATTCACATTTTGGGTTTATCTAGCCTATATAGGGCACTCTCAAACATTACAAATACATAGAGAAGAAATGCAACCCATTAGTTTAACAGCTGATATATTTTTAGACCCTTATGCACATGCTTTACTATCTTCTAGTATGCAATGTCTGTGGGGTTTATGAACGTATGTGTGGACACACAAAAATTGCTGAGTCTAAAGACTGATTGTAATCAAAGCCAGTAGCTCTCATGATTCATTTGCCCAGCCAGTTGGGTGTATTTTCTTTGTTCCAAGAGGTGTAAATGCATATCTAGATTAGTAAGACATATACTGTTCAAATATGCTTACCTTACAAACCTGCTTTGTGTTGCTGCATATAACTGACCTGTCATCATTAGATTTTCCAACACCAGCAGATTGCTAGTACGAAGTATATTTAATAACCATGAGCTGCAAGCAGATCCTTGCAGGATCGCATTAGAAACATCCTCTTGGAGGTGTATTAGTTAACTCTTTTTAACCCATTGTAATTAGGTTATTTTTCTTGACTAATGCTGTCAACAGAAAGCTATGCAGGACAGACGAGGAGTCAGGCAAGTAGTAGTAACAAAGCTACATTTATCTGTTGTTCTTGTGATTGCAAGAAAATGTCTCTGGTCTTGAGTTTGACAGCAGAGTTAATATATGTAAATTTTGGATGCTGTGCCTATTGTCCAGAAAGTGGTGAATATCTAGTAAAGTGCTCCATATAGTTCAATTCATCTTTTCCCTGAGTATATTATCAGCCCAGTGAAAAACATAAATGAATTGTAGTGCACCTTACTTTGATGACACATGAAATCTAAATGCCTACATCAAATATAATGCTAACTTCCTCTTGTAGCTAAGTAGGTGAAAAGTAAAGATGTGTAACATATACTAGGATTTGGCTTCAAGGTGCAGTAGCAGTATCTTTGATTAAATTTTGACTGAAACCTTTAAAAAAAATCTGTTTAATTATTAATAATGTATTTTTCTTTTCTCACTTATGTTATTAGCTGGAAGCACCACAAACAGTTAGTCCAGTCATTCTCCAAACCTGTCTCTCCTACACACTTACAGCCAGACTTGCACCCAGATGGAACAAGGCTGGTCATCTCTTGGTCCAAGGTATTTGACTCACCTGGGTCAGGGATCAAGCATTTAGTTTTCAGTTCTTTATTGTTGCATTAATTTTCCGTAATTTTATTGCCATCATTATTTCATTCATTATATTAAATTATTTCCTTCATTTATCCTACATTTTTTTTCTTTGATTGCATTTTTATTGTTCCTTTATCCAAGTTCAATGATTCACGTTTACAATCTCAATGGACATACTCACTTTTTCATCTTCCTCCTCATCTTTGTAACAGATCAAATATTTCAACTGAACGCAACATACCAGATTAATAATTTCCAGACCAAATATTGTTGGGCAGTAAATGTCTTCTAAAAATAGGGCCTGTTTTTCAGATTCATGCTTTCTCTTGTTAAGCAAAGCAATTATACAGATCATTCCAAATATACCTTGAGAAAAGCATATATGTTATTCTCTTATTTCCAGCCACAATATTAACAGTATCTTGGATTTAGTATCTTCAAAGTATATAGCTCAACTTATTCAGGAATAGCAGCTAGAAGTAGAGGGCTAATCTGGTTTCAGTGAAAGACATTGACTAACAGCAATGTGACCCTGGTACATGCAGCTTGTCTAATCATGTATGTTGCTAAAGCTGGGCAAAACTGATGATAGATCGTAAAATATGTAGTAATACTATACTGATTTGCTTTTGAACTGAAATTTATTAACTGTTAATCAATTAAAAATAGTTCTATGTAAAAATTCCTTACTGGGAGGAAAAAATAATGTATAAATTGCTGTCCACTAATATACTTTCATATATCTTTCTTTTTTATATAAGATGATAATGAATCAGTGAAAAGTTAATTGATAGATGGGGTTTTCTCTCCTTAAAAAGGACAAACCTTTCAGCATTCATGACACACACAAACAAAACTGTATGATTTCTCCTTTTCTTTTTTTTTTCATAAAGACATTAGGTATATGGTTTAGAAAATAATGTCTATCTGTTTTATTTATTAAGGAAAAGATTTTTTGTCTCATTCAGGAAGGCAAAATGCTGTTGGTAAGTACGATATTCTGTTATGGTAAACCTGTGAGAGCAAGGTATAGTTAGTGATGTGCTTTCATATTGCCATGATCTTGGTATTGCCAATACAGTGTCTTTTCATTTTTCAATCTGAAAGAACCTCAGTCAAAACACACTCGATGGCAGATCATGCTCTGTATGTAATAGTTGCCAGCTCAACTACACCTTTGAAAAATTACCCACAAGAAAGGTAATTTTTCTACTATTAATCTACAGCTACAGATTGAAATTTACCATTTAAAAGTTATGATTATCACAATTAAATGAACTTGCCTCGAATTGTGAGTCTTGCAAGTGATGTGAAAGTTCTGTAATAATAGGTAGGAAATGAGCTAAAGTGACTGTCCTGTATGTATGTCATGGTTTAACCCCATACGCAGCTGCTTGCTCACCCTTCCCCCCTCAAGGGGATGAGGAGGAGAATGGAAAAAAACTTCATGGGTTGAGATAAAGACAGTTTAATAGGATAACAAAGGACGTTCTATGGTAGGGAATATCCCTTTGGCCAGTCTGGGTCAGCTGTCCTGGCTGTGCTCTCCCAGCTTCTTCTGCACCTGGCAGGGTGTGGGAAGCTGAAAAGTACAACTACAACTTCAGCATGCATCACCTCCTCTTCTGGCAACATTCTGAATTCTTTGCCTTCTGGCCAGTCCATGATAATTTCCAAAATTCCTGGGTGACTGGGGTTTCCTATTTAAGCCTGCTGTGTGATCAGTGTGACCCACTTACTCCACGTAGCATCAGTTGTGTGATATGTAGAGGTGGCCTTCTTTTTGAACATCCAGCCCAGCACCAGCAGTCGAGGTGCCAGGAGGAGCTGTGCTTCAGTACCAATCACTTCCGAAGCATCTCAAACCCCTTCACACACTGCCAGTATCTCGTTTTCAGTTAGAGTATAGTGGGCCTCGGATCCTCTGTATCCCTAACTCCAAAACCCCTCAAGTCTCCCCTAGTGCTTTCTGCCAGAGACACCAGGTAGGGCCGTTCTCCTTGGCTGCAGTGTAGAGCACATTTCTTACATCTGGTCCCGCCTGGACTGGCCGAAGGGCTACTGCACAAACTATTTCCTTTTTAATTTGTTCAAAGGCTTGTAATTGCTCATGGCCCCATTTGAAATTGTTCTTCTGGGTCACTTGATAAAGAAGGCTGACAATCAGACTGTAATTTGGAATATGCATCCTCCAAAATCCCACAACGCCTGAGAAAGCTTGTGTTTCCTTTTTCCTAGTTTGTGGAGACATAGCTGTTACTTTGTTGACTTCATCCATTGGGATCTGATGATATCCATCTTGCCATTTTATTCCTATAACTGGATCTGCTGTGCAGGTCTCTTGACCTTACTTTGTTTTGTGGTGAAACCAGCTTTCAGAAGGATTTGGATTATTTTCTTCCCTTTCTCAAAAACTTCTGCTGCTGTATTGCCCCTTATGATGATGTCGTCAATGTATTGCAGATGTTCTGGAGCCTCACCCTGTTCCATTGCAGTCTGGATCAGTCCATGACAAATGGTGGGGCTGTGTTTCCACTGCTGGGGAAGTCAATTCCAGGTGTACTGGACGCCCCTCCAAGTGAAAGCAAACTGTGGCCTGCACTCTGCCACCAAAGGGTACATTGGACTTCATCTGGATCTATGGGTAATTGCCCATTGTCCCAGGCATAATAAACCATCTCCCGCACAGCTAATTCCCTCAGGTATTGGATACCTCTCTCCATGGTGGTCCACTTGCCTGGGTGACGTAGAACATCTTCACTGAAGGGATACATTTCCCTCATGCCTGACGAGTTGCCTCTGGAGGCTAAGGGCTTGTGTCGCTTTCCCAATCACCTTGTCAATGCCCCCTTCCCTGGACAGGGATCCCAGCTGCTTGGCCTCCCCACCCTCTAATTCCAGGCTACTGGCCCCATTATCCCAGCATCGGAGTAGCCAGGTAACCAGTTGCTTGCAACAACTAAAAACATCAGTGTGTTATCAACATTCTCATACTAAATCCAAAACACAGCACTATACCAGCTACTAGAAAGAAAATTAACTCTATCTCAGCTGAAATCAGGACAATGTACTATGTTTGCTGTTCACAAAAGTTAAGTCACGAAACATGCTGCTTAAATTAAACATGCTGCATCCAAAAATTACAAAGTAATATTTTTATTGCAGTATAGAAGTTAAATATTACATTTGGGGATATTGATGCCTAAATTTGCAACAGGGACATATGTTGAGGAACATAATACATTCAGTCCCTGTGCTACATCTTGCTCAGAGCTGGGAGTCCTGGTGGACAAGTTCAGCATGAGCCAGCAGTGTGCCCTTGTGGCCAAGAAGGCCAATGGTATCCTGAGGTGCATTAAGAAGAGTGTGGCCAGCAGGTCGAGGGAGGTAATCCTCCCCCTCTGTTCTGCCCTGGTGAAGCCACATCTGGAGTTCTGTGTCCAGTTATGGGCTCCCCAGCTCAAGACAGACAGGGAACTACTGGAGAGAGTCCAGCGGAGGGCTATGAGGATGATTAGGGGACTGGAGCATCTCTCGTATGAGGAAAGGCTGAGAGAGCTGGGTCTGTTTAGCCTGGAGAAGAGAAGACTGAGAGAGGATCTCATCAATGCTTATAAATATCTAAAGGGCGGGTGACAAGAGGATGGAGCCAGACTCTTTTCAGTGGTGCCCAGCAACACAACAAGGTGTTAAGGGCACAAACTGGAACACAGGAAGTTCCACCTGAATATGAGAAAAAAATTCTTTACTTTGAGGGTGACCGAGCACTGGCACAGGCTGCCCAGAGAGGTTGTGGAGTCTCCTTCTCTGGAGATATTCAAAACACACCTGGATGCAATCCTGTGCAACCTGCTCTAGGTGAACCTGCTTTAGCAGAGGGGTTAGACAAGATGATCTCCAGAGGTCCCTTCCAACCCCTACCATTCTGTGATGATTTTAATTTTTCACAGTTAAAATGCAATTATTTTTAATTTCTATGCTGAGGAAGTCTAGCCTTTTGATTTTCAAACACAGCATTTTGACTAATGATTACTTTAAATAAACATTTGGTTCTGCCTAACAGATGAACTGTAGTTCAAAACAGGGCTTTGTGCTTCATTTTTATTTTAGTTATAGACCTCAATGTATCAGAGAGACAGCTTTGCATCAGTGTGGAGGCTTACTCAATTCGGTTGCCACCCCCTGAGGTATAAAACAGTTACAATTTCTATGACTGTCTTTGTCTTATTAATCTTCATCTTCTTTTCTGTTAGGTGACTTGCAATTAGCATGATGCTTATTTATGATTGCGTTAAGACAGTAATCATATTCATTGACTATCCGTATTTAAGTGCATAACATCAATATTATATCTATATTGATGCATTTTAGCAAGCATTGTAAAATTGAGATTCTAGACTAATTAAGAGACCTTTCAAAATGCTAATAGAATATAGTAGTGAAGTGTCTTTATGATTCTAGATTTCCTTCTAGCAGTGCTTTCTAGAAGGCATTCACTGTCTCACTGTAATAAACAGTTTTGAGTAACATCTTAAAAGTGAAGCTACAGGTAAGTTGTCAGCACTATGTTTAAAGTGCCTGTATATAATTATTCTGGAATCTGCTTCATTTTCTATGCATCTTCGAAAATACTGGAGCAGCCTAGACTATGCTGCTCGTAAGCATAATTAATAAATTGTTTATGAAATCATGATTGAGGTTGAAAAATTACCATCTTTTGTGACAGCCATGTCACCTTTGTTGAATATGTCCATACATACAGGGGCATATTTGTCAGGCTTGCTGGTTTCTTCCAAAATAAGTATTTCTGATCCAAACTCTTCTTTCTTAGAATAGAAGAATAGGATTTCTTCTGTGACCTAGTTGGACAGCATAAACATCAATGCTATCTGTAGGAATCCATTTCCAGAATGACACAAAGCAATGATGGAAGCGATTATGATATGGCTTCTTTATCAGTTTGATCATTTCAATACTTTTATAAACAGAAATGGCCACATTTTCTTATCAGTGAATAAATGCAAACCCTGGTGGACCACAGAGAGAGAAAAAGTTTCTCAAATCTCAGTGTTTGATTGGCCCCTACAGCCAAATATTTTCACATTGTGAAAATGTGTACTGTTTTGACTTCTCACAGGGTGAAACTATATGTCCTATTAATTCTGTTGCTTGGATCTTTGCACTTGATTAGGCATATGCAGTTACTAGACTGTCAAACATGGGTTTCTGATTTGAACCTTAAAAAATATGAATGGAAGTGAGACAGTTCTTAGTTTGAGAAATTCCTTCTGTACTCTGACTTATTAAAGCACTTCAAATAAAGTTTTAAACCTTGTATTTGCATAAATTTTGGAAGTGTAGGCTCTAACATAAGATAGTGTGCAATTTAATAATGGGAATATCTACTGAAATAATCAATCTGTGAGAGCCGATAAAAGAATAATAATATATAAGCCTCAGTGTATTGTGATACACAATTATTTTTGAAAATTTTAATTTTGTACTGCTGTAGAAATATTTGCAAATAACTTTTTTTTTTCTGTTTTAAGCTGGGAGATTTTGATATTTTGGCAAACACCTTACAGCTGTTTGACAGCAATGAAAACACAGTTATTCACCAGCATTCCATATTAAGTAACTGGTGCTATGTTTTGCCAAGGTAGGAGTCTGTTTACATTTCAGCAGAAACAAACATTTCCTGGAATGTTTGCCATACAAATTGTGAATTTGTTACTAGTGATAAGAATACTTTTTTACAGTCTGTTTTGCATTCAGGAATCTTTCTTTTTTACTTTTATGGAAAACGAAAAATCAGTGAATCGTAAATTACACATCTAAATATTATTTCAGTTTTTGTAATCTCTCTGCTACTTCTGTGATATGCAAGAGCATTAATTCTTCTCAAATATAATTTTAGCAGAAAGTGTCAATTTAAAGAAAAAACTTACTTGCCACAAACTATGTCTATTTTCACCCATGAGTTTCATCATAAAAATATGAGAAGTAAGGATATATTTGGTTTTGTTCTACATTCACTGGTAGTATTACAAACAAGAGAAATTAGACTTGTGGGTGCCAAGTTCTTTTCCATAATTCAGGAAATACTGCTATTGTTCTGTCATGAACTTATGACCTAAAGGTATTAGTCCTCAAAACATAAAAATAATCCATAAATACTTTCAATGCCAAAAATAAGATTTACTTTTTTTTTCCCCAAAAGTCCAGTATATTTTCAGCTGAGTTTTATGACACTCTGTCTAAGCATCCCTTCTTAACCTTTGCACAGCATGAAAATGGGTCAGATCATAAACATCAGCCACATAATTCCTCCAGAATCTCCTTTCCGTTCATATGAAGAATTTCAGATGCACTGGAAGAATCTGGTAAGAAACAATATACACTGCTTTCATTTTTCTCTCCTTTCTTTGTACCTATTGAGTTTGTAATACATATTTGGTTTTTTTTAAGTATGGATATATTCTTCCAGAGGATCTTGGAGAGACAAAAACATACTTCAGTGTTTACTTCAAACCAGTAGGAGAAAGATTCTTTACATATCCTTTCAGAATATTTGTGTTACATTTCCTCTACTATGCTTCTAGCAAAGATCTAAATTTTCATTTTTGAATGTGCCACGTTTTCTTCTTCCATAATTTCATAGAATGGTTTGGGTTGGAAGGGACCTTAAAGATCATCTAGTTCCAACGCCCCTGCCATGGGCAGGGACATCCTCCACTAGACCACGTTGCCCAAAGCCCCATCCAACCTGGTCTTAAACATTTCCAGGGAGGGGGCAGCCACAACCTCTCTGGGCAACCTGTTCCAGTGCCTCACCACCCTCACAGTGAAGAATTTCTTTCTAACATCTAATCTAAATCGACCCTCCTTCAGCTTAAACCCATTACCCCTTGTCCTGTCACTACACTCCCTGATAAACAGTCCCTCTCCATCTTTCTTGCAGGCCCCCTTCAGGTACCGGTAAGCCACAATTAGATCTCCCTGGAGCCTTCTCTTCTCCAGGCTGAACAACCCCAACTCTCTCAGCCTGTCCTCACAGGAGAGGTGCTCCAGCCCTCTGATCAGCTTTGTGGCCCTCCTCCCTTTCACAGAAGTCAGTGGAGAATTGTTTCACTAGACAAATTGGAAAAAAATATTTAGTCTTGTCTCTTTGTCCTAGTACTAAATAATAGTAAGTCATATACAATAGTTCGCTTCACAGCTTCTGTAAACATGAATGCCACTCTAAATGGTAATGTAAAAGGAAGAGTTAAATTCCTGTAAAAATGTGGCCAACAAAGATTTAAAGAGAATTTTCCTGCTAGGAAAGACTACACTAAGGATTACTTATATTGAGTAATCTTTGCTATAGTAGGCTAGTATGGTATAATAATTTTGAAGGCCTGTAACTTTATACTTCAGTCCCTTAAGAAAGTAAGTGCTTGTGTTCACCTTTCTGAAAAAGCTTTAGATATGTTCATGCTTTCTTCTGAATAAAGATGATTCATAATTACAGAAATGTAAAGAAACTTGTTATGTGTCCCTGAACACTTATTCAGGTACCCTTTAAATTGCATTCGAAGTCAACCAGTGCAGTATTTCCCTAGAACAGATTCAGAAAGTGTGTTGAACTCTTTTCTTTCTGACATGAAGCGTAATCTTTCACATCTATGTGGATTTCCAGTAAAGATGACAAGTAAAGCACTTTATGCTACACGGGAACTCTCCAGGGCTCCGGTGCATGTAAGGTTTTTGTATAAACATATTAATAGCATGTACTTTGTTCATGGTATGAAGTGGTCTTTATGATATTCAGAACATAGAGCATAAAATTATGCTTTTCACAACAAATTATCAATCATGTAACTTTTATTTAAATGTGTAATTAAATACTATAGTGCTATTTGCCATTGTTATGTTGTTGTTCATATCATAAATACATTAAAAATTGAACTTAGTTAGTTGCTATCAATATTTGCAATTCTATAGACTCTATTTTACAGTTGGATATCCAGAACTTTATCACACCTCTTCCATAATAATAATACAACAACAATAACTATTATTATGACTACAATTTATTTTTTAAAAAAACAAACCAAGACAAATATAAAGTTCTGTGGACTTAGGCATTTAAAAACACTCAAGCTGTAGGATTTACTCCATGGCTGGTGATGGAAAGGATGCAAGCAATCAAAACTACTTTAATTTGAGGTTGTGACAAAGGCTGAGACCCAAATTTATTTGGTAGGAGTGTTTGAAAGAAGAAATGAAGTAATTAATTCTGAACAAAGAATAGTGACAGAAACTGTAGAGATTCTAAAATACTGTAATCCTCTTTCAGAACACAGTTCCTGTTTATGTCTCTTCAGTGATCAAAGCTAGAATGGCTCCTCTTTGTCATCAGCAGTTTTCATAGACATCCAAACTGTCTTTTGCTCAGAATACAGATGCCCTTAGAAGTCTTAAGAGACGAGGAGCTCTGTCAGTCAAAATCTCTGCAGACTCCCTCAGAAGGGGTAGGCATTACCCAGTTGGAAAGCACTAAAGCAAGATAATGACTGTAATTTAAGTCTTTCCTTCTGAGAAATATGATATTCCAGCATAGTTTATAAACAAAGAACTGAGGGGAGGAGAAAAAAAAAAATCTTCATTTATAGTGAAGGCAAAATATTGTTTGAAAATACAGTTTATTCTAATTCAAAACAGGAAAATGTATGGTTGTATATTGTCATATATATTAGATAGATATTCTATAGTGATGCATTAGGTGGCACCATCAGTTTTTAAATCCAGTTCATTCGATTTAGCAACTATTGTTGTATTGCAGGAGATAAAATCTAAGCATATGAAATTGACTGGTGAGATGGTTTGTGGAGTATCTCTAATGCAGGCTCCTCCAAGAAAACAGAGTTTGCCTAGAATTTCTTCACCATGCAGTATGGAAAACAGCCACTGGATGGAGCGTTTGATCAAAAAGCCAGAATCACACACTTTTTCGAGTATCTGTAAGGGTACAGAGAAGGTTAGCATTGAAGCAACAGAGAAATCAATGAGTAATAGGCAAATACCAGGAGTACCAGAGTTACCAGTTGTGAAATCGTTAGGAATGCCTGTAAATTCAGCCTTTGAACTCCCACACAAAAAAGTCAGCAAAATTATACCAATTTTCAAAGGAAAGTTGATGCAAATGAATGGAAAGACTACAAATCAAATGGATGGGAAGAAAAGAGAAAATGCTGAAAGACGTTCACCAATAAAAACTATGGGTGTTTCATCTTCTATGCTGACTATGTGTAAGTCCAGAATAACTCAGGTTTACAAACCTGTTCAAGATACGCCAGTCAAATATCCTACTCATAGCAGCATACTTCAGGTAATGAACACAAAAACATATGCAAAACATGGTATACCTGTATTTCAATGGGAAACAGAGTCTGGTGGACAAATAACTAATGCTGATTTTTCTAATAACTCAGCTTCAGGTGGGAATTCAAGTGAAGTCAATCACAAAAAGGCAAATTCTCCTTCATTTCTTAAGAATGTTGAGTCAGTGCTTCAGAAATCAAACATCAACCTGCGTCTGAATACATATGTATCTCCTATTTCTAGTGCAAGAAGGGGAAAAAAGTTTGCAAGTCAAAATACCATGCAAGTTCTTGAGAAACACCATCAGTCAGAGAAAGTACATTTGCAGATTTGTAAATTAGACAATGAAATGACAAAATCCAGTTTATCACAGCAACAAACAAACAGATCAAATGAAGGAGCAGGGTTAAATATTCATGAATCTGTCTTAAATGATACATTGTGCATCGCCAAAAATGAAGAAAATAAAGCAGCATGTCATTCTAAGGACTATATTGCTAAGAAAACCAGTCATCCTTCCAAGTCTTACTTTGAACAGGTACGGTAAATAACAGGTCTCATTCTCACTGGTTCTCACAAATTCAGTATATTCTAAAACAGCTTTAAGCAATAAAGAGCATGACTTTCATCATGTTTTACCATCATTCTCAATATAGTTTTCTAAAATTTCTACCATATAAGTTAATGTTTTCAGTCACTGCTGCTTTTTTTCTGAAAGGGAAGATGATTTACTGTATTGTCTGAGATACGCACTTTTTTATTTGGGACTTTTAAGGTGGTATAATTAGTTTTCCTTTCTTTAAGACAGTTTATCAGCTTATCAAAATTTGTA
Organism: Grus americana; assembly: GCF_028858705.1. Classification (NCBI taxonomy): domain Eukaryota; kingdom Metazoa; phylum Chordata; class Aves; order Gruiformes; family Gruidae; genus Grus; species Grus americana. The sequence goes on from NC_072853.1 coordinate 63,984,595, forward strand.
TAAGGTTAACATGGTGAAATTTTTGGTGTTCAGTCTATATTCAGATTAAACCGTATTAATGAACAGCTCCTGGAAGGAATCTCAAACCTCATCAATTGTGTAATGCTAACTGCAGTGTGTGTTTGCTGTTAGACAAACATGGAAATTATGCAAAGACAGGTTTAATTACAGTTTCACTAAAAGCACGAGTTGCAACAGGAAAAATTCCTACTGGACATAAGAAAAACAAAATCTTCAGAGTGAGAGTGGTTAAGTACCAGAACAAGTTGCACAGACAGGTTGTAGAGTTGTTATCCTTTCAGAGTCTCACAACTTGACTGGAAGAGGCCCAAAACAATGAGATCTAACTTTGAAGTTAGCTCTGTTTTGAGTAAAAGTTATGATTAGATGACCACTGGAGGTACTTTACAACCTAATTTTTCTATGATTCTGTCTGCATTTCAATGAAATAAATAAATGAGCTGATTTCAGTGCAGTTTTTATGAGGATGATATCCCAGATTGGGCACATGGATGAAATGTGTTGTGCTTATCACTTTTTTCACCCATAAAATGTAATTTGGTAGGTTATTTCAACTTTGTGTTATGAGGGCACCTTTTGAAAAAGTAGGTCATTTTAACAAGTAGAAAAATACTGTGGGTTTTTTTACTAATGAAGGTATAAACTTCTATACTTTAAGACGATTACAGGGAAGGAGTATCTGACATGTGTAACACTGACCTCAAAACCAACTTCCTCAGTCAAGGAAAGCAACACAGAAGCATCTGTAAAGAAAGGTTGTGCCAGAAAGCAACAGGTAAAAAACCCACAAATGTACACCCCTTAATCCAGTGTACAAGGATCTGAATTAAGAGATAAAAAGTAATGTTTGGGGTTTTTTTTTTCATTTTAGCATGTTCCACTTAAAATGGGGAAACCAACAAATCTTACTGAGACCTCTCTGGATAAAATTAACCTCAACCAGGATAAAATTAACCTCAACCATTGGTTATGTTACTGTTACTTCAAGCAGGCATTTAAAATGTTCTCTCCTGCAGAGATACTACTAAAATGAAAACATTTAATGGTGTTACTTAATATAAATATGTTTCTGAAGCAGGTTTTGTGATTCTGCAGAAAACAGTTTTATCCTGTCCAATATAACTACTGGCGTTCTCAATGGCTCTCTAAGTGTCTCATCTTAAGTGCCTGAATTCAGCAATGTTCTGTAGAAATTAGTTCCAGAAGTCTATCTGTAGTTCATTCTGAGTTTTTAAAAGTTATATTATCTTAATTATTTAATACATTTAATTTGTTACTGTATTACTAGATGGGGTCAGCAGCAGCAATTAGATAAGTTCCTAATATGATTTTATGTATATATATATACACTTTTTCCTCTGGATGCTGCTGTAATGATAGTAGTGTGTACTTTTAAATTCTTCTTGAAAATATTTTTTCATGATTCTTAAATATTGCTTTTACCTACCATTGGGCTACACTTCTGTTTCTAAATATCAGTTCTTTAAAACTCAGTTGTATCTTCCATCTCCACATTCTCTATGTTTTTACTATCCAGAAATTAGTCCTGTTAGAAGGAACAGGTCCCAAGTCTCCAGTGCTCAGTATAATTGTATTTTCTTAGGCAGATATGTATGTATTCTTTCTGCTAACAGCCAACTGAAAATACTGTGCAGTAACTCTACAGAATAAGCAGGGAGAAAATGTTACATGCATTTAACTCCCTTTTCACCCAGGTTCCCTTGCCTTTTGTATTTCATTTCAAGCATGACCATTTGAGGTCTCATTACCCATGCTTGGTCTGAAGTGCCTTTGCCTAGTCACATGTTGCAATCTATAAACTTACCTTGTCAACATACTCATTAACTGTTGACTAAGAATTTATGAGAGTATGTATCCATATTTCAGATTCTTCCACTTAATTTGCATTTGTTAACATTAAATTTTACCTGTTATCTTTTTGTTTTGTTATGCTTTTAAAGCCAAATAGAAGACAATTCTGTAACTTTCAATGGTAATTAAAAGAGCACAGCCTGTGCTATCCATGCAGTTCAGACAGGGCCAGCAGAGCAGCCTCAGGGGCCTGCTGCAGGAACACGCTCGTACCTGAGAGCTCAGGCTGCAGCAGGGAGGAGAGGAGTTGGTGTGGGAAACGTCAGCCCAGCTGCTCTGAGCTGGCCCCATCCAACAGCAGCTGGGAAGGGCCCTTCCAAGGGCCACAACTGAGACACTAGTTACAGGCCCAGCACTGCAATGCTGCAGCAGTAGAGTCAGGAGTCAGTCTCACAAAGAAATGAAAAACAGCAACTAAAAATAACTGTGGTTATAAGAATAACAGCCCCGGGGGTCTGAGTACTGAAAGGAGACTTCCATCGTAATACAAATTAAGTGCTGAAGTCCTTTGCATGCCACTGGGAATGATTCAGCCACACCAGGGCTTGTGAGTATGGAGCTAGCTCTACAGCTTGGGCAGACTGGACAAGGAGAGAGCTTGTAGCTGGTCTGGCAGCACTGCTGGGATGGGGAAGGGGCACTGTCCTGTCCTAGTGAGGGGTCACAAGTGCCCCACGCCATTCCACTCCCTCCAGACAGGCTGTGAGTAGCATAGGTACCAGCCTGAGCCCTGCAAGCTGCTTTTGGGAAGTGGCAGGAGACAGTAAGTTCTCATCTGTCTGCCTGCCACACTGCCAGTGCAGACTGAGCTGGAGTCTCAGCAATAGGAGAGGGACTTGTCTATTAACTGGGGCAGGGATGGACTCTCCAGTGCTCATTAGTCGGATTCCTCCTCTCTCCAGATTAAAATACAATGGTGCTGACTCAGGATGGTGCTAAACACTTCTCTGAAGAGTAAGTCTTTGTCATTATCTCAAGTTTGGATGCCAAAAATGACCAGTTGGTTTTGGAAGTCTTGGCTGCCAGCATGTAAAAGGATATTTTCAAAATAGCTCCATTTTTAATTATTTACCCACTGTACATATAAACATACTTAAAACTATATTTACGTTGGAAAATAAAAACTTATTAATTACTTCTCGTATCATTCAACTAAACATTTCACTCAGAAACAACTTTTTAGCTGGGCTGTTAGCTTAGTATTTCTGCTTTGTTTGCTTTACTCTTTTTTGCCTTTTTTAAATTTGTTTTTTGTTTTGTTTTGTTACCAGAAGGAAGGTTATTCAAAGTTAAAGAAAGCCAAAAGAAGTAAGCCTTCTGTTTAGGATGTTCTGGAGTACTGAAAGAAAACTCTGGGTATGACCATTACAAATTTAAAATATTTTTCTTTATTAAAATAATATCACATGTCTATAATAGTTTCTGTTCTCTATCAGCTGTCTCCAAATGAATCACTTTACTAAACAAATGGCTTATAGAGGAAAATAATGAGGTAACAGAAGCTAAGATTCTTGGTTTTATTGGACACCAGCTTTGGGGTTTTTCTGTGAAACAAGCAACATTAAATACAAAGGCATCTTTTACTTAGTGGAACTTAGAATTTGGCTTAAATTTGTATTTTGATTGGCTTATTTTCTTTCAGACTAAAATAAACCTGTTTTTTGTGCTGCTGAGTTTCATTTGAATCTGAGCTGAAGTTAAAAACATAAACCAGTAAAGTGAAGTTACATATATTATTTAATACCATTACATGAAATGGAGTGGCTTAATGCTTTTGTGGTCCTAAGATCTAATCCAAGGACAAAATGGTCTGTCATACAAAATGAATAAATTTAGTTTTGTCGCCAGATATTTCAACCCATATTGTGGGTGGTTGTCAATAATAGTCTTGCAGGATAGAACAAGCTTTTCGTTTGACTGTTCCTTTGAATATTAAGGATGCATATAGCATATGAGACCCACCAGATTTATTGACCTAATGCCTGTCACAAATTATGAGTAGTAAAACATGCAGCAAGGAGTAGCCTATGCAGTTAACTGTTTCAGAGATAAATAAAAGTATATTTATTCAAAAGAAAATATTGATATAAGCAAGATGTTCACACAGATACAACAGCACAAAAATGTGTATTATACAAAACAAATAGAAAACCATAGCAATAAAGAAGCAAAATAGAAACTCTGCATCTTTTAATCTGACTTTTGGCTTCAACATAAGAGATAACAAGTAGCCAAATGTGCATTTTATCTCAGAGATGCACTTTATGTCCTTCCTTTCTTTGCGTGGATAAATTCCTCCAGTGAACATATATATCAGTTGTCTGCATTCCCTAAAGAAAGTCCATTGTATGGGTGGAAGCTTTCCATACAGGACCTTGATACTGCAGTGTTCAGCATATCCTGTACCTGGGTCTAGCATTTCATCTCTCCTGCTTCAAGCCAGGCGGCTCAGGCATGGTCCTTCTTCAGTGGTGATCTGTTTTAGCAATTCAGCTTGGATATCTGTAGGTCCAAAATCTGTGAATTTCACTGAGGACTGATGAACAGAAATGGTGTCTCTGAGAATGGGCAGAACTTTACTTTTTTTACTTAAAAAAATCTGACCTTTTTTTCTTATTTATGAGTTAGATGCCACAGGATCAAGTTGATCATGGTAGGCGATGCTTAAACCCTGGAGAGGAAACAGTGCCTTCCATAAAGGGTTTAAAATATGCGTTCTAAGAATCCCATCGGTATGGGTTCTTCATTGGTGTTGATGACCTAAAAAAAAAACCCTAGGGCTAAAATAACTTCTACTATTGGATCGGTGCCCACAATTTTGATTCTGAAAAGCTTTGCTCTGAATTTCTTCATTATGTGTTATTACTCATGCATTCAGAGTGCATGTTTTCATTTGAACACTTGAGAATTACTTGTAAGTTTTCAAATTTACTGTGTGGCAAGATTTATGGGTGAGAAGTTCTTAGAATGGAATTCAATGATGTAGTCAACAGGAAGGACTTGGATCTATAATTCATGACAATAAAAACGTTTTTTTACAATTATCTTGCAAAAAGGGTCAGTTTTTATGACTAACATGTGCCAAGTTGCACAGACTCTTAACTTGTCCAGGAAATCACAGCATAATCCTAATTTTCTTCTTTGTTTTCCTGGTGAAAATAGGGGGTATGTTAATAAAATCAAGGACATGAAGCAACATGGGAGAAGTATTTAACATTTGAAGAAGTTGTACATTTGGTCCTGAACTAAATCATTCTCATTAATTCTGTTTTTAACCATATGTAGACAATCCCCCACTCTCTGGGGAAGGACTTGGGTTTTTCTTTGGCATAAAAGGAGTAGTTAGATATTAAGCATGAGTTTGAGATACGCCCCCTGACCGCATATTTAGGGGTCAGGACTATGCTGTGTACATATTTCTTTTTCAAGGCTATGCAGATTGGGGCAGTGGAACCTCTGAGGATGCTGAGGTGCCCAGCCCATGGGGTGGGGGCCAGGATATCTGGTGCTGAGTGAGCTCTGCAGAGTCTGTTGGGTATGTCTACTAGATTTCCATTGAATTTAATAGAAGTTTTGACATCTAACACATATGTACACAGCTAAATGTAGCCGTACTAAACCTGGAGCTCAAAACCATCTCAGGAGTCAGACTTGAATAGTTATTCAGGTAGCCTTCTTATAGTTTTAATAAAGACCTGCATGATTAGAGTTTTCAGAACAGGTTTATAGAACCTTTTTAAGCTATTTTATATTTGCTATCAAATAGAAAAAAGTCTGAAGTTTACTATTCCATGCTTAGTCTTTTATTAATGAAAGTCAACCTATCATTTTTCAAGGTCAAAAACTACTGTGAAAGGGAAGTTTGGCTTCTAAGACCAATCAAAAGAGCAGAGCTTCTAAAGGACAGTATATACTAGTACATAAAAATATTTAAAAGAGGGATTTACATCATTACAAACACTGGTGCAAGAACAGACATATTTAAAACAGCAGCACTGAAGTTCCCAAGCCTTTTGCACTGTTCTGCAGAACTCTTCCTGTTGCTCTGCTCCTGTGTTGGCCATATGATATTGACCTTTGTTTTTAGTCACCAAATTTCATTTAGCAAATGAGAAGCTACAAATTCATCGCATATAGTAATAATAATAGTATTATTTTACAAAAAAGTAATTGCTGCCATTACTGTAAGGATATTGTATGAACACAAGATGAAGGCAGGGCATCTACACCACTGGAATTAAGTAAAAATTCTCAGCAGTTTCATATATAAGGGCTAGAGGTCTATTGGACTGTTTCTTCTACAAGGTGGATTGCCCCAAGCCAACATGTAGGAATTTCACAGAATCATAGAATCCTAGAATGGTTTGGGTTGGAAGGGACCTCAAAGATCTTCTAGATCCAACCTGGCTTGAACGCTTTCAGGGAGGGGGCATCCACAGCTTCTCTGGGCAACCTGTTCCAGTGCCTCACCACCCTCATTTCTTTTCTAATTAGAAGGCTATGGTACAGAAATTCCAACAAAGCCATCTTTGAGATGATTTCTTGATGTGAAATATTAGGCTAAAGTAATACCTTTTAAGATATCATATAAATATAATAGCTTGAGCTGGCTTTATGAAGAAACAGTTTTTAACTTAAATTTGAAAATATTTGCATGGAAATTGTATGTATTGAAAATATTTGGGTTTTCATTGAAAAAAGATTCTGAAAATGTTTAATCTTTCAATGAAAAAGCAACTTCTTTTATGATGGGGGAAAATTAATTTCCTAATCAAATCTAGTATCAGAAACAACCTTTGGACTGTGTACATTAGTAGGTTGTTGGTACCTAAATACTTGAGACATACTCCAAAAAATAGATGCTATCGTAACATTAGTGCTGTTATCCTGTGCATTTTTCATTGTTGCAGGATTGTTCCAGGTTAGGGGTAATCTAATTTCCTGCATCGTTCAAAATGCTAAAGAAGAGTTTCCTAAGCTTCTGTCTGTTACTTTCTTGTAGACTTAAGAATGTGGTTTGGCTAGCTGATCTTAGCTGGTTAAGGTGTGAATAGACTCCTGCAATGGAATTTCCTTCACCCAGCACCACAACTGACTGTCATATTTTGAGGGGTTTAAATTTAAAAATGCACACCTAAGAGGAAGGATAAAGCTGTGCATAGGACCATAGATTTATCAAGGAGAGAATTCTTTCTTGTTCTGCATAAAAATGCAAACATTTAACTTAAAAGCCCTAAACTTTATAAACAGAATGCAAATACAAATGTGGAAATGCAGCAACTTTTGTTTGCAAATCAACCCTACAGTTCTGAGTTGTCTTTTGGTTTCTTTTGTGATCTAAACTTTTTCTATGCTTTCCTCCATTCAGGTTCCCAACAGTGTATTAACATACTTGAGGATCTCTGAGCTGTGTTTATTTCACCTTGTTGGTACCTGTTTCTGGATGAAAACCTGAGAGCTGAATACATACAGTCAAGTAAATCCACGTATCAACAACTTCTCCAGACAGTTTAGGTTAATAAGCCTCAAATGAATCAAAAAATTTAGCTAACAGCTTAGAGTTTTTGAATCACATTGCCTGTCCTAGTACTTGCTTACACACTTAATCACTCTTCTAAGATATTTTGAAGTTTCAAGTCTGTCTTTTTATGGTATAATTATATTTAGTTCTTTGCTACAGTGTCTGGGTCTCTTCGTTTCACCAGCAAAGCATTCCTAAATAACTTCTTGTCAAGTCAAATGGTTAGGAAATAAACAGTACAGTTTTTCTTAGGGGAATAATCTGAAGGCTGGATTGAATTCCAGCTTCTTTAATTCTTGCTACAATTTTAAATGAATTTCCATTTTCAGAAATGAAACTGCTATGTAAAAGATTTCTTTAAGTCTAATTGATAACACCATTCTTCAGTAATTCATGCATAATATGTATAGTTGCCCTTTGAGTAATTTTATCAGAATAAATGTATCTTCAATGATCTACTTGAAGGTGTAGTTACACATATATAAATACATATGATTGTTGCCCCGTAGTTGCTGGTTTTAAGTGAATATTATTGTATTACCTGGAAGATGAGAATCAAATGTCACAACACTAGCTCCTAAACTCAAATGATATACAACTGTAGTTTAACGCTTGCTTTGGATATACATTTGCAAAAGCTTTTTCCTAAAGGAATTGGTACAATGGAACTTTATGCACTTTATGAAAACCTTTTTAGGTTTATATTGCCATAGTTGAATTTTTATTTACCTCATTTTTCAAAGTAGGCTTTTGCTCTACTACAATGACAACTTTTGGTTTGGTTTGGTTTGGTTTTCCTCGAACAGTGACTGTAGACATAGCTCTAATTTCATGGTGCCAGTGTTTAAAAGAAGTGGGCACTTCAACAACATGTAGTTTTCTCATACATGATACAAAAAATAAAAAACAACAGGTGTTACAAAAATTAGAGCAATATGCTCAGTGAGAAATCAAATCATTTACATTTTGTCTGGAAATTGGTATACAAAGCTACTTTTTCAAATGCTGTGGATTAGTTATTCTTTCATAGATTTGACTATATGTAATTGATCTTTTTCTTGTCTTACAATATAAAAAGCCTGCAGAGCAGTTGCATTTCTCCTATGCTACAGAAATTAGTACTTCCTCTGGTCTGTTTCCTATTGTTGCTTTTTAAATGCTGCCGGTTGCCAACATTTGCCTGGTATTATAACAGAAGTCATTTTGCATTATTCTTGCATTTTAAAATGTTTACATCATTTCGTGTTATCTGTTATAATACTCAAAATACCAAAAATGTAATTATTGCAGATCCAATTTCTTCCATTTAAAATAAACTATTGAATTATTCATTTGTGCTGAAATGCCAAATACTTTCTAGTGTACGCCATGGGGGAGGACCTTGTTATTCTACCCCAGCCACCCACTCCTTGTAAACATATAGTAAGGCATCGATAGTGAGTGGAAAGATGCTGGGTGCAGGAGCATCGGTGGTGGAAATGCCACTGATGGGGAGGAAGGATTAGTGCTGTGGCTGCCTTCAGAGGATTTGGTGATGCTGAAGGGACCGTTGCTGCCGCCTTACCCTTCGCTCTTTATATGGAGCGGTTGTGAGAGCCCATCTCAGTTTCTGCTTTTAATCGGTTCTTACTAACTGGGCAGAATACTCTCACTTCTGGCAGGCAGGCGAAGCTGTCAAAGCATAGGAGCCCTCGATGTCTAGGATCGCCTGGAGCCTCCATGTGTGATGTCTGCAGTTTTGACTTCTCAGGACTGAAGGAACAGACCCCTCCACTTGCCCCAAAATATATAAATGTCCATCAGGAACAAGTGGAAATGTAAAAGGCTGAAACAATACCCAGCTGTGAGCGACTGGTAAGAGGTCAGCTGGCAGAGGATATCACCTGCTGTTTGACGCCTGCTGGGGTTTGTAGTGTTTTATAGCTTTTTTCATCAGTTTTCAAATCATCTCATTCTATGATTCAGGTTTCCATTTGCAAAAGCTTTATTTGGCCACTGTACTAGAGGATTCAGAAAGTATTTGTTGAGTTGAAGTATTCGTAATGAGTTCACGTTATTTAGGAAATATGCACTTCCAGAGAGTGATCATTTCTCAAATATTTTCATAAGTTGACAGTATTCTTTTCCTCCCTCGTCTTCACAGATGTAAGCCAGAGGGACTTCTTACATACTTTAAATTGGCATATGCTCAAGCGCTCTGTCAAATCTGAACTTAGAAGTTTACAAAATATTTTATAGGTGCTTATAACCACGGGGAAACTTGCTGGTTAGTTCTTTCGGTGCTGGTGTCATACCAGCTTGTGCTTAATAGTTGCTTAAAAATAGATTAAGACCTCTGAAAGTACTATGTCCCTATATCATGAAGTAACTTAGTAAATACAGCAACTTAAGGTCTTTGGATGCTTATTTGCATCAACACGCTCATCCTAGCTCCACGGAGAACCATGAACCGAAGAAGCGTGGCATCTCTTGTACTAGTTGGGTGAAACAGTTCATCCCAGCCCTGAAGACGATACGGTGTCCTGTGTCTTTGCAAAACTGTGTAGTTCTGCTGGCCCACCGACAGCACAGAGCAGTGGCTCAACCCCTCACCTAAAAATTTGCAGCCAGGATAAGCACGTATGTTTTCCCTGGGATCTGCGCAGAACTGGATGCAACCTCTGAACAGCTTAATCCCCCCAGGGCAGCATTAGCATCTGGGGCAAAGCAGTCTAATTTTGCTGGAAAATATGTGAAAATTGTTCCCAAAGAACTTACAATTCCACCAGGAACACACATAGCTTCTTGCAATGATTTTTTTATTGTTCAAAACAGTGACAACAGATTTCTTATTAAACCCAATGTGTAAAAGGGATTTAAGCTTTTTCCAGCAAGAGAAGTTCAAAAGCAGTGAAAGCTAATACTTTTGGGAACAGATACAGTTTTGTTCCAGTGTGAGAGCAGCCCAATATGTGTGTGTGTGCATATATATATATATGTATATGTGTTAGAGCATGTGTGTGTGAATACACACATACATACCTACAGCTATGTTTCATTATAGAGGCTTAAAAAATACGCAGAGTATGTGTAATGTGCAAGATGTTGTTCTAGTAGAGACAGTTCAGATTGGGCAGCAGCG